>NC_045597.1:100914610-101539610 GCF_009762305.2 Zalophus californianus
GAAAACAGTTAAAATCTGGGCTCCTTTCCTCCCCAGAATGTGCTTGCTCCAAAGTAGGTCAGACTGTGGTGCTATAAATCTTAACAATTCTCTTTAATTCTTTCACTGGCTGCACTTGGGGGCTTGGAGGAAGGGGAAGCTTGTCCAATTAATTAAAGAATAATCACAGAAGAGAAAGAGGCTCCTGAAGTGAAGATCTTCATCTCCACCCCCAAGGAGTTCATCAACATGAAATTTATTATCATAAGAATCACTGGTGCTGAGGCAGTTATACAATGGATGCTTCGGTAGTCGGCCATGGTTGACCACAAACATTCAATCTGCCTCCTGATGTCTAAGGAGGAGGCTGACACAGCTCCGGAGGCCAAGCCTGAGCTCCAAGAAGGGGAACCTGCCATGAACCTCACCACTCTGAGCTTGATGTCCCTCCCCAGAAAGCCCAGAGAAGGGCTTTTCAATCTAAGGATTCAGCAGAAGTTTGCTCGAAAGCATAGAATTTAATGGAGGTATGTGTGAGTGATGTGAACTTTCATAGTCTGTGGGCGCATATTTTTCCCCAACCCAAATCCTTTCTTTTCTTTGGCCTCTAACTTATACTTCTACCTTAACCTTGGAGTGGTACAATTGTTCTCAACCTTCCCAGAAAGTAAATAGTACAATTTTGCCTCTTAACCAAATGGTTGCCAGTTTAAAGGTTTTTTGTTTTTTTTTAAAGTTACGTATTTGTGCCTTCAAAAACTTTTTAAATTCCTTTTCTAAATCATTACAGGCCAACAAAATCTGCAGGGTTTTAAGGGATTTTAAAAAGACCTGTAGCTTATTCTCTTACCGTGTCTGAGTCTATATTATTCCAGAAAAATAACTCTTCATTAAGCTATCCTGGAAAAAAATCTTCCAGTGCTCCCCAATTAACCAATCTAGGACAACACAGTTATCAACAAATTCTTCAATGTATCTAAAAGATAGAGGCCCTTTTTTAGTCTTCACTGGAAGGAAATATTATATTATTCTATTTTATGTCTATAAAGTCATATTCTTAACTATATTCATCAGCTGTTGCCCAAAATATGCTGCCTAATAAACAATCCCAAAACTCAGTGACATAACTGAAGTATTTCTTTCTTGCTCAGGCATCTGTGGGTTGTTAGATTGACCTCAGCTAAGTTGGCATCAAGCTGGGGGTGGGGATGAGGGCTACTCCATTTGTCTCTCATTCTCCTCAAATCAGTGGTTTCCAATGGTCTTCTGGTGGGGAAAAGCGGGAACACAAAGAATGAGCCCATGCCTATCAATAGATTTAAAGGCTGTGCTCACTCTAAGAATGAACTGAGGGCTTTTTGTGGGGGGAAGGGGGAGCTGGCATTTTTAGTTTAAATAAAATACTTATTTTATATTAAAAAATAAAATATATTCTACGCTCACTTTCCACCCACAAACATTCCTTTGGTCAAAGCAAATCACATGGCTAAACCCAATTATCAATGGAGTAAAAAAATAAACTCCACTTCTCATGGTAGGAACTATATACTCACATGTCAAAGGGTGTGGATTGAAGAACAAGTGGGAAAAATAATGTGGTCTATCACTCTGATCTTTTCTAGTTTGTTTTTTTACGTTTTTATTTAACTCCCGGTGCTTATCACGACAAGTGCACTCCTTAATCCCATCACCCATTTCACCCATCCCCCCACCCACCTCCCCTCTGATAACCGTAACTTTGTTCTCTATAGTTAAAAGTTTGTTTCTTGGTTTGTCTCTTTCTATATATGTTTTTCCTCTGTTCATTTGTTTTGTTTCTTAAATTCCACATATGAGTGAAATCATAGGGTATTTGTCTTTCTCTGACTGACCTATTTTGCTTAGCATTATCTGGATTCATACATGTTGCAAATGGCAAGATTTCATTTTTTTATTTCATTTTTTATGGTTGAATAGTATTCCATTGTGTGTGTGTGTGTGTGTGTGTGTGTGTGTGTGTGTGTGTGTGTATTACGCCTTCTTTATCCATTCATCAATCCATGGATACTTGGGCTGCTTCCCTATCTTGGCTTTTGTAATAATCCTGCCATAAATATAGGGATGCATGTATCCCCATGAATTAGTGTTTTTGTATTCTTTGGGTAAATATCCAGTAGTATGATTGCTGGATTGTTGGGTAGTTCTATTTTTAACTTTTTGAGGAACCTCCATACTGTTTTCCAGAGTGGCTGCAACAGTTTGTATTACCACCAACAGTGCAAGAGAGTTCCTTTTTCTCCACATCCTCGCCAACACCTGTTGTTTCTTGTGTTGTTGATTTTAGCCATTCTGACAGGTGTGAGGTGGTATCCCATTATACGTTTGATTTGCATTTCCCTGATGATGAGTGATGTTGAGCCTTTTTTCATGTGTCTGGTGGCCATTTGGAAGTCTTGTTTGGAGTAGTGTCTGTTCGTGTCTTCTGCCCATTTTTAAATTGGATTATTGGTTTTTTACGTGTTTCATCTTTTCTATTTTAAACTAAAGCAGTAGACTATCACCCTTTTAGGAACCTTAGAAGACCCACAGAATCTGATAGACACTGGATTTGAATGTTGGCTTTTCCACTGATGGACTAGGAACACTTCAGGAGGTTATACATTTTTTTCCAGGCCCAGTTGCTCAATCTGTAGAATGGGAGAATAAATAACTTTATATGACTGTTGGGGTGACTAAATGAGTGAGTATATATATAAAGCTTAGCATAATGTGATGTCCATAGTAAAATGTGCTCAGTCAGTAATAGGGGCTCCCATAGGTTCACTTAGCGGACATTTATTGAGAATTTACTACATGCTAGGCATTTTGCTACTGTGTGATGATACAGAGATAAATGACACAGTCCCTGAAGATGAAGAGTACTAATTATGCTTGAAACAGGTAGCAGTCACTAGGATGGAAGTGCATGGGGAAGAGGCACCTGAGCATCAGGAAAGGTCTCCTGGTAGACATCATGCACAAATAGTCTTAGACAATGAATGGGAGATTTCCAGATAGGTGAGGAAAGGGATTCGGGGAGGGCATACCAGCCAAAAAGAATCTGATGTGCTCAGAGGCCTGTGCCATTCAGTGGGTATGTAAGAAGGAAGGAGAGAAACTGAAGAAGTGTGGTTGGGACAGGGGACAAGTTCAGTTATCCTTAGTTTGCTTTACCAAGAAAGTCTTAGTCATCCAGTAGTGTTCCTACTCGAAGTATTCACTTAATGACATCTTCTCTAATTTACATTAATGCTATATCATCTCATTTAACCTCCTGTGACCTAGTATGTAGAGAAGTTTGGAATCTGTTGGAAAAGAAATCTTCAGTCATAGTTGCTGGGAGGGAGAGAGGACCCTGGCTGCACCTTTAGTTCCATGAAATTCAGCAAGGGTTTAATGGAATGTCCTTCTGTGCCCAGCACTCTCCTTGGCACTTGGGATGGAGAGGTGGGGTGGGTGAAAAAATGGAAACAGATATGAGCTCGGCTTCTAGAAGTCCCGAACCTAAGGATTGGGTTCTAGCTAAAGGAAACCCAAAGTATATCCCAGAGAATTCCTGCAGCTGTCACATGTGCATCCCCCTCAACATGTTCCACCCACTTTAGGGGTTATGCTTCCTACAATACTAAGCAGAGATCCCCTCCTTTGAGCAAGATGAGTGAGAGAAATGTTTTTCTGGGTTCCATCCAATGCTGGCCCTTCCTCTCCTCTCCATTCTCCCCACTCTTTTCCTGAGGAAAGAAGATGGAGTCAGTGGGGGAAGGTTGAGGAATAGAAGAGGCTTGGACACACGGTATGTTGCCTTTACTTTGGAAAGATAAACAGCTTGTAAAGCCCAATTCTGTACCTCATGAGCATTGAAGATGGGGATTCTAAAAAGCTGATTCTAGGAATGAATTAGTAATGAGTTTCCGCTGAATTTTTTAAAAGTTATAGCTGTCACATCATTCAGTGTTTCTGATGAATCCACAAGGTTTAGTTTTGTAATTCCCAAGAAATTATGAGCTTCAAGTGAAAATTTGTATTGTGTGCTAGTGAATCCCTCAGGCCAAGATTGTTCTTTCTAACAGTGGATATGCACCTTACCCTATAGAGTTCCCCTGCCCCTGGGGACCCCTCAAGCTGGGGCATCTTTCCCCAGGCTCCACCTCCCTAGGTCCTTGTCAAACTTTAGGCCAAACACACTGTGCTTCTGCCACCTGACCTTATGCCCTTCTTTCTCCCATAACTGACCCAACTCTTAATGCCTGGACCTCTAAGAAAATGCTCCTGTCATCTCCTCTTACAAATATCAGGCAACATTTTGTTTCATCTCACCCCAAGACATCAGGAGCAAAAGGTCAGAGACCACTGTTAGGTCTTCTAGACCCTTCCCTGCTGCTCCAGCTCAAGCCAGTGGGTAGGATTCATCCTCTTTTATGGATGATGTTGATGGAGCTGACCCCCATCAGGAAGACTTTGGAGGCAGGCCTTGCCTTGACCTGAGTCAAGCAGGATCAAATTTTCCAATTCTGTTCATTTTCTGTTGCAGCTGTAACAACTTACCACACACTTGGTGGTTGAAAATAGTCAAATGGATTATTTTACAGTTCTGGAGATCAGAAGCCTGCAGTGGATCTCATTGAGCTAATATCAAGGTCAGCAAGGCTGCAATCTTTTCTGGAGACTCTAGGAGAGAATCCTCCTGCTTGCTTTGTCCAGCTTCTAGAGCTACCAGCAGCCCTTGGCTGGTAGCCCCTTCCTCCAGCTTCAGAGCCAGCAATGGCAAGTTGAGTCCTTCTCACTCTGCGTCACCCTGATGCTGACTCTTGAACCTCCCTCTTCCACATTAAGGACCCCATGATTACATTGGGCCCCCTGGACAATCCAGGATAATCTCTTTTTCTTCAGGTCAGCTGATTAACAAGCTGACGTCCATGTGCTCCTTTAAATCCCCATTGCAGGTAACCTACCATCTTCACAGGTTTCTGGGATCAGGAGAGGAACATGTTTAGGGGACCCTGGTTCTGCCAACTGCACTAATCAATGTGAAGGAGAAGTGCCAGACAGACATTTCCCAAGCATGATTAGTGGGACCGACCCAACCAGAGACAACCAAAGGGTGGAATGCTTCCAAATCTGGAGGGCAAGGCAAATACAGGAAAGCATTTCCTCTCCTCAACTTCTCTTATCCTCTTAGTATTTCAAGTCGCCAAAAAGGCGGGGCCTTTCCCTTTGTTTGAAGCCCTAGCTCTGCCATGCTAATGATGGAGCACTTCTCTAGCCTTCCAAGAGTAGGGAGGACAGATGAGACAGGAACTACCACCTGCCTTTCTCCCGTCTGCCAGAGGTTACTTAACCTTGCTCTGCGGAGGTTTTCCTCACAGATTCCAAGAGGATTAGGCCATCTGCTTCCCTATCTGTAATTAGTTGCACACTTGTGCTTCTGCTGCTAGTCCACTATGGTATTATGTTTGGGGTTTTTAAAATATGGTGTGTGCCTCCCTTATCCGAATGAAGACTTCCTCAGACAATGGCATTTTCCCTTTGATTCTTAGCCCCCGCCCCACCAGTGCCTGAAAGAGGGCACTGGGCTTAGTGGATACTCGAGTGACTGTGGCATTGGCTGGGTAAGGAATCTCTGGGGGATGTTTGGAGTCCTCAAGTGGTGGTGAGGCCACTAGCATGCTCTCACCTCCTGGGAAGAGGAGTTGCTGTAAACAGGAAATCGTCTGCCTTCAGTTCTCGGTCTTGTACAAGCTGCTCAGCTTTCTAACCCAGGATGGCACCGAAGGGTTGCTAGTCATCTAGAGAAGGAGAGAGGAGGAGGGGGAAAGGGGATCGTAAGCTGAGTGTGGTACTTCTCACCACTTTGTCCGCAAAGAGAAAAATATGGGGATGGGACCCAAACAGAGGAGTGGGCAGGTTCCAACCTTAGGGGCAGGGGCAACAAGGACACTGGCTTCATACCTGATGGGAAAGTGAACAGATTAAAAAAAGAGCAGCAACTCCCTTTGCCAACCTTGTCTGGTTTCACATGCTCTTTGTTACTATTTTTTTCAACATAATACTACCAGCCAGTATATCAACAAATTACCTGGTGGGAAAAAATATTGGAAGAGCTTTTAGAGAATGTGCTCAGAGCAAGTAACTGCTATCCTAAGCCCCTGCCCCAGCCCCATCTCTACTTATAGCTCTGCATCTCTAGTCCATACTCCCCTATCCACCCACTCATATGAGCATACCTCCCCCGCCCACAGACCCCCCCTCACCACTTTCCACCTGTCCACGCCCACTAGCCTACCCCATCACCCCCATCCAGTGTCTATCTGCCTGCCCCCTACTAACCCATGCCTTAACCCCCTCATCCATCTCCCACCGTCTTTTCCAAAGAGGAGACTGCCTCAGCAAGATGGCAGGATAAGGGGTCTTCATTCCCAATTGGGGGCCGGAGGACTAGAGGGTAAGAGGGCAGTCAGAGCACATAATCTGTGGGTCTCCCAAAGGGACAGGCCCTCACAGTGCCAGGAACCACACATCAGGGGTGCCTGAGTGGCTCAGTTGGTTAAGCGTCTGCCTTCGGCTCAGATCATGATCCCAGGGTCCTGGGATTGAGCCCCGCATCGGGCTCCCTGCTCGGCGGGAAGCCTGCTTCTCCCTCTCCCACTCCCCCTGCTTGTGTTCTCTCTCTCGCAGTCTCTGTCTCTGTCAAATAAATAAATAAAATCTTTAAAACAAAACAAAACCACACATCCTGCAGCGATGGGCATCTTGTCTGGATGTGTCTGCTTGGGAGAGCTGACATGGGAGCTGCCCCTAGTCCCCAGCCAGCATCCTGTTGCCCTGCCATTTTTTTTTTTGCAAAGGCAAGGGAAACCTAAACTGAGTATTCTGAACTCACCTGTATCATGAGACTTTAGCTACAGCAGCTTCTGGGTGTGACCATGGTGTCTATAGATGAGATATTTTAGTTTTGAGTATATAATATAGTCACATGCTCTAAAATTTAAAAGGAACAAAAGGGTTTGCAATGAAAAGTTCTCCCCCAACCCACGACTCCAGGTACCTAATTACTTCACTGGAAATTACTAATGTAATTAATTTCTTATCTATCCTGCCAGAAAAATTAAATGACATGTATAAATAAGTATTCCCTCCATTCCCTTTTTTAATCTTATTTTTAAATTTTTAAAATGGGCTTTTCCCCTCCTTTTTAAAAAAAATTGAAATACAACCAACAAACAATGTTAGTTTTAGGTTTACAACAGTGATTCAACAATTTTATACCTTACTTAATGTTCATCACAATAAGCATAGTCACTGTTACCATAGAATGTTCTTACAATATTATTGACTATATTCCCTATGCTGCACTTTTCATCTCTGTGACTAATTTTATACGTAGAAGCTTAGAGCATTTTTAGGTTCAGAGCAAAACTGAGAGGTAGGTACAGAAATTTCCCAAATACCCCCCTCCCCTACACATGCAGAACCTCCCTGTTACCAACATCCCCTGCCAGGGTAGTACATTCATTATAATTGATAAACCTATGCTGACGCATCATTATCACTCAAAGCCCATAGTTTATATTAGGGTTCCCTCTTGGTGTTGTACATTCTATGGGTTTTGACAAATGCCTGTCATGTATCCATCTTTACGGTATCAAACAGAATAGTTTCACTGACCTAAAAAATTCCCTGTGCTCCCCCTATTCCCCACTGACCCCCTGGGAACCACAGATTTTTTTTTTTTTTTTTTACTGTCTCCATAGTTGGGACTTTTCCAGAATGCCGTATAGTTGGAATCCTACAGTATGTCACCTTTTCGGATTGGCTTCTCTCACGTGGTAATATGCGTTTTAGGTTCTTCCATGTAGTTTCATGGCTTGATAGCTCATTTCTTTTTAGCACTGAATAATATGCCATTTTCTGGATGGACCACAGTCTATTTATCCATTCACCTACGAAGGACATCTTGGTTGCTTCAAAGCTTTGGCCATTGTGAATAAAGCTGCTATAAACATCTATGTCCAGGTTCTTGTGTGGACATAAAGTTTCAACTTATTTGGGTAAATACCAAGGAGTGTAACTGGGATTGAACAGTCTTCCCTCCCTTTTTACCAAAACAGTAGCTTTCTACCCACAGTGGGTTCTGCATGTTACTTTTTTCACTTATATTTTGGAGATCACTCCATATCAGTTCCAATGAATTCTTAATGGCAGTTTTAAAATATATATATATGGAAAGGATCATGCATCTAAGCTTATGACAACCAGGACACATTTTCCTTTGGCGGCTTTCTCGTGAGACATAATCAGAAAGCTGAAACTTCCTGTTGAGGAAGAAAACATGGTACAAGGAGTTCATCAACCTTAAACAGTTGGGTATGACTTTCTAGAAGCAGTACCAGAGAAGAAGAAGAAGAAGTACCATCATGTGGTACACAGGATAGTAGCAGGATTTGAGAAAAGAACAAAGGATCTGAAGTCAGAAGCTGATTCAGCTTCTCTCTCTTACTAGCTGTGTGGCTGTGTGGCTTTGGACAAGTCATTCATGAATCAGGACCCTCAGTTTCCCCATCTATAAAATAAAGCCAAGAAAAGTGGTTCTCTCAGGTTTTGGAAGAATCAAATGAGATAGTGCTAAATGGTTCTGTTCATTCTCTCAGCAACATGTGCCAAATGCTCTATATCACACAGTTCCAGAAACTGGGATGCTGGATAGAAAGATGGCAAATTCCCCCATGCCAGTGGACCTTATTTATGTTCCCCTGGTATGGAGAGATTGAACAAATAAACAAACAAACAAAAATGTTGAGATGTAGTGCATGAAGGAAATAAAACGTGGGAACATGATAATGAGTGGCTGGATGGGGGATCCAGGGGAGATGATAATAGAAGAGTTCCCTACGGAGCTGGTCCCCCAACCGTGCAAGGAAGGAAGGGTGTCGAGGTTGTCAGTAAATTCTCTGTGCCCACTCAGTGCCAGGGGAATGCCAGCCTCGGGAAGGAAGGTTCATAGAGGAACAGGTTGTTCTCTCTTTTCTCTCTTTTTTTTAAAAATATTTATTTACTTATTTGAGAGAGAGAATGAGATAGAGAGAGTACATGAGAGGGGGGAGGGTCAGAGGGAGAAGCAGACTCCCTGCTGAGCAGGGAGCCCAATGCGGGACTCGATCCTGGGATTCCAGGATCATGACCTGAGCCAAAGGCAGTCGCTTAACCAGCTGAGCCACCCAGGCGCCCATGTTCTCTCTTTTCTCAAAGTGAAGCTTCTCTTCCTGGTACTTTCTCTGCCATCAGGCATGTCCGGGCTGATGGCACCAAGGAGGGCAGCAGAGGCTGTGGGCCCGTGTAACACTGCTCTTGACCGTGCACAAATCTGGAACAGGAGACCAGGGAGAGAGCCATCCAGCTATGCATCTTCCTCCAGTTCTGCCTCTGCAGCTGCGCCAAGCTGCTCGTTTGTTTGGATTGTAGATTTTTTTTTTTATGCTAACACCGCAAAGCAGTGCATTTGCATCTATCTGTGCTTGTTAAATGGTGTGCATTTAAAAGGGAAGAAACCAACTTTTATATAAATGTATACATGTATATAGCAGTATTTCTAATCTCTTGTACTTCTAAAGCTCAGTGAGAGCAAAACAGCTTCTCAGATTCACCCTCCATTCAAAGGAAAGACTGGAGCAGCCCCAGGGGAGGCGAGAGGGGGCCGGTGTGTCTTAAACTGCAGTAAGCTAATCCAAATAGGACTCGCCTGGACCTATCCCAAAATGCCCCAGAGGTTACTGAGAGGCTCCCAGCCTAAATCCAAGTTATTCCCTAGCAACCTTACAAATAGTAAGGAAATAAAACGGTAGTAGTAACCATCCTCTATTGGAGACATGCTATATACAAAGTTCTCAGGCTAAGTATAGTCTATATATGTCTAATTCTTATAACAAAATTGCAAGGATGGTACTTTTAAGGTGGGTCTTAGGAACTGGTAGGCCGGAGGGAAATCAAAAGGAGAATCTGCACCATTCCACAAGGAAGGTTCAATTTAAGTAATGACACTTGGCAAAAGACCCAAGCTAGTCAGGAACAGAGCTGGGATCCCAACACAGATGATCTGATTCTCGTTTCAGCATCTATCTACCTATAGCGCTCCATTCAGGTCCGTGTCTCCCCCCAGGAAGGCACTGGGATTGTCAGATTGCTGGTCTACCGCTCAGGGACCCCACTAGAGCACCAGGCAGAGCCATTTTCCTACATGGTGTTTGTGTTCTGGCTACTTGTGGTGCGAGAGAAGTTCCGTGTAAGCTCTGAGTGCTGCTTGCAGCATACAGGTTGACCTGGCACTATCTCTGTTGCTGTCCGAAACAGATTCCTGCCTCTGTCCACCCTCCACTGACCAGCCTTAGCAAGATGGAAGACCAGGGTAGAAATCTATTCTGATCTTGTGTTCCTCAATCAAAACTTACCTAACCCAAAAGTAGATTAGTTGTTGCCCAAAGCCAAAGCTGGGTGAGTAGGGGAATGGGGAGCGGCCACTAATGGGTACAGGGTTCCTTGTTGAGGTGATGCAAATGTTCTGGAATTAGAGAGTGGTGATGGCTGTGCGGCACCGTGATTGTACTGAAAACCGCTAACTGGTCAACTGTACGCATGTCAAATACACCACAATAAAGCCATTGAGAAAAAATATCCTTAGCTGCCTCATTCCTCATCTTTTCGTGGCTATTGGGTGATTAAGTGTGGTGAGTTTTAAATATGTCTACAAATCTTTGATACTCTTCCATTCAACAGATGAAGTTTAATTACCTTCCCCTTGAGTAGGGGCTGAACTTAGTGACTTCACCCCAAGGAATGGCATATGCCAGCAGTGAGAGTGTAACTTCCAAGACCGGGACATGGAAGGCATTGTAGCTCCCTCCCTGCTTCTCTCTCTGGAGTCACTCACTCTTGAGGGAAGCCCACAGCCATGTACCCAGCTCCCCGGAGAGGCACGTGTGGGAAGGAACTGAGGCTGCCTGCCAAGAACCACATGTGTAGCCATCTTGGAAGCACTCAAGGCATCACATGCAGACCCGGAACCCCCCCGCCAGCCTCCCAACCACATCCTCATGAGAGACCCTGCTCTGGAACTGCCAGGTAAGCTGCTCCCGAATTCCTGACCCACAGAAACTGGGAGACAATACATTTTTATGGACTTAAGCCCCTGAGTTTTGGGACAATCTATTATACAGGAAGAGATAAACTTGGATACGGTAAAATACTTATTAGCCAATTCATTAGATTATATTGGCTAACAATGTGGACAAATGCGGGTGGGTTAATGCTTTACCCTTCCAAAATAACACGTTTCTATTTTAATAGAGGACCTCTGGAGACACAGTGTCCCAATTCAGATGCACAGTGACAATGGCGAGCATTTCAGGCTTGGTGGCAGGCCTGTGGGGAGGTTATTTTTGGTCCAGAGCTGAGAAGTTTATGTGACTTCTAATCACTCTATGCAGCCAACTGCCTGTTCTTCGTAGGAGTGTCCCTATCCATTCATCAGGCAGCCCAGAGAGACAATTTCTGTCAGAGGCAACGTGGGCAGAGACTCAATAATGTCACCACTGTCCAAGTGACAGGAAAATGCTCCTGTCTCTGCAGGCTCTCATTCCCCTTGGTTTTCATGGCACCAGCTCCTTTGACTTTATCTCGTCTCCCCTGAATAAAGGTCACTCATTCTCTCCTTTATTTCCCTCACTGAGGGGGCCTTTCTATTGCAGGTAAGTTATGTCTTTGCTGCCTGCTGACTTTTTCTTTTTTTCATTTCCTCTGTCTCCTTTGACATTTGTTGCTGCTACAGTCCTTTGGAAATCCTAGAATTCCGCTAACAATTTACCCAAAGCTGGGGATTGGAGCGTAAGAGCCCTAGAGTCCACAGCAATTACTTCAGAGTTGTTTATGCTTGGCTGAACCAGAAAAGACGCACATGCACACGCACACAGCACACCACCACTGAAACAACAAAAAGACGAGTGTAATGGCTCACCAGGGTAAGACTCACCTTCGACAGGACTTCCTCCTCATGCCGTGGCTGAGGGTTATCACTGTATAAGAAAAACCAAAACCATTTGTAAAGGATTAAAAATAATCTCTCAAGCCCATAATATCTCCTTTGCTATAATCTTTCCCTTCCAGTGTTTCATTTCTCAATCTGCTTTGCATATGTTCAATAATTTTCTGTCTTTCACTAACAATGTAAACAACTGCTCAGTGTCCCCAGTTACTAACTCCAGGTTTTGAGTTCGTGGTTTCATTGCTAACCCTCTTTTAGAAATCGTGAACTGTATTATGGCCCCAGGAGGCCCCAGGATTCCCATATTGGGCCCTGGGGTGCCTCAGAGTACTGTGGGGGACTCAGGGGAACTCAGGATATTTTACCTTTTTTTAACGGAAATGCAGCAAGGCTCCATGTTGAGGGACAGTAGCCTGAGATAGTTCAGTTTAGCACTAGACCCAACTATATTCTTTTTGATAACATCATGTCTTTGCAAAGCTGGGGTTTAGGAGGGCATGATGATAACAAGGAAATGTCACCCCAAACTCAGTGTGGAGCAGAAAATGGAAATGGCAGTCCCCAATCTGATTCCAAGGTTTGAGAAACTGTACAGTGTCCAATTCCAATAAGGAATTGTGATCCGTTATGGATAGAATGATAATATTAGGTTTTCCTTTAACTTACATGTATTTTTTTCAAATGGTAATAATTGTTGGACATAAATACCTATTAAGCTGTTTGGACCTAACTACTTCATACTTGGTGTTTCTCTGGGCCTCAGAGCCCTGGGGAAAAATAACTGACATACTCCAAGAGCAATGAGCTGAGAAAGTTTGGGAATCTCTGTTGTGGCCCATTGTGACCTAGCCACACCCCATCCATCTCCGACATTCCCCTGCTCCCTGCATCCTATGCCTTGTCAGAGAGCACTGTGTGCTCTTCCCTGCACTCACCATGTACCCTTGCCTCTAGGACTACATGCATGCTCTCCTCTCTGTTGGGAATGGCTCTCTCCTCTCTCCTCTCCTCACTGTACACTCTCAGATCACCTGTATTTGCAACAATCACAGCACCTATCACATTGTATTGCAATGATTTGCTCACATTTCCTTTTCCACTAGGCGGTGAGCTTCTTGAGAGTGAAGAACAGACCTTGCTCATCTTGGTATACTTAGCATTGACTGACCAAAGAATAAGGGGTAAATCTGTTACTGGAAGCTTAGTTGAAAATTCTGCTGGCTAGATGTTGCCTCTTACCCTCTCCTCCACAGACATTCCTATTATTCCCAACCTCCACTGAGTCACCCAGTGGGTCACGGATCAATTGGACTTCCTTCCCCTGGACAGCACATCATTTAACACAACATATAACAAGGTGACTCTCTGTGCCTCTGAGCAAGTCTCTTTCTCTCTTGGGTGCTCAGTTGAATTACCTGTGAAGGTGAGTATAAAGATGCTTTACCTGCCCAAAGAGAGGGCAGAGACCAGTTTACCTCTGAATGTACTCTCATGCTAAGAATCCAGGATTGTACAGTGATTTATGAACTTAAAGTTTCCAGGCCACTGAAGCAGAATCTGTGTGCAAGATAAATGGACCAATCAGGTGCAGAAAGAATTTGTTCTTAATTTGAGTGATGAAATTCATTAAATAAAGGAAGCTCCTTTTAATTGGTATGTCCAGATAATTGAGGACTCTGTTCTTTGTCCTCAGCCTGAATCAGTAGTTATTTTGCATGGCTATAGGGTAGGCCTGAACCTTCAGTGAGACCCTCCCAGGGCCCAGGTGTATTCCCATGGCCAACTTTGAACCCAGATAATGAACTTTTCCCTACCTCTCCCATGAGATTTCACTCTAAACCATACCATGGTCTTTATCATTGCCTTTTTTGATACTTTGGGTTGTTTACTCACAAATTTCACTTTCGTTTCTGAACTAATTTCTCCTGGACCTTCTACTTCTCTCTCTTTCAGCTTTTAAGCTCTGTCCCTCCCGGCTCTTTGCCTAAACTTATATACATATTTAAGCCTCATCCAAAAAATAAATCCCCTTCCTTGGATCCTACATAATCCTATAGCCCTCCCTCCACCCTGTTACACCCAAGCTTCAGAGAAAAGTGGTCTGAGCTCCCTTCAATCTGGCTTGCTAGGACTTAACCTCATCTCCATCTAGAATACACCCTCTTCTGGGCTGACATACCCAACCCTGTCCATAGCATCTGATCTCATCTGATCTCAGCCTCATCTGCCTCCTCTTCTCCAATACTGCTGGTTCTCAAACTTCCCTGGGAGGGCTTGTTCAAAGATCGCTGGGATCCGCCTGAAAGTTTCTGACTTAGTAGACCTGGTTTGGGGCTCTAGCACATGCATTTCTAACAAGTTCCATGGAGATGCCAAAGCTGCTGGTCTTCAGGCCACATGTTGAGAAACATTACTGGGAACGATTTTGTTTGCTCCCCTGCTCCCAGTACTCTGACCCTTAAACATTTGGCAACGTCTTGAGACATTTTTGGTTGTCATGACCTTGGAGGATGAGTGGTACTGGAATCTAGTGAGTAAAGATCAGGGATGATACTGGACATCCTAAAATGTATGGGACAGCCATATACCTCCCCCCAATAAAAAATTATCTGGCCCAAACGATCAGTGGTACCAAGGAACCCTTGAGAAACCCTCCTCTAGAGATTCTGTCCTAGGTTGGCTGGTGCCTGATCATCCCCTCTCCCCTTACCCAGTTGGTCCCTATAGCCCTTTGGTTCCACTTCCTATATATGTCTTATCTGTCTCTACTTTTGTGTGCCACTATCCCTTATTTCAGACTTCATCATCTCCCATATGGATTACTTACTGCAGTAGCTTCTTAAATGGATTTTTTGACAATAAGGTCATCCCTCCCAGATTGACATGAACTCTGAGGATGTGGCATCCTTAGTGAGGAGCTGTCAGTGCCTTCCTTCTTCATCAGTGCCTCTATGAGAAGATGCTAGAACCTTGGTACATGCTGACTCCTGCCAGTCTCACCAGTCTCCTCTTCCCCACTGCCCTTTCCCCACACACCATGCGTCTGCCTACAAAGCTAAATACAATTGCCCAAAGGTGCCACCTGCTGCCTCATCTCCAGGCATGTATTCTGTTCCTTCTATCTAGAAAGATTCTTCTGCAGTCTCTGCTTGGCTAATTATTTTCCAACTTTTAAGACTTAATTCAAGTGCCACCTCCTCCAAGGAACTTCTTCTGACCCTACTCACTGGCTGAGGTAGGTGTTTTATCTGTGCTCATCTAGCGCAATATTTATCATACAGAAGGGGCAGGATAGGATGGCATTCAACACGATGACTTTGAGCCGAATTGCCATGATTTGAATCCTAGTTCTGAGGCTTACTGGCTGTGTTACCTTGAATATTAGTCTTTTTAACTGTGTGGGGTTTTTTTGTCTGTAGAAATTGGGTTGATATGGTACCAACCTCTCAGGTGTTGAGTATCAAATGAGTTTATATATAGGCATCCTTCATTTTATTGCAGTTCACTTTATTTTGCTTTGCAGATAGTATAAATTGAAAGTTTGCAGCAACCCTGTGTCAAGCAAGTCCATTGGTACCATTTTTCCGACAGTATTTGTTCAGTTCACATCTCTGTGTCACATTTTGTTAATTTTCACAATCTTTCAAACATTTTCATTATTATTACATTTGTTATGGCGATATGTGATCCATGATCTTTGATGTTACTATTGTAATTGTTTTGGGATGCTGTGAACCTCACCCATATAAGACGGCAAACTCAATGATAAATGTTGTGTGTGTTCTGACTACTCCATGAACCAGCTGTTCCCCGATCTATCTCCCTCTCCTTAGGCCTCTCTATTCCCTGAAACACAACAATATTGAAATTAGGCCGATTCATTACCCTGTAATGGCCTCTAAGTGTTCAAGTTGAAAGGAAGAGTCACATGTCTCTCATTTTAAATCAAAAGCTAGAAACGATTAAGCTTAGTGAGGAAGTCATGTCAAAAGCTGAGATAGGCCAGAAGTGAGGCCTCTTGTGTCAAACAGTTGGCCAAGTTGTGAATGCCAAGGAAAAATTCTTGAAGGAAATTAAAGGTGCAACTCCAGTGAACACCTGCATGATAAGAAAGCAAAACAGCCTTATTGCTGAGATGGAGAAAGGTTTAGTGGTTTGGATAGAAGAGCAAACCAGCCTCAACATTTCCTTAAGCCAAAGCCTAATCCAGAGAAAGGCCCTAACTCTCTTCAATTCTGTGAATTCTGAGACAGGTGAGAGTTGGAAACTAGCAGAGGTTGACTCATGAGGTTTAAGGAAAGAAATCATCTCCATAACATAAAGTGCAAGGTGAAGCAGGAAGCACTGATGTAGAAGCTACAAGTTCTCCAGAATACCTAGCTGAGATAATTAATGAAGTTGACTACACTAAACAACAGATTTTCAGTGTAGATGCAACAGCCTTCCATTGGAAGAAGATGCCATCTAGGACCTCATAGCTAGAGAGGAAAAGTCAATGCCTCGCTTCAAAGGACAGGCTGACTCCCTTGTTAGGGGTTAATATGACTGGTGACTTTAACTTGAAGCCAATGCTTATTTACCATTCTGAAAATCCTAGGGTGCTTAAGAACTATGCTAAATCTACTCTGCTTGTGTTCTATAAATGGAACGACAAAGCCTGGATAACAGCACATCTGTTTGTTACATGGTTTACTGAATATTTTCAGCCCACTGTTGATAACTACTACTCAGAAAAAAAAAAAAAAAGATTCCTCTCAAAATATTACTGGTCATTGACAATGCACCTGGTCACCCAAGAGCTCTGATGGAGATGAACAATGAGATGAATGTTCTTTTCATGCCTACTAACACAATATCCATTCTGGAGCCCAAGGATCAGAGAGTCATTTCAACTTTCAAGTCTTACTATTTAAGAAATGCATTTCATAAGGCTATAACTACCATAGATAGCAATTCCTCTGATGGATCTGGGCAAAGTAAATTGAAAACCTGTGGAGAGGGTTCGCCATTCCAGATGCCATTAAGAACACTTGTGATTCATGGGAGGAGGTTAATTTATCAGGACTCATAGGAGTTCTGAAGTTGACTCCAACCCTCCTGGATGACATTGAGGGTTCCCAACTTCAGTGAAAGAAGTAACTGCCGTGTGGTGGAAATAGCAAGAGAACTAGAATTAGAAGTGAAGCCTGAAGATGTGATGAATTGCTGCAATTTCATGATAAAGCTTGAATGGATGCGGAGTTCTTATGGATGAGCAAAAAATGTGGTTTCTTGAGATGGAAACTATTCCTGGCAAAGATGCTGTGAAGGTTGTTGAAATAACAACAAAAGATTTAGAATATTACATAAACTTAGTTGATAAAGCATCAGCAGGGTTTGAGAAAATTGACTTCAATTTTGGAAGTAGTTCTACTGTGTGTAAAATGATGTTGAACAGCATTGCATACTACAGAGAAATCGTTCACAAAAGCAGGAGTTAATCCATGCAGCAAACTTCATTGTTGCCTTATTTTAAAAAATGGGCACAGCCACCCTAACCTTCAGCATCCACCACCACCCTCATCGGGCAGCAGCCATCAAGATCCAGGCAAAGACCCTCCACCAGCAGAAAGATTACAACTCACTGAAAGCTCGGATGTTGGTTTGCATTTTTTTTTTTTTTAGCAATAAAGAGGTTTTTTTTAAATTAAGGTATATACATTGTTTTCTTGGAGATCATACTATTGCACAGTTAATAGATTACAGTATAATATACACACAGCTTTTATATGTACTGGGAAACAAAAAAATGCATTTGACTCATTTTACTGCAATATTCACTTTATTGTAGTGTTTTAGAACTGAACCCACTATACCTCAGAGGTTTGCCTGTACACATGAGGAACTTAGAACAGGGCTTAGCAATTAATAAGTGGTTTTGTAATGATAGCCATTATTATTATTATTTATTTGTCTCTTTACCTCACTGGATGATAAACTCCGTGAGGATAGCAACATGATTTGAGGCTTTATGCCTCAAACAAGGATAATAGTGTCTCTCACTTTCCTCTGTCACCATAATGTAAAGCCATCAGGGAATAATGAATTTGTGAAAAGTATAGAACAATCATCAAATGTAAAAGATTTATTATTCTCACCGACCTTTTTTTTTTTTTAATGAATCTGGAACAAAGGGCACTAGCCTGATCTATGATGGCTTACTTACTGCCCTTCACAGAAAAGTTGAAGAACATGTTAAATGAAAAATAATTTGCTGAGGCTGTGAGAAGCTAGAAAACAAAGGGAACATTTTCATGTTACAAAATCATGCTGGTCAGTGATCAGCATTTTCCAAGGAGTATGTCAAACAGTAATTGTTCCAGGTGATACTAACAAATGTTTTTTGCTTTTTAGTTTGGGGTGGGAAAGTGGATCTATAGTCAAATAAATTTGAGAAATACTAGAGTAAGCAAATCAAAACAAGTTTCTTTGTGGGAGGACTTTTTAGGGACTTTCCTAAGCTAATGGGTACCTCTGGGAATCTCCAGAAGGGGATCTCGGATCCATGGAGCGGACAGAATTTCCCAAAGTTATCCAACTTCAGAACCCTTTTCTATCAAGTATCCTGGGAAACAAGTGTTTCACTGTACACACTTTCAAAACACACAACCAAAAACATTGATTCAGGCCATCTCTCTTATTTACAGACATAGAAGTTAAGGTACAGAGATATTAAATGACTTGCCCAAATTGACACAGTCAGTGCAAGAGTCTGAGTCCTGTCTGGACCAGGGTTTTTTCAAACAACCATACTAATGCCATTCTTTCTACACTCTCAGAAAATAGAGATCTGAAGCTTCTGGTTTAGTTCCAAAGTGAAATTCAACATCAAATTCCAGAATCTCAAGAAATTTCAATGCAAAGTTTGTGAAGAACATAAAGGAAGTGGATTTCATCTCCTTTCCTATAAGATTTTGAATGATCCTAACTTCTCTGAAGTTCTAAATCCAGTCTCTCTCAAGACCTCTTCTTTCAATGCCTGCATGTAAGAGGACCTCAATTAATGTTCATTGAACACTGCGTCTTCCATAATTTCTCCTATCCGTGGAGGATCATCTCCCCCCTCCCCACAACACATTTTCTGCACTCTAATGGCAGTTTTCATAACATCCCATGTAACTATACACATTCTCTTTCCAACACTAGATTATAAAATTCTAAAAGAAAAGGTCTTTGTCTCATCCTCTCTATAAATTGACATCAAAACTTGATCCCAGGGAAAGAGCTCCTATAATCATTTACATGTTATTATAAATTAACATTTATCATTTCTCATCCCATATTAAGCCAGATGGCTTAAGTTTATGTTACAATAACAAACAGCCCCCAAATCTCAGTGATTTAACCCAATAAAGGTTCCTTACACATGTTACAGATCTTACATGGGTCAGCAGAGAACTCTGCTCCATATAATCATTCATGATCCAGGCTCATGGAAGACTTGACCAGCAGCCTCCTTAGTCACTACAGCTAGGAAGAGTGCTGGAGGTCTCACACCAGGCATCTCCTCTCTCGGCCCAGAAGTGACACAAGCTACTTCTTTCTGCTCAAAGCCCATTGGTTAGAATGAGATATATGCTCTTTCCCAACTGTGGGGGGGGCAGGGAAGTCTAGTCATTTCACGTGACCAAAAGAAAAGGAAAACCAGATATGGGTAAACCCTAGAAATCTCTACCACACTGTGAGTTTGTAAAAATTAAACTTTATTCCTAATAGTAGAATGAAGGGCATTTTACTCTTAATAAATGCTTAAGGTAAATTTGATTGATGAATGGATTGAAAGTTAGAGATATTTCAAAGAACAGAGAGTATTGCTTGAAATCCTAGATTCTAGATTGGAATCCCAAACGAATTTTGTCCCTACTCTCTGACCTTGAGTGAGTTTGATCACCACTCTGGACCTTAGATTTTTTTATGTGTAAAATAAGTGATTGAATGATATTACTTTTAAGGTCCCTTCTTGCTCAAATATTCTAATATTCTATGATGTAGTAGGAGCCATTCATCTCCAGGATTACCCTCTTTTTCCCTATGAAAGAGACCTTGTTAACAAAGGCCCAGCCATTCCCAAAACCAGACAAAGACCCCAACAAAAAGGAGAATTACAGACCAATATCCTTGATGAACATGGATGTAAAAATTCTCACCAAAATACTAGCCAATAGGATCCAAAAGTACATTAAAAGGATTATTCACCATGACCAAGTGGGATTTATCCCTGGGCTGCAAGGTTGTTTCAACATCCACAAATCAATCAATGTGATACAATATATTAACAAAAGAAAGAACAAGAATCATATGATCCTCTCAACAGATGCAGAAAAAGCATTTGACAAAGTACAGCATCCCTTCTTGATCAAAACTCTTCAGAGTATAGGGATAGAGGGTACATACCTCAATATCATAAAAGCCATCTATGAAAAACCTACAGCGAATATCCTTCTCAATGGGGAAAAGCTGAGAGCTTTTCTCCTAAGGTCAGGAATGCAGCAGGGATGTACACTATCACCACTGCTATTCAACATAGTATTAGAAGTCCTAGCCACAGCAATCAGACAACAAAAAGAAATCAAAGGCATCCAAATCGGCAAAGAGGAAGTCAAACTCTCACTCTTTGCAGATGATATGATACTGTATGTGGAAAACCCAAAAGACTCCACCCCAAAACTGCTAGAACTCATACAGGAATTGAGTAAAGTAGCAGGATATAAAATCAATGCACAGAAATCAGTGGTATTCCTATACACCAACAACAAGACAGAAGAGAGACAAATCAAGGAGTCGATCCCATTCACAATTGCACCCAAAACCATAAGATACCTAGGAATAAATTTAACCAAAGAGGCAAAGGATCTGTACTCAGAAAACTGTAAAATACTCCTGAAAGAAATTGAAGAAGACACAAAGAAATGGAAAAACGTTCCATGCTCATGGATTGGAAGAACAAACATTGTGAAGATGTCAATGCTACCTAGAGCAATCTACACATTCAATGCAATCCCCATCAAAATACTATCCACTTTTTTCAAAGAAATGGAACAAATAATCCTAAAATTTGTATGGAACCAGAAGAGACCCCGAATAGCCAGAGGAATATTGAAAAAGTAAAGCAAAGCTGGCGGCATCACAATTCCGGACTTCCAGCTCTATTACAAAGCTGTCATCATCAAGACAGTATGGTACTGGCACAAACACAGACACATAGATCAATGGAACAGAATAGAGAGCCCAGAAATGGACCCTCAACTCTACGGTCAACTGATCTTCGACAAAGCAGGAAAGAATGTCCAATGGAAAAAAGACAGTCTCTTCAACAAATGGTGTTGGGAAAATTGGACAGCCACATGCAGAAGAATGAAACTGGACAATTTCCTTAAACCACACACAAAAATAGACTCCAAATGGTTGAAAGACCTAAACCTGAGACAGGAGTCCATCAAAATCCTAAAGGAGAACACAGGCAGCAACCTCTTCGACCTCAGCCGCAGCAACTTCTTCCTAGAAACATCGCCAAAGGCAAGGGAAGCAAGGGCAAAAATGAACTATTGGGATTTCATCAAGATAAAAAGCTTTTGCACAGCAAAAGAAACAGTCCACAAAACCAAAAGACGACCAACAGAATGGGAGAAAATATTTGCAAATGACATATCAGATAAAGGGCTAGTATCCAAAATCTATAAAGAACTTATCAAACTCAACACCCAAAGAACAAATAATCCAATCAAAAAATGAGCAGAAGAAATGCACAGACATTTTTCCAAAGAAGACATCCAAATGGCGAACAGACACATGAAAAAGTGCTCCACATCGCTCAGCATCAGGGAAATCCAAATCAAAACCTCAAAGAGATACCACCTCACACCAGTCAGAATGGCTAAAATGAACAAGTCAGGAAACGACAGATGTTGGCGGGGATGCGGAGAAAGGGGAACCCTCCTACACTGTTGGTGGGAATGCAAGCTGGTGCAACCACTCTGGAAAACGGTATGGAGGTTCCTCAAACAGTTGAAAATAGAGCTACCATACGATCCAGCAATTGCACTACTGGGTATTTACCCCAAAGATACAAATGTAGGGATCCAAAGGGGTACGTGCACCCCAATGTTTATAGCAGCAATGTCCACAATAGCCAAACTGTGGAAAGAGCCAAGATGTCCATCGACAGATGAATGGATAAAGAAGATGTGGTATATATACACAATGAAATATTATTCAGCCATAAAAAGGAATGAGATCCTGCCATTTGCAACGACATGAATGGAACTGGAGGGTGTTATGCTGAGCGAAATAAGTCAATCAGAGAAAGACATGTATCATATGACCTCACTGATATGAGGAATTCTTAATCTCAGGAAACAAACTGAGGGTTGCTGGAGTGGGGGTGGGGTGGGAGGGATGGGGTGGCTGGGTGATAGACATTGGGGAGGGTAGGTGCTATGGTGAGTGCTGTGAATTGTGCAAGACTGTTGAATCACAGATCTGTACTTCTGAAACAAATAATGCAATATATGTTAAGAAAAAAAAGAAGAAGAAGATAGCAGGAGGGGAAGAATGAAGGGGAGTAAGTCGGAGGGGGAGATGAACCATCAGAGACAATGGACTCTGAAAAACAAACTGAGGGCTCTAGAGGGGAGGGGGGTGGGGGGATGGGTTAGCCTAGTGATGGGTATTAAAGAGGGCACATTCTGCGTGGAGCACTGGGTGTTATGCACAAACAATGAATCATGGAACACTACATCAAAAACTAATGATGTAATGTATGGTGATTAACATAACAATAAAAAATTAAAAATTAAAAAAAAAAGGCCCAGCCATACTCGGCAGAATTATCCTTTGAACACCAGTTGGTTTTTTGTCCTAAATAAATGGAGAAGCCACCAAGGAGAGAACAGTACAGAGAAAAAGGCTCCAGAAATAGCCTTCCCTTCAAGCCAGAGTCAAGCAGGAGCCTTGAGCAGACTGGAGACGTCCACTTTGCTTTGGGGAGATGCCAAAGCTGTCTCTTCAGTCAAAGAGGATTTTAAGAGGAGAACAAAAATTCTTTAATGTTCTCTGAGCTGCTCTCTGGCCCTGGTCCAGGAAACATTGTTATTGTAACTGAGACGCCAGGACATTTGGCAGTGTTATATTCTTGTTTGGCCCAGTGCAGCTCTTTATTTATTAAAGCCTCTGGTCTCTTCAGGCCATGGTTCAGTGTATTAATTTATGTAGTTTGCCTCCCGAGAGAGAAGACCAATTTGAATACCCTCAGCTTCATTATGACCCAGTTCGTTGCTGAGATATTAACCATGAAGCTTTTTCTTTCCTCTCCTTTCTTATTAGGTCTATAAAAGGAATGTGGGGCCCACTCTAAGCAGAAGTCAAGATCCAACACCTCAACCCTCCCCTTGCAAGTGGGAATTGGACTCTCAGTTTAACTCAGTCAGTTGTAAGTTAACAAACCTGATATTTCTCGGGTGCTAAATATATGTAAGTCATCCATTAGCATGAATTAAATAAGACCCAGTCCCTGCCTTCAAGGGCCTAGGAATGGATAGACAGTCCCTATAGTAGTTCAACTTATGATTTTTTGACTTTCAGATGGCGTGAAAGTGAAAAGAATTCAGTAAAAACTGTGCTTCGAATTTTGAATTCTTATCTTATCCTGGCTAACAGTATACGGTATGATACTCTCTTGTGATACCACAGCTCCCAGTCGGCCATGTCATTGGGAAGGCAAACCACCAATACACTGAAAACCATCCTGTACCATGCAGCCATTCTGTTTTTCACTTTCAGTACAGTATTCAATCAATCACATAAGATAGACAATACTTCATTATGAAATAGCTTTGTGTTAGATGATTTTGCCCAACTGTAGGCTTATATAAGTGTTCAGAGCACATTTAAGGTAGATTAAACTATGATGTTTCGTAGGTGAGGTGTATTAAATGCATTTCGACTTAACGACATTTTCAATTTAGGGTGGGTTTATCAGGGCATGACCCCATCATAAATCAAGGAAGATTTGTAGCAGGGAAGCATACATGGCAGGAGAGTGTGGAAGGTGCAGAACATAGAGGTCAGTAAGAGAGGAGGAATATGGAGGAGGGAGAGGGCAGCCCTGCCCAAGAGGTACAGGCGGGGCATATTTCTAGAGAAGGGTACTTGACTTGGATCCTGAAAGACAGGTAAGAGTTTACCAGATGTGGATGAGTGTATGTCCCAGGCTGGGACAAAATAGGATGGGGTAAAATAACATTCCATGTTTGAGGAGTTTCAAATAATTTCAAGAGGCTCAAGCATGAATTCACTCAAGCATGAGTGAGAAGAAGTGCAGAGGTAAGAAAGGGGACAGATCATGGTGGACCTTGTTCTTTGAAAGTAATTTGAGAAAAATGAGAACCCATTGTCCTTCCCAAGAGTGTTTGGAGAATGGGTTCCCAAAGACCAAAATGTCTCCTGAGGTCCTAAAATAAATGATGTCAAGTGGAGTCCCGACAGAAAACAGCACTCTCATGTTATGTGTTTATTTACAAAGAGACCATTGAGAGAGACAGGGGTATAGAACAGCCACGGGGGAAACGCAGTGTCCAGGGGTCCAGTGGCAAAAGAGCTGTCATTACCTTCAGGCTGAAGGGATGAGGGGAAGTACTCAGAAGGGGAGAGTTGTGTGGAAGAAAGATGTATAGGGCACAACCAGGAGAATAAATTCCCGAACTACCATCTCCCTTCTCCCTCCAGTATTCTGCCAAGTCTTCCCTATAGGCCCTAACTGAACCAGAAGCCAAAGCCTATTGACATAGCCAGAATCCATTTTACAGGGTGTGGAAGACTAAATACACCAGACAATTAAAGGGATAATATTATCCTGGCTATTGCAATAGAGAAAACATTCATTAAAGAGCAATGACTCAAATAACAGGAATGGGGCCTAGGTTTTGTAGAGGCAAGTAAGTAAGGGAATCGTGAAGAAGAGTGGAGTGGAGGTGGGTCTTACCTATATCAAATGAGAAAGGGTGATTTTTTTGTGGTCAGTCTACGTCCCTAAAGACAAAAGTGTGGGAGAATTTCCTAATGGTCACTGTTTTTGGGGAGCATAGGGCTCAGATGAAGTTCAACACTGTCAGTTCCCCTGTCATTCAGGATGAATGAGTATTATTCATCCCTAAACATCTCAGAAACATTCATAAACCTCCTGAGTGGGGGTGAAGCAAAATCTAAGAAATAGTCTCTCAAGCACTGTTCTTGGCATTGTTCCTATAAAATCAGTTGAACCATCTGTTGTTAAGGGGTGGTGGCAAAAATCAGGTTTTTTGAAGTCCTGGATATCAGGCATCTTACATGAAAAAGAAAAATATTACTATAGAAGGTTGTGTTAAATAGTCAAGAGAACCTTGAGGGTAACCAGTCTGGTGGAATCCAGGTCAGTGGAGGAAAATCTTTCAGTTATGCAACACCACTCATTGGGTTTCTTAAAGCTAGAATGTCAATGCTCTGGTGATGTGCATGGCATTGGTTACCTCTCATATGAGGACATGCACGACCTAAGCATCACTGGACTTGCTTCCTTAGGAGCCCCAAGAGCAGCTTGTCCAAGAAAAAATCTGGCCCATGCATGGTCTGCTGCAGCGATGAATCCTTGAAGGTTTGTGTCAAGTCACTGGACTTTGACCCTCAGGGCTTCTTCCAAGGGCCAGAACAAGGCAACTTAGAGTTTCAATAGACAGGAATCTGGGTGATCAGGTTTTAGCTCTCCATGACACCAGCTCAGCGAGGGAGGGAGAAAAACTGGAAAACTTGGTGTGGATTGTTGTGCTAGATACTGAAGGAAACTCAAAGAATTGAAAATTTGGTATTATTGGCAATATGGGCAAAGCAACAGGATCCAATCCAATTTGCAGGTAGATACCACAAGTGGTTTTTCCAAGGGTTGGGGAAAGAAGAAAATCAATTAAATTTCTACCGCCTATGACAGAGTTTGTGTATCAGTCAGTTTTCTGCACTCAACAGAGAAGCACAAAATAGCTCAACGGCAATGAACAACAGGGCCAGAATCTAATAACTGGGAAAAAAGTGCTCCGGGCAATGCATGGTTTTCCACTGACACAAAATCTTTCTTTACAGTCACCCTCCTCTTGATCGAAAATAATCTCAAAGAAAAATTATTCTTGATCCCCAAATAAGGACAATCTCATCAGATTTGGCCAGATGATTTACATAGTTGCAGCAAGAATGGTAATTTACCATTATGTAGGTCTTCTTAAGTTTGCTTTTCAGGAAGCTTTTAAAAAGAATCTCAGATTGGACTTTTAAAATCCTTGGAAGCTAGGAAATCAAGCCAAGAACTTACCACAGATCTCACCTGCAGTACCTACAGACTTCAGTGAAATCCACTCTTCCTAGAGTTCAAAAAAAAAAAAAATCCGAATTTTCCTGAGTCTCCCATATATGTGACTTTTCTTACTCACCTGTCACACTAGAAACTCTAGTGTAAGGGAGATACAAGGACAGTGTTTCCAAGGAGGCTTTATAAACATTGGCTGCATAAAGTCAACCTTTGTTTCTTAAAGGTGTTTGGTCATATCTGATTAAATAAGCATCAGTCTCAAATATGTCATTCCAAGTAAGGCCATGGTTGCATAACTAATGTTTCCAAATGTCTTGCTAACATGGAAGACTGCTAATTATTGAACCTATTCAAATCAATATATTGCCATGAAAAGAGAACATTTAATAGTTCCCAAATTCTGGAGAGGTCAGGCATTTAATAGTTCCCGAATTCTGGAGGGGTCAGAAAAAGATAAACATGTTATTTCTGTTCATAAAAGCATAATCTATTAAATTTTTATGAGTTATAGTCAGCTTAAGAGAAAAGACAGGGGTTTCTTTATAACCAGAAAATAGGATATTAAAATATGAACAATATTCCTAACACAAGCCACATTCATCCTTCATCATTCAGTCCTATGTAATTAGTTCTTTTTCCACTGCAACTTGGATTAGCAATCTTATGAACCCATCTGCTTTTTGACAAATGTCCTGGAAATTCTGACTCAGTCCATTTATCTCTACATTATTTAAGTGAGGCTTTCAGAAGACTGTGCCAAAAAAGTACCTGGCAAAGTCCCTTTCCACAGGGCTCTGAGACAGTCCACTGTTGAAGAAAAGCACTTGGGCATATACCTGAGTGGTGCAGGCGAGACCACTCATGGAAGGATCAGAATAAAGCAAGACTTATCTGTAGGTGACAAAAGACTCAAAATGATTGTAGTTACTTTATTACTGATCGTGTTCAAAAGTGAAAGATCTGGGGGCATGTAGCTGGCTCAGTTGGAAGAGCATGCGACTCTTGATCTCAGGGTCCTGAGTTTGAGCCCCACATTGGGCATAGAGCTTACTTAAAAACACCATTCAAAAGTGAAAGATCTGGGTGCCTGGGTGGCTCAGTTGGTTAAGCGACGGCCTTCAGCTCAGGTCATGATCCCGGAGTCCTGGGATCGAGTCCCACATCGGGCTCCCGGCTCAGCGGGGAGCCTGCTTCTCCCTCTGACCTTCTCCCCTCTCATGCTGTTTCTCTCTCTCTCTCTCTCTCAAATAAATAAATAAAATCTTTAAAAAAATGAAAAATCTGAAGAAAGTTCATTATAAGAATAATGTAGCTAAAAAGCAAATTGGGATGTTCTTGTGGTGTGCAAAACAAAGTCAATCCAAGACAAGTTTTAGACAAAGTATCTATAAACATAATGATTAGTCTTATTTTCAAAGAACAGTAGATATTGCATCTAACTTGTAAAATAGGTGAACATAATCTTTACAGAGAAAAATATCTTCAGATATAACACAGAATAATCCTGAGACATAATATACAATGGGTATTAAGCACATAATTAGAATATACCAGGAATATATTGATAGTATCAAGTATCAAGATACTTCAGTAAGTCTGAAGTAGGTCCTAAGTCTCTCTATATCAAGAAAACTCCAGGCCGCCTGGGTGGCTCAGTTGGTTAAGCGACTGCCTTCGGCTCAGGTCGTGATCCTGGAGTCCTGGGATTGAGTCCCACATCGGGCTCCCTGCTCAGCAGGGAGTCTGCTTCTCCCTCTGACCCTCTTCCCTCTCGTGCTCTCTATCTCTCATTCTCTCTCTTTCAAATAAATAAGTAAAGTCTTTAAAAAAGAAAAGAAAAGAAAACTCCATAGGTCAGGGATGTGAATCCTCACTTGAAAACCACTGGCCTGGATGCTAGAGCATATTAAAGAAGTAAAGTTGTTACCAAATTAACGTTTAAAAAATGAATTATGACTAGTGACATTACACTGTTTTTATCTACTATTATACAAGTAGCACATGGACTTTCAGTAACAGAAGCATATCATGGACAGAGAGAGCACTGACAATTCTCTAGGAGCTTCCCATACAGCATATCATTTCAAAATATTTATATTAGTAACATTTTACCCATGTGGATTTAACCTAGGGAAGGTTAGGTATCTTTTCTGATTTGACAAAGTCTTCCATGCAACTGACCAATGGTAACATATCAAATAAACCTAATTATTCCCAGCACCTCTCTTTTTACGAGGGAAAAGCACAAGTCGCTTGTGATTTACTGGGAGCCCTCTGGGAAATCTTAAAGATGGACTTAAGAGTAAAAGAGACCTTTTAGGATTCAATTTAGGAAAGGCAAAATACCAAAAATTGTCAGGAAAATTTGAACACTGGTTAAGATAGGATCCTGGGTTACTGAGAATAATACCTGGCTACCAAAGTAATCAAAATGACAATAATAGAATCAAAAAGTAAACATAGGAGATACCATGATGGTGAAGAACCTTAACTTAGCCCTTTCAAAAGTGAAAGGCTTTGTTCTCTTAAATAATCACAGACATGACAAAGTCAACATAAAGCACAGGAAATTATTCTTATAATACACAGAATTCTTGTTATCTGGACAGATGACACAAAAGGTATGAGTAAACTTTTGCAAACTCTTATCAGGAGCAGACCAATAATCTCAGAAACTTTTATCATCTTAATCGAGAAAAAAACGAATTTTAGTTTTCATCAGTACAATTGATGCTAAAGCTTTTATATGTATATATATAAAGTCTATCTATCTAGATAGATAGATTTTATTTATTTACTTGAGAGAGAGAAAATGGGAGAGAGAAGAGGAGCAAGGGGAGGGTCAGAGGGAGAAGCAGACTCCCCGCGGAGCAAGGAGCCTGATGCCGGACTTGATCCCAGGACCTTGGGATCATGACCTGAGCCAAAGGCAGATGCTTAACCGACTGAGCCACCCAGCTGCCCCGATGCTAAAGCTTTTTTAAAAAAAATCTTGCAGATAAATCATAAACCTTAGCCAGCTTTGATCATGGCAAGTAAAACTGCCTTTCTGCAAACTTGCTATAACTTTTATACCCATTCAAGTTTGTCCTAAACTTTCTTATTTCTCATTCTTGAAGAACCAGTTATTTTATTTTAGGAGAAAACTGCTGTCTCTCTTCTCTCTTTCTCTCTCTCTCTTTAACAAAAACACATCTCCTTTAGTACAATTTCTCAAAGTGACACAAAAATAAACAAATTTATTAAAAGACCCAAAGATACAGACTCTCTGCATCCTCTGGGAACCTTAGGAATATTCAGTTCACATAAGTGTTATCTATCTGTAAGCAAATCAGAATAGAGCTCTTTTTAAGAGATTTTATAGTCTAATTTGGTAATACCATCTGAATATAGGAATATATTATAAAATCGCAGACACATATACATATGGATACAGATAGACAGTTTATAGATCCAATTTTAAAATTTCACACAAACAAAGAAATACAAAACTCACTGCTTCACATCAAAGAGCTGTTCTCTTTTCATTGGTTATGCATTCTTAACTGATCTGAGCTAAAAACAGACAAACTGACAAACAGAAAAGAGTAACAAGATGGATGATCTGTCGTCTCTCACCCATCAGAGACAGGATCTCTATAAACCATCAATCCATTTGCAGAAATCACAAATGGTCAGATCATAAAACCGTGAGAAGCTGGAGTTAGAAATCACCAAGTACAGGTACCCCCCACTTCCTGAAAGTTGTTGATGTTACACCACATCACTTTTACAAAAGACCTTCGTTAGTACGGTACCGGCTTTTTCCACAAAAGTGAAAATCCTCTTCAGATCTCTTCCCGTTAGTTAAAACAGACACTAATGCTAAGTCTTCCGTAAAAGCAAAGTGACATAACTCAAACTTTTGGGAAGTGGCCCTGTTCTTTGTTTTATGCCATTTCTGCTTACAAAACTTGTCATAGGAACACTCTACTTTCAAATGGCGGGGGAAACCTGTACTCAAAAAGAATCAAAATCAACTTCTTAGGGTACTCTCAGCGGACAAGACACAGGACCAGGAGTCAGGAGGACCAGTGCGTGCCCCAGTCACCAGTCAGGAATGTGGTAACAGAGGGGTCTGGTTACTTGAGTGTAGTAAACGAGAATCTGAAGGAGAAGACCAGTCCTAGGAGTCAAGGCACCAAAATGTCAGGGCAGTGGAGGAGGTGAGTTTCTTCAGGCTGTTGCAATAAGGAGAAAATCTATAATGAGGAATCCCAAAGAAAAGAAGAGGATCTGGGGTTTTATGGAACCAGGTAAATAAAGGAGTTGTGAGGGGCAGTGGAGGGGGGTGTGATGATCTAAGTCATATCGGGAGGGGAGGGCTTCTCTGCCTTTAGCTGTTTTCTGAAACACAAAAGGGTGGGGCATTTCAGAAAACAAAATGATAGGAGGATTTCTTAACCCTTGCTGTTTTCCTGGCAAACAGGGCTCAGGTAAAGTTTTTTTTTTTTTTTTTTTTTTAAGATTTTATTTATTTGGGAGAGAGAGAGAAAGTGAGTATGAGCAGGGGGAGGGGCAGAGGGAGAAGCAGACTCCCTGCTTAGCGGGGAGCCTGACCTGGGGCTCCATCCCAGGACCCTGGGATCATGACCTGAGCTGAAGGCAGACACTTAACTGACTGAGCCACCCAGGCGCCCCTAGGGCTTAGGTAAAGTTTAACGTTATGAGGGCTTATCAAGCAAATGCTTGTAAGCTATGACTATGATTGTTACTTTAGGGGCTTTGACTTTGGCATCACACCACAGTGATCATTATCACTGTAATCCACTGTAAGATGCATCATCAGATTTTTTTTTTTTAAATGTTTAAAGGTGATTTATCTTTCGAAACAGAACTTCAGACTGAGTCTGTGGCATTACTGCTCACGTGATATTCCTGCTCACGTGATAGGCCCTTTGGGCAGAAGCCTCCACCAACACTGTTGCAGCTTCAGGGCCCTGAGAGTTAGGTGGGAAAGGTGAGGCTGGAGAGACAGCCAAGGACAGGGTGAGGAGGGCCGTTTGGGAGAACGTAGGCTACAGAATTAGGGGTGAGATGCTGTCTGGCCCAGAGCCTGAGCCTTGGGGCCAAATTCCCGGGTTTGGATCCAGATTTTGCCTCTTACTGCCTCTGTGATCTTGAGCGAGTTACTTAACCTCAGTTTTCTTCCACTGTAAAATGATACTCATAGCATCTGTTTCCAAGGAATTTTGTGATTTGATACAAATAAAGCACCCAGAATCATGTCTGCAATGTGGAATTAGCTATGCCGACTACTAGAACTTTGATTACTGTTGTCACTCTTTTCTACTTTTCTTGGCTAAGTGTTGCTCTCTGGAGGACTGTCCCTATGTGGCAGCTCCCCTCTAGCAGGGACTCATTGGCCCCAATCCGGTTGGATTTAAGGTTATAGGGGTGGCTAAGGGCTCCACTTGATACTGCATCTGCATAACTTTTTAGGCAACAGTGACTGGAATCAGTTGATCAGATCCAATGGTGAAGTTTTGGAGAAAAGTTGGGGTGTGGGTTAAGTCCTGCCAATGCCACCTTTTTTTGTGAAACAAAGCTTGACTAAGGGTTTGCACTGTATGGCTCCAGGAAGGTTCCCTTTCCATCAGTATCTACCCAGTGCCCCTTTTTGAACTTCTGCTACAGTGAAAGTGGGGAATTCAAGTGAAATGAGCAGGAAGAGGCACCCAGGGCCTAAATATGTCTGAGGTTTGGAATGCACAGAAAGTCATAAAGCAAAAGCAAGATGTTCAGTATGTTTATCAAAATATGTCGTGGGTTTCATCAAAATGCAGAAATCCGAAGGAAAGCAGCCTCTCAACCTTCTCATAAGGATGGACCCACAAAAGGAGATTTTAAGATTCTTGTCTGACACAGAGATTGTTCCAAACTTCATTAGCAATGCCAACTTGATTTGCTTCTAGTTGCCAGCCCCAGTGGAGCTGGTAAATTATTCCGGAGCATAAGTTTTGTCAGATTGTTGTGCAAGCGCCTGCTGGCTGCAGACAAGGGCCTCTAGCATGGTTCAAAGCCAGTTCTGTCCCCCATTTCACTCCAGAATGGCACTGATGGGGCATGGAGCCTGGACGGAGAGAAGGTCAGCAGGGATCACCACTATCTTTTGAAGTCATGCAAGCAAAATACCCATTCCATTCTTTCCCCATTACTGACAGAAATTGCAACTCGTAGCCAGAAACATTAGGGTGAAATAGACACACACACAGACACAAACACACACACACACACCCTGCCCCCCAGCTCCTGCAGCTGCATGGAGGACAAAGAGAAACACAGAAACTGAACGCCCACAGCAGAAATGTCCATAGAGAAATGCCCATTTCCAAATTAATGTGGGTAGCATCACCATTTGCTTTACTGCCGTGTCAAGCCTTGCTTCCAGGGGCAGAAATGTTTTACACAAATAGATTGTTAGTCCTGCAGGGACTTGAAGTTTACTCAATCACTCTGAGAGCCATGGTTTCACAGCATTTGACCATGACCCAGTGTAAGAAATGCACTTTCTATTACGGCCCAATGCACACATCCATAACTGAAGCTAGATTTCCATGATACAAAAACTCCCCCCATGGCTCATTACTAGCTATCAACCTGATGTCACCGAGCCGCCCAACACGGAGTTGGGAAGAGACGCACACTATCAGCTTTTGGCACACACCTGCCCCATGCCTACAACAGCAACAACATCAATGGGGACAGTGGAACTAGCCTTGCAGAAAACACTTTGAGAAAACCTTTCGAATTTGCAAAATTTGTAAAACAAAGAAAAGCATCATGTGCAATACCTGAAGGTGTTCTTTACAGAATTTTCTGATCTTTGGAAGCCTTTTTTCAGGAAGGCTGAAGGGCTCCCTCACTATTTAAGCTTCTGTTGAGGAGGTTCCCAAAAAGAGGATCATTGCCTTCTCCAATTTTTTCTCCGGTCTCACTTTCCTCCAGCCCAGACATTTTCTTTGGAAGCAGTTTTAACAAAGCCCTAAAAAATTAAGTTTGATACACTATAAAATGAAGAGTGTGTATGTGTGTGTTAAAATTCACATGACTCTAGGTATTCTGAACAATTGTGGCCATTGGTAGTTTTTCCTTAAGCCTTAAAATTATTGTGCAAATAAAAGATTTATATTGCTGCCTAATAAACCACCCTAAAATTCCATGGCATTCAAGAATAAGCATTCATTTCTCCCATCTGACGGTTAGCAGTGGAGATTATCTGCTCTTACCTGGGCTCACTCTTTTATTTGTGGAGAAGCCGGGGGCTCCACTCTAAGCTAGGTTTAGCGAGGGTAGCTTTTCTCCACATGTCCCTCATCCATCTTGTGGGATCGCTGGGCCAGACTGATAGAAACACTTCTCATGGCAATGGCAATGGCTCAAAAGACAGGAGGAATTTTGAAACCCTTTGAAGGCATCACTTTTGCCTCTTGTCTATTAGCCAAATCAAGTCACAGGGCAAAGGCCAGAGTTCGAGGGTGAGGAGGACACTCCACCCACAAAGAGAAGGTGCTACAAAATGACATGCCAGGGGAATGGTTCCCAGGAAAGGTGAAGAATTAAGACCAGGGGTAAGCTGAATAATACATGCCAAAGACATCACATCCTAATCTCTGGAAACTTTGAATATTGCCTCATATGGCAAAAGGGACTTTTCGGATGTGATTAAAGTAAGGGTTTTAAGATGGAGAGATGATCTTGGACTTTTGGGTAGGTCCAATGTAACCACCGGGTCCTTCTAAGAGAAAGGCAGAATATTAGAATTAGAAGAAGGATATGGGAAACAGAAGGAGAAAAGTTGATGTGATACGGGGCCATGAGTCAAGGACTGGGGACAGCCTCTAGAAGCTGGAAAAGGCAAGGAAACAGAATGCCCTCCAAAGCCTCCAGAAGGAATGCTGCCCTGCCAACACCTTGATTTTAGGCTTCTGACCTCCAAACTGTAAGAGAATAAATTTATGTTATTTTAAGCCACGAAGTTTGTGATAATTTTTTTATAGTGGCAAGTGAAAACCAGTAGGGATTTTGGTATCTGAACGTGAGGCACTGCTGTAACAAATACCTAAAAATGTGGATGTGGCTTTGGAATTGGGAGCATGATTTGAATTTTAAAAGTCTGAAAAACCCTTGAACAGACTGTTAGAAATATGGATGTTAAAGACTCTGATAGTGAGAGCTCAGGGGAGAAATGAGGAATATGTTATGGGAAACAGGCAGAAAAGGGATTCTTGCCCTGTAGTGGCAGAAAGGTTAGCTAAATTGTGTCCTATATTTATGTGGAAAGAATTTGCTAGTGATGAACTTGGATATTTAACAAGGAGATTTCTAAGTAAAGTGTTGAAGATACAATCTGGCTGAATCTTACTATTTGTAGGAAAATACAAGAAGAAAGAGATACATTGAGAAAATAAATGTTAAGCAAATGGAACCAGGAATTAATGATTCTGGAAATTCTCAACCTATCCAGACTGCATAAAAAAAACAAAATTAGGAGATTTTACTATAAGGAAAGAAAGCCTGAAGAGGAAGCTGAGTGTGTGTCTGGACAATCTTTTGCTAGTGCCTGGAAAGAAATAAAATGTCATGTTATTCTGTAACACAGGGGTTCTTTGAAGAGATTAAGCATATGACTCATGGATTTCCTCAGCCATCTCATGGGCCTCTGCAGGAAGAATCTATAAAGTCTTTTATCTAATGGAGGGAATCTCTGTAACAAAAATGGGAGATCCACAAGGTGCCTAAGGATGTGATATGAGAAATGTTGCCACCTTGCACCAAAAGGGACACAGGGGGCACAAAGTAAAAAGAGACTTCTGGACTCCCCAAATTCCAAAGACAGGAAACAGGTAGATAAAACTACTTGGTGGTAAAAACATGTTCTACTTTTCATGAAAAAGAAATAATGACTCAGGATAAACTCTTGCCTCGGGGATTTGAGCCCAAAGCCACAGAGGTTTAATCACAGACCTTGAAATAGTTTTCACAGGCAAATTTCAAAGTTGCTTGGCAGAGGTGACTTCTTCCTTCCCTTATTTTATTCCTTTTTGAATGGGAATGTCTATAACTGTTGTCCTGGTCCTGTCTTACATTGTACTTGGGGGAACCAATAAATTGTTTGCTAGCTTCACCAATCTATAAATGAAGAGGAATTTTGCCCCAGGATAGATCATACCCAGAACCTCACTCATTCTTTATTTAGATGAAGTGATTTGGGACTTTTGAACTGATAATATTCAGAGAGATTTTTGAAATTTGATGCTGTGATAGGTTGAGAATTTGGGGGACAATGGAATGGGGTGAATATATTTTGATGTGGGATGGATGTGAATCTTTGGGGGCCAGAATTAGACCGTGGTAAGCTGAATAAGGATCCTCCAAAGATGTTCATCTCCTAATCTCTGAAACCTGTGGATGACCCTCTATATGGCAAAAAGGGCATTTGCCCCTATCATTGTTAGGATCTTTAGTTGAAGAGATTATCCTGTATTTTCTAGGTGAGCCCTAAATATTATCACAAGGGTCCTTATAAGAAAGAGGCAAGAAGGTCAAAGCCAGGAGGAGATGATAGGATAAGAGAAGCAAGGACTGGAGTGATGCAACGAGGGTCTAAGGATTGCCAGAGCCTCTAGAAGCTAGAAGAAGCAAGGGACAGAGTCTCCCTTGGACCATCCAGAAGGAACCAACTCTGTTGACAGCTTGATTTTAGCCTCTTAATACCCATTTTGGACTTCTGATCTTCTGAACTATAAGATAATACATTTGTATTATTTTAAGCCACTGTGTTTGTGGTAATTTGTTACAGCAGCAATTGGAATATATAGGACCAATATCGGACCATTAATACAATCTTATGTAGGAATAAGCCTAGCTTCTCTGCTTTTACATACAATGCCGTCTTAAGCATTAGAATTATTTTTTAAAATATATACTATTATTTTTAAGATATGCTTGTTCACTTTGTGAACATTTCACATGAGACTTGACCTTAGGTTGAAACCAACTCATCTTCCAAGAGAAGGCATCTTTACTTTAAAAATAAAAGTCAGTAATAGGAATCTGAAATACAGAAACGTAGAAGCAACTGTAAACACAATTAAAAAGTTAAAGTAAAAAATGATATGTGATGGAACAAAAATTATTCATGTAGGAGACTTGGGAGTCACTGAAGGGAATTTTGCAGTTACAAGTACCCCCTCCTCCCTCTTCACTGTTGCTTGTTAGAAGTCAGGAAGTCTACATCATAAAGGTAGAAGCAGTGGGAAAGGAGCAAGAAGAAAAAAGAGAGGAAAAGAGTTGGAAGCCTATGGAGCAAGATGCCCCGGAACCCTCTATGCTGTGCTCAAAGTAGATAGAATGAGAAAGGGAAATTTTTTTCTTAATGCATTTCTGTAAATGATATAAATGGATTCCTTTTAAAGTTTTCAGGAAAGACAGAATACCAATATATGCAATTTTTGGATTTCTTCTGGGTGTTGGAAGGAAGATACATAGTACATAATGTTATTTTGGACCCTTCCTGAAGGGTTCCTTTATCATTGAGGAATACGTTAGTTTGCAAGAGTTAGAAAAGGGGACCAATAATATCTTAACAAGTAGGGATTTATGTCCCTCCTATAACAAGAAGCCCGGAGGCACATGGTTGTGGGCATGGTCTTTCAAGGACCCAGGCTCTTTTTATCTTTATGTACTGATCATCTGAGTGGCTTTTACACTTAGTTTTATACCCTATGTTTGAATGATGGCTGCTGCAGCTCCAGGCATCATGACCTCATTCAAAGGCAAGAAGTACAAGGGTGGTCAAGGTGAGAACCTATTTCCTCTTACATCTCTATTAAAAGGAACCAAATCATCTTTTTGAGCATCCCTCAGCACACTTTTCCTTAGATCTCATTGGCAGAACTGGGTCACTTGTTGCCCCAACACCCAGTATTGTAGACAGGAAAATGCAAGAATCTGGCTTTCCAGACTCTGTAGCAAAGAAAATGGGACTGGGAGTGGCTTTTGGATGGCTGTCCATTGGGGTTTGCAGCAAATGTCCAGTCTCTCTTTCATTCAAGGGGCTCCTGGTTGGTGGTCAGCAGATTTGGGAACTGATGGCTACAACTCTGTGTCAGGAAGGTCTGGCCTCCAGAGAAAAGCCACAGTAGTGCTCTTCAAAAATACTGGCATTCCCCTCACCAGTGAGCTGCTCAGTGCGAGGCAAGCATGTGTCTTCTGGGCCGTCCTGGAGAACTTAGTATTAGAATGGATAAGTAGGTCACACCTGATAAATCTTTTATATTATTTCCCTAAGTTCTCGGATTGCTTTCTCTACATAATATCAAGGCATTTCTGGCATCTCCCCTTCGTAAGAAGAACTTCGGCATAGATCTGAAAAGCCCAGACCCTAGAACCAGGCTAACTGATTTGAATCTCAGCTTTACTACTTAGAAGCTGCATGTGGGAAATTGTTGAACCTCCAAATGCCTCAGTTTCTGCTTTTATAAGTGGAGATGATAATACATATCTCAGGCTTATTCTTAGGATTAAATAACTTGATATATGATCGTATTTTCAACAGTGCTTGGCACCTGGTAAGAGCTACATGATCGCCGCTAGCATTATTATTTATGCTGGGCCCCTGAGTCTGGGTTTTAGCACCAACTGAGCAGATGATTAATACTACCCCCAACTGCTCATGTGAACACAGAGTCTGGAATTTTGAGAACTGCTTCCATATTGGTAGATTCAGCCCAATCTAAAGCTGTGTTCTTCTTTCTTTACTCTAGAATTCTCAGAATCTCTCACCACATGTATTCCTCAGATTTTTTCTTTTCCAAGACAGCCGAGTGTCAAAACTCTGTGTGATGGTTCGGTCTTTTCTGGGGTTTATCTTTTCAGCTGGTCTCTTGAGACGTGCTAGGAACCTCCTCATGGCCTCCATTTGGTAAGGGAAGCCAGCACAGAGCTTGAGCGCCATGGGTACATTCAGTTACCTGGATTTTCTCATGTCTGTCCATTCTGTCCTCCGGGTCCTACTCTGTTCTAATCAATGCCTTGCTTTCAAATAAGAGTGCTTAGGCTGTGCATTTAAGTGGTTTTATAATTCAGTGACCCACAAGATCAAATTTCGTTTTTAGTTTTCACCTATCTTGATCTCTAGCTGTTAGAAAAAAGAAATTTTGTTGTTATTGATGTTTTTTCTTTGTTTGTCTTAAAAATCACAGAAAAATCCCTGGTATATATGTCCTTTGAGCTGAGAATTTAGGAATTTGAACTGAGAAATTAGGAGTTAGAGCTCATTGTTCTCTTTCTTTAAGCTGTCCAACTCCATAAAACAACAGAAACAACCACCTTACTCCCACAGTCCTTATATTCCTCAGCCACTACTTGGTTTCCCCAAAATTGATTTCAATGGGTACTTCATTCTAGGTGAGCACAGTGATAATTGAATTAAACCACCTTGCTCCTCTATGCTAGAAGCTGCCTGCATGAGAACCCCTTACACAGTTGGATTTTCAACCCTCAGTCTTACTCAAACTAGATAACGCATCCTTCTTCTGTTTTCCTGAGGGTTTGTGTCTGTTGGTTCTAATGTCTGTGTCAATCAGGCTACTTAACTACAAGCAACAGAAAGTTACTCTACTTGATTTAGTAAGAGATGCTGAGAAACAATGGACTTGCTTGTATGGACAGAGTTGTGTTTTCTACATTTATAATTGGGCAATTATCTAAAGTATGTTACACAGGACAAATATATGGAAAGAAGTAGAGCAGACTTAGCAATACCAAGAGACACTGTTGCATTGTTATGAAGTAATCCCAAATATCTTCCTTTTTTTAACCTAACATCCCTTGTTTACAAGTGGTGGAAATGCTAAAAATCAATCACTATTCATCAGGTAAGCATGACCTTGACCATCATCAGCCGGGGCTTTCACTACTAAAATCCCACTGTGCTATTTTCTTCCTCTCTAAGTTTGTAAGGAATTCTCTCTTGAGAGGACATGATGAAATACACAATTCCATCTTAGTAAGCATCTTTATGTCTAAAAGCAATGTCCTTTAGCAATTATTAATGTAAATTACAATCTTAACTTTGTAAGAAAAACAATGGAGATAGTATTAATGTCCTTCAAAGGCATTGTAAGTATATTATTTATACAAATAAGTAGGAGATATATAATCTAAATATATTTGTATCATATAAATACACATAATGTGTGTACATATGAATATCACACCCTTACACTTTCTCTTTATACACATACATTTTTTAACAAGATCCTGAAATAATAACCGTATGTAATTTCCTCTATAGCAGTAGGTCTGCAATGTTTAAATGACTGATGTCTTTCAGAAATCCCTAGGTAACCAGGTGGTACAGTTATTAACCACCCGCTGGAACTTGGCTTTGAAGCAAATCTATTAGGATTAGAATCTGCACCATCCCTATTCAGAGCACAGAAGGTCTTGGCCACCAGGTGTCACTATTCTTCTATTTCCCTCCCTGTGCCCTTAGAGCTCTGAGACCTTATTTTCTAACAAGGGACTGAGGAAAATGCATGCCTCCCAACGTTCCTGGGATTTCGCCAAAAGGTATTTTGAAGAGGAATAGTCCTGCCCATGCAGATTTCCTTGGGGCTCTCAAATATCACCTGGACAGTTTCTGACAGCTGAGGATCCAAGTGGCTGAAAAGTTGGGGCTCATCTGGTCAAAAAATGTTAGAGCCTTTTCTTTGAGCTTGAAGTTAAAGATAGGACTGGCCTAATGTGCCTTGAGCCAGAGCTAGCTCAATGTAGGAGAGGCCACGAGGTGTGATCTACCAAGATCCTGGAGTCTGGAGACTTCCCTAACCCTTGGGTGGCCCTGAGAACTCACTTACAAAATGAGAAAGTTGAGCGAAGTCATTTCTAGGGTCTAAAAATTCCATGATCCTCAGTTTTTAAATGCCTCTGTTGAGGAGTGTGGGCAGCAGAGTAGGGTGATCTAAATTCAAGACAGAAGACCCCAGGAAGGACAGTGAAATAAGGGTGGAAAAATCCCACAGGGAAGGTAAGGGGAAGTTGGGCATAATTTTCATACAGTCATCTTATATAGTGGCTGGTTACAGGGCCTGAAACGGGCTGGTGGTGTTATGAACCTTGTCATGTTGACCCTTAGGTGATCCACCAGGCCATTCTCCCTCCCTTCTAGATACCACTTAACAATGATCTATAATGTTCTGATGTACATGTACGACTGTCTCTCCCCGGGCTTGGTTGGGTTTAATATGTCCTGTCAGTCAATGTTTGTGGTACCATCAGGACATGCGATGTGTTTTATTTCGTTTTGAATTTACAATAGTACAGTGTTCAGCTAGCTCATCCAGTGTGTTCACAGAATCCAAGAGAGGGAGGAAGAAAAAGAAAGAAATGGAATTCATTTATCGAGTGCCTACTATATGCCAAGTGTACCTAAATACGTTACATGTGCTTTTTTTCATCTTCAAAATAGGCTCCTGAGGCAACATTATGCTCATAGATAAAGAGGCTGAATTCAAATGGTTAAGTGACTTGTCCAAGGTCACAAAAACCAAGTGGTAGACTCAATGGCTACCTATAACACATTTTATGAAGAAGGAAACTGAAACTCAGGGCACTTACTAAAGTTGTATGCCCCTGTAAATGGGTGAGCCCCCAGTCGTCCCTCACTGGGCTTCACTGCTAGAAGGCCCCTGGTGCTTCGAGGCCCCTGGACTGCACCACTCCAGAGGATGCTTTGTCATATGAGTATTGGCACACTATCCCCGACCTTGCTAGCAGATTGTTTATGGCCGCAATTAACCTGTCTCCCTTGCTCCTTTCCCACTTTGGGCTGCGGAACTGAAAGGTTGCTAGAAGTCCTCTCCGACAGAGTTGAGAGTTTGCAGACGGCCCCTGAGACGCTGGGGCGTTCCGAATTGGCTGAGCGCTCTGCCTGGGAGGGCGGGGAGTTTGCCGAACGTCCCTAGCCAGAATCCCTGCCTTCAAGTGCCTTGAGCCCAGAAGCGGGGAGAAGTTGGAGACGTTGGGCTGGGGGGTGTTGGGAGAAATTGCGGACAGACTCCCGCCCTGCTAGGCTGAGCCCCCGGAGGAGCGTTAGCTACCGCGTCCGGGCTGTTTGTGGACGCGCCGCGCGCGGCCCCGCCAGGGCTGGGAGTTTGCAGACCGTCCCTGCCGCGGCCCGCTCGGCGGCGGCCCTGCGGCTCCCGCGGCAGCCGCGGCGGCCCCGGGCGCGATCCAGCCCAGGTAGCCGCGCCGCAGGCTCGGGGCGCCGCGACCCCGTACCCCGCCGCGTCGTGGGCCCCGCGGGGACGACGGCTGGCGGGCGCTCCCTGCTGCTACTGCTGCTGTTCAACAAGGAGGTGAGAGCCACTGGGTCGGGGCGATCGCGTCGGGCTCGCCATCCCCGCGGGGAGATGCACGCAGAGGGACCGCGGAGGGCGCGGGTAGCTGGGCGCCGGCGGGGAGAGCCTACACCGAGGGCGGCGCGGCCGGGGGCTTCAGCCTGTCGCCTGCGTGGGTGCCCTGGCTGCGGCCGCTCTGCGGGACCCGGGAGTGCAGCGGGGGACGCGCTTCGAAGCGCCCACCTGCCTGGGGCAGCCCTCCCCAAGAGCAACAGCAGGCCCCCAGGGCCCTTGGGGAAGAGGCTTGTGGGTTTTTCAAGGGACTGTCCAGAGGAGGCTTTGGTGGCGCGGGCTGGGGATGGCAGGTGGGCGCTCGGACCGTAGAGGAGCCTAGTGGGATCACGCTGCGGGTGTGGGCCGGGCTGGGGTCCCGGGGACCGGGGCGCGCAGGGCGGGCTCAGCCAGCGGCCGGTGGGGAGGAAGAAGAAGGGAGGCTGGTCCGGGGCCCAGAAGAGGAGGGATGCGACGGACCGACACTCGGGGCTGGGGGACCAGGGAAGCCCGGGGGAATCCCCCAACCCCTTGGGGCCGCTCGGCCGCCCGCGACCCCGTCAGGGCGCTCCGCGAGGCTGCCCGGCCGGAGAGGCTGCGGGGAGCGCCCAGCCCACACCCGCGCACACACTCCCGGAGAGCATGCTCAGTGCGGCCCTGGGAACTTCCTGCCGAGTCGCGAGCCGCCCCGGCCCCCTCTGGGCCCCCCTCCGGGTCGACGGCGTGCTAAGTTGGGGGAGACCGAGCTCGCGGGTGGGGGGCGCGGCGTCCGCCTGTCGCCCTTTCGTTCCCCTGGCCCCTGTCTCGCTTTTGCTCAGATCCCAGCGCTACTGGCGCCAACCGCCCCCGCGGCTGGGAACGGGGGTGTGGATGTCATCCCCTGCTCCCCGAGGCCAGGTCCGAGGCCGGGAGGCCAGAGGCCTGGCGGTGCGGCCGCTGGCCTGGTGGACTCGCTCTCCGTGCACTCGCCGAGCGCACGGACCCCGCGCCGGGAGCAGATTGGGTGGAAGGGGGTGTGTGAGCCGGGGACGTTCGCGCACACACTTGCTGTCATACACAAAGCCGTGGTTTCGTAGCTACCGCGCGGAAGAGGGAAGAGGTGGCGCTTGCATTGTCCAGCCACGTTCGGAGCGCCAGCGGGGTGCTCAGCTCCAAGCCCGCGATGCTTACGTTTTCAGAGATGCCGGGGTCAAGGTCTAGGGCCGGGTGCTCCCGACGCTGATTGCCGAGCCCGGCGCGGGGCAGACACTGTTGGGAGCACCCGGCTCTGGCGGCCCAGTTAGGGAAGGTTGGGCACTTACGGAGCTGTGAAGTTGGGGAGGGGAAAGCTGAGGTGTGTATGGGGTTCGGATGGAATGGCAACAGTGCACCTGAAAACACTCAGATTCAGATTCGAGTAGTAGCGGCAGGATCTCATTGTAAAGATAGGCAACTGGGAAGCTGGTGTCCTCACCTGTGTTCATTGTCAGGACCTGAGGGACTTGGTTGGATTTTACTCCGAGAGCACCCCGCCAAAACACCACCATGTTAGCAACTCTATCACCCATATCTTGAACCTTGACGCAGGATCAGAACTGCCTTGTTTTTAATTCAAGAAATCAAAAAACAGTTTTTCCTGGTAGGCAAACCCATCACAGATCTATCTTGATAAATGGATTTTCACCCCCCCCCCCCACTTCCTTCTTCCCTACAAATTCTTTTTGTTGTTATTGTTCAAGGCTGAGATAAGCACCCTTAACTTTGGCACTGCTAGGATTAGAGCGAAGCTCCATTTTCTAGAGGCTTTTGTAGTTTTCTCCAGTTACCAACTTGCTCTCCGGGTAGTCAGAGTGAAGTGGAGAGGTCCTGAAAATCAGAGTGATAGAGGAGGGGGAAGAAGGTGACCTTTTCGCCCCTTTTAGGAGCTGGGACAAGAGGAGAAGGGAGCTCCTCTGCCTGACACCTGACTCTGGCAGAACTTCCTCTGGTCTCCACCTTTGTTCCAACTTGCCTGGGTTTGAGACACTTAGGCCTGGAGTCACTAGGAGGAAGGAGTCTGCAGTCCTGGTTTGGAGCTTTGCGGGGTTTGCAGCTACACCAGGCAGCTGCTGGTTGGGTTGGTGTTTAGGCGGACGGGGATGGCAGGAGGGCTGGGGGCTCTGCCCAGATCTGCCAATGGCATCTGTGCACCCCAACCCCGCTGCCAAAGCAGCTCATGGGCTTTTTGATCTCAGCAGCGCACATTTCAAGTGCTTTGTGTTTGAAGTGTGAATACAGTACATATATATATTCACACATATGTATGTGTATATACATTTTTATAAAGAAGTATGTGCATATGCAGTGTTCTTCGGTAGCATCTTGGAGCTGGAAGGGACCTCAGGAGATCATAGGAATTCAAATTTTCTCCCTTCCCATTCAGTTTTCTCCGTTTAAAAATAACTAAAGCAGCCTTCTGCCCAGCTGGCCTCCAAAAGCATGGAAATGCCAGAGTCCCCTGTGATTCTAGCGGGGTGGGGGCTTTGGCTCCTCCCTTGAGAAGTGTAGCTCCTCAGGATCCCTTGTAGATGTCAGTCATTTAACACCACCTTTCCAAATGCTCCCTGTGGCTTGGGATCCAAGTCACTGCAGTGTCACCCTCAGATTGATTTTGGCAGGGGACAGACAGTGGCCAGTGTGCCCTGCCGAGATGTCCAGAAAACTGCATGGAGCAGTCATCATGAGACTTGCCTTGGGAAGTTCATGTCCTTTCTCACTCTGTGGTCATCCAGGCAGGTGGTTGCCCTGCTCCTTCCCAAGAGATGTAAAAAGCAGTGCGGACTCATTTTATTCCCTCTTCCTTGTGTGTCTTGGCCTCCTGGCTCTAGAAAGGTGGGGTGGTGGTGGGGTTGAGGGGCTTCCTGTGTTGATATTATTATAGGAAATCCCGGGAAAGCATATACTGTCAGGAGCTTTGTCTCGGGGGGGTTTGTTGTGTGTGTCAAAGTTTGAGAAAGGGTCCTTGTGTCAGGTGAAGACTTAACTGAGAGTTTTGGCTGTTGGAAGATGTATGTGTTCCAGAATCCGGGAACAGCTGAGAGGTTTGGGTCACAAATAAATCCGATGCTTGTCAGTGCAAGTTTTACTAGTCTGCCTTTAAAGTTCATAAGTGGCTTTGAAGTATAGAGTCACTCTTAAGAACACTTAAGAACACTTTTTAATGTGTTGGAAATTGAGTAGCAAGCTCCCCAACCCTTCTTGAAGTTTCTAATCTAGGTCTTGTCCCTATTCTATATGGCATCTTGTTTTAACATCAAGAATTGGAGCACCATGTGACCTCTGCCTGCTGTAGGTGTGTTCATTGAGTAAGTTTGTCTTGCAGCGGCATGAGCCATGCCCTGTGCTGGGCCTGAGGATAAAGATGTCCTTCTTCAAAATTACCTTTTGAACTTTTAATTTATCTGACCTTCTCTTTCTGTGTGTTAATGCAAACTAATAGTTCTTGGAAGGTCGCCAAGGTGGGTCCCAGGAGCCTTGGTACTTTAAGTATGTTCTCTCAGCTGGAAGCGTGGGGACTTGAGCTGCGTTTGCTTCTGTGAGCCGTTTTATTTATTTGTTTGCTTTTTCACTGCTACAATTAAATTCATGTTTTCCCGACTTTGTCACATCTGGAAAGCTGTATGTGTGCATGAGAGGGGTTGGAAGGATCGCTTTAGTTCTTCAAACTCCCAGAGCTCTCTTATCTGAACACATGACCTTCTGGAAAGAGAACAGGAACCTTCCTGTCAAGGCCGTTTGTCCAGCCTGAAAAATCAGCACAGGCAAGGGGGATAAGCTGCTATGGCCGGGTTTGGTGGAGTTCTCCCTGTAAATTGCCCCCCTTCCCCCCTCCCCTGCCATGCTTGTGTTGAGGCCTGCTAGACCTTGGCCCCAGCTGGGGTGGTTCTCAAGGATGGCTAAGGAGTGTTTCTCCACCCTGTTTCCCATGCACTTAGGAGTGAGGTGTATCCAAGTACTTTATTACTTGTAAGAGTTAAATACTGGTGTTTGCATTTGGTTTACTAAAAAAAGAAAAAGTCAGCCCTTTGAGGTTACCCCTAGAATAGATTAACAGCCTCACTTTTGCATCCCTCTGTGATTTTTTGTGGCTGGCCCTGGAGGGAATGTGTGCCGCCCACCCACTCCTGTCTCAGCTGCACTCCTTAGTGGTGTCGTTCTGAGCACAGACGGCTTATAAGTCCTGTCACGCTGGTAAGATGCTTTTCCTAAGTATCCTACACAGAACAGTCTTCCACGGTAATAGTGTTGGATCTCTTTCATGTCTCAGTCCACTCATGGGTCTGTGTTGTGTTGGTCATTGTTACAGATATTAAGTGTCCTTGTGGAGAAATGTCAAGAGGTGAGCAGGACAATAGAGATGGGATGAAAAACTGTACCTTCTGTAATTGACCTGATTGCATATGCTTCTTTCCTATTTCCTTTACTACTCCCTACAGTGGTAAGGTGGGCACTGTTGTCATTCCCAGTTTATATATTGGGACACTGAGACGTTTGTGAGGTTGTGAAACCTGGCTGTGGTCACACACAGCAAGTGACAGGGCGAGAATTTGAACGCGGGTGGGCTAGGTCCAGAGTCCATATTAGCTGGACTATGCTTAGTTAAGGCTAGCAACCTCATCCTGAGCTGTCAGCACTTTCTTTCCAACCAAAGCCAAGAGGAGCCTTAGACGTTCAGGAGTTGGAAAGCAGCTCTGGGAGATCCTTCTGGATTCCTTCTCTTTCTAGCCAAGGGCATGGCCGTGTAGAGAACGAGAAGGGCTTACTTGAAGTCTTATCAGCCAGTGGGCAGCAGTGACAAAGCTGGGTTTCAGTTCTGACCCTTGGTCCCACAGGAACAATTGATAACAACTGATAACAGTTGTGTGCCTCCTTTGTTTTTGGAAATGATTCCGGAAGCAAATGCGCTGGTTGTTTGGCATCTGCCCCTCCCCCTCCGAGAACCCCCCTGTGCCTGTGAGCTCATATTCAACTTCACCTTAGAATCTGGTGGGGAGCAGGTGGTGTGTCTAGATCTTTTCACCATCCCCAAACTGGAGAATCTGAGCAACTTAAATTATGCCTTTAAGTGACATGTCCCCTTCTTCATGTCCTTAAGTTTGACATCTTAAGAATACAGTCTGGGATGGATTTTATGTTCACTCTTTTTTTTTTAAGATTTTTTTATTTTTATTTTTATTTATTTGACAGAGAGACAGCGAGAGAGGGAATACAAGCAGGGGGAGCGGGAGAGGGAGAAGCAGGCTTCCCGCTGAGCAGGGAGCCCGACATAGGACTCGATCCCAGGACCCTGGGATCATGACCTGAGCCAAAGGCAGACGCTTAACAGACTGAACCATCCAGGTGCCTCTGCATTTCACTCTTTTTTTTTTTTTTAAAGATTTTATTTATTTATTCATGAGAGACAGAGAGAGAGAGAAGCAGAGGGAGAAGCAGGCTCCCAAGGAGCAGGGAGCCCGATGTGGGACTCGATCCCAGGACCCTGGGATCATGACCTGAGCCAAAGGCAGACGCTTAACCATCTGAGCCACCCAGGCGCCCTCTGCATTTCACTCCTAAGTTCTCTCCCTCCTTCTCTTTGTGTGTGTGTGTGTGTGTGTGTGTGTGTGTGTGTGTGTGTGTGTGTGTGTGTGTCTTAGGGCTCAGCATTGATTTCAACTCTACAGGAGCATGGAGTAGGCAAGAGGTGACCTGGCAGGGGCCTCAGGGCTATTTTTTAACAGTTCCAATAAAGAGACAGTGAGGACATTCCCACAGTGTCTGTGGAATCCTGGAAAGACTGCTGAGGCCTTGGAAAATAATCCTCTGACCACTGGGAATCACCGTACTTCATGGAGTCTTCCAGTTGGCTGTGACAGCAAGCACCATTTCCCTTCATTTTACTCCTTCCATGTGACCAGGATTACACGGGGCAAACCAGGGCCCCTGCCTATTCCTGATTCTGAACATTTCTGGTTAACAAATAGTCCCTAGCTGCTCAAGGAGTTTAAAGTCTAGTTCTGGTCAGGGCCCACATGGAAGAGTTCAGTTCAGTTGGGAGGCAGTATGCAAATGAAGAACACATTAATGCAGCCCATGTGACCACTTTGGGCCTCAGTTCTTATGTTGAAAAGTAAGAGGGGATTGAATGAGCTCCAAAGTTCTGTTCCGTCCCGACGTTGTATAATCTTCTACATATGGCAAAGGAGGTGTGGAATAAAGAAAGAAAATTCCCTTACTGGAAAAAAAAAAAAAAAAAAGACTGAGGAAACACTCAAGTTGTTTTTGCTTTTGCTGGTAGACTCCCTTCAGTACACAGTTGAGATGCTTACCTAAGAAGAACCAACCCTTTATTATCACTCTTCTTTAGGGATGTTTATTTTTGTATATTTAGAAATAAAAAGCCTTGGTCCTTACTTCTCAGCCTAGAAATAACCCGTTTCCCCTAGTGAAGCTGTTTTTTTCCTTTGGGGAATTGAGATTCAAAAAGCAGAAGATGACCAGGCTCCCAGAGTTCTATGGTTCTGTGGCACAGCGCCCTGGGGAAAGTGGCTAAGGACTTATCCGGCCACAAGCTGGGCCAAATTCTGTGTACATACCTTCATTACAGCTTCCCTGCGAAACAACTACATTCAAAGAACAGAGAGTTTGGTATCAATCTCCTTGTAGCTGCCTTTTTTTTTTCCTTAACCATCTGTTATTTTCAGTTCCGATTTTTTTTTTATTTACTAGTGTTCATGCCAAGGAGTTTCCTAAATGACCGACTCTTTCTCTTACGCATCTTGTTTAGGAGAGGATTATCTCTACCTTCATGCAAAGTATGATGTTTCTGCGTCCCTTTTGTGCATTTCTTCCTATTTCTTCTGTACTTCCATGGGATTTCCCTCGCCCCCTCTCTACTAATTTTTCAGAGCCACCAGGGTTAGTGGCAGCACTAAGTGGGGATTTAGAGGGGAAGGGCCTCCAGAGGTGACATTTTGTGGATGATCTTTCGTCATCCATTACTTAGGACGTACAGATAGAATTCTCTTGGGTGAATGTTATCGTTTTTCTTCTGTAGATTCACCATTCCTTATTTGCTTTTTTTTTTTTTTCCTGGCCAATAAGCTTCAGAAAGGGCAAGTTTTTTTTCCTAGTTCGGTTTAAAAAAAACAATACATCTGTCCCCACGGGCTTCTCAGAAAGGAGTATGGAGCTCTAGAAGGCAGGACTGGAAGCTCCATTGCCTGGCACAGAGCCTGTGCACGTGACCAGTCACATGATCAACGGTGCAGCCGGGCATCATGGGTAAACTGCCACCATGGCAGGCCAGCCTCTGCAGTCAGCTGGCTGTCTCCAGGCAGGTCAGTTTGGTGTTCTATGAGTCCAGTTCCTCATGTGTCAAAGAGGCCTCTCAGTTTCTCCTACATCTATGGGATTCTTCTAGTGTGCCTTCTTGGCTGAGCTCAGCCTGCTTATCTAACTCTACTTCTTTCATCTGTCCTTCCTAGGCTGAGGTGTTTTCCTAGTTTGGAGGGCCTGTTTGGTTGTGCTTGTGTACAGTTCTGTTGTTTAAATCCATCAGTGGGCTTTTTGTAGACATTTATTTTCTCCCTTACTGTGAGCATAATTCATGGGCTTATGGATCCATTAAATTGGGACTCTGTGTGAAATAGGGTGTATGTGTGTGTGTATGTGTCCGTCCAGGTCTATACACCGATAGGGCATATTACCCTATTGTCATATTATCTACAAAAGGAAGTAGGAGTGATCAGATTGGAGCTGCAGATCTGGAGCAGCTCTCAGTTAAAAGAAGTCTCTAGAAAGTTTGTGTGGAAAGAGTTTGTTAATATGGCTTTCCCTAACACATGCTTATCAGAGCTATAGCTAGGACATCTTTGAAGATTGTATGGATAATGATTTTATTGCACTTTCCTATAGACTGCAATAAAGTATTTTCTGTGATAATGAGTTGCTTATTCTATCATAATACATTTTCTCTAATTGCCCCTATAACCAGAATCAGATACAGCTTTCTGTTTTTGACGCCATGCCTAGTGAATGTTCTCCACGTTCCAGTTTCTTCTGCCCACTCCAGTGGCTTCAAGAGAGACTTCGGTTTCCTTATTGTCAACCTTTAGTATACAGATTATAAGATTATGCAGTCCTTCTGTTACTGCTGTAACAACCGCAAATTTGTTGGCTTAAGGCAATATAAATTTATTGTTTATAATTCTGCAGGTCAGAGATCCAACACAGACCTCTGTGGCTAAGATCAAGTGTTTGCTCCTTCTGGAAGCTCTAGGGAAGAATCCAATTCCTAGCCTCTTTCAGCTTCCAGAGCAGCCCGCATTCATAGGCTTGTGCCCCCTTCCTGCACTGTTGAAACCAGTAATGCTGAGCTGAGTTCTTGTCCCTCTGCCATCAACCTGGCTCCTTGACCACAGCTGGGAAAGGTTCTCAGATATTAAGGATCTGTGTGATCAGATTGGGCCCACCCGGATAATCCAGGATAATCTCCTCATCTCAAGGTCCTTAATGTAATCCTATGTGTCCTGTAAGGTAACATTCACAGGTTCCGGAGATTAGGACATGAACATCTCTGGGGCCATTTTTATGCCTCCCACAGTGCTCAAAACTCTGTAAAGAAATTTTTTTTAACTCTTTATGTAGAACCCCTCCTTTCTGTCAAGGAACTTTAGTGTCATAGGAAATTTGCTTATTTCCCTCGTCTTTTTTGACTATATTAAAATGGACTGTTTGCAAAACCCAGTATTTAGGATTTGAGTTCTGCTGTGGTCAGACGTGGAGCTGTGCACATTTATGAGTTCAGGCTTGTGCGGTATCAGCAGTCCTCCTGCAGTGAGGAAACCCGGGGGCAGAGGGAACTTGCCCAGGGTCACGAAGCCAGAAGTGTTGGAGCCAGGATGTGAAAGTGGATCTCACTGATTCCGAAGCCTGGGTTCTTTTCACTCTGGCTTTCTGTCTCCGAAGTGATAATGGAAAAACAGAATGAGAAACAGTAATGGGGAAATGTAAAATAATGTCAAATCTCTCTGCTTCTGCCAAGGTGATGACAAACAGTAAATATTGCCTGTGGTAGATTGATTGCACTAATGGCCCCAGTTAATGACCTCCATGTATCTACACTTCTTGCCTTATAACTCTGTAGTCCCCCTTCCTTCCTCCCCCACCACTGGGATTGGCCACGTGATGCTTTGGCTAGTGAGACCTTAGGAAACGTCCTGTAAACAGAGTTTAAAAGAGCCTGCGTGTTTCTGAGTGCCTTTTACACAGTTGGGCTTGCTGTCTCAGATCCCTGCCACCGCTGTGAGAACATGCCCAGGCTAGCCGGATGGAGAGTTCTGAGAGACACATGGGGATGAGCCAAGCCGTGTCAGCCGAGGCTACCCTAGACCAGCCAGCCCGCAGCTGAGCTGTTGGGTGCTCCAGGTCTCCTGAGCATGTCTTGCAAGATCAGTTAAGCCTGTCCTAGATCACCAGAACCACCCAGCTAACCCACAGAGTTGTAGAAATAATCGATGGTTGTTGTTTTAAGCCACTGAGTTCTGGGGAAGTTTGTTATACAGCAACTGCTAACTGATACACACCTCATATCAGGTGTTTGAATAGCATAAGAAGTATTTTTAGAGTCCTTTTGAAGCTCATTATGGACTGCTCATAACTAGTTAATATTCTTTGGGAAAATTTAATACATTTTAAAACATTCTTTTAAGGTTATACTTTAGGCTTAAGAACTTGCCCATGGTATCTATCCTCTTTTTTTAAATTTTTTATTGTTATGTTAATCACTGCACATTACATCATTAGTTTTTGATGTAGTGTTCCATGATTCATTGTTTGCGTATAACACCCAGTGCTCCACGCAGAACGTGCCCTCTTTAATACCCATCACCAGGCTAACCCATCCCCCCACCCCCCTCCCCTCTAGAACCCTCAGTTTGTTTTTCAGAGTCCATCGTCTCTCATGGTTCGTCTCCCCCTCCGATTTCCCTCCCTTCATTCTTCCCTTCCTGCTATCTTCTTCTTCTTTTGTTTTTAAACATATAATGTATTATTTGCTTCAGAGGTACAGGTCTGTGATTCAGCAGTCTTGCACAATTCACAGCGCTCACCATAGCACATACCCTCCCCAATGTCTATCACCCAGCCACCCCATCCCTCCCACCCCCCACCACTCCAGCAACCCTCAGTTTGTTTCCTGAGATTAAGAATTCCTCATATCAGTGAGATCATATGATACATGTCTTTCTCTGATTGACTTATTTCGCTCAGCATAATACCCTCCAGTTCCATCCACATTGGTATCTATCCTTTTATCTTCTTTTTTTTTTTAACATGAATGTCTTTTAAATTCTTATCAGTTTAAATCCAAAGCAGACTTGCTTTTCCTTCTCAAACTATTTATTTCTAGCACACTGGCTTTGGCCCCCAGTGTACAGTAAGAAATGCATATTAACTCCTAACTCATACGTACGTGTATATAACAGCAAGAAGAGTTTCAAGACACAGTATCTACCCCTCTGCCTCTGATGCCCTCAGATGCTTTCTCTTCTATTTCATGGACTTAAAAAATGCTGATCAGGAGTCAGCACTACGGCCTGCTGCTGATTTTATAAAGTTTTATTAGAACCCAGCTACTCCTGTTTGCTCATGTATTGTTTATGGCAGCTTTCAAGCTCCAGTGGCAGAGTTGAGTAGTTGTGACAGAGATTATCTGGCCTGCAGAGCCTAAAGTACTTACTACCTGGCTCTTGAAGAAGAAGTTTTCTGACCCTTGCACTGAACTGATTTTATAACCCATCAGTTAGTTGCAACCCTCCATTTTAGAAGACACCGTTCACGTGACCTTTAGCTCTCCTGATATTCTTCTGGAAATTACACTAAACAAATCTGTCACATGTGAACTACCCCTTTTCCTGTGTCCTATTCAGAATCTCTCCTGTATTTACTTAGATTCAACAATTACTGTTTTTGTGATTTAACATTACACCTGACTGGCTTATTTATATAGGACACTTTTGGAACATTTCTAAAATGTTTCATTTTTAAGTAATATTTTCTGCCCCCCCTTTTCTAATTTAAATGAGGCTTTCTTGTGGAAACTAGCTGGAATTAAAATGGACACAGATTCCATTCAAGTGCTAGTTATTTATTCATTAGATTGCAGCAGTGCCCTTTTTTTTTGGTGTGATATAATGGAGTCCATTAGTGGAAGTGGGAGAGAAACAGAAGTAGCGTCTTTTTACCACACCTTTCTGGCAGTCGGTCCTTATTGCCACATTCCTGAATTAGGGTGGTATTATTCCTGAGCATAATAAAATTTAAACACATTAAATCATGGACTTTGGGGGTTGGAAGGACTTTGGAAAAAAATTATTTTTTTCATTCAGACTTAGGTCCTTAAAGACCAAATTTTTCTGACACCTAAATTTTCCAAGCCTGTCAAGTAGGGACAACAATGTTATTTATGTCGTATGGCTAATGAGATTGATGAAAAGGAGCTGAGGCAGAAAAGGCTTCAGAAGGATCTGAATACATCTTTCTAGAATCTGAAATACCAGGTGAAGAATGGTCAGTGGCTCATTTATTTATTGGCAGTGAGAAAGAAATCAAAATAAATGAGCTTCAAATATAGCATGAAGAGTTTAGATAAGATCTGAGAAATGTCCCCTAATAAAGGTGGCTTCTTTGACATTAGAATAGATTCTTCTGAGTATTTGTTTTTATTTATCTGAGAGAGAGTGCTCGCAAGAAGGGGGAGGTGCAGAGGAAGAGGGAGAAGCAGACTCCCCACTGAGTGTGGAGCCCGATGCTGGCCTGGTCCCAGGACCCTGAGACCATGACTTGAGCCAAAGTTAGATGCTCACCTGACTGAGCCACCCAGGCGCCCCTTGAGTATTTTTTATCTTAGCTGCCTCCCTTATTTCAGGCAGGTGGGGTTGGACTCTTCTGAGTGATAGCAACAGAGACCTGATAGAGCGTGTTTCAACAGAAGTGGAGAATTCATGTTAGGGCTCCAGGAGTCTGGAGCCTCCTGCAGCCTGGGATCTTGAGGCTCTGAGAACCCTAGGAGTCTCCTTTGCTTCCTCTTTGAGTCCCTCTGCCTGGTTAGTTAATTCCCCCCCTGCTTGTACTTCTTTTTGTCCCAAGGGCAGGACTCTGGGTAACACTAGCTACTGGGGAAGTCACCCAGCAAGACTAATCTTTCTTGTAACACAAATTCCAGTTTCCTGGGGAGTATCTCCTCAGTGGCCCAGCTTGACATCAGCCAGAGGTGGACAGAGCTAGGAATTACAATGGGATTTTTGGCTAGCTCCAGGGAGTCTTATGGGGCCTTTTTAGAAATTTGTGGGGAAGTTTTGGTTGTTAATGATTGAGGAGTGCCACTAGCATTTATTGGTGGGGACCAGGGATACTAACCATCTGTGACGGGTAGAACAGTCTTTTTTATTTTTTTAAAGATTTTATTTATTTATTTGAGAGAGAGAGAGAGTGCGTGCACATGCACAAATGGGGGGAGGGGCAGGGAGCCTGATGTGGGGGTGGATCGCAGGACCCTGGGATCATGACCTGAGCCGAAGGCAGATGCTTAACCAACTGAACCACCCAGGCGCCCCTGGAACAGTCTTACGCTCTGAAATGTATCCCATGTCCCACTATGAGACAATCATGGACAACAAAACCTGTTTACTATCTGAAACTAGAGGCCCTATCTTACACATAAACAAAGAACATTTTGTATGTTATAGGTAGTAAGCATTGACTTTCTCAGCTGATGAAGAAAGATTGTGCTTTGTTTCATTGGGAAATGTACCAAGAGATGTTTGCCATTTGAATATCACACCACCCCTGGCATCACCATGTCACCCGTGTCAGTCCTCATTTGTAGCCGACCCATTTTTTGATTTTACATTAAAACACAAGGAACTAATGACCCCATTATGCCTTCTAGATCTGTCTCGGCCAACCAATTGCATATTGAAATACCTGTTAGGTTTGTTTTCCTTTTCATTTATATCACTCTTAGGGCAACAAATATATATGTTTGAAATTGTGTTTAGGAGGGTTATCTAAGAAGTTACTTTGAGATAGTAAAGGGGTATTAGAAGTTTGCTATAAGCTGGGAGCTTCAGGGCTGATAGAGGTTAGAACACTACACTGGGAAAAGTGATTTATTTTTTTTTAAGATTTTATTTATTTATTTGACAAGAGAGACACAGCGAGAGAGGGAACACAAGCAGGGGGAGTGGGAGAAGCAGGCCTCCCGCAGAGCAGGGAGCCCAATGCGGGGCTCGATCCCAGGACCCTGGGATCATGACCTGAGCCGAAGGCAGACGCTTAACGACTGAGCCACCCAGGCGCCCCTGGGAAAAGTGATTTGTAAGGTCATTTTTTTCTTCTAACGTAATGATTCAACTGAATTAAATATTCTTAACAGTGACCATTTAGGAAATAAAAAAAACTGTGTCTCATACATTTTGTGCAGCTGACTGTGAAAAAAGGGATAGACGTGTTGGCCCCATACTGCTCCTCTGTGTGGTGGGCTCTCCATGGTGCACACCGCCTACCCTCCCGTCTGTGTGGTTTCTGGCTCCTGCTGGGCCAGGGCTCCGTCGTGGGTCTCCTCATCATTCTCTCCTATGGAAGAGCCATAGGCATAGGGAATTAAATCAGATGATCACATGAATTTCAAATGAACTACTGCAGACCACTCCGTCAGGCTTTAAGCTCAAGCTGTGAGCTTGAACGGGAAAATACTACACCTTGATTTTCACTAACCTCTAAACCCAAATTGAGCAATCCTTAGCTTTTGAATATTGGCCATAAATCACAGTATTATTATGATTGTCTGTGACCTTGTCACCAGTAGAAATCCAATATTTTCATCTCACATTATAGATGTCTGACAGGTATCTTGAAATATCAATACTTTAAAATTATGGTGGTTATTACACCTGCTGCTAGATAGTGTTATTTAATGCATTAATAAACAAGCATATGTGTTATATCACAATGTAAAAAAATATTTGGTAACCGTATTTAAATATTATTGACTTCCTCCGTAATCCTGTGTATTTTGTTTTATGTCTAAAAAATCCTGAGAAGGGGTCTATGGATGTCCCCAGTCTACCAGGGGGTTGGTGGTACAGAAATCTTGGTGTAGAATGGTGGAGTGCCCATCCATCCCTGCCCTGTCTCTTCTGTTTGTTGGGAGTTGACCTTCTCCTAACATGGCCTTTCCCCAAGACTGCCAGATATGGGTGTGGAAGGGGTGTGGGTTTATCCCCAATTGGCTTATTTTCTTCTAATACTGGAACTGGTCAAAGGATTGAGCTTGATTGACCCTCAGCTCATTCTTTTATCGGGCATGAGGAGGCAGGTTTGTCAGAACATTCCTCCGGCAAGGCTGTATTGATCAGTACAAGGTACATGATGCATTTAAAGCCACAACATACTGATTATCTGAATCCTAAGCAGAAGTGCGATTTCTAGTTCAGTTTTTCAGGTGGAGAAAACCACGGACATTCCACAAGACAATCCCTTTATACATCCCAACCTCTGTTTTCCTCTTTATATACTTCAGAGTTACATAATCACAACCAACTCAATGCAAGAAAGACTGCATTGCTTAGGAAGTATGTTGCACAAATGGCTGCCAGGGGTGTTCTTCCTTACCATCTGGTATGTGGGGGAGGGGTACTTCCTAGAAGTTAGGGTTTGGGTGGAGGTAGACAGCCCCATAGGTGTCTGGTTGGCACCTCGCCACCCAGGGAGTCCAGCCTAGGGGTACAGTGGTACAGAAATCATAGTGTAGAATGGTAGTGCCCACCAGTCTATCTAGCTATCACTGGATTTCTGGGAAGGACCTCAACCTTTCTCTGTTTCTGGAAACTTCTTTTAATAGGAAATGACTTTGCCACAGATGAGCCCACTGCACTGTTCCTTGCTGTCCTCCAGACACGGAATCATTGTGCTGCCATGTGCATCTTTTTCCTCTCACAGCTTCTAAATCTATATTTAGAGCATGAAAATGCTGAACATTTCCTTTCTAATTTTTTAGAAGTTGAGCATAGGGAGGGTTCTTCACGCATTCAACATTAATATCTTGGACGGCCGTATTAAATAACCATGGGAATCGTATTTTTTATTCTTTGTTTCAGAAAATATGCTTAAGATTGGAATTGAGTAGTTTCAAATTTTTAATCTTCATTTTTGTTTGGGTTTAGTTACTGATCAAATTTTTCATGGAGTAAAAGCCACTCCCTTAAGGAAGTAGGAGCAGCCCCATTACATGATATTGTCAGATTAAGGGGAACATACATGTACTTAACAAGCTTATTAATGAAGTGACAGCATCTCTCTTGCTCGCTCTTTGTGAAAGGGAACAGCAGAATTCTGTTGATCCTGAGCTACTGACTGTCCCTATATATTTATGTGCAAGATTGTGGGTACAACTTGGCCTAATTTTTTTTTTAAGTTTTAAGTAAGTTTTTTATGCATAGCCTATTTATTATTTTTTTATTTTAATTCCAATATAATTAACATGCAGTGTTTACTGTTAGTTTCAGGTGTGCAATATAGTGATTCAACAGTTGTGTACATTATACAGGGCTTACCACTATTAAGTGTACTCTTAATCCCCTCTACCTATTTCACCCCTCCCCTGCCCACCTCCCCTCTGGTAACCCATCAGTTTGCTCTCTACAGAGTCTGATTTTTGGTTTGTCTCTTTTTTTCTTCGTTTGTTTCTTAAATTCCACATATGAATGAAATCATGTGGTATTTGTCTTTCTGTGACTGACTTGGTTCACTTTGCATTATACCTTCTTGATCCACCATTTGGCCTGATTTTTAAAGTGAGATACTACCTCAGGTCCTTTTACCAAGGAAACTGTCCTATCATTGGATCCATAAGGCCAGGTGTTTTTTGGGAAAAGACTTGAGAAGGCAGGAAATTCACCAACTTCATTGGCTGAGGGGTGGTGGTTTTATGCAGTTTGAAGGCTCTCTTACGTCTCTTCCCAATTCTGAGCCGCATTTACGGGGTCTGTTTTTCATAGAGGTTTGGTGTGGAATGAATTTTGATCGTAATCCTACCTCTGTGGAGAGAGCAAACAGCGTGCAGAAGATCTGGAGGATAAAAGTTTAAATATCCGTGCGTGATTCATCTCCTGGTCAGGTGGACAACAAAGTTAATGGTGCAGCTGCTAGATAGAGATAGATCCCGTTACCATTCTATAGACCTTGTCACAATGAAAAGTGGAAAATACAGGTCCTCAAACTGACAAACGTGAGGACCTCACGTACAGGGTAACATTTTTTCCCTAAAGTCGACCTCATAAGCACGTAGCTTCCCTTGATTCCCCTTCTGGGAATCAAGCCTGGAGCACATTGTCTAATTTCATGCTGATGACAACCCTGTAAATTAGATTCCCTTGTTTTCATTGAACACACGTGAAACCAAGGTTTGGAGAAGTTAAGTGTCTTGTTTGCAGTGATTCACGTAATCGTAAGGTGCCTATATAATTTTATTATCCAAACTTGAACACTTTTGAGAGTAAAAGGGGATGCTAGTAATGATTATGCTGGGATAATAGGCTTCGATTGTACGTAGGGGCCCCTTGCTAATAAGGTGCAGATTGGGGGTTTAACTCAGGTCTCTGGTTCCAAAGCCTGTCTGTTCTCCATTAGATGTATTAGATCAGGCTGTCTCATCTCCATGAGATGAATTGGTAAGGCACACACTGAATAACCTTCTGAAGATGAGTTCTGCCCTAGGTATCGAGCCAAAGAGAAATGCCTCTGAGGCTAGGTAAAAGTTCCTTTGGCAAGAGAAACATCTAGTAGGGATGTTCTTTCATATAAAAATGTAGAAAGGGTTTTTTTGGGGGAAGGTAGATGGTTTTTCTCTTCCTAAGACGTGGTTTTCCATTTTTCGTTGAAAAGAATGGGTGTGCTTTAGCATTTACAAGAAAGATAAAGTGAGACTCATAAAACCTCATATCCAGGGCAAACATCTTCATAGCCAGTAGCTGTTATGACACAGAGTGATAGAGTCGATTCTTCAGTAGTAAGATGTGTAGATGACTACCCCTGTTCTTAGTGCTCTGGCCACAATGGTTATTATGAAGGCCTGTTTGTGTGGTGTAATCGTTACTGTGAGATGTTAAAATGAAATCCCTGCACCTGAGTAGGTAGCACAGCCGACATCGGACACTCTGGCTTGTGAGGAGCTTCCGTGCCTCCATGAGCCTCAGACATACACGTGTGAACACACTCAGCAGAGGTGCAGGCATGAAGGTAAATGAAGCCCAAGGTACTTAAAACTGAGCTTACAGCCCAACCATGGAAAGTAATAAAGAACATCACATAGCTCTCCAGGATTTGTTTCCTGTGTCATGTTCTCTTGCTGCCTTCGAGGCCCGTTGAGGTGTGAAAGCAAAAGTTTCCTAACAAAGCAATTCTGTAAACACCACGGCCTCTAAAAAAGTCCTGCTGGATTGCCATTCATCCTCAAGTCAGCAGCGCCAAAGGGTGACGTGCCATTCAAAGGCACTGCTGGAAACCTAGAGCCAGCAGGCAGATGGGTGAGAGTTTACGTGTTTGGTTGGAAATTTGGGATTGGGCTTTCAATTGAGAGCTGTTACTTGGCCTTCCTTCTACACCCAGGTGCCTGGACGCTCTGCCTTCTGAACCTTGGAACACCCCAAAAAGACAATCTCTGAGTGAGCAAAATGAAACTTTCTGGTGATGAAGTTGCCCCCCATAAGGAGTGACCAGTGGGACCAGGAGAGGGACTGGGGGTGGGGTGGGTTTGCACCTGCTTCTGTGATTTGGTTAAGCTGCTCCCTGAAGAATGCAGTGATCTCTGGTTGTCTTCCCAACGTCCAGACTGTAAGAACCATAGGCCATAAGACAGAAAAAGAAAACGGGGTTGGAGACGAAATGTGGGAAGGGGAAGCGGGGGCGGGGGGGGGGGGCGTAAATGCAGGGGCCTAGGTAGCAAGCGGCAGCCTTTCTGCCGTGGAAAAGGATAGACCGTGGAAGATGCAGAACAGCTGTGCTGGCTTGGGTCCCAAGGGTCCTCTTGGAAGGGGGCAGGAAATATCAGGGAAGGCAGGTCTGGGGGCTTGTGCTTTCCCTGCCACTAACTAGCTTCGTGAGCCCCGGTCTCTTTTGCCGAAGTGAGCGAGTTTACTGAAGATGTATATGTCAGGCGAGTTTACTGAAGATGTATATGTCAGGCGTAGGTATACAGAGGTGAACGCGACACCTGACCTTTCCTCTAGGGTGGAGACCTGTCATAAACTCTCCCACTGTTCCAATGTTAATGGGGACAGCTAACTCTTACAAGTGTTTATTATGTGTCATGGAGTTATGGATACTTCCCATTGATTTGTATCTATTAGTTCTTTTAATCCTCCCAACAACCCTGTGAAGTAGGTACAACTGTCCTAGCTTTGGAGATGAAGAAACTGAGGCACAGAGAAGTGATGTCATTTGTCCCAGGGTGTACAGCTAACAGCGTAACTAGGATTTGAACCCAGGGAGCCTGGCTCTAGAGCCCACATTGTGCCGCGCTTGTGAGGGGTAGGGGCCTGTGTGTGTGTGTGTGTGTGTGTGTGTGTGTGTGTGTCTAGGGGGCTGTCACACCTTCTTGTTGCCTCCATTGCTGGCCTGTCAGCTGCTGGGAGGCAGCACCCGTGTTCACCTTGTTAACTTGTATTCCTAGTGCTTGGCCCCCTGTAGGCTCTGGGGCATTTTTGTTGAATGGGTGGGTGGATGGGTGGGTGGATGGATGGATAAGATAAATTGGGTCCTCAGGGAGCTTCTAATCTAAAGAGGAAGACAGATCCATAAACACCTAATGGTGGTCACTGTCAGGCAGGAAGGTACCTAGTCTAATCTGGGGCATAAGCCTTGAAAGATGTTCAGCATTTGGGAGAATTGGGGGAAGGCGTGCCGAGCAGAGAGGTTATGTGGGATAACTCTAGCGTTGGCTCAGCGGTCAGCTATTCCCAGAGCACAGAGGGCAAGGCAGGGGCTGCTGGAGACTGGGCCGGGTCAGGAACCCTTTCCCCAGAGAAGACGATGGGGCTTGCTCCTGAGAACTGTGGAGAGCTCCTGAGAGGGTTTGAGCAAGGGAGGGACACGGGCAACTTTGGATTTCAGATGGGGTGTTCCGGCTGCCGTGTGAAGGGTGGAAGGAACAGGAAGGAGACTGGGGCAGGGGAGAAGCTACTGCCGTGGTCCCAGTAAACGATCATGGGAACTTGAAGTGGAGGTGGGGGGAAAGGAGGCTGAGTGGAGTGACAGGGGAGGGTGACCCTTCACTCTGGACATGTTGCATTCTAGGCAGTGTCCGGCTACTGCTGTGCTCTGTGGGATCTGCCACAGCAGTGCAAACCTGGCCGGAGTCCGGGAGGCTTAAGGACCAGGTCACTGTGGGTTTAGGCATTAAAGAATGAGAGAAAGAGCCAGCCAGGAAGGGTGTTTAGAGGGTAGAGGCAGGGGTAGGCGTGGGGTCTCAGGACCAATGCTTCAGGTGACGGATCTTTAGCTCTTTAGCAGCAGGAGGAGGAATGAGACCTGGAGGGGGGGGAGGGAGAGAGAGAGAGGAAGGGGAGAAATGGGGAGTAACTGCTTGATGGGCCTGGGGTTTCTTTTTGAGATGATGACGTTCTGGAACTAGACAGAGGTGGGGCTTGCACAGTATTGTGAATGTACTAAATGCCACTGAGTTGTACATCTTTAGGGATTGATTCAATGTTAGATTTTCCTCTCAAAAAAAAAAATTGCAAAGGGGAAAGGTCGAAAGGAAGTGCAGCGGGTCACATCCGACCAGGATTTTCTGGCCCCTGCCTGCTCCCCGCCCTTTCTGTAACGGCTTTATTTTCATCCCCTCCCAACGTTAGACCTTGTTTTGCTTCCTAGAATGTACTAGAATGCAAGCGCCCTGAGATTCAGTCCGGTCTCTCTAGTACTGGAAGGGCACCAACGCAGAGTGCGTGCTCGGTAGATGTTGGAATGGATGGATGAGGCAGGGCCGGGGGCTCCTGGAAAGAGACCCGGGAGGGGGTACCAGTTTGGAATCGCAGGTTGAGGGTAAAGGGAAATGGAGCAGACCGAGGAAAAGAAAAAGCCCGAGTTTCTGATGCTAGAAGCCCTGGGGAAGAGGGGAGCTTGAAGTCACCTGGTAACACTGCTCCTGTGGTCGGTTTCTGTGTCTTCATCTACTTTTTCTGGTGCTGCCCAACTGCCTCAGTGCAGAAGGGAAGGGAGACTCTGCTGTGAGATCCAGTTTGTTGGGGATTTTGCTGCATGATGACGGTGGGAAGACAAGGATTTGGGGGAAGAGGGGACTTTGGAAGTAAATGGCTCAGGGAGGTAGGGGAGTCTGGGAGGGGAAGCCTGTGAGCCCAGGAAAATGGAACGAAGTCCTCCTAGGACTCTCAGGCATAGAGGGTAGGCCCGCGGTATTGGGAGTGGAGACCGGGATAGCTGATCTGGACAAGATGTCAGGGATGTGACTCAGGTGGAATGAAGGTGAAGGTCACTGGGCTCCAGGTGGCTACTATGTTGCCAGCCCAGGCCAGTGATTTCCAAAATTTGGTACTCAGGATAACCCTTGGGGTAGGGAAGAAAATGTGAAAACTTTTACTCTTATTTTTTTTCATTAAAATTAAGGGCTTACATATCAGTAATATATACATGTTTATTATTTTAAAATAGATGAACCTATCTTAAGGGTGCATGTTCCCTTTTTACTAATGGGATATGTGACCAAAGTATTTGTGAAGACTTCTGGTTTAGACAGGTCCTTGGATAGCCGTGTTTGGGGGTGAAGTCATATGGAAGACCAGGTCACATGGCTTGCTGAAACAGCTCTGTGTCTCCTCTGTGTCTCTGTTACCATTTCCTGGTTGACCAACTAAGGGTACCCACCAGAAAGGGCATAAGGTTTCCCTGGAGGGACTGGCTTTTTGCAAACCCATTATGTGCTACAGACTACATTTTTTAAGTGACCACAAACTATTTGCTCAGTATTCCTTGTAGAACTTGAATACCCACCAACTTCATTAGTTTCTAGAATTCATTTCTACCCCTGAACCCTGTATTTTGTTTTTTTTTGTTTGTTTGTTTCTGAAAATTGGACCTTTTTTCCCCTTCTTTTCTGACTTCTTGGATATTCACTAATGTTCTCCCTTTTCCCCAAGAGAATATGACTTAGGGAAGTTTTTTTTTGTTTTTGTTCTTTTTAGGAACCTGGGATACCATTTTCCTTAACCTTAAAGTCTGAGCTGCAATTAATTCAGAACATCGGAGGAGTCAGGGGGCAGGGTAGGGAGGAAGAGTCTGGTCTTGAACCAAGGTGACCTGGCTCCCAATTCTGATTCTGCTGCTCTGAGCTGTGCACTTCTGAGCAAGTTGCTTAACCCCTCTGACACCTGTTTCATATTAAAATTGGAGAGGTGACTGTTTGGCTGATAAGTTTTGGGAAAAATGAAAGGAGTTAATGATACATGTGAAAATCCCTTAAATTTGCTAGGACTCAATAAATGCCAGTTCTTTCTCCTCCCTGACATCCCCCACCCCACCTCCAGTTTCCTCCTATGCTCCCCTCTTGTAGATTTCCAGCCTGATGGAAGAGACAGATAAGAAAGAACAAAGGGGCACAGCACTGAGACTTCCTCTTGGGCTGGCATAGAGGTGTCCATGATGTTGGTGAGCCCTGGTTTTCCTGGCGACCTCTGGTGTGTTCCTTGCCCCAGCCTTTATTCTGTTTTAAGGAGAGCTTGGGGCATCATCCTAAATTCTGTTAGGGTGTTTGGTTAATATCGAAACGACTCAATTATGAACCTGCCCCACCTCATTAAATGCCTTTATGAGGAACGGATTTCACAGGGGGGCAGAAAACAAAATAATATTAACCCCATATTCCCAACCCCATTTCAGATACTAAATCAAAGGAACTGAGTTCTGAGAACATTTCGAATCAAAACATTTGCGTAGGGTCATTTCAAAAGCCCTCTTGCTGTTTTGGAATAGGGACCTTACTCTTTGAAGATAGTCACCTTGTCGGTGGCCAGGAGACCCTCCCCAGCCTGTTTATTATGTAGCCAGGCCCCAGGAGTGCTGGGTACCTGCCCCCACGGCTGGCTCTCTCTCACCTCTGGGTACTGGCCAGCCACGTGCCTGCATGCTGGTTTGGACTGGGCTTCCCTCCCCCATTTATTCAGAGTATTGTTAATACTTCATGAATGGAAGAAGAGTGGAAGAAATTTAAAGATCATTCTGGAGTCCTTAGAAACACGTGGTAATGAAGAAAAATAGGCCTGTGAGCTACTTAGTTCAGACTCTTGCTAGGATAAGTGGGTGTGACGGCCCCTCCCCAAACCAGGAAAATAGTTTATTGTTTAGTTAAAAATAACTACCTTTTCATGTATGACTGGAATTTCAACACAGATGTTAATGTATTTGGGGCTGTTTTCCCCGTCCCCCCCCACCCCAAGAGTGATAACATCAGTCTCTTCTTTTGAAATTCCTAATCACTTTATTTCTGTATTAATGAGATGGGATAAAAGTACAGCATGGTTGTGAGCAGGAGAACTATCTCAGGAAGAGGGCCTAACACTGTACCTGCAGTATAATGGTCACTCAATACATGGTATAATGGTATTTTACATTTAGGTTAAAGAAAAAAACCATTTTGGTTCTATGTAGGCAGTGTCGCACTATATGAAAAGGAACCAATTGATTAAACACTTAGAAAGTTTCAAGAAATCTCCTTTTTAAATCCCAAGATATTGGCATTCATGTGATGGATGTCTTGAGGAAGATAAAACAGTTGAATCTTTTTAGTGGAAGAAACAGAGATCCTTTCCCAGGAAGTGGTACTTGAAAAATAGTGCTGTAATTAAAATATATAGGGTAGTTAGTTTTTAGGAAATGTACCATTTTCAGGAGCCTGACAGTTACAAAAAAAAAAAAAAAAGGAACAGCCTCTCCCAGAAATTACCATTTTTCTTCCCCCTTCTCTCCTGTTTGAGCTCTTTTACCTGGTAATGGAGCTGCTGTTGGGACGAGTGACTCCTGGAACTCTGTGCCCTAATAGCACCTCCCCTCCTCCCTCTATTCCGGGAAATCTGTGAGCTTGAGTGGGAAAAGCATTCCATCTTTATGCACAGTGAGGTTAAATGGGACTCAGCACTTTCTTCAGTTGTGCACATAGGCAACAGACCAAAGTAGTATTAGAAGTATCCCGACTTTGTCTCCAGTAAGGCCATGTGGTTGCAGATATCTCCAAACAGTATTTACACTCATCACCACTTCAAAATGATGGTAGATCACAGAGCTACTTTTAGATCTTGTTACTTGGTGTCGTGATAAAGAGCACCCATTCTTGTATCACAATTTAAAAATCTTGTGGGGGCGCCTGGGTGGCTCAGTCCGTTGAGCACCTGACTCTTGCTTTCGGCTGGGGTTGTGATGTCATGGGTTGTGGGTGGGGCCCCAAAGTGGGGCTCTGCTCTTGTCAGGGCAGGGAGTCTGCTTGAAAGATTCTCTCCCTCCACTCCTCCCCCCTCTAAATAAATAAATAAGTTTTTTTTTTAAATATTATGATAAATAAATCTAAGCATAATTTGTTTATTTTGGAATTCTTTGAGTTTTATTGTATGCATTTGAAAATTATTTGGAGGAGACGTCCAGGCGCTGTACCTGTTTGCCAGTGTGGTCCGTGGCATACAAAAAGTTAAGACCCTCCGCTTCTCCTGGGCTTTAAATTTTTTCCTAATAGACTAGGACTGAGGGAGTGGCTCTCAGCCCTGCCTGCCCATTAGAATTGCTTGCAGATTCCCAGTGCCCAGGCCATAGTGCAGACCAATTAAACTTGAACTTCTGCGGGGTGTGGGGGGGGGCGGTGGACCTTAGTGATTGTAGGTGAACCCAGTGTGCAGCTGAGGTTGAGAACCATTGGCCTGTCCAGATAAACCATTCTATTTCCCTCTTGCCTTCCTTCCTCATTTTTTAAATAAGAAATTAAGTTTCATGCTCATGGTAGAAAATTCAAACAGTACAGAAGAACAGAGCTCTCCTACCTTTCTAGAGATAACTGTTGCTAACAGTTTTGTGCATAAACAGTCATAGACCCACACATCCACACACATATCCACAGTGGATTGTATGTGCATGCTTCTACCCTACAGACATACTTTATACATTTTTTTGCTTATGTCATAGAGCGCTTTCATTACAGTTTCTGAGGTAGGTAGGTCCTTGAGATTAAAATTCTCTTTCTGGGGCGCCTGGGTGGCTCAGTCGGTTAAACGTCTGCCTTCGGCTCAGGTCATGATCCCAGGGTCCTGGATCGAGCCTTGTGTTGGGCTCCCTGCTCAGTGGGGAGTCTGCTTCTCCTTCTGACCCTCCCCCCTCTCATGCTCTCTCTCTCAAATAAATAAAATATTTCTTTTTAAAGATTTTATTTACTTATTTGTCAGAGAAAGAGAGCACAAGCAGCAGGCAGAGGGAGAAGCAAGCTCCCCGCTGAGCAGGGAGCCCGATGTGGGACTCAGTCCCCGGACCCTGGGATCATGACCTGAGCCGAAGGCAGACGCTTAACCGACTGAGACCCCCCAGGCATCCCAATAAATAAAATCTTAAAAAAAAAAAAGATTCTCTTTATTTGGTGTTTTTGATTTGCCTAAAACTAGAGAGCCTGATCCCTGTACGCCCAGCTCAGGAGTAATTTGGAGACCGTGAATCCTTATTTCCTTCTTTTAAGAGCTAGTGCTGCGGAGAGGAAAGAACAGTATCGGGGTCAGGCCTGTCTGGGGTGCGGGACTCAGGGCACATTGCTTATCCATGTCACTGTCTTTGAATCTGTGCTCATCTTGTCAGTTGGAGACAAGGAATGCCTCCTCACCGGCTCTTGTGAAATGTGTCCAAGGTCAGTGACAGGTGGCTATTACCATTATTCTCCTTGCAGATTGTATTCCCCAAAGGAGCTTGAAATATTCTTTGGGCGCCTCAGAGTTCTTTTTCCTATTAGCACGCAGGTAGTGAAAGCACAGGGTAAGTGGAAAAAAGAAAAATCCCTTTGTACCTTCTACAGAGGGTCTAAAGGCTCTACCCCCATATTTCGGGATTGCCGTCCTCTGGCTGGATTAGCCTTTGGGTTCAAGGCCACGCTGATGATGAATTAGCCTTATCAGCTCTTCTTGGCCTAGTATATATACCAGGTTAACAAACTTAGAAAGGCCGCCGCATGCTTATTGACCCACATCTTTGCATTTCATCTCACTTGCAAAGGCAATTATGTTTAAAATGAGAGCCAGTATCAGAGCGCCTGGCAGGAAACAGAATTCACCCTAGATGGTTTGAATGAAGACTAATGGAAGGGACAGTCACAGAGGTGCTGGCCCGGCACCGTGAAGCACCCGGGGACTGACAGCTGTGGGAAACCAGTATCATCACCAGGGCTGAGGGGGCCAGAGGAGGAGTAGAGTTCCCGGAGCCCAGTGAGATCTAGAGTTGGAAGGGAGCTGCCCAGCGAGAGCTGTAATCAAGAAGAATGGTGCCTAAAGATATGGCATCCAAGGAGAGAGGGGGCTGGGAAGAAATACCCCGACCTCTCTCCTCCTTTCTCCAGTCCCCTGCTGGGCCTCTGGTTAGCTGACCCAGTGGGAAAGCCAGCAGACAGGGGAGCCCAGCTGATATAATCTACAGCTGTCGGTGGTCAGGAACAGAAGAGGGCTGAGAGGGGCACCTGGGTGGCTCAGTCGTTAAGCGCTTGCCTTTGGCTCAGGTCGTGATCCCAGGGTCCTGGGATCGAGCCCCGCGTCGGGCTCCCAGCTCGGCAGGAAGTTCTCCCTCTCCCACTCCCCCTGCTGTGTTCCCTCTCTCACTGTGTCTCTGTCAAATAAATAAATAAAAGCTTTAAAAAAAAAAAAAGAAAAGAAAAGGGCTGAGAGTAGGTGGGAGCGGGACAGATGATGACCAGATAACCAGCACAGATTCTGTCAGATGTCCTAACTGTGGAGGGCGCCTTCTGGAGGAGCGAGCACTCAGCTGGTGCCTGGTGCGATTTCCTTCCCCATGGGCGCCTGGGTGGCTCAGTTGGTTGAGCGACTGCCTTCGGCTCAGGTCATGATCCTGGAGTCCCGGAATCAAGTCCCGCATCGGGCTCCCTGCTCAGCAGGGAGTCTGCTTCTCCCTCTGACCCTCTTCCTTCTCGTGCTTTCTATCTCTCATTCTCTCTCTCTCTCAAATAAATAAATAAAATCTTTAAAAAAAAATAAAAACAATTTCCTTCCCCTTGCCTCCTAGGATTTTGGATGGCAGCTTGTTTATTCCCTTCTTAAAAGAGCACTAACAAGCCCATAGAGGCAGAGAGAGGAGAAGAACTTCACCTACTAAAAAGCAAACCCTTGAATCAAGATCTATCCTATTTTTCTGAGCTCTTGCTCTCTTGATGGCCATGCAGAGAAACTGTCTGCGTAAATTGTCCCCTAGTGTGTGGCTTCCACAGAGCAGGCAATAAACTAAAGACATGGAGGTCCAGTCAGGGAGATGTTAATTTGGAAATTCCCTCTCTTGTTCCTCCAGAGACCAATGCCTGGAGATTTCCAGTAGTCCTCTCTGGGAGCTAGGAAATCACACTAGTGCTGAAGTAGCCTCACCTCTGCTCACCGGGTTGCGTCTCAGAGCTCAAGAGACTGGGCTGCTTCCATAATTTGAGCCTTCCAATATATTTAAAGAGTGAGAAAATATGTTTTAGTATTAGAAACACCATGGGGAATCTTAAATGTTTACATGTGAGAATGGAACTTTTTTTTTTAACATAGAGAAACATAATACAACTTAATCATCCTTCTCACAAGATGATTATAGGAGTTACAAACGTACGGAGACAGCACACTATCGGTGGTGCGGTCTGGTAATGAGGTTATCAGTTCAAAATTATGTGACAGAATGCCTTCTGTTTCCACTCCATCGTTGTATCTTTGTGAGGCTCTGTGACTTCAAAGTATCACAAGTCTGGGTCTGAGGCTGCTGTGAATTGGGCTCTTGCCAAATCTACACCCCATCCCTCTGTGTTCTGTGTCCTTTGATTCTTGTTGCCTCTGTGCCGTCCCTGACCTGGGTTTGGAAGGAGTCAAGATCGGAGTGTGTCTGCATTTTGTATAAGTATCAGGCTGATAGAGCATGAGGAAGTGACCCTTGTAGGAACCTCCCTTCCATGGGGACAGCTCTCCCTTCTGTATCCAGATGTTCACATTTTTATTTATTTATTTACTTATTTATTTATTTATATTTTTAAAGATTTTATTTATTTATTTGACAGAGAAAGAACAAGTAGGCAGACAGAGGGAGAGGGAGATGCATGCTCCCCGCTGAGCAGGGAGCCTGACAAGGGGCTCGATCCCAGGACCCTGGGATCATGACCTGAGTGGAAGGCAGATGCTCAACAGACTGAGCCACCCAGGCGCCCCCAGGTGTTGACATTTTTAGATCGTTGCTAGTCCACAGAGACTTCGGTGAAGGAAAAGAAAAGAAGTAAATGTAAAATCAATGTCTTTTTATTTTTTTAAATAATGAACTATCTGTTGAAAGATTTGGGGCCAGAGACTTGGCTGATGAATACAGTGAACTGTGTTTTATCTCCAAGTTACAGGTAGTTGTGGTTGAGACTCTCTTGGTTTTAAAAGTATTTATCGTTCAGGGCGCCTGGGTGGCTCAGTCGGTTAAGCGTCTGCCTTAGGCTCAGGTCGTGATCCCAGGGTCCTGGGATCCAGCCCCAAGTCCGGCTCCCTGCTGAGTAGGGAGTCTGCTTCTCCCTCTGCTTGCCGCGCCCCCCCCACCCCCCGGCTTGTACTCTCTCTATCTGTCAAATAAAAAAAAAAGTATGAATTGTTCTCTGACTTCAGCTGTAGATCAGCGGTGCATTCATGAAATAGTGCAGGGGTTTGGAGCATCAGTTGTATAAGAAGGACTGAGAGAGCTTGTTAAAAAGGCAGATCTCAGGCCAGTGCCCCACCCCAGTCCCAAGGCACGGAGTCCCAGGCCAGCCAAGCACCACAGGTAATTCAAGAAACAGCTCAGGAAACACTGCAATGGGGGGCGTGGACCCCCTTAGGCCTTTTTAAAGGTGCTGATGCTTCATCAGATCTTTGGCCTACCCACCCCCGCCCCAAATCAGAATTGTAACAGTACTCTGGACTGTAAGACTCCAGACTCCATTTTTTTGTTTCGTTTCGTGTTGACCCCCTGAACTTCACATAGCCTGGCATCAACAGGACGATGCACAAGAACTGATTTCCCTGGAGAGGGATCCTGCTGTCACATGGTGGGAGATGCTGTTTTGTTTCAAAACAGAGAAATAAAACCCTCCATTGAACTCAGTGGTCTCCCTGAAGAGGTCGGAAAAGTAATCCAGTGGCGTGTGTTTGTTTCAAGCCTGTGTTGTTATTAATCCTGTTACAAATGATAATGCTTTCCATTTACAGGCTTGCTGTCTCCGAGGAGTTTTATGTATTGCGTACTAGACCCTGCTGGGTGATTAAGCCACTCACTCGGCATCTTACAGACCACTCGAGGACTGTTTGCTTATAGCCGGCTATGGCACTTCCTGCTGCGTGTGCTGAGTGGTGCATTCCCTGGTGCTTAGGGCTCCTTGCGAAGGGAGTGTCCTCAGGGCCTAATGCAGAGGGGGTCGAGGCCCAGAGGGATGGGGTTCTCCTTTGGATCCTTTCCCTTTCTCATTCCTGCATCATCAGAAGCTTCTTGGGGGGCAAATGGGGGCAGGGGCAGGGCTGTAGCTGTCTTTTTAAGGTTTGTTATCTTACAGGGAAAACATATGGGAGCCCTTTAGAACACAAGAGGCAGTCAATTCAGTACTTTTGTAAAGAAGAGAAAGACGTAGCATTTTTCATTTACCCTGTGTTAAAGTTTCAACCTAGAAGACAGAGACCTGGTAGCTAATTGAGTATATGGAAGAATATGGGACAGAGGAATGTGTGGGGGGGGAGGGACAGGTATGCAAGGGAGAGCTTCAGAGGGGCGGTTTGCCCTTTTCTGTAGCCTTTTAAGACAGAGCCTGTCAGAGCTCTGAAATCTTCGTGGCCCTTTCAGAACTGAAGTAACCGAGGCTTTGACTGACTGACCTAAGGAACTGGTGCTTTCGCTGCCGCCATATTGTCCCATCCTCACCTGTGGAGGCCCACCTGACTCCACACTTGACCTGTTCACGCTGAGTCCAGACATGCTGGTCAGAGGGCCGAAGCGAGGCTCATCTTGGGAAAGGGGAAGCCCAGCAGGACCCTCATTTGACCCGTCATGGGAGACAGGAAGGCCAGCGGCAACACAGGCTGGCCAGGGTGTCCCCACCACCGACACAGACCTCAGTCAGTGGCTTTGATTCTCAAGCTCTGTAAGATGACCCTTTCATTTGAGGTCAGATAACACTTATCACACCCCTCAGACTCTTGATCTAACCCAGGAAAATGGCTGAGTACCAGTCTTCTCCAAGACCCGTACCATTTTACAGTACGGGACTTTTCTGGAAATGCAAGCCAGTCTGACAAATGTGCTGTCATACCCTCCCTCAGGCGCTTTGAGGCAATCAAGGCAGCTAAATGAAACCCTGCTTGCTCAAGTGCTCACAAGAAGCCTCTTTTTACATCTGCGTTTGACTCTGATCGGTGTTTATGAGGGTCCTGTGCTAGGTCGTCTTTGCCATTTGTGGCCTTTCCCGGTGGATAACAACATCCATTCTAAACAAGGAGCAGACTTTTCCCCCTCAAAATGTGAAAGTTTAGGAATTACAGTGGCTGGGATTGAAGAAGCCATGTGTGGTATTTCTGTCACAATGACAGCCCGATGTTCTGGGTCAGCCCCCCGGGACAGGGAGCCCTCTTTTCAGCCCTTATTCTGTGTTGGGACATGCAGGGGTGGGTTGGGACGGACTGAGTTTGTTCAGGACTTTGAGAACTTGTTGGGCAGCCCCTGGGACAGAGTCTGTTCCTTCTCTGCTGGTACAGCTCTTCTGCCACTACCTGGGCCCAGGCCACTGCCATTTCTGGTGTGGATGATGCAGTGGCCTCTGCTTCCATCTACGTACACAGCATCCCCAGAGATCTTTTGGAAAAGCAAACCCGAATATTACCATCAGTCTACCGCTTCACTCTCCTGCTGAGAGGCAGCCTGTTGAGGTGCTGGAGAGCTGGAGGGCTAGAGTGGGTTCAGCTCTGTTCTAATTTTTTACTAGCTGGGTGACATGGGGCAACTTAATTAACTTCTGCCCTCATCCGTAAAATGGAAACGATGATGATAATAGAACCTACGTAGGAGTGGTTGTGAGGATGACATTTTTATGCAGAGCATTTAGCCCAGTGCTGTTAGTAATTATGTTTATTACGTTTACATTAGTAATATTCTGCCTGAAATTCAGGGGTGTCCTTATAAGCTTAGACTCCAGCTCATACTCTTGACCAAGCCAATGAGGTACAGCATGATCCGAGGCCTGGCCACTTCTCTAGTCCAGTTACTCCTGCCTACTTCTGTGTTTTCTACCCACACTGGCTTTTGTCAGCATCTCTAAAGTCCCAGGCTCTCCTTTGCACAAGCTTATCCTCTACCAAGAATGTTTGCTTCCTTCCCTCTTTGCTTGACCAACTCTTGCTCCTCCTTCCTATGCCAGCCTAATTGTTCCTTCCTCAGGGAGACCTCCCTGGATGACTGAGGTGAGAGTAGGTCCCCATCACTCTCAGCGTGCCCCCCCACCACTCCACTCTTTTCTTTCATAGTGTTTGCCACAGTGTGTAATTCTCTATTCATTTGTGTGTAGGTTTGCTTGATCTTCAAGCTCTCCTATGCTTTCGGCTCCATGAAGCCAAGGATGGATCCCCAGCACGTAGCACAGGCCTGGCTTGTGGCCCGTACTGTGCTCCCTAACTTGTGACGAATGAGTACCACTCCCCCATCTGGACTTGTGAGCTTCTTGCCTGGACCCTCTGTTGATGTATGACATGGTGTTTATTTGCAGAGACCTTTCCAAATACATTTCTAGGTCATAGGTCAGCCATGGAGCTGGGGAGATAGAGCTTAGTGGTTCTCAAACTGTAGCATGTATCAGAAACACCTGGGAGGGCTTGTTAAAGCACTATTACTGGGCCTGCGCCCAGAATTTCCGATTCTGTAGACTTGGGGCCGGGCCCTCCAGTTCGCACTTCTGACAGGTTCCCGGGTGATGCCAGTGCTGCTGGTCGAGGGGCCACACTTTGAGAACCACTGATAGAGTAACAGTGTCCAGAGGCTGGCTAGATCATGGAATGCCACACAGGAAATAAAGGCTAGGAGAAAAGTGAACAGGTGGCTTGTTATGGGCAATCCAGGTGAGTTTGTCCTAGTTCCTGCCCCACTCACTAAGTATAGTTCTGTGTGAGGTTAACAGCCTTAGAGCGGGAAAAGCCTTTCTTCCTACTTCCTTTGTAGCTCAGGTGGTAAAATCTAGGGGCTCTACAGGCTTGAGGCATAGAGTCCCCCAGGAGAAGAATGTTTTAAAGGAGCTCGTTGTAATCTTGCTGTTAAGGCTCCAAAGCTAGGACCCCCGTGGTTTGCTTGAAGCTAGATTTAGCATAGTTATTGATGCCACCTCCTTCTGCAGTGAATTCTTCCAGAAATGCTCCTCATGAAGGACATTTTAGTGGGCCCTCTTGGGTTCCTCTTCACTGACTGAGAGCGACAAGAAAGCTCTTAGTTTGCAGTGGTCCTAGAATAGGTAGGCACTTTCCAGAGTCATGATCTCCTTCCTTCCTCACCATCACAGCCACGATGATGTGTTTGCGGATTTGAGGGGCTTTTCATAGGCTCCCTCATCTCCTTACCCCTCTCTGTCAGAGACGGGGAGATGGTGTTGCTGGAACCGGGCCTTTGGAGTCAGATACATCCACATTTGATGTCGCTCCTGCCAGTGTGCCTTTGGGTAAATAGCTTCTCGGTTTTTCCTGTCCTATCAACCGGGGCTGATGATGTGCAGGGCAGCTCACAGTGTAGGGGTAAAGCAGAGGAATCAAATTTAAAAGTCTTGCCAGTTCTTCACTCTTGTGACCCTGAGCAAGTGATTGAATCTTACATAGCATCAGCATCACCCTTCACCCTATGGGGATTAGAATGGTGCTTGCCTCATAGGGTTCTTGGGAAGATAAAATACTAGTGAAAGCTGGTGGAACCCAAATACAATCTGTAGTTGCGTTAATGGTAACGTGCAGTTGTTGAATTCTTGGTTTTGAGAAATCCATCCTAGTTGTATAAGATGTTCACGTGAGGGAATCTGGATGAACGGTATACAGGGAATCTGTTCTGTCTTGGCAGCTTCTCAGCAGATCCAGAATTATTCCAGAAGGAAAAGTGTATTTTAAAAAGTGTTTGTGAAGCATGTGGCTAAGTGCTTGGGATTTAGTAAGACCTCAGTGCATGGTGGTCATTATCGTGCCTGCTAATACAATTATAATTACTACTGCTGATACCTTGAAGGGTCATTTTAACTAATGTGTGTTGTCTGGCTGGCCATTTTACAAAGGGGATATTAGATTCCTATTGCTGCTATAATAAATGACTAACGGGTGGCTTTAAATAACACAAATTTGTTAACTTATGGTTCTGGAGGTCAGAAGTCCAAAATAAGTCTCATGGAGCTAAAATCATGCATGTTTTCTGGAGGCTCTGGGGGAGACTCTTTTTCCTTACTTTTTCCAGCTTCTAAAGGCAGCCCTGTATTCTGTGGCTCATAGCTCTACCTTTAAAGCCAGTAATCAAATCACGTTGACTTCTGCCTCCATCATTACATCTGCTTCTCTGACTCTGACCCTCCTGCCCCCTTTTGATAAGGCCCTTGTGATTACATTGGGCCCATTTGGATAATCCAGGATAATCTTCCCATTTTACAATCCTTAATCATATCAGCAAAGTCCCTTTTACCTTGTCAGGTAACATGTTCGTAGGTTCTGGGGGTTGGGACACAGGTGTCTTTGGGTTACCATTCTGCCCACCCCAAGTGGTACCTGTTCTCTTATTTCCTTGGGTGGAGTTTAGGCCCATGGGCAGAGAGAGGAGCTTTGCTCTCCAGCTGTTTGAGCTCTATGTGGGTGGGTGTCCAGGGTTCAGGCTGCTGCTTAATGTCTAATAGATGTGTGTGATGTACAGCTGAGCATAATATTACTGAGTGTCCTTATGGTAATGGACTCTGATTCTTCTATTGCGGGCTTGATACTTTTGGGCACCAAAATGGTGACACCCAGATAGGTTTTAGCAAATCATGCTAATGTATGTGCTGTTGAGTCTGAAAGCTGATTACACCTAACCCCTTAAAAGCACAGATTGTGGGTCATAGATGAGTCTGGATGTCATATTCCCTTAGGTCTTTGTTCAAGGCCTTATTCCTACCCCTTCCCTTCCTCTTTACCTGCTCCTCTGTCTGTCTGGACTGTCTAGCATGGTAGCCACTAGCCATGGGTAGCTGTTGAGCACTTGAAATGCAGCTCATCTGAATTGAGATATGCTGGAAATATAAAGTGCACATCAAATTTTGTCACACGAATGTGCTATCCACTATACTAGGGAAACAAAAATATACACCAAATTTTGAAGACTTAGTATGAAGAAAGGTATGGGAGCTATTTCATTAATGATGTTTAATATCAATTACATGTTTTACAATAATATTTTGTATATATTAGGCTAATAAAATACATTAGTAAAATTAATGTCACCTGTTCCTTGTTACTTTATAATGTGTCTTCGAGAGCATATAAACTGACATAGTGGCTCCCATTATATTTCCTTTGGACAGGGCTGTTCTAAATCCTACTCATATTCTGTGTGTCCGCGTGTGAAGGGTCCCCATTATTTCTGCCAGTGTCACGTAAAGGGCTTCCCAGAACTTCTCTATCTCTCTCCGTCCCTTCCTCCCTCCACCGTCTTTTTTTTGTCTTTTTCTTTTCTTTCTCTCTCTCTCTCTCTCTCTCCCTCCCTCCCGCCCTCCACACTCCTTTTCTGTCCACTTGCAAGGAGTCTGCGAGCTGAATCGGCAGAGACGGGAATGTTAAATCATTTGAATCATGACAAGGCTGCTCAGAGAAAAAGGTGGCTGGTGCTTTATACTGGCTTACAAACTTAGGAAGTTAATCGCTACTTGCAGCACCTCTCTTTCCGCCCTACAAAATTCTGGGTTTATTGTTTTGTTTTTGTTGGGGGGCGGTGGTGTAGCTTTTTATAAGCTCCTGGGGAGGGGCACAGAATTGAACATCCTCCTCTCAACCCTACCTTGAAAATGGCCCCTCTGGGGAAGCGCGGTTGTCAGGTGGTCGCGGACCGGCATCCGAGTCATCTGGGGGTGAAAATGCAGATTCCTGAGCTCTGTGCTGCTGGGTTATGCCAGGAAAGAGGATGCATTTGCACCCAACAAATCAGTAAACACGTGTGCCTGCTGGTGTGGTGGGTGAGCCTGGTATGCCTCAGTTTCCACTTCGGCAAAGTGCTGCCTGGCTTGCGAGAGCCGTGGGGAGAAAGGCTTTTGAGGACAGCACCTGTCCCTGGAGGGGGGGGATGGAGGGTTGGCCAGTGTGTCTCGCAGACACAGCTGGTCCTCCCTGCCCCCTGGCACCCAGCACCTGAAGAAGGCTTGTCCTTCTTGCTTTAGCACTGAAGCGAAAGGCCAGCAGGAGGGCACACGGCCGAGAGCGGCCAGTACAGAGGTGAATGGTGAGGGCTCTGTGGTTAGGCAGTTGGGGTGCCCGGCCTGGCCTTGCCGCCTGTCGGCTGTGTGACTTTGTGTGGTTGCTATGACTCCGTGGGTCCCTTCCCCCTTCTGCACATGGTTGTAGCTCCGGATGGGGCTGCCCTGAACACCGCATGGGAGCCCTTGGCTACTGCTCTGCTACCATCACTAATGTTCTCCCAGACTTCCGGCGAGTGCCGGGCTCTGATCAGCTGGGAGGGCCCCGCTGACTTCATGGTTTGAACAAGGAGCACCTGCGAGCCCCGAGGTAGGTGTGGACAAGGGGAAAACGGGACAGCTGGAGCCGGTGAGGAAGCCCGGGGCAGAGAGCCGCCTGCACTGTTGGAAGAGGGTCGGTGAGTCGGCAGCTCGTCGGAGAGATGGGGGCCCTTGTGAGGCAGCCCACTCAGCTTCCTCACCCTGGGTTCTGCCGAGCCTCCCCTGGCCTGCATCAGAGGAAAAGCCTGTCCTTGCACCAGGTGAGGGGGTGAGATAAGGACCTGTGTGCTCCAGCAAGCCCAGGGCGGTGAGGAGCCTGCTGGGCCCTGCCCTGGTGGCCGGGCTGGGCCTGGGAGCCACCGAAAGGAAGTGAAGTCATTTTCCAGCTCAGTGCAGTAAGGCCGTGGCCGAGAAGACACACATTTCTGGTGGAAACCTGGTTACCTGGTACCTCCTCTAACTTCTGAGTTCTGGCCTTGTGCCCTTCCTCTGCCCTCTAGCAGTTGAGACCCGGGCCAAGGATTCCCCCTGCGGGCCCCAGGACAGGAGCTTGGAGAAGCGGAAGCCAAGAACCCCCCGGGGCCCAAGGAAGGGGGAGAGTGGGAGCACCAGGCCTCTCTTTGCTCTGACTTCCCCTCTGAGTTTGCAAAAACTTGCAAATTGATCGAAAGAGTAGAGTTTATTTTTCTTTGCTGTGAGGGTCTGCTCCTGGCTGGAGGCTGCCTTTGGTGGGGTTGTAACATTTTATCCCCTTGTTTGAATATTCATTTCCTATCTGGATTTTTTTCCTCTCTCTGCATTTTGGCCTCTTTTCTGTTAGACTGATTTCAATCACAGATTCATTTTTAAAAAAGTAACCGATAGTACCAGTGTGTTTTCCTTTCAGGAATGGCCTTGCTAGTGTTATGTGTAAATATGAATAGCTATGAATATTTAGAGATCGGCGAAGCTGTAAAAATGAGGATGCACACATTTGCCTCGAGGAAATCTTGCAGCTCTCAATGTGATTTTTTTTTTTTTAATGCATTCCCTGTATGAGGACTCTGGCTGATGACCCAGGAGGTGGGGGCTGTCAGCTGAAAGGCCGGGGCCTGGTTTATGAGCTTAAGGAATGTGACCGGAAGGACATGACAGACGTGAGCAAGGAGCACAAGGCTGTTTTTTCCAGTTGTGTTTGGATTGAAATCATACTTAGCAAATGCCACTAATTGAGTTGCTCACTGTGTACTGGGAACTTGAGATCTAGTCCCTCATTTAATCCTTAGACCTACCCTTTGAGGCTGATTATCCTATTTTATAGATACAGGTCCTGAAGCTTAGTGGTTGAATAATTTCCCCCAAGGGCCCACAGCTGGGATCTATTGAATAGAGTTGGGATTTGAACACAGGTGACTTTTATCTTCATAACCATGTTGTTTTGATGATACTACATGTCCCCTTAAGGAGACTTATAATAGGAGAGCGGTAAAGTAACATTTATTGACCATCTGCTGGATGCTGGGAGCTAAGCTAAGTGCTTCACCAGTGTCTCTTGAACTCTCAGCGCCCCTGGGGGTAGGTACTAATATTACTTGGGTTTCACAGAAGGCCAAAGGGAAGCCTAGAGGTGTAAAGTTCCTTACCTGGTACATGGTGGAGTCCAGACCTGGGCTCCTTCCTGCATCATGGAGCCTCCATGGGCTCCTGGTGAGCAAACTGTATATTGAAGGGGTCTTAGCGGTCTGAGAATCCAGTTGGAGTAATGGGCTTACAAGCATGGATTGGAACTTTTTTTTTTTAAGATTTATTATTTTAACGGGGGGAGTTGGAGAGGAGCAGAGGGAGAGTCTTAAGCAGACTCCACTCTGAGTGCAGAGCCCAGCACAGGCCTTGATCCCACAACCCTGAGATCACAACCTGAGCTGAAACCAAGAGTCAGACGCTTAACCACCCAGGTGCCCCAGGATTGGAATTCTTTTCAGTGGATTGTCAAATATTTAAGAAGCGTCGGTTTTGTGTAAGTTTCTGGGTCTAAGATTCTGGCTCCTCAGAGATACAGAAAACTCTGACACGCCCTGCTCTTGAGGGGCTGGCATTCTGTTTTTGAGTGTTACCACACAATGGAGGGAGCCAGCCCTTCAGGTCTGGGAAAGTGTCCTGGAGTCGATGTTTGTGTTATGGAAGGGTAAGTGCATGGATGTGTTGGGGGCAGGGAGAAAAGAGACCAGTTGGCTTGAGCAAAGCAGTCCTTCCTGATTTTGGAGGGCCTAAGAGGCCAGGGTTTGATCTTCGAGATGGTGGCCTAAAGCCGCCTTGTTGAAATGGAAAGGCTTGGTGTGGGGGGTGTTTCTGAGGTTCATCTGGCAGGTTGTCAGGAATGGATTGCGGGGGAGGGGGTTGAGGCTGGAGAAAGGCCCACCAGGTTACAGAGTTATTGTTGTGAGCCACTGAGCAGGAAAGGGTGAATGTTGGAAGTTTCATTAGGGTTCGTGATTCAGTGGGCTCTGGTCCTTCAGCGAAGGTGAGTAATGCCCGGATGACAGGCAGGAATGGGCCTTACTGGTGTGACTGAGGTGGGAGCCCAGAGGAGAGAGGAACATTTATCCAGCATTAGATGACTTTCCTAGGCTCTGAGAGAGGAACGTGTGAGTTTATCTCCTCTTCCCTCCACAGGGATGAATTGATTTGTATTTTTATTAGAAAACTCTCTACCTTGATTTCCCGTCCTAGTTCAACGGAGTTCCCATTCATTACTTTATTGTTGTGGTGAGGGAGGTCCAGGTCCACCCTGTATACTGTCTTGAGCCTGGGACTGTCAAGGGGAGTTACCTGAAGGAGTTGGCATTTAGATTTGGGTCCATCACTTTATAACCCATGTTGGCGGCCATGAAGACTGGCTTGTCTTAGGCATAATGCCCAGACAGCAGCGAGGTTGGAGGAGGAAAGCAACGAAGAACTGATGAAGGGAAGAAATGCTATGTGCTGCGCACTTGTAGGTTGTAGAGATCAGAGGTCAGATCAGCGACCTTGATGTTTATCACTCTGGGTGTTGTACCCCAGGCTGTTCCAATTTAATAGTAACCAATAGTATATTTCAGGATCTCTGCCTAGGTTGGAGCTTCGAAAGTTTTTAATTCCTGGAGAGCTTTGAGGTAATTCCTTCCAGGTCAGGTGTCACTGAAGGGACAGAGGCTTTCTCTCCTAGTCTGGTGTCAGACTGTCATTGTCACCAAAGGCTTGTCTCATTTGCTGATGATCCAATTTTTAGTGAAACAGTTGGGTGAGAGTGATTTGAGAAGTGGTTTCCTTGCATTGATTTCTTTAATAATTAGAAACAAGAGCCCAAATCTGGGGACTGTGTCTTGCCAAGGAGGAACAGCAGAGATTAACTTCCCAAGGAGAGAGTGCTTTGGTGAGGCCGTGCCTCAGGGACACCGCTGTGTAGGTGACCACGCATGTGTCTGCAGTTATTGCTGAGTCTGTCCTCACCTACAGTTGCATAGGGTGGTCATTCCCGAACGGAAGGGCTGATGATGATTGTTTCTTCTCCTTTGTGTCCCCTTTCTGTTCTCCGAGGTCAGTCCACTTGCTTTATTTATAAGTTTACCGAATGACGTAACTTGTCAAAGGAATGTCATTCCTTCAAGGATGTGATCTGAAGACACGTAGGTATGACCGCAGTTAGTCTGATGGCACCCCTAGTGAGTTCTGTGGGGAAGAGGCTCTCTCCTCCTGCACAGTTTTGGTAGGATATTAGATGAAAAGATGCTGTCCTGAGAGATCTCTGCACCAGCACCACCCAGCAGTACATATGCCATGATGGAGATGTTCTGTGTTAGTAGCATCCAGTAGACTAGCCACTAGCCACATGTGGATATCAGGCACCTGCAATGTGGCTAGTATGTCTGAGGAACTGAATTTTTTATTTTATTTGGTTGTAATTGATTTCAGTTGAGCCATATGTAGTAAGTGGCTCCCATACTGGGCAGCACTGATGGAGAGAGTGGCCAGAGATGACAGATTGCTGCATTAGGGCTTGGATATAGGTCTCAGTTGGGCAGGCTTGTTTGTGAGGGGCGGGTTAAGACACAGCGTACTCTAGTGCACTTTAGACTGTCAAATGGATAGCATGGAATTGTGACATTGTCTTTAAATACTGGGATGCAAACAAGAATTGGGTCAGTTGGAGCTGGAGTAGGCAGGGAAGTTTCTTGGAGGAAGACGGCACGTCTGTAGCTTTCAGGTCTTCTGGAATAATGTCTAGGCAACCATAAATGTTCTATTTACTCTTGCTTTAGGGAAGCAGTGCGCTATGGAAGACTCCAGGCTTGGGAGCTTGACAGATCTGTGTGAGGATGGGGGTCGCTTATGCAAGCTAGGTAGTTTTCTGAACCTCAGTTTCTTCACCTGCAAACCGTGTAATTATACCTCAAAGAGTTATTGTTACGTTAGATAACTTGTACAAACTGCCTGGTGTCTTGGTACATAGCAGGCTCTCAATTAATGTAGGCATCACTATCAGAAATAGGATTAGCACATATGTGCATACTGAAACTGCATGTCAAGCCTGCGTTTATGCTCCTTTATATCCTCTGAAGAAGAAGACCTGTCTGTTCTGTACTTATTGAGCTAGGAGTCCTGAGATTGTTGCAGAGAGTCTAGAAAAGACAAGGATAAGAGGCCAACTAATACACAGAAGGACCCCTGGAAAATGGAGAATTGTAGTGTGATAAATCAGTTTATGTCTTCAGTCAGTGGTAAGGGCACAGGTTGATCGGTGCATGGTGCAGTCTTCAGAGCTCCAGCTTTTACTCCTGCCCCCCCACCCCCCACGCTCCTGGAAGGGTATTCATTGGAGTTTACAGCTTAAACACTTTGCGTTTCTGGGCATTTATTTGCATGGCACCTTGGACGCATCCTGGAGACAATCCCATTATCATTTCCTTATCTGCGTCCTCTGTTTACTTGAACATAAGGTTGATTGAGTATCTTACAAGAACTGAACATTGTCTTCCAGACATCATTAATCTCACCTTCCTTATCCAGCCTGTGTGAAATTAATCAAAAAGGAAAGGGAAATTAATAATTTGCCAGTATTATTCATCAGGAGACCTCACAGCAAGTATGAAATTAACTTCTCCAAATTAATACACACATCAACAAATTAAAGGTATGGAAAAGGGTTATTTATTATTTAGGAAATGCTCCTTAATGCTTCCTGCTTTGATAATTAGTTAGATGATGGGTAGTGTCTGGTGATAAGACTGTTGAGTATTGTGAGGTTACCTTAGGACCATAGAATGCATTAAATCAACCTCCACCCCTCCCCCTCCCCCATATTTCACTTAGATAAATGAGATACAACCAGATGGCTAATGCATACTTGTTTCCTGTCAATTGGAAAAGGTGTGCCCAGACACTTGCAGTTTTGATCTCTATTTACAATAAGCTAAATTTGATCCTGGGTTCTGTGTTTCCTTGTTATGACATGTGGTATGATCAGTTTCAAAGGGTACGTTGTTGTGAACACATTATGGGAAAGAATGGAGTGTTGTAATTATAACTCTCTATTACAGCTTTTGCTGAGGTTGATAAAGGACAAGCTTTTCTTCCTGAATTGTTCCTGTAATTACATCAGAAATAACATGCAGCAGTCACCTTCCATTAGGGGTGGGAAAGAAGGATTCTTACTATTTAAGCAATCACATAAGGTGCTGCATGAATCATCATCAACCTCGTCGTGAGGAATTAAAAATAAAAGGAACAGCTGACATCATCCTATAGCAGGTTTGATGGATCTGAGAAATGCCAGATAGTTTAAGGAAAAGAGCTGTCCTTAGTGATGCCCCAGTCCACGTGTTAATAGCCTATTGGCAGTTGTTCTCAAACTTGAGCTAGCATCCGAATCTCCTGGGCCGCAGCCTAGAGTTTGTGATTCAGGAAGGGTGTGGTGAGGTCTGAGATTGTGCATTCCCAGCTTCACAGATGATGTTGATACTGCTGGTTTGAGACTGCATGTTGAGAACCATTAGGCTAAGGGACAGAAACAGGTGTAACTTGGGGGAAGGTTCAAGAAACTGAACTCTTAAGATTAATTCCCCAGTGTCTGTTAAAATAATCTTGATGAATATACAAATTAGTCTTTGGGGTGGTGTGCAAGCTTTGTCAAGGGCATCTGCTCTTTGTGACATTGTGAGTGAACATGAACAAGAGGTGCAAACATAAATGAGTGGTCTCCTGTCTCTCCTGGCCCATAAAATCTTGGATAAACTTGGATGGATACCAATGTCTTGAGAATTCAATTTAGTGATAAATTCTCAAGTTGCAAGGTTGTAATTTTTTTTCTTGTCAATCAAACACACTTTACGTGGGGACCATCTGTAGGAGAACAGTCGCTTTAGCTAAGGGTATTCCAAGTCCCAAGCCACTGAATCGTTGTCATTTTCACACCTGCCTGGCAAAGTAGCTGTTCGCAAGATGAAAATACACATCACGTGTTACCAGTGGCTGTGGCTCTAGGCTTCTGGCTGGCTCTAGAATGGCCTTTTATTCTGTTAACTTACTATCCTATTCTAGCCATAGCAACCACAGCAGTGAGAATCACCAGTGTTTATGGAGGGCTCACTGCCTCTCCGAGGTGGTGGCTGTGCTTCTGGCTGAATCCCACCGCTGTTCTCGGAAGGAGGCACCGAGGCACAAGAAGATGGGGACTGGGACAGCCCCTGGGTTGTCCTCACACAGCTTGTGAGAGTTGGACTTCTCTATTTGAGTCCAGGCAGCGTGAGCAAGGTGGGGCAGATTGAGATTTGACTCTCTTTTGGGGCACTTTCAATGGCAGTGTGATGAGAGGCCTTGCTGAAATGGAAAGATGCTAGAAAGTTTTGAAGTATGTTGCAACCAAATGTATTTAAGGTTGTATAAGTTCTGAGGTCGAGGATCATTCTATATCTTTGTAACGGGGCAGAATTTCACTATGTGATGAATTGAGCTGCTCTGCTCCACATAAGATGAAAACCATCTGAGGCCAGTATTGCAATTATGGGTTTGTTGTTTTTTCCTATGTGACTCTGTTATTTGATAAGGGAAGATTGAATGACTTAAAGCTTATAAACATGTTCATGATTTGTTTCTCGCATGCACCAGTGGGTGGTCTTAATCATTTGAAATTATTTTTGTAAGCATGAAGATACTTTGAGCTGAGCTCTACACTCCCTTCCAACTATTTTCTCACAGGAGTAAGTCTACCGGACAGCTTTGGTGCTGTCCACGAGCCGCTTTGCTTTACTAGGTTCTGGAAAATGAGAAAGGGGAAGACTGCTTTGAGCTATATGTCCATGGTTGTTTTGGCATCAAGATTCCGAGATTCTCTGTTTGGAAAGACATGGTCCATAGGGAATAGGAAGGTGAAAAACTTGAGTGTAAATTTGAGAAGGGGATCAGTCTGACAGCTTCTGGGGCAGAAGGGCATAAGGAATGAGGAGGTGTGAGACCCCTGGGTCTGAAATTGGCCACCATTGTCCTCTGTCATTGGATCCAGAGGAGGTACTGCAGAGGTGGTCCTTGAACATGTGAGGTAAGAAACTCCAATGCAGATTCCTCATAGAATGCCACCCTAGGGTGCAGAGCTGGTCAAGTAGGGTATTTTGCTTGTGGGCCATTTATAATATCTTTTCTCCAAAATAACAAGAGAAAGGGCTAAAATGTTGGTTGAAAATGGGATTCCAGTTTTTCCTACCTACTTTTTCACCAACTGTCCCCTATGATTGCTGCCTTATTCTTTGTAGATTGAATATTGAACTCCCGTGATGCTTTACAAATGCTTTCATAGTTTAGGTGTAATTAAGAGAGGAAAGAGAAGCAAAGCTCAAGAAGAGTGTGAGGGAGCCTGTTAATCTCCAGGAAATAAACTTTTGGGTGAAATCTTGGCGAAAGCTGTGGAGTGGTGCTGTTTTGAAAATGAGGAAGGAGAAAGGAATTCCTTCAGTGTTTTCTTGATCTAGAGACCTGGCTAGAAGTGGTTATAAATTTTCATTAATGGTATATATTTGGCTCCGCAGGAAATGATATTTAGGATGAGTTGAACATTAAAGCTTTCCTGAGGATAGACGCTAATGGCCTTTTGGTTTCATGGTGACCATGAATTTTGCTAATGATAGAGCCAAGGGTAATGCAGTAGTTCTCATATGACTCAGGGAGTAGTTATCTGATGCTTCAGGGGAAATCAAGATTGAGTTCTTATTTAATAGGAGTATCATTGAAGAAAACACTGAGATTTGAAAACGTTGGGGGAGGTAAAGTTGAACTTTCTTGGATGTGGGGGTGGGGAGGAGGACGTATCCAGAACGTTTTTTGAATCTTACAGTCTAACTGCTTGATCCCAGCGCTCACTCGATCCCCAGCACTCACTTGGAGAATTGTCGGGCAACGCACCACTTGAGATGTTGATGAAAACATACAATAAAGAGTAAAATCACTGAAAGTCAGCCTGTGTCATTTAGGTCTGAGGCACATGGGTATTCCTTTTGTTAGCCCACACCAGTATACGTGAATGAAGGGATTTTGATACTGACCAAAATGCTTAGGATTGTTTTTTTTTTTTTTTTTAAGATTTTCTTTCTTTATTAGAAAGAGAGCGAGTGAGCACGAGTGGGGGCAGGTACAGAGGGAGAGGGAGAAGCAGACTCCCCGCTGGCCAGGGAGCCCCGATGCGGGACTCTATCCCCAGACCCTAGGATCATGACCTGAGCCGAAGGCAGACACTCAGCCGAGTGAGCGACCCAGGTGCCCTGTTTTCTTAAAATATATCTTGACAGGACTTGCTGGAGTTAGCGGCTTTTTCTGTGTCACAGTATTGCGTTTCCAGAAACCATTCCTTCACCTCAGAGCTGTGTCCAAAGGGAGGCTGGTATAAAGAGGGGGCCATGTGGTCATTGGCATTGACGGTGTTCTTTCTAACCTCCCGTCCTTCTTGAGTAAACATCTGTGAGGCAGGACTGCTGGATGTGGTTGGTGGGTTGGGAAGGACTGCAGGTGGAGTCTGCTCTCCCCAGTTGCCCCAGGGCACGGCTCTCTGGTACTGCTCAGATTGTTGACACCCACACAGATGTTCATGCTGCGAAGGGTGGTTGTATGCTGTAGACCGTATAAAGAGGGAACTGGCTTGTTTTGATTTAAAAAAAATAACAGAACTCCAACATTTTCTAGCAGAACATGGTGCATGCTCTACTATTAGGTCCTTCAGTGGTCAGAGCAGTTGGTTAGCCTTAAGAACACTTTTGGGCAGTCAGCTTAGAGATGGGTCTGTGCAACATGTTTGTTATTTTTTCCTCCCTCCTTTCCCCTTCTCTCCTTCCCTCCCTCCCTCCCTCCTGAACTCTTTCTGTTTTATAATTCTCTGCTGATAAATTCCAGGAGTATCAGAAACATGCTGAAGATACCTATTAAAGGACATGTTCCCCTCTTTTTTTTTTATAAAGGAGTATTATAGAAGGAAAATACTAGCTTTATCAGAAGCACATAGTAGATCTGTTTCTAAGTACTTTTCACTCTTCTTATTTAATTTTATTCTTCAAGGTGAAGTTGCCACAAGTAATCTGTTACATTTGAATGAACAGGCTTGTAATTCAATTGGGTTTATCTCCTATTGCAAATTCCTTAGTTTTTTGTGATAGAGCTGTTTTTAAAATTGTGTGTATACATATACTTGGAACTGTATGTGTATATTAATGCAGTCTGGTCTGGAAAGCATTAGAATTGGTAAAAGCTTGGGTTTAATGCCTCCTGAGACTTGGAACAAAGAACAGTTTTCTGCAGAAGCTCCATCTTTGCCAAATGTAGCCTTATTCCTGCTAAACTAATAATGGATGGATTTGGACCTTAACACATGAGATAATACAATTTTTTTTTTTTTTAAGGTAAATGCCTTTGGGTGTTGAAGTTGATAGGGCCTCCCAGCTAGCTGTTTTTAAGTTATTTCTTTTTGGGAGACTATGTTGAAAGGCAGTTGGGTTGCAAAATGGGAGAAGCAAAGTCCACAGAAGATCTTTGTCAGCCTGTTTGCAATAGATCAAGTTGTTAAAGAGGAGAAACTTGAAAATGTCTTTGTCCTTGTGATTTCAGGAGTGATTACTGTTCTAAAGTGGACATCGGAGGAGGATCCATTAGGCCATGTAAGTACTGAAGTAAGCAGATATCCATGTGGCTTAGCACAGACCCAGGATATTTGCCCTTGGGAGGGAGAAGATCCAGTAGCTGAGTCAGATGTTAACATTTGGAAGTGTCTAAATAAAGACCCCTAGTCCCAAAGGGCTGAGAGGTGACTCTCCCAGTGCCACTCCAATCCTCAGGGGACATCTCCGGCTCTCTGCTGAAGGCCTGGTGGAGTTTAATCTCTTGGGATAATTCGGCAAGGATATTTTATCTGTCTAGAATTAGTAAAGTGACTGGAGCAGAAGGCCATTTATTGCTATATTCAGTCATGATCAAACATGACTTTATTTAGCGTGATACCCTTCCATAGAATGTCTGGTTCCTTCAGAGCAGCCCAACCCAAATCCGACACAGAGGATCATCATGTGAATATAAGTAAAACCAATGAACTGAAGAGTGTGATTTCTAAAGACCACACAATCTCTGAACTGGGTATTAAGGAACTCAAGAAGTACACTTTCCTAAGTCCTCAGTTATGAACGTATTGTATGGAGGAAAAAATTTGCTAAGTGCTTCCATATTTGAACCATCTGAATAGTCTGTAGCACTTAAAATCACTGCCCAGGCTACCCTTGAGAGTTACCTTGGTAAATGAGTTGTCAACTAGGAGCAGAATATCCAGATTTCACAGCCTCCTGGGATTTGGGTGTCAAGGTTATAGGGCTAACAGAATGGAACTTTAAACATTCCTAATTCCTATTTCTTTTATGTATGTCGGTCTTTGAGCAAACTTTGTAATAACATTACAGGAAAAAAATACGGGGTGGGGGGACCCTACCCCAGCACCTCACAAGCAGACAAATGTCTGATATAAATAAAAGCCTTAATGTTAGAGCTAGAAAATCATGTGACCATGTGACTTTTGTCAGTGGCTTCTGTCTAGCTGTCACCTTGAGAGTTTGTCCTGCTGGGAGAAACCAGAGAAACAAGAAGTGTCTCCTTCAGAACCGCAAAGGGATTTTGAATTCTGAGGACGTGGGATTTTGTCTAAGATGGAACAGGCGTATTTAATCCATCCCCCCCCCCCCCCCCACTGTATATCACTTAATTGGAATGGGACTTCATTTCAGGGACTGCACCAACAGAACTGTGTATCTTCAGGAGTCTGTTTTGGCAGTTAGTTCACTGTTGACAGATAGGGCAAGTTCATGCACTGCCCACTAAGATTTGCCAAGCACGGCAGCTGGGGGTAGCAGGCTGACATCGCGGAGACCTGGAGCTGGGTCTGTGGTCCCTGATACCCAGCCGCCGTGGCTTACGCTATGGGAAGGATCAGTATCTTTCTTTCTGCCTTTCCTTGGGCTGTGATTTTTTTTTTTTTTTTAATGTCTGTGTCTGCCCCTGCCTCCTGCTCTCAACTCTGCACTGTGTGGGGTTGACAGCTTTCCTGGAGCAGGCAGACGCGTTGGCATCATGTGGCACTCCTGGGCTATGTCTATCTGCCACCAAATATGTTGTCACCTTCCCTCTTGAGCTTGCCATATCTAGCTGCCTTTGCAGGGGCCTCTTGGCTCCTTTGGGAATGACTACTGAAGGAGCAGCTGTCTGTCAGCCTCCTCCAGAGCCGTCAAATTGGGCTATTGTCAACCTGTTGTTGGAGGAGTTCCCAACACAGCTGACTTGGCTGTCACTGACATTTATAACTTGAAAGCCATATCACAGACGAGTTTGCTTTCCTGATAATCTCTTAACTAGCCTTCAGAACCTGCAGCATGTGGCCTTCATACACTGGGGCAACCCCCAGGAGTGCGGAAATAGTTGGGTCTTCCTGGAGGGAGGGGAAGCAGGTCACCATTCTCCCTGCAGCATCTCCTTTCTGACTTAAGTAGGAGGAACTGGACCTGCCTTTGTGCCTAGGTTTTGTGTGACCGTAGGAGTCCATTTAGGTCAGGATAATTGGCTCCTAAAGACAAATGACTCTTGAACTCTGATTACCACAGAGCCTGTGATCAGAGAGGAATATTGATGTCAGAAAAGGTTTCTTGAAGGAGTTGGTAGATCCCATTTCTGGTTTTTTTTTTTTTTTTTTTTTTTTTTTTACACCCTAATTTTTCAAAGAACCAGTTTCTAACTTTGATTTCTTGAGACATGACCAGAAGAGAAAGATGCAGTGTTGGTGGTAAAAATAAAACCAGAGCCACACCAGTCAATCTCGTGAACACATATAGCCAGAGAAAGCCCAGAGTGGAATCAGGATGGCTTTTACTTCTTGTGGGTCTATTTAGAGTGTAAATTCCTTGAGGGTTAGGACTGGCCTTCTTGGTCTTCATACCACCAGTAGCTAGCGCAGAACCTGGCTCGTGGCCCCACGGTGAGCTGAGTAGATGAGTGTAAAGAAGGAAAGATTTTATGTAGAAAATGTTGTTTCTTTTTTTTTTTTTTTTTATCCCAGTAGTACGGACATTGAAATATGTTAATCATCAATTCTAGATTATGGGATTTAAAGTTAATGATGTTTTCCTGTTGGCATCAAAGATGAGTCATCTTGGAAGAGGCAGGGGTTTCGATGGCAGGCCCGAGATGTGATAAAAATGAAATGCCTTCACTGCCTGGGCTCAGATTTCTTTCTGTGGTTCCTAGGACGGTTGTCATGTTTTAGGAAATGTCAGTCCCTGACCTTGGCTGCGTGCTGCGCAGCTGAGTCCCATGCGTAGTTTGCTAGCTCGCCTGGAGTGGGGCAGGAACGGGCTCTTGTGCCAGCTTGATGGGCTGTAGGCTTTGGGAAGATGGTTAACGGAGGAATGTGTGTCACCTGCCCGGCCCTTTGCCTGTGGTGCACATGGGCATCTCATTCCTCTTTCTCCGAACCTGGCAGGTGCCCCAGAGCCTGAAGGACTGCACGTGGGGTAGCCACTGCACGGTACCGATGAACGGACATGGCGGACGAAACCCTGCTTCCCTCCTGGCCCGAGGGAAGGGGGAGGGGGGCTGCGGGGACAGAGGGCAGGGCTGTGGCCAGTCACGTGTCTCGTCACCAGGTCCCACGTGGCGGAGCAGAGCCCTTGTCTTCACAAGACATGCCTGGCTTTGACTGAATCTAATCAGAATTCCCGGTTCGTGGCAAGAGGTTTCCATACGACAGCATGTATATTTTCTCTGATTTTACTTGGAAAAAAATGAAATGGTGAAATATTTCAAGTATCCAGAGAAGTGCAGAGACTTAACTAAAATGCTCACTCATGTACCCTTCCCCATCCCCATATCTCACGGGTCCCTTTCTGATGCTGCTGCTGACACCTGTCTTTATTAACTGAAAGATGCTTATGTTGAAGTTACCGTACTTCTGTCCCTGGAAATTTTTAAAAATGGGGTCTGCCTGGAACCTAGACCTACATAGAGCCCCAGCGTACCCACACTCTGAGGACGGTTGGTGCTCCCTGGATCTCCCCTTACCTGTGGTTTCCTGTTCATTCTGTCGTTCTGTCTTGGCCATCCTTGCCATCGATCTGTTTTTCTCTCCATTCAGTTTCAAGGAGATGCTTATGTGCTTATTTTATTTATTTATTTATTTAAAAGATGTTATGTATCTGAGAGAGCACATGAGCAGGAAGGGCAGAGGGAGGAGCAGACACCCTGCTGAGCGGCGAGCCTGACGTGGGGCTCCATCCCAGGACCCCGAGATCATGACCTGAGCCGAAGGCAGACACTTAAACAACTGAGCCAGCCAGGTGCCCCAAGATGCGTATGGGTTTAAATCCCTCTCTGCAGCTAGTTCAGGACTCCCCTGTAATGGGCAATTCCGTTAGTCCTGCTCAGCACAGCTAATGCTTTCTCCACATCCTGTGCCCTTCCCGTGACGAAGGCTGGGTTGCACTTCATCAGACTTGGTGTCGCACGCAGAGGACTCACTCTCATAAGAGCCTCTCATTTCTCCCCAAGCCGGTATGCGGTTTCTCTGTGTATGTCGACCTCCCTAGAGGTGGGAGGCGAAGGCCATTTTATTTTGCCTTTCCGACTTAGAGTGATGGATGGACGCTCCGGGCAGGCTGAGGCCCTCCCTCGGGTTAATTAACATGGGCAAGGCCCACTGGCAGGTTTTTAGTCATATATTCTCTTGCCGTGGCCATTTTCCGGGACTGGAGTCCTGTGTTGTTTTAGCTGTGTTGATGGATGACTGACCGCTTAACTCTTCATTTTGATGTGAACCTCATGATGGCTTACAGGAGTCCATGGAGGTCGCTCGCGCATCAGAGAGGTTGGTGGGGAGTTTGCCACCATGCGGCTAATGAGACATCACCTCGAGGTGGTGGGGGTGGGGGGTTGCTGGGTAGGAGGACGGAGGGGAGCCCAGGCAAGGCAGGAGGGACTGGGGGAGGCGGGGGAGGGACCTTGGGAATTTGGCTAAAGAGTTTGGGGATTCTGGGTGAATGGGGGAATAGAACGATTTTTTAAACTTCCAAACCATCATGGATTGGCACGACACAAATAAATGACTAGGAAGTGAAAAGAAAAAACCAAAAAACAAAAAACAACCAAGGAGGTCCAGAATACAAACCTTCAATTTTATTAGTGGATTCAAAGACAAAATTACCCTGTCACATTACCATAAAAGTTTCCAAAACACTTAACCCTCAAGTTGGGTACTTATGCCCATAGATGAAACACTTCTTGGACTGGCCCTGCTCTGTGGACTGCCCTCCCTCCCTCCCCCTCCGCTTGGAGCAGCACTTATTTAGGAGATGTGGGTCTTTGCTAGGTGCCTTTTTTTTTTTTTTTTTTAAGATTTGTTTGTTTATTTGAGAGAGTGTGTGGGGAGGGGCAAAGGGAGAGGGAGAATCTCCAGCAGACTCCCCGCTGAGCGCAGAGCCTGATGTGGGGCTTGGTTCCACCACCCCGAGATCATGACCAGAGCCGAAATCAAGAGTCTGACGCCCCACCAACTGAGCCACCCAGGCGCCCCAGCTCTGTGCCTTTTATGCTGTGAGGCCCACCCTGACCTACCTTTATCTTGTTTTTTTCTGCTTTATAAAGTAAAAGTTGGTTTGCACAGCACTGTTCTCCCTGATAGGAAATGAGGGATCAGGAACAGATGCTTGTTCCTGAGTGTCCCATCCAAATGGGTTTCCTTTCAGAGATCTTTCTAGAAGGGACATGATGGGGATTATTTCCTATACCCCCTAGGCCACCTTAAATAGATGTCCGACCAGCTCATTCGAAAGGTGTGTGTCCTGCATTTGTGACCTTCTGTACAAGTGGATCTCTCTGCATGTGTGTGGGTCTGTGTGTGCAGTCAGGTGGCACCCAGTGTAAGTTTTCTCTGGGCGATAGTTTGAGCCTGGTGGGGGTGGTATAGAGCAATGATCCCTTTTATGAAGTCCTTTACTGACCAAGGCCAACTAGGTCCTGACTTTGAAGCCAGGCCCTCCACGGTTTACCCTGCAGTGGTGTCTGGCAGAGCCCGTGGAATGGGGGGGCCAGGTACAGGAGCCCGCCTGGGAGGAGGTTTCAGCCAGGCCTGGCAGTGTTTAGTCCCTTGCCATTTGTGTTCCATTGTCTCAAACTCTGTCACTTGGCCGCACCTATCCAGAAAACGTAGTCTAGCTGTGTGTCCCGGTGGGGAAGGGGATGTGGGTTCAGTGAGGCGCGAGCATCGTCCATAGCCTCCCTGACTCCTGATTTTCTGATTCACTTACCCGAATCGTTTTGCTATTACATTCTTTTATCCACATGAACTCTTTTATTCCTCTTTTATGCCTGCTTGTGATGATGGCCAGGCGTTACAGTTTTATGCACTGGGGTGAGAAACAATGGGAAGAAAAGAGAATGGAAGTTCCCCTCAGTTCATGGGTAGTGATTACACAGGCTGCTGTCAGCAGCTGGGAATGGCCAGTGCTGACTACAAAAGAATATTGGCTATGTGCCATAGGCCGCATTTGGATTTTTTTTTTTTAAATCCAGGTATTTATGAGTTGAGAGTAATGCTTAGTCTTTAAAAAGTAAATAGCACTTAAGCAGAAGGAAACCATGGGGGCAGGGGGCAGCCAGTGGCCCATGTTGAAAGGTGGCCGAGGTAATGTAATTTGATAAAAAGCAGGAGTAGCTCTAGTATTTTCATAAGTGCACGGTTTGTTGTTGCTGTTGTTGTTCCCAGCAGCAGCGAATTAAAAACACACCAAACCCCCCGGACACCTTTATTTGTTTCCAATACAGGGAAGCCAGTGAGTCAGAATAAGAGAGGTAAGATGGTGGGAGGGATGGGTGAATGTGCGCCAGGGAGGGTCTTGGCAGAGTCGCGGGGCATAGCATCCTTCTGGAGCCTGTGTGTGCTAGAGTGACCAGGAGAGCTGGATGAGGCCTTTTGCAGAGAACCCGCTATGGAAAAGTGAGCATGTAGGGGGTGGCAGAGCGGAGCTACCAAGAAGAATATGTGTCCATCCAGAGATCTGCAGCCACAGGAAGATGTCCACCCCCCTCAGGGCTGCAGCAGGGTGGGAGTTGGTGGTGGTGTCACAAAGGTCATGGGGACCCCTGGGCAGAGATGCATCTGTGCAGGAGACGCTGCTGTGCAGAGACTCCGGCTTCCTCCCTGTGCCTGCCCTCCCAGCTTCTGCTGGCCCTTCCCCGAGGCTGACCCTACATGGAAACCAGATGGCCAGCAGGTTTGGGAGATGTGATTTCCTATGATACGTCTCAGGAAGGGCGGGGCATGCAGAGAATGCATTTGAGAGCAGAAGGGTAGATAGTTGGCCCAGGGAGTGTAACCTCTCTGTGGAAAGGAAGGAGACTCAGTAGAAGGACAATGAATAAAGCAAGAGATCGCGTTAGGAAAGAAATGTGGAGTTTTGGTTACTTTCCTCCATGCCATATTCTCTCCCCTGTGTTTCTCTACTACCACCTGTGTTCCTTTTCATCATTTTCTTAAATGCTTTTCACACCACATGCTATTTTCTGGACCTTTTTGACTCCTCAGTGAAAGCTAACATCTATTGAATGCTCACTGTGTGCCAAGATGGCAGAGTTCTAAGTGCTTGATCTGTCTGAATTCATTGACTTATCAAAGCAGCTCTGAGGCAGGTAGTCCTCATTATGTGAGGATTCTGTATTTGAATATTTGGCTACTTGTTAAAATGTGTTTGCAACAACAAAACCAATAGTTGCTGTGCTTTTGTGGCCATTCACAGACACGGGCAGAGTGCAGGGAAACATGAGTGGCCTAATGCATGTTCCCAGCCGAGATTGAACATGGCAGTGCCCTGCCTTCTTGTTTCTCATGCTGTAGATGACTGTTCTCTTTGTGGTCTAATTAACGCCCCTTTTGGGGGCCTCTTTGAACTTTCCTTGGGTGATTTTCTGGTTTAAAATGGCCCCTGAGCACAGTGTTAGAGTGCTGTTTGGCATTCCGAAGTGCGGGAAGGCAGTGATGTGCCTGATGGAGAATATGCATGTGTCAGGTAAGCGTCTTCAAGCATAAGTTAGACTACCACTGGCTGTGAGGTCAAGGTTAATGAGTCAACTGTCTATGTGAAAGAAGGTGTCTCAAAACAGAAACACCTAAAACACGATTAGGAATTGATCCGTTGACAGAAATGTTGTAACCAGAGCCTCACAGGAACCTAACGGTGTGTTTCCCCTGGGAACACTGGTTCAGCATTCCTGAAATCAGTGTTCCCTGTGACTTTATAGAACATGACTATGGCAGATAATGACCTTCGACTGTACTACTGTCATCCCCAGTTTGTAGACAGACTGAGGTGCGTAGAACTGAAGAAAGTTGCCCAGGTGTCACCTGGTAGGATCGGAGCCCAGGCAGCCCTGCCCATCACTCTTCACCTCTGCTCAACTGGCTTTTACATCTGGATACTCTTACCCTTTTGAATCTGCTGTTGATGCTGGTGAAACGAACACCAGGGCTACTTTCAGTGATCAAACTCCTGTGGTAAAGCCAAGGGTTATCTCTCGTTGGGGATCATGGTACGTATAACCCTGCAATAAAGGTTATAACGTTTGACGTCTGTATAAAAACTTTCATGTATTTCATAGGCGTTTGTTCTTGGAAGCACCGTGAAGTGCACATCACCCCTCCATCTCATAAATAAAACCTGGTGTGTGGGGAAGGCTGTGGTTTGGTCAGGACCCCAGGGTGAGAGAGAGTTGTAGGACAGAGACTCCAACCCGTTTCCTGGCTTTAGACCCCTCATTCTTTTTGCAGTATTGACCAGGGCTCTCAGCGAGGCCCTGGGGATGGGATGCTCACATTTCCACTGAGACTCGGCTTTGCTGCTTTGATTCTGCTTTGTTCTGGAGAAACCACAGAAAGTTAGAATTGTGTGTAAAATAAGTGATTCCAAGGAGGGACCAGAAACGGTCTTCACTTCTTTAAAATGACCGTTTATTTCCATGTATATAGAAAGTCTTTCCTGACCAGAATGACCTTTCTGGGAAGATGTTGATTTTTTTTTTCTGTTCTTTAGGGAACTACTGGAAAATAAATAAAAAATAAAGGAAAACTAATTTGAGGGGGCTGCTGGCATTTCCTCAGTGGTATACTTGCCTAGACATTGTTCATGCTTTGTCTCTTTAGTTTTCTAGATGTATTTAAAGTTGTGTTTGGATAAGAAATAGATGTACTTGTTAAGAGTTAAAAGGATAGGGGCGCCTGGGTGGCTCAGTCGGGTTCAGCATCTGCCTTCGGTTCAGGTCAGGATCCCGGGGTCCTGGGATCGAGCCCCAAGTTGGGCTCCCAGCTCAGTGGGGGGTCTGCTTCTCCCTCTCCCTCTGCCACTCCTCCTGCGTGTGCTTTCTCTCTGTCAAGTGAATAAACAAAATCTTAAAAAAAAAAAGTTAAAAGGATGTAAAAAAAATACAAAGTGCCCCTTCCCTGGGGCAAACACTGTGCCCGATTCTTGTGTACTTTCCCAGAGGTGTTCTAAGCTCTGAGGTGGCCCAGTGATTCTCAGCTGGTGGTGAGCCAGGGACATTGGCACGCATCGGGGGAGGCTGGGGGAGTGTTACTGGCCCTGTGGTGGGTAGAGCCCCAGGGTGCTGATAAATGCCATACAATGCACAGGACAGCGCAACAGCATAGTGTTTGGCCCAAATAGTCAATGGTGCTGAGGTATGAAAACCTTTCCCCACCCTCATTATAAACTGTGAGGGCTGTCTTAATGTGGGAAAGACAAATGCTTTTGTGTTTGAACTTCGATGTTCAGGCTTTTGTTTACCTGGTTTCCTAGCGCTGCAGTGGGCATGGTCCTCTCCAGTTGTGGCTACAGGGGGTGTATCAGCTCTAGAGACCCAAAGCAAGGAAACTGACTTCAGCCGGTCTGCTCTGCTTTTTGTTGTTGTTGTCACAATGTGTGAGCCATTCTAAACAAAGCCCCTGATACAATACTTCCTGGGAAAAACTCTTGTTGGTCTAAGTTCTAAATACTGCTGTGAATAATGCTGTATAGCAATGTTAATAGATATATTTATATATACACACCGGGTTAGTATACACTTGTACCTGCCATTTCATAAACATGGTATTCTACATGGAAATTAATCTAGAGAATTTCCCGTCTGCCGTTGACCCTGACGCACATGGACTGAGCTGTACAGGTGGCTGGGAGAGTCCGCTCTTAACAGTTCAGGATTGTTGGTGTTTGCTCTGGGGGCGCTTTGTGCCTCCAACCCTTGTGGTACAACATATTCCTTTGTTTCCACAGAGCTTGCCAATAAACTTTAGCACAGTTGGGGACAAAAAAATGGACCTGAAGGTTCTTCAATGCTGTCACTCTTTGTGACCATTTGGAACTTTTACGTGTGATTAAAGTTTAAAACCGTGAAAGACAGAACTCCTAAATTTAGCTGAATTTTAGAAGTCACTTTAAAAACTCGCATTTAACGGAAAGGTTGTCGGGCCACCTGGATGGCTCAGTCGGTTAAGCATCCGACTCTTGATTTCGGCTCAGGTCTTGGTCTCTGGGTCATGAAAGTCTGCTTAAGATTCTTTCTCTCCCTCTCCCTCTGTTCCTTCCCTCTGCTGCACACGTTCGCTCTCTTAAAAAAAAAGTTGCTTAAAAACTAAATGACTCAAGAATATGACGATCATTGATTATTGCATGCACATCACTGGAAATAATTTCCTTATATGGAAGAGGGACTATTAGGTAGCGATCTGCCCTGAGTGTCCCCTATGGTAGGTACGCCACTGTTGGGATGGCTGAGATCTTTAAGAAGAACAAATGAAAGGGAATGGAAGTAGGCCTAGGAAAGCATGTAGTTGTTGCTGTCGATCTGGTTTCTGTCCATGCAATATCAGTGGTCTTCGGAATGCCACACAGGATTGAAATTCTGACCTCTTAGGGTCCTCACAGAAGTAGACAAATCTTACCCTCCACCCTGATGTTTTAAAACTTGGTTGATTTATACATAAAGAACAGTGTACACATTGCTAGTGTGCAGATTGATGACTTGTCACAGCCCAAGGTGGCTTTGTCAAGGTACCCAGATCAAGAAACAAAATGTGAACAATAACTGGAACCCCCCTGGTGCCCCCGTTTTAGCTGAGATTTCCGTTCACCCCCATCCCCAGCGTCACCACTGGCCTGACTTCTAACAGCACAGATCAGTTGTGCTGTTTTTGGATGTTACATAAATGGAATTCATTATACGGTACATAAAGAGAAGACTAATTTTAACCCGTCTCTCTCGATTTTGATGGTGACTGGAGACATTTGAAATATTCCAAAATGTGGCACTTAAACATCTTGGTAAATGTGAGTGGTAGATTAACAAAAATTTCCAGTCTAGCTCATGTGTGGCTTCACTCACAGAAGCACTGGCCTTCAGGGTAGGAACATTTAATGTGCTGGCTCCGGTAGTGAAGAACACAACGAACTTAATTATGATGTCACTTGCTGGGCTTTAGAATTTTATGTGGAAGGCAGATAATTGTATGGACATTAAGTTGGAATTTGTGTATTGAAGTAATCCAGTCCATTTGAAGCTAGAGTATTTTATAGGCTTATAGTGTGGTCAATAATTGTTGGATACACTGTATAGAAGCTTATAAGTGGATTTAGATTGGGAGCTATAACATGGCAATGCAATTTTAGCTTCGATGTATTCACGCTACCATTTTCTGAGTAGTAAGTGTGTCTTGTCTATAGAGACAGAATGGATGGGACGTTTAATAGTTGAAGTTTGGACCACAAGGGTCTGAAATTGCCCTCCATGTAAGGGTGGAAAGTCAGTATTCAGTTTGAAGGTCCTTGGGAATGTTGAGCTGTTAAATTAACATAAAATATTATTTAGAAAAAAATAACCTTCTCTGCCACCATCATCCGTGGTGAGAATATGTATTCTCACTGGTTTCTGGATCTGTCAGTGGCTGGCTCATTCACCATGAGCTGTGGCGCCCAATTCGGGAGGTTGGTGTGGTTCCTACTGAGGTGCTATGTGGCAGCAGGCCACGCAAGACATGAAAAGTGTTTGCCACGCAGCTTCTCTTAGTCCCAGCAGAGATGAAAACGAACAGTTCTCGCAAAATTGCTAAGTCAGGGATGTTTGTCTCTGGGAAGCTGCTTTTTGCTCACTTAATTTTTTGGTCTATAAAAAACATCCTCCTCTTTCTTCCCTCCTGAGTGGTTTCTAGCCATCTTCTCAAATTAAAACAGGGAAGAATCCTATGTCTTCTTCTTTGAAACTTCTTTATATCCACTTGCTAAAGCTGTCTGCTGTTGTTTTTGTTTTTGTTTTCATTTTCAAGCCCCTCATGCAGGAGAGGCAGTGCTTGCAAATAAAAGCCAATTCTGGAAGTTCTATCTGAGATGGGAATTGGATCCTGTCACTCCTGGGCTCAAGACCCTCCAAAGTCATTCTTCAGCTGCAGGGGGGCCTTGGGTCCTGCTGTGGCATTCAAGATCCCTGGTCACCTTGTCTTCTGCCCAAGACTGGACTTGGCAGCCCAGCCCCTGCCTCCCCTTGGGTCCCAGGCCTGCAGGGGAATGGTGCCCTCCAGTGTGACTGCTCACTCGTGCCTCTGCTCTTCTCCCTGTCGGGGACCTTGCTCTGCCTTCCTCATCTTATCTTTCAAGGTTCCTTCCTGGGCTTGTTTTTTTCAAAGAAGCCTTCGTTGATCCTCCTAGATAAGATGAGGGGCGTTTCTTCTGTGTTCTTGCGATATACCCCATGTATATCCCATACTCTCTTGTACACGTTTGTATGCTGATGTGTGTCCAGCATCCAGAACAATACCCTGCATGTAGCAGGTGCTCAACAGATTACTTGTGGAACTCACATATGGATTGCACCTTCATGTTCTCATGATGTATCCATGTGTCTGTCTCCCCACGACAGTTTGAGAGCAGGAATTGTACCTATTCATCGTCACGTGCTCTGTGCCTGACAAAGGTACTCAGAAATGTTTGAGGGGAGGACAAGGCCAGGCTGGCCTGTGGGGAGAGCATCGTAGAGGCAAGGGAGAGTTTTCCTTGTTTTACAGTCATCTGTATTAAGTCCAGAGTGTATGGGCAGAACCTCATCCTGTGGCTTTGTAATCAGGTGCACGGGAATCCCAGAATGCTATGGCATAGGAAAGATGCTCTAATACTTCCCACCCCATCCCCACTCCCTTGTTTCCCAAATGGGAATGCCTCTGTGTATGGGAAGGTGTTAATGAAAGTGTTCATCTCCCAGAAAAAGTGCCTGACAGTGATGATGTTGATTCACTTGCTGATTGCCAAATTGCCAATGCAGGAAAATACCAGTAGAAAAGAAAAACTAAAAAAAAAAAAGAAAAAGAAAAAGTAGGGGGCTGGGGGAGGAAAAAGAAAAAAAGGCGGGTGATGTAAAGACAATATTAATCATCCTCTAGAAGAAATACTTGTCATTTTTAACGAAATTAGTGTGCAGCCCAATGAAGGCTGTGTGTGTGGCGCGTCTTATTTCACTTCCTCTTTTTCTTCTTTAAGATTTTATTTATTTACCACAGAGAGAGAGGATGCGTGCATGCACAAGCAGGGGGAGTGGCAGGCAGAGGGAGAAGCAGGCTCCCCACTGAACAAGGACCCCAATGTGGGGCTCGATCCCAGGACCCTGGGATCATGACCTGAGCCGAAAGCAGATGCTTAACCGACTGAGCCACCCAGGCGCCCCTTATTTCATTTCTATAGTAATTTTGGTATGTGGCCCCTAGATCATTATAGAGGTGTCTTTTCATTCCCAGAAAAAGCCATTAAGTGATGGGGTAAAGTTTTCCTATATTTGAGTCTCACTTTCCCCAACCTGCTCAGATCTGTGACCATCACTTCCTTGCCATTGATGCCAGTGGGTATTGAAATGAAGAACTGAGGAAAAAAAAAATTCTACAGGAAAACAGAGAGATGGGACTTTTTAATATTTTCTGCATTCTCCTGAGATGCAGAGGCCTGTGCCCACATGTGCCCTGTCCTGTCATTTGGATTGTTCTGGTTCAGAAGAAGGGGTTCCATGTTGCAGGACTTTCTCTGGTGTCCTGGGAGCTCAAAATGGCAGGGGCTCTCCTGCCCTCACAAGTTTGAGGGCCTCTGGATTACAAACATCAAAAGGACATTCCCTTTCCCAGGCCTCAAGTTGGAAGGCTCTGTTAGTCCCGGTGAGCCTGTCTTCCGTGTTACTACCACTGTCCAGGGAAAAGTTGGCTCTGACTGCTGGGAAGTACTGAAGGCAGCTTTTGGGGTGAGATTCTCACCGGGCAACGGTGAGGTTCTTCTCTCACTCCCTCTCCCTCTTCCCTAGTCTGTGATGAGCTCCCCAATTTCCACTCAGACCTGGTTCCACTAAGGGGGCTGAGTCCACCCCTGCCAGAGCAGAACGCCTTTCAGTTACTGATTCCTCACACTAAGGTGTAGGGACAGACACATTTTTCCCCCCAACAGTGGTTTAAAGTACAAAGCATTGAGGTTTATAAGTGGTGGGCTGAAAGATGGCCAGTCTTGTCTGTCTCCTCTACTAGACTCAGCGAGCCTCTTGACCTAAGTCCTGTTAGGGCTCCTTGGGTTCCCAGGGCCGAGCCCACAGTCATCACCTCAGAGGAGCTCAGTGAGCGGGGGCTGAGTCTGCGTATGGAAGGTGGGCACTGGAGACATTTTCTGCCTCCTTGGAAATTCTGTCTATCCATTGATTCATGGAAAGGATTTGAAATGGCAGCTCCTTACTTCACACTGTGGGTGAATTTCTCAACCAAGAAGTTCTTTGGGGTCTTTTTGTGTAAATGTTTGGTTGTCAAAGAGTTCTATAGGGTGTCCTTGTCCTCTTAGTATCAGAATCACAGGGTAAATTGGAACAGCTCGCTCTGTGGAATGGAAGACATTGCCTCCTGAGCTTGCAGCCAATAAGAACTGATCCAAGATGGGCTGTCTCTGGACAGGTGGCGTAGACAGCTTGGATGCACAGGACTGTGGATGATGAGTTTGACGGCTTCATCAAAGTCATCCACTTCTGCATTTGACATGTATTTATTGAGCTCCTCCTTTGTACCTGGCTCCATTCTAGGCACTGGGGAAACAAAGGTGGACAAAGACAAAGGAAGTAGAGAAATTGGTGAATCATAGGTCAGGTGGAGATGTGGGAGAGGAAGGATCCCATGGGGCAAGAGGTAGAGGGCACACGTTGGGTGCTAGGTTAGATGTGGTGGCCCAGAAGGCTACTTCAGGGAGAGACGTTTGTGCAGAGAGCTGCATGACGACAGAGTCGAGGCAGTGCCCATGACGAAAAGAGCTCCAGGAGGAGGCCATTGCGCCCAGAGGTGCTTGAGGTGGGGACAGACTGGACCCATCATGAAGGTGTGTGCATAGAGTGAAGGGAACAAGGTGCTAAGTCGAGAGGCGAGTAGTGCTGGAACACACAGAACCTTGATGGCCAGGGTACAGAGTGTGAATTTCATTCTGACTCTGATGTATGTATTCTGAGTTTTGAGCGGGGGGCGGGGGGAGAAGGGTGGTGACCTGATCTCATTTGTATTTATACAGGTCATTTGGCTTGTGTGCGGAACTGACTGTAAGGGGCAAGCAAGGGTGCGAGCATAGGGATCAGGTAGGGATGACAGGTGTTGGTGGCATAGACTCAGGAGGGGAGGGAGAGGGTGACACGGGATTGGGTGCCTCAGGTCGGAAAGATCCGGCCCCTCTCTCTTCATCTCCTGCTACCTTTCCCAGCTGATTTTACTCCAGCCATACACATCATCTTGTACTTTCCCTACATCTGCACTTACTGTTTTTGTTTTTGTTTTTTTTTAATGTCACTGATCATTGCCTGGAATTATATATAACACATATGTATGCCCGTGCATATCCGTGCCCACCCTCACTCATTGCTGCTTTGTCTCTCCTGCTGGTGTGTAAGCACCATGCTCTCAGGCAGGGAGGCTTTGTCGTCATTATTGCGGAGGCCTGGTGCCTGAGTGCTGCCCTGCATGCAGCAGAGGCTCAAAATATTTACTGAAGGAGTGCATCAGGTAGAAGGACGACCAGCTGTTGTCTTTACTATATAATTTCCACCAGGAAAATGACCACCATGACTGCCTGAAGTTCAAATTGCAATGCTGAAGATACCAAGAGCATCAGACTGTAATACCAACTTAATAAAAATGAGGAAGTATGCTTAAGAATGTAATTAATAGGAAAAAAAGAGAGGAGAGGGGGTATATGTTGATCATGGAGAGGTTCTGCCCATGGTGGGGGAAATAATGCAAGGGAACAACTTTGAATCTTTTCATCTACTGCAGTGAAATTTGTCAGTGTCATTCACATCTAGTACCCTCTAGCTGTTTGTGTTTTTGTTGGAAGAGACTTTCGGGGAAATAATTCATCTCCCCCAGGGCAACCTGTTTCTCGGTTAGTTTTCCTGAGCTACATTTGAAGCTGGATAATTCTGTCACCAGAATGCACACACTTTGCCCTGAGGAAATCAGCATGTGCCCATTCTAAAGATGGAGAATGGGAGTAAATGGGGATAGAGAAGAACATTGACCCAGGGCCCTTCAGAGGGATGGGGGACCAGCTTTCACGACTGTTCCACTAGGCTTGTGGCTAAGGCGCAGCTTCTCGAGGCAAGGAGCTTCCTTTGAATCCTACCACCTCTACCATGTGACTTTGGGCAAGTTCCTTAACCTCTCTGTGCCTCAGGACCCTCATCTATAAGATGAAAGTAACAACTGTATCTATCCTATGAATTTCCTATGAGGAGTGAGTGAATTAATATACGTAGAAGGTCTTAGAACCATGTCTGGGAAAGCAATTACTCAAAACATTTCAGTTACTATGAAGTGGGGGAAACTTTATAGTCACTAGTAGTTGGCATAAATTTTAGTAGATAAAAGTGATGTCATTTGAAGCTGGGTGTTGAATCCATGTACAGCCCTTGAGTCAACTGGAAATGTGTGTGCGTGCAGGGTTGGGGTGGATACTGACACCAAATGGTGTACTGCAATAAAATTCTAATGCTAACCACCTGGAGTTAGTGCCAGTCCCATAAATTAAAAGGTAAAGTCCCCAACCAGACTGCCTCTACTTCAGATGCCAGCTGCAAGTGGGGTGTCCAGACCCTAACACTTCTAACCAACTGGCTACTAACCTAGGTGTTCCGTGACCCCCTCAGGTTTGATAATTCACTAGAATGACCCACAGAACTTGGGAAAGCACTATACTCAGGACTACAGTTTTAATCTAAAAGATGTACATCAGGACCATTCAAATGAAGAGAGAGGAGGTCTGAGACGATTCCAGATGCTGAGTGTCCATGCCCTTTCCTTTTGGGATTAGGGCGTGTCACCTTCCTGGCACATCAACATATTCACCAACTGGGAGGCTTCACTGAGCTTGAAATCCAGAGTTTTTATTGAGCATTTCATTTTGTGGGCATGATTGAATTCATCCACATGGCCAATGATTTAATCAGTCTGAGCCCCCTCCACTCCCCTTTGGATTGGGCAGGCTCAAAGCCCTGGTGTTCTCTTCACATGGTTGGTCATTCTGGTGATCAATTTCTAGTCCAAGTCTTCTCATCTCTTAGCATAAACTCTGGTGAGATCCAAGGCACTTGTCAAGAACAAAGACACTTCTGTTATTCAGGAAATTCCAAGGATTTAGTATCCCTTTTAGGAACCAGGGACAAAGACCAGTCAAATTCTTTATTGTACAATAGGGGATTATATTTAAGAGAGCAAGACCTAAGATGGTGGCCTAGGAAGGGAACCCAGCTCTTTACTTTGTGTTAACTACCCTAATCCAGTGTCAGGTTGGGCTGATGATGAGGCAGTCGTAACATGTATTAGCTTTGATAGCTCTCGCTTCCCTTTCTTCAGAACAACTTTATTTAGTCTCATAGGGATAAAGCAGTCTTTTGGGGTTTTATAGTGACCCTCTATTAAACAAGTCATAAAGATGGTATTTCTGAATTTGAGTCTTGAAAAAATAAGTCTTTGAAACTATTCTGTGGTGCTGTGTGAATACAGTGAGCTGCTGACTGGCCATAAGTTGTCATTTTGAATCCCAGAAGTATCCTTCTCAATAAGTTCACCCCAAATCTGGGTGGACATGGTGTGCTGGCTTTGGGTGGGCAGTCTTTCTGCATCTGATGTTCTTAACCACGATGACCTGAGCTAAGTTGATGTACAGGCTTGTACTAAGACCTTTTCCTGTGGTTTCCTTGTTATTCTCCATAGTCATTCGTGAATGCTCACCTGAGCATTTTCCCATTTGTTCTTTGATTCCTGTAGCAAATGTGATTTTTATAGGCTATTTGATTTTGTTTTTCCTTTGGTATTCCAGACTATTCACTTATGTGAGCATCGTAAGATAAGTTGATACCTGCAATTAAACACTGAGTGTTTCCGGAGGCTTTTTCATCTTTTATTGAGCATTTGCACCATGCCCCCAACTTCTGTTGAGTAGCATTTCCCAGAAGAGCTTATGAGGATCTGATTAGAGCCCAAGCGGCTGAAGCACCCTAAGTAGATAGAAAGCTCATAGGCAGCCCTTTGCCTTCCAAATCCTTTTTTAAAATTTTTGGTGAAATACATATAACATATAACTATTTTGAAGTGTGCAATTCCGTGGCATGAAGTACATTGAAATTGCTGTGCAACCATCCCCACCGTCCATGTCTTGAACTTTTTCATCTTCCCAGCTGTCACTCTGTACCCGTTAAACAACTCTCTCTTCCTCCCACCCCTGGCCCCTGGCAACCACTGTTCCTTTTCCTGTCCATGACTTTGCCTATTCTAGGTACTTAACACAGGTGAAAGCATACAGTCTTTGTCCTCTTGTGTCTGGCTTCTTTCACTTAGCATGATGTCTTCAAGGTTCATCCATGTTGTAGAATGTGTCAGACTTTTCTTCATTTTGCGGCTGGATAATACTCTGCTGTACGTATGTACCACATTTTGTTTACCCACTGCTCTGTCAGTGGGCACTTGGGTTTCTTTCATCTTGGGTTATTGTGATCATGCTGCTGTGAGCATGGGTGTACGAGTATCTATTCCAGCCATTTCAGTTCTGTGGGATATGCATCTACCAGTGGAATGGCTGGATCCCAAATCATTTTTACACCCGAAAACAAGTAAGCCCGTTCTCTTTTATGCGATTAGTGTGAACAGGCAAAGAGTTCCATGCCAGAGTAATCAGCATGGAATCAACTTTTTGGTGAGTGAGCCAGCGGGAAGTTAAGAGTTGATGTTCAGACTTGGTTTGCTGGATCAGAGGACTGTGTCCATCACTTATAGGTGATGGTGACTTTGGTGGCTTCAGACTCCAGCTCTTCTAGGTCCCAGGTGGACACATCATCGCATCCTCTTGTGCCTCATTTCTGTCATTCCTATGTGGAGTTAATATACTTCAAACATGTAAAATTTTACAACAGTACCCAGTACATAGTAAGTGCCTGGGAAATGTTGTGGTTGTGGTTTTTACTAGCAACAGCCTTTTCTACCTATTCAATAGGCAAATAATTTAATTGGCACCTATCTGATTGGCAAAAAATCGTCCAATTTAAAGGACAGTAAAATACAGATAATAGAAGCTTGGGTAAAAGCAGATGGTATAGGGGCATTCTTACACCCTCTTAGTGGGGAGCATAAATTGGTAGAACTTTTTTGAAAGACACTGTGGGACTATTACAACATCAAAAGCCTAGAAATCCTCTAATTTGACTTGGCGATTGCTTTAGTCTAAGGAAATATCTGAAATTGCAAAGGTAAGGGTAAAAGTTTATTGTTATTTTTTAATATAGAAAAATAAATGCCTGATACCATGGGATTATTTAAATAAAACATGTTACGCAGTGGAGTACTATTTAGCTTTTAAATTGTTGCTGAAAAATATTTATCATGGCAAAATGTTTAAAATGTGGTAAGACCTAAAAGCAGTCTATAAGAAAACAAGCATAATAACGTGAGACATATATGTGTGTGTGTGTGTGTGTGTGAGAGAGAGAGAGAGAGGTGGGGATGTGGGAGAGAGCAAGAAATATTCCAGAATCTTACGAGTGATATCTGCAGGTGGTGGGATGATAAATAGTTGTTTAAATTTCTTTGTGATTTTCTGGTTTTTTGGCACTGAGCATACTTTTGGCATTGAGTAAGTGTTATGTTTCCATTAGAGAAAAAAGCAGTAACTTCACTTGGGAAAAAGAAGATTCTGGTTGGTTATGTTGAGGTTCAAAGAGAGCAAGCCCCAGAGGGAGAACTCTGCCAAGGGGGCCTTACAGGGGTTCCTGGCACCCGTCGATTGGCTGGCCTCATGCCCAGACTGCGCTGCACTTGCCCTCTCCTGCGCAGCCAGGCTCCCGAGGCTAGGATTCAGTGGGAGTGTTCCATCCCCCTCACCAAGCCTCCTGGCATCAGCGAATGCAGGGCAGTCTCTCCTCCTAGATGTGCCCGAAGTCCTTGCGATTTCTTAAAGAGTCTCCGGTGGGGACACTGGGGTTTGCTGGGATTCCTGAACGTTGGGAGGACGTTGTTTCATCAAGCACGATGAAAGCTGGCTTTGGCGGGACCCCAGTTTTGGATCTCATTTTCCAGTCTCGTTAAGCCTTCCTGGCATGCCTAATGCCGACATTTATGTCCTTGTAGTTCTGTGCATAAAAGGGTAAAAATAAACTTGCTGGCTGCTCAGAAGTGATCCTGAGCAATAGATCTTCCCCTGGACACGGCTGCCAGATGGCGTTGCACCTCCTACTGGTTTAATGAATAGGCATTTGCTGCAAACCTTGGATTGCTCTTGAATCGTTCTGTGTACCTTCCCCCATGAAACCCTGCCAGTGGCAATTTGCATTTGTTTTTTTTTTTTTTTTCCCCAACCCCCTTTTGATTCTCAGAAGGAGAAAGAGGTGACATTGTCTTTCTGGAATAATTCCCTGTGAGCTGAATTGGTTTTATTGCTAGTGTTGGATAGATACATTTTCCTAAGTAAACACATGTTGTGCCAACTTCTGGGAAAAGTTTCTTCTCCGAGCTGTCTGCAATGGAAACATTAAAATACGGTTCTCCTTCTGCCTTAGGGGGAACAGGATGCACTAGGTGTGCATGAAGGGGGCCACAAAAAGTAGTGCTCGTGGCTGTATTAGCAACTCTGTTAGGATGCTCCACCTGCTTTCTGGGTCACTCCTTCCTGACAAAACCTGGGGCAGTGACAAGGATGCAAGTGGTCGAATATATTCCCTCTTGAGTCTCCCCCGCAGTTAGTTGGTCTGCAGCCTGAACAAAGGTACGGTGTCTGTCTGGGTGCTGTGCAGTCATCATAAATGTTTGAATCAATCTGATCTTTTGCTCACACACTATGAAATAACAATGTTATGTTTAGAATCCAGGAGTTTGGGTCCTTCCAACACGAATTTGTTCCCTGGCCCCGGAGGTGTAGACTGCTCAGACTACATACGGGGAATATGGTTCCGTCCCATTTGTTTGAGCAGGTTCTGAAATCTTGCCTCTTTCGCCGACCCTTTCTAGAGTCTTCCTCAATATTGCCCCCGTCTTCTGCGCTGGTTAAGGCCCTGGTGAAATACCTCCTGTGAGTGTTTATGTCTCTCTGTTGTTATTTTGTGGTTCACAGGGTCCATGCTGCTATAGGAAGCCAATAAAGAGCTGCAGTTGAGGGCTATTGTACCAGTGCCCAGCAGTCTCTTCCCTGTGGCCTGAGTGGGTTACTCAGACTCTTAAGGTCCAGTATTTTATTAGTGGCTGTGGCGGTGAAGGTCACATGTCTGTTTCATTTTCATGGTCTTTGATTTCAAATGTCCCCAGAACACAGTCGCCATTGGTGTCCTGCTTAATGGAGGCTGTCAACCTCTAGAACTATCAAGGGTGTGGATTCTTTCAGGTTCCCAAACCAGTGGTTCATGTCTCGCCTACCCAGGAGGGTGACTTGACTCTGAGTTAGCAGGTATTGTACTATAGTCGAATCCTTTTTAGTCTTCAACACATTTAATACCATCAATATTTTTGAACTTTGACTTAGAAAAAAAAATTGCAAGTATGAATTTTCCTTTTTCTGAAGAATGATCTTTTCAAAAGTTCTGAAACAGTTTTTTGACTTCAGTCTGGGCATTGTGTGTAACAGTTGTTATTTTTTATTCACTTAAGTTAGAGTATAATTTTCTAGAAGCTACCCTAGCAATGAGAGGGAAGAAAGATCCAAACATTTTAATCATGGAGTCAGAAATGTCCCATCATACTCTGTTTTTATCTCCAGTATGGGATGTGGCTCGTGGTTTTGTAATTTACGTATGTAGGCTCCATTCCCCTCATGTACTATGAGCTCTTTGTGGAATGTGTTTGCTTTAGTCTCATTCATTCTTAAATTTTTAATACCTGCTACATTAAGTGAATCCCATTGTAAAGTTTGCCTTTTATTATTATTATTATTATCATCATCATTTTGTTGTTGTTTTAAGTAGGCTCCACACCCGGTGTGGAGCCCAACACAGGGCTTGAACTGAAGACCCTGAGATCAAGACCTGAGCTGAGATCAAGAGACTGCTGCTTAACTGACTCAGCCACCCAGGTGCTCCAAGTCTGCCCTTTTAAATGTCTGTAATCTGTGCTCTATTTATTGCTGGGATATGTGTGTGTGCACACATGCATGTGTTTTGGGAAGATGTTCACAATGGGTTGGATGATTGCCTTTTCCAGACTTGATTTTATTTGTGAAGATGGTATTAGGGGGTGCCTATTTAATCTGTGTGCTGTGCTGGAGAAGATCCCCGGATTAGATCTCTGGGCACCGGCTGGGGTCCAGGCTTTGCTGTGTTTATCAGTGGCTTGTGTTCTCCAGCAAGTCACTTAATATGCCTGGGCATCTGAAACACGTGGTCTTGAGGGTCCCTCTGCCTTTGAAAGCTATGATTTTAAGAGCAAGAAAGACCTGTTTTACTTTTGGGAGTTCCAGGGTAAAAGGTCAAGACAATCTTCCTAGAATAAAAAAAAAAAAAAAAACTGTGTCCGAGCTTATCATTCAAGGTAGCTCCTCTTAGGCTCCTGTTTAATACTCTCGACAGGGTATTTTTCTAATAGTTGAATTTTCTCATTGTCTATATTGTTCTTTAACCTTTGTTGGACATTTGTTTAGTCCCTGTGCCAAGCTGTACGCAAATAGCAGAAGTGGAAATTTCCTCTGAGCATTGACTTGGTCCAGATTTGCCTTGGACTTGGGAATTAGGACCCATGACCTATCCTTGATGTTTGAAAGAATATTTTTTTCATTATCTTTGAAGAGAGAAGACTTTAGGCTGTAGCTTTGTTACAAGCATGGGATGTATGTATAAGGTTTTTGTTTTTTTTGTTTTTTTTTTTTTCACATCTTAGGGTTAAAAAAATCTACATAATACCTAAGAAAGCTTCTTAAAACACTGTTTAATGTATATGTGTTTTCTTCTTGATTCAATATAGGACTTATTTTCAAAGTAAAATGGTCACTTAAAAAAATGACAGCTGAGATTTCGTAGTACGCTAGCTAATTGTTTTACTATTAGGTGCAAAATTGCTTTTCCATTAAGTGCACCTCCTAATAAATGGTAGTTGATGCTCACGGATCTCTAGCTCCACTCTTAGCCTTTAAAGGCTTTGTCTCTTGTCTTAACAGACTAAGGTGTAATAGTTTATGGGGGATACTTGTATTTAGTGGATTTATAAGAAGATTTCCTTAAGTCCTAGCCTCTGCCTTTGAATTTTCAAAGTTACTCTCAAGATAACATGGTTAATTCAACAGTTGGATTCATTAATTCACTGCTTGTTGATTGTTCTTGCTGTGCCAGGTACTGAGATGCATGCAGTGGTGAGGGTTAGGGGGGGTCAGGAATACAAAGATGAATAAATAGTTCTTGCCGTCAAGAACCTAGCAGACTCAAGGGTTAAGAGGAAAATATACCACAGTGTACTTAAGTCCAATTTTTAAATCCTCTAAGCCCTTAGGAGTTGGGACATTTTTACATTTGAACTTGGCTGTGATGTTGAATTTTCTAGGTCAGGAAGGGCCTTCTAGGCAGAGGGAACAGCATTCGTATTAGCAAAGCCATGCTAGACTTGTTCCAGAAATTGTGAATAATTTACATGGCAATTATCGGTAGAAAATTCACTTTGGAAGGTAGATGGAGGCCATCCTCCATCTTTGGTTGGCCAAAAGAGGAAAACTTGTATTTTCAGGTGGGTCTAACACTTAAAACCTGAGGTTTGGGATTAAAGAGAGATTTTTGCATCTCCTGGTATAACTTGGTATCCTTTGGAGTCAAGGACAATACTGTCTGCCATATTGTTAGATGCAGCAAGAAGAGGCAAGTATGGAGAGATCTCTTGTTGCTATCAGTAATTCTTAACGTGTTCCGTGTAGGAAAGAAAACCTTCGTCTAGGGTTCATGTACAGCTGCTCTAACAGAAACCTGATGGCAGGGACTTGGACAGGATAGAGTTGAGTTATGTTAAAGTTGCCTGGCTTGGTGCTTGTTCTGCTGAAGTCTTGGGCCCAGGGTCCTTCTATCGGGTGGCTCTCCTGTCTCCAGCACTGCTCTCCTTGGTGTGGCCCCAAGAACAGGGAGGAAGAAAGGGTAGGTGGAAGGGCCAGGGAGGAGGATGACCTTGAAGTTGCTCATATTTATTCTGCTCCTACTGCACTGTGCAGAATTCGATCACGTTGCCACTCACGGCAGGAGATGCTTGTGCTCTGCTCACTTTCTGATTCTACGGAAGACAGAATTGGAGGGAACAGGAGCAATCAAACACAACCCTTTTCGGACCTTGTTATCTGTAGCTGAAACTGTTGGTTAATTAGAAAAAGTTTCTTTAAACCCTGTGTAACCAAGAAGGGTAGACACACAGCCTACTTTCTTGGAGTTCTTGCTATTAAAGGATGAAACTGATTTTATTTTTCCTGGCTCTTGGACTCCCTGAGCCTGTTAACCATCCTCTGTGAGCTGCCCTCCGTGAGCTTCACCATCAGGGGCTGTGCAAATGTACTATTGGACATGCTCACTCCTTGCTCTCAAAGTCTCTCTAGCTCTGAAGATTTCCAGCATTCTGACCCAGCGTTCTGCGGAACTGCCAAGCACCTGGCAGTGATGTCCAGGAAGTTTGCTGGAGGAGGCCTTTTGCTCTTGAGTCCAGCTGGACGAGAGGCATGGCTGTCTTGGGCCATCTGGACTCCCTCCAAGGTGGCTGAGATCTTTTGGGCATTTCTGTACAAAGCAGCCTATGAACCTGGTGTTCCCTTAGTGTGAGTGAACACAGTCTACCCACCCTTGGCATCCTTCTTAAAGCAGCTACTTACAAACCTGTCTTGTGATCATATCACCTCGAGGAGGGGCAGGTTATATTCGTGGGTTCCTGTGATCCACCATAGTAGACCAAGTAAAGCAGGTTCTTAGGTTGTGCCCAGGAGTCAACTAGCAACACCTCCTCCATGTGGTTTTGGTGGTAGGCCAGATTTGGGAATGACTGCTTTGTAACCTTTCTCTTACTACTTCTCACTCTTGGTGACTGCATCATATTTCCCCTTCCATTGAAGAGTTTATATTACAGCTTCACTTGTGTTAGGCACTGGGCTGTTTCTGACGCCCAGTAAGTATGAAAGAGACAAAATTGATTTTCTGAATGCGTGGTATTTGTGTGTAGCTCCCCAGTTCCCTTGAAATGTATTCTCATGGCATATTAAGTTGTCCTGAAACATTTTGGTTAACAGAAGGTAGAAATTAGCACACCCGGAAATGGTGCATGTGTATCATTTCAGAGAAATTAAATACTTTTCATATCTTCCAGAATTGGTGATAGATTTGCAAGTAAACATTAAATTCCATCCTGGAGTGTTTCTGCTAAGCTAGTTTTTCGTGGGGAAATCTTTGCCGTATAATTTGACTAAATCCGCAGAGTGCTGAATTCCCCCCTTTCTGATCTGCACGTCCCTGCCTCCCTTCTCTACCGCTCACAGGAGGGCAGTATGTTTTCTTGGCTCCCCAGAGGACTGGGCAGCTGGTGGGTCCCGGAAGCCAGGATCTCCTAGGATGGGGCTGGAAACTGAGCGCCCGTCAGGCAAAGTGGTCACAGCTGTGGGACCAGCTGTTGATTGAAAGCCACTTTCTCCTTTGTGCCACCTGTGGGCTGCCGGGCTGTTCTCCTGTGGAAGCTGTTTTTTCAGGACTGGGTGCTGGCTGCAGCTGTATTTTGTTTGCTTCTATTTTCTCTTTATAAAAACGATAGCCAGTACCTCGTACTTCCCTGCACTCTGTGGGGATGGAGCATTAAATCTCTGTTTAGAAAAACATAATGATTTCCACCCTTTACTGCATGCTGGTCCAACAACTCTTTGATGTCAACATTCTGTGATTTTCTGTCTGTTTGATCATTCCAGTTTTCATTCTGTGGTTTTTGTTCCTCTAGTCATTCAGGATTTTCTTTTTAGGGTTGACCTGGAATCCTTTGCCCTTTCTGTTCCTCCCTTATTATTTGAACCTTCAACTCTGGGGAAGGTTACCCAAAAATCCTTTGCTTGGGGAATATCTCTGCCTAATGGCTAGTATCCATTGTTGCTCATCAGTGCTGTTGGTGTTTGAGGGAAGCAGGTATTAATTGGGTACCAACTGGGTCTCTGTATGTGGAAGCAGAGCAGATGGCAGGACTGAACATGGTCCTTGCCTACAAAGAACTTGAGCGGTCTGACAAAAATTATACCTCCTACGCAATTAGACTCTTAAAGCCATTGATGGATCAAAAGTATGTTTTGGAATACTTGAGGATTTATTTTCTGTCTCAGGTCAGTGCCTTTGAAATTAAGAATTGATTACGTAGTCCTGTGCAGAGAACAATGTCTTTTATTTGGACAGTGATGACTGTTTTAGCTGACCCCCCCTGCCCCACGATACGGCTGAGGGAGTCATAACGTTGGGGAAGTATTCCAGAAATATGTGGATGACTGACCTTGGTAAGGACATCGCTAATAGTCACGCCTGAAGGGTTTCAACAGATTTTGTGTCAAGGGAATATAGCCTTCAGCCTGAATGCTTCAGACGGGGCTGTTTGGAGGTCCCCTGGCATCATCTCCCTTTGTGAGTTCTTCTGGAAATTTCTCTGACATCTGTAGTGATGCTGCCTTTGCAAGGGCACACCTGTGCCTCTGGACCATGGCAGTTGTTGCCAGTTAGTGATGCCTCTGGTCTTTTTTTCTTTTTTCTCCATTTAGACACTGTCCTTCACCCCTTAAAAGTAATTTGGTGCAGTCAAGTGTCACCTCTGTTATTGGCCCTTCTCCATTTATTCATTCACCTAAGGAACTGTTGAGCACTGAATGCCCACTAGGCCCTGTTCTCATCCCCAAGGATGCAGGGCTGAACAAAACGGATGAGTTCTGTGTTCCCATGGAGCTTCTGTTCTGGCCAGCAATGTAAACAGGGTAACGTCTGTGAAGGAAAGAGAAGGTAAAGAGGAATAGGCAGTTGAAAAAATGGTCAGGGAAAACCTGATCGCTGGCCCTGGAGTCATGGTTGAAGAGGAGTCCACGTGGAAGGGACTTGCCAGGCAGAGGAGAAAGCAGGCGCTGAGACCCCAGGAGGTGGGAGTGAGTCGGCCCTTTCTGTGGGGGGAGGGGAGGGAGACGGAGGGAGGCTGGTGGGAGCGTGGAAGGCCGATTTCCCAGGTCTGCATGCGGCCAGGGTGCGGTGTCACCAGTTTCCCTGAGGTGCTGCGGGAAGTCATTGGAATAAAGAGGCAGCCCTAGGAATGCCCTGTAAACGGCCTCGCCTTTCTGTCACCGCCAGTATTCAGGGTTAGCTACTTGGGAGGTGGTCGTTGGAGAGCCACGGGCCAGTTATAAATTGTATTTCCTTCCTCAGAGTGACAGGGCATGCCATCCTCACTGCCTTAATAGATTCGTCCTGCACAGTTGAGGCCTTTATCCGCCACAGCAGAAGCTGTGCTTGGTGATTGTCTTGACTAGTGGAGGTGCTGTGGAAGGCAAGTTGGGGCCGCTCCGACGGCCTGCCTGTCCCCCGGCTGCGATTCCCTGGTGTTCCTTCTTAACTCCCGCTGGTGTAGTGACAGGAAGCAGAAGGGGAATGAAGGATGCCTAGAGCCGCTCATTGTTATCCCTACTCCCCGTGCTGGGGCTCTCTTTCCATATCTTCTCCTTTCTCCTTCTCCAACCGGGGCCCTGCCTAGTTTGCATCTCCTCCTTCCCCGTTCCTGTAATTTATTCTCAGGGCTCATAAAGACTTAAAGGTCATGCGCCATGTAGCATAATAAAACGCATGTCCCTGGACTTGAAGTTATGACATGGCCTGGGTTTTCTATAAGCTACTTTGGCTTTTGAACATAAAAAGATGGATTTGTACTTCAATTTGGGGGAACCTCTCTTTTGTATTTATTTGTTCCATTACCTTTTTTTAAAGATCCTCTTTGTGCTGTTCTTATCCTTGGTGCTGTTTCCCAAAAATGGAGAGGATGTGGTCTTGGCCCTTGTAGGGCCGGTTAGATCTCACTGATGTAGGTTGACCTGTGAGTCAATAGGTCCAATAAAGTGTTACATGGTAAGAGAAAGGCGGGCTCTGTGGGAGCACCACGATATGTCTTTGGGGAGCACTAAAGAAGGGGTTGTCTGCTGTCTTTGAACTGGCGGAATTGGGTGGTGGCATGTTGGAATCCTCTGTTAGGCTTTGGCCATAATAAGCAAATTGTTTTTGCCCTGTCCTTTCTATTGAGATGCTTCTTTGCTCTCCTATTTTTTCCTCTCGGGGAACCAGTGAATAGGAGAAAAGATGGGGTGATGGGGAGGATTGGAGGAGAGTACGCAGTCAAATGCCCCTTCGAAGCCCCGGGAGGCCCCTTGGAAAAGAAGCCACCATCTTCTACTGCACCCAGTCGACCTCTGACAGCTCCAGTCAGGGGGGAACAATTTTTATGATTCGTCTTCGGATCCTTTTCTTTTTTTGCCTTCAGGGTGACCTGTGCTTGTCAGATCCCTCGAGGTGCGTGTTACTGTCGAGTGAGGTAACTGCTGCACCATGCTAATGAGAAAACTGAATGGTGGTTTGAGGTGGTCTTGGTGGCCGCCAGGCGCCAGCATCTTTATCAGCTTGACGCACTGCTCAGGAGCCCACGCTCCCCATGCGAAGTCCCTGCCGCTTTTTTTCTTTCTTTTCTTTTCTTTTTTTTTTTTTTTTTTTTACCGTTATTCATAAAGAACAGTGACTACCCATCCCTCCAGAAGCTGCTGATGAACGAACACGCAGGCTTAAACTGCTCCAGGCTAATATGTAGTTTGCTCTTTGTAATACAAGCTGCTGGCCTTGGGTATGGTTGTTAAATTATTTTCCTTTCTATGATTAGTAATGTAATAGTTGATTGATACTAATGAATACATGCAAAAAGTTTGATAGCATTATTATTATTATCATCATCATCGTCATTATCATTCCTGAAAACCCTTGTAAACCACCTAACCCCAGACCTTGGACTTGCCAGTAACTCGCGTCTGCGTGTTCCTCTTCTCTCCCATCCCCTGCCTCCCACCCCCAGCAAGCACTAGCCAGGATTGGAAGTTTACTGTGCGGTTGCTCAGCTTCTGCACCCAGTGTCTGGCCCAGGACCCAGTACCCGCAGAGGAGTGCCGCTGTAGGTACCCGCTGCTCGCTGCCTTCTGGTACAGCCCAACTCACTTGTTCTTTTCTTTTTTTGTGAGTGGGTAGGTGGTGAATGTCCTGGGACTTCCCGTTTCTGAGATTAGCAACAGCATCTCAGAGGATACATTTGAGCGAGGACCTTTTAAAATCATTCTTAGTCCTGTAAGGCCCGTTGTTTCCTTTATAACAATTTTTTTTTGTCATGCTCTCTTTGCCATCCTGAACACAGGTGATGGATAATATAACCTACTAGTGCACACAAGTGGAAAAAAAAAAAAGGGTAATTTCCTAACTAAGGTAAAAGAGAAATGAAAGTAATGCATAATCAAGTAGATAGTTCATTATCTAAATGCTTGGGCCTGATTATATGAAGAAGACAAAATGAGGTTGTCAGTTAGATAGATCCCTGAACCTATGGATGAAATCACCTATAAATGTAACAACTCTAGATAGGGGGTTGATTTGGTGACTCATATTCCAGATGACTACCATCAGTGATACAGTTTTTTTGTTTTCTAAATGGTTCATAGCTTGTGGTAAATTCAGAACAAAATAAAATATATTTTTGGCTCATTGTACATGATCGCTACATTCTGGGAAAATTTAGATTATGTTAAAACTGCAGAAAGTTGTTTGTCCCCATATGTGCTCCTGTCTAGTGGGTCCTAATCACAGCAGGTCAGAATCCCTGGCAGTGCTCCTCATTTATAATGCAGATTCCTGGGCTCTCTCCCTGGTTATTCAGCAGGTATGGGGTGGGGCTCTGGAATCTGCATTTTTAGGGAGCATCCCAGGTGATCCCAGCGCAGTTAGTGGGTCCAGGGACAAGCTTTGACTCACCAGTTGAAACTGTCAATCTTTATTCACCTCGAGTGCTCTCTGAGGGATGGTCTAAGGAAAAGAGCCACCCAGGGCTTGCTCACTTTAATATTTGTTAAGAACAGTTGGTCTTCCAAGTAAGCTATGGGTCAGTCACGGGAGGAATGATCAGAATTTTGGTGAGTCCTGTAAGATAAGTTTCTAACTCCATGATTCTTACATTTAAAAAAAAGCGTTTTCGAGAAGCTGGGGTGATAGAGGCATTCAGAAACCCTAGAGTACCCAGGGTTTGTGGGAGGCATGAAGGTATGAGGCGGCCAGCTGGCATTCTGGAAGAGGGCAGGCACGGATCTCGACTCTTTTTTGCAGCACTTTGCTGCTTGTGATCTCAGGCTTCGTTCCACATTTTCAGAGGGACTTATGGGACCTCTTTGACTCTCAAGGGCCCAAGGAACTTTGGGCTTATACCACCCCCTTCCATTACAAATACAGAGAAATTGAAAAATACTGCATATTAGAAATTACATTGTATGATTGCATCCCAGCTGGATCGTATTCTTCTGATTTTAGAAGAATGAAAGCATTTCCGTGGGCCCCTCAAAGTTTCATGGGCCCTAAGCACTGAGCGTGCTGAGCCCTGTGGATGAGTTGATCTGGCACCTTTCTGAACATGCATTTCTTCACCTGAAGAAATGAGGTAGTAGCTGCTTTGCAGGTATGTTCTAGGCATCAGATAGGACATGAGCAAAACCCTCTAGGATATTTACTACTTGGCACAAATTGGAGCTGTTGTACAAGGGCCAAGAGGAAACATTCCATGTAAGAGCGAGCCTTTGCACAGACACTTCTAAAAGGATCAAGCTTGTCCTTTCACTGCTCGATTTTTCTTAATCATGTTACATGGAGAGCCTTTTCCCTCATAATCTTCCTTCTCCTTCGTGCCAACACTCATTTCACGTATCCTCATGATTCCCACCGTCAGTTGGCTTTGACACCCCTCCCACCCTTTGGGAGGATCATGCGGTCACGTGTGCATCTTTTAAGGGAGAGTGAATGGAGAGGCATTTGGTCTTACTACTGGTGGGAGGGTTTTTTCATCCCAGTACTAGAAATGCTAATTTCCTCCTGACCGTGTCCTTGTTCTATGCTGTGTCTCCTCCTTCCTGTAGCCACTGACATCAGCTCCCGGGAAGGTGAATTGAGAGACTGGAAAGAAAACTTGGGTGTTGGCAAGTGGCATGATCCTCAGGGCTTATGTGAGAGTCTTGGCAAGCCAGAACTCGGTAAAGGAAGAGAAACAATGTAAAATGGAACATTAGGGAACCAACTAGCTGGTAGAAAGGAGAGAATAGGGCATACATAGAGCAGGGAAGCCAGAAGAGGGAGTCAGGGTGAAGTGCGGACCCCAGGACGGTGCCCAGGAAATCATTATTCCTTAAAACCAAAGACCCCAACTAAAACAGGACCTGTTAAGATCATCTGATACTGCTCTTGGGTTGTTAATCCACTCAGCAGCTCATGAACAAGTATCTCCTGAGCCCCTGATAGGTGCCAGGCCCTGGGGATACTGCGGTACAGAGAGGCCTGCCCTCAGTGAGTGTGTCTTATACTGAAAGGGAATTATACGCTGCATCAGCAAACCAAGACCCCTTCAGGTATTCCTCTGTGTTCTGAAAATGACAGAGGGGGGGCAGAATGAAAGCATGTGACCATGGGGTTGCTTTCACTAGGCTAGGGTGAGACACATTTGCGGTGAGGCTTCAGGGAGGGAAGGGGACAGTCATGCGTAGATCTGGAGGAAGGGCATTCACAGCAGAAGAGGCAGCAAGTTCACAGGCCCTGAATCGGGAGCAAGACTCAGCATGTTGCAGGAAATGGTAGGTGGCCAGTGTGTGTGTGCGTCTGCTAGTCCATAGGGCAGAGAGGAAGGAGAGGCTGAGGGCTAGTCATTGTCTAGATCACATAGATCATGGTCCAGTGTGGAAGCCCCTGGGCAGTTCACGCTGGGGCGTGCCATCTGATTTATACGTGGGAAGGTTGACCAAGTGCCCTGTACAGGGCAAAAGCTGGTGGGTGGGGAGAGTGAGCAAGGCCAGGGCCTGTTGCTGTGACCTGGGTGGGAGGTGAGGGTGGCTGGGATTGCAATCGAGGTGGCAGAGATGGTGGAAAAGAATCAGATTTAGGATAAATATTGGAGGCAGGGTTGATGGAATTATGGGTGGGTTAGATATGAAAGGTGGGCGGGGATGAAGAGGGTGGGCAGGTGAGCACTAGGGTTTTGTTTTAGCACTGGGTACCAATTACCGAGCTGATGTGTGCATCTGCATGAAATGAGCAGCTCTGTTAATGGGCCGCCTATGTTGTGGATATTCCTCGACATTCCAGTGGAGCTGATGAGCAAGCACTTGGATATTTGGATCTGGTGGTGCTCACCCACGTGAGGGGTCCAGGCTGGATAGACGAATTTGCTGTCATGGGACAGGGTGCACACACTAAATGGGAGAAGAGATCAGAGGTCTGAGGACAGAGCCTAGGGGGTCCCAGCATGACGAGTTCTGGAAGAGAAGTCAGCCAGGGAATTGCTGCAGTGTCCTGAAGGCAGATGAGTGAAGAGGAGCAGTTCTGTAGATGACAGGAAACCAGCAGCATAGTGGAAAGAATAGTGATTAATAGGTGCTTAAAACTATGGTGTTCCGGCCCTGGGATGCTGGGAAACCTACCTGAAGAAGCTCTTCCTAATAGAGGAATAGGATCCTGTAGACTGTTAGACTGTTATATTGTCTTATATTTGTGGTGGGGATTATTGGCTTTCTAAGCAAAGCCCTTTGACATTTATGGACGGAGTGTTATTATTATTAAGAGGAATTCCTTGAAACGAATGTCAGTTCTTTTTTTCCCCTAAGCTTTGCTCTCTGAATTACCATAAAACTTTTTTAAGGAGCTTGTGTTTGGTAAGAGGAAAGACGGAAGGGTGATTTCTGAAGCTTCTCATGGCCACTTCCTGCCAAATCTTGGCATCTTTTCACGTCTAATGGGAAAGAGAGGTGTCCTCTGTAGATACAAAGAACCCCCAGGATGTTGCTGTGAATAGTGGGGATGGGCTAGCTCCTTCCACTCAGGCAGGCCCTCTCTTGATCTGTAGCGTATTTGGGAGGAAGGGGGTGTATTAGTCTCCTATTGCTGCCGTAACAAATTACCACCCTTCGTGGCTTAAAACAAGGCAAATTTATGTTCCCCTTGTGGAGATCACAGATCTGAAGGGCTGCGTAGAGACAGAACGGGGTGGGGGCGGGGGAGTGTGTGGCCACGGAGACGGAGGGAGATTGCAGTGACGAAGTCACAAGCCAGGGAATGCTAGCAGCCATCTGAACCTGGGAGAGCCTCGGGCGCATTGTCCCCTCAGGCCTCTGATGGGAGTGGGGCCCTTCTGACATTTCATTTCAAGCCACTAAAGCTGATTCAGGACTTCTGAACTCTAGAACTGGGAAAGAAACATTTCTGTTACATTAAGCCACAAAATTTGTGGTAAATTCGTGGTAATTTGTGAACGGCAGCAGTGGGGAACTAATATAGAGTCTCACTGTGTTCCTTTCTGGTGGCTCTAGGGGAGAAAGTTACCTTCCTTGCCTTTTCAAGCTTCCAGGGGCTCCCCTGTTCCTTACCTCACGACCCCCTTTCATCTTCAAAGCCAGTCTTTCCTGACACTTTTGATTGATTGATTGATGCTGAAACCTGGGATCTGAACATTTGTTGACACTTTTTAGACATTGACTTGTGCCTCCTTCATCCACATGTAAGGACCCTTATGATTACAGGGGACCCACCTGGATAACCCAGTATAATCTTCTGAAGGTCATCAATTAGCAGCCTTAATTCCATGTGCACCTCTAATTCTTCTTTGCCATGGAAGGCAATGCATTCACAGGTTCTGGAGTAAGGATGGGGACACTTTGGGGGGCAGTTATTCGATAGTTGAATATAAGGTAGAGAAATAGATCTTCCTGGGAAACCAGACTCGCTCATCTGAGGTTACATGGCATGTATATCTTCCTCCTCCAACTACAGGAGCTGGCCAGACTTACACATTTTGGCCTCCAGGTCAGGCTTTCTCAAGGCACATGGCAAACCCCCATGATGATACTAACAGGTCAAAAAAAAAAAAAGTTGCCTTCCAGAGACATTGATCATTTGCTTCTGCTAGGCTCACAAGTGATTTTAAGAGCCTAGCAATGAATGACCTTGGAAGCCCCTGTCTTGTACAGTTGTCACTGAGCTCAGACACCAGGCCGCAATGATTGTTTGTGCTTTGCTGCCTACTGTCCCCTGCTGCCACCAAGCCTGCAGTCTTGGCAAAATGACTTTCCACAGCTCAGGGAAGTTGTAAGGAGAGGGACTAGCTTTTACTCCATTGCCTTGTTGCTTTGTGATCGAAACTCAATAAAGGTTCACAAATTGTAGCTGGACAGTGGCCACACCTTGTTTGAAGGTGAAAAGACCTTGTGTTCTATTTCTAAAAGATTTCATATTTGTCACATTGTCTCCTAACCCTATCAGTTTTGTCGCTGTCATTCTAGCGAGGCCTGCCTGGGGAAAATAAGTGAAGGATTGCCAAGGACACAGCAAGTCAGCACTTAGAAGTAGTGCTTTCTGAATCTTGGCAGATTTTTTTTTTTTTAAGTGGACCATTATTTTCCAAACTTCACCCAGTTTTTACCATGTCTCTGTGACCACCTGTACTAATTACTTAAAATACTCGTCTTCAAATTTATTCCAAGTCATTTATTTTTAAATTTTATCTCATTCTATCTCATTCTAATTGACAACCCATACGATTTTAGGGATTTGGTGTGCTTGCGCATGTTAAAATAAATACTTAACTATTAGAATAGAGTGTCTATATTATATGTACCATAGTGTAGATGCACCACACTCAGAAAAACCTGTATTAGACCATGCTAACTTTCTCAGGAGCCCAGTGCCCCAAGGAAAATAATCTTTGAGGATTGAGTCATCAGCCAGGCTTGTATTAGCTTCAGCAGCTAAGAGGGTGGCTAGTTAGCCAGTTAAGAACTTTTGAGGTAGAGTACCTATCAAGCAAGGAGTGGACATACCTTTATTCCCAGCAAGCAAAAGGGTGCAGCTTCTTTTTCCAGTATTTGCAATATAAATAACGTGTATATGTATATACACGAAAAACCATCTTATTTCATTTGGCGATAAAGCTAAGGAAGAACTTACATTACTTCTATATGAAATGTTTAAGGAAATAGGGTCAAAATAGCCTTCGCTAGAGCCATGGTAAGCCACGAAACTCAATATCCAAGGGATGTGAACATTTAATAAACATAACTCTATATCTATTTGGTCTTTCTTGCCTGGGCTTTTAAAAAATATATTTCATACCATGTTCTTTGTTTTAATAAAACTTTATCTGACTCTCAGCATCTGGTGAAAATAAAAATTAAATAACAAAGAGGATCAGTAAGGAAAGGCCCCGTTGTTGGGGATCAATGTCCACTTTTCCAGGTGTCTTGAGAGCAGGGTTGCGTGGAGGTCACTGGTCCCTTAGCATGGAGGAAGCCACATCCACGTAAAGACAAAGCCTGTCCTGCTACCCTGTGTCACAGGCATTTACCTGCCTTCCTCTTTCTATTGCTTTGGGGTCTTTGTTGGGGTCAGAGGTGTGTGTATGGGATTGGCTTCTTTGTACAACATCATAAAACACCTTCAAATGATTAACTTGATTCCTGGGCCTCTTGCCCAGCTTTGAGAGAATGTAAAATCAGATTTCTCTGGAATTGGGAAGCATCTGTGCCTTCCTCAAAAATTAAGGACCTTGTTTTACCTGGAAAATTATGAGCAGGACTTGGGATTTCCCATGCTAGCAGTCTGTTTCCCTCTTCTCATCGCCTTCCCCTTTTCTAGAAATACTCCTTTATGATTCTATTGTTATCTATCAAACTACTATTTTTTTAGGGAGTGGGAAGATGCCAATAAGACCTTGAGACATGCATGTCTGTTGAGTGATGTTGGTAAATGAACTTACTGGAATGCTGAGTTCACGTGGCGAAGGTGCTGATTTGCTGAAGCTGATGCTTGTGTGAAATATTTGACTCCTCTTCTTGACACTAAGATGCTGTTTTGCTCTCTGGAAGAGTTCTGTCTGGATAGGCCTTTTGAATATTTGCATTTGATTTCCAGAGAGTCTTTGCTGCTGACTTGGGTAAAGGCATCACATTATCTACCCCATCACTTCATTTTCCTGGAGTAGAGAAAGGCAGTCATGTGACAGGCTGGCAGCAAATTGGACTATGGGGCTGAAATTGCAGGCGATAAATAGGTGGTTCAGGGGGTGAAGTGCTATTTTGACTAATCAGATATTGGCCAGCTTTACAAAGGTTAAACACATCTGGGTAGTGAGACTTGGGAGTCTCTCCTTTTAAATCCTGCATTCTGAGATGAGGGAGGGTCATTGTCAAATGCTCTTGGGTCCCAGTTGGGCCCTAAGCCCCATCCTGGCCAACTTCCACCTGTGATTCTGTGATCCTCCTTGAGCCACATCATGAAGGCCAAGATGAAGGGGAATGGATGAGAACCTTCGAGTCTTCAAGAATTAAAGCTGGGAGCAAACCTGAGCCAGTATTTCTGCCCCCCCCTTTAAACAAATGAGGGGAGACTCGAAGGGTGAAGGAATTTGCCCCAGTTCACACCACCAGTTAGTACCTAAGCTGACTAGGTACCTTTTCCAGAGGAGACAGCATCAAGAACTTAGAGCCACCTAACAGCCAATCCACATTTTGATCGAGAGGCATTGAGGCAAATAGTCACTTAACTAAGAAACTAGTTACCCCTGATTTTATTTTTAACTTTTTATTGACATCTCATGTACATGCCGAGAAGGACACCTGACAGGTGTGTAGCCCAATGAAACTCCACAGAGGGCACACACACACTCACCTCACCGCCCGGATAGACAAGATATAGCTCGTACTTGAGAAGCCCCCGCGTGCTCCTTTCTGGTCACTACCCATCCAACCTGGCAGCCACCGTCCTGACCTCTAACAGGTCACATTACTTTGGTCTATGTTAGTGTTCTCTCTATAAAGGAAGTCATGCAGTGTGTACTATTTCGTGTTTCACTTCTGCTCAGTGTTTGTGAGATTCATCCGTATTATTGTGTATAGTTGTGGATGATTCTTTCTCGTTGTAGTAGACTATTCCAGTGTGTGAATATGCACATTTATCGATCCATGTATTGACCTGTCGATCCATTCTACCATAGGTGGGCATTTAGATGATCTCCAGGTTTTCAAAGTTAGGAACAGTGCTTTTGGAAACACCAGTGTATTTCTCTTGGGGAGCCTAGGTCTGCATTATAGTTGAGGATATGCTTAACAGTGGAATATCTGGGTCACAGCAGGTATGTGTGTTCAGCTTTATGAGATACTGTCAGTTTCCCCTAAAGGCTGTACCAACTTGGACTTCGGCCAGCAGTGTATGAGCACCTTGCTCCCTTATATCCTCAGTATACTTATATATTTAGCATTTCCTGTTCTTTTCACCTTGGCGATGCTGTTGGGTCTGCATTGCTGTGATGTTGGGATTTTAAGCTGACCCTTTGTATTGGGTTCTGAAGGACTTGGTTATGGGCTTTTGTTTTATGCTTACCATGGACTTTGTCATCTTCACTGTTTTTAGATCATGACCTTAGAAAGGCATGATTATTTTAAGTTTCCAAAGAGGCTGATGCGTTCTAACAGACTTCATGATCTTTCAGCTATTCTGCAAGAGAGAAGCTTGTGGAGTTGGTGTCTTCGACGAAATACCATTCTCCTCTCACCATATGTTTGGTGTGTTGCAGTGAGATCAGCAGAAATCGGGAACAAGGTCCAAATCAGGCCAGATTAATTTGGCCTGGTTGAATTTGTGAGCGCCAAACCTGGACACTTAAGAGTTCTCCACAAGGGAGTCAGCAGGTGAAAGAAGGATAAGTCTGAAGCTTGTGCACATTGAGGTCCTGAGACCAGAACTCGATTTGCAGCTTTTGAGTGGGAAATTCCCTTGTTGCAATCCCATATACATCCAGGATAGAGGGGCTGCAAAGACGGAAAATGAAGACAAAGTAGCTCAGAGCCACTTGACAAATGAAAACACTACCCTAGGGTTACTTCTTCGTCCGTGTTTTTTTGGTTGGCCCAGGCAGTTTCATGATCGAAAGAATTTACTGAGAAGATCCTGGACGAAAATTGGAACTTGGCTAGGAAACAATGCTGGTCCGTGAAGCGTGCTGGAGAGACCTGGCTTTCCTTCTTTAAGCTGGTAATATGAGTCACTTTCCAGCTATTTTCCTGACAGCTTCACACCCAGCCTAGGAAGGTGATTAATGAAGACAGATTTGGCATTATTTTTATGCTGCTTTAGCCATTTCTGCTCTTCACCTAGGCACTGTCTCAGGTGTTCTGTGAAGGAGGGTGGCAGGTGTTAGGGGAGAGGTCTCTAGACTTGTGATTCCTGTGCTCGACAGCCCTTGAGTTGAGGGCCAATCGAGTAGATTGGAGCTCTGGTCTGCCTAAGACAGGTGCCTTGCTTAGCATAGGGATGCTTTTGCCAGAAAATAGAGCCACTGTGGGCTTTGCAGAAGACTGCCTTTGATAGGATAATGGGATGCTGTTTCCTAGGATCCTGATGACTTGTTTTCTCATTACCTACTCTGTGGATTGTGTTAGGAGGTGGTTAGCCCTTCTAGGAAGAGAAAAGTCCCTGGAGGTTGGTAGGATCCTCAGGGGCCCCATGTCAATCATTCCTAGCATGGTGTTGGGTAAAAGTTGAATGAATGTCTGTGTTTTTAGGATATAACTTTCAGGACTCTGTTATTACTGTTATTTTAAGTGTGACATTATATTGGGTGGAAGAGGATGAGTGTACCTGAAGGGGTGTGTGTGTGTAGTGTAGTGTAGTGTAGTATAGTGAGTGTGTTTTTGTAGCTGAAAGGAAGGAAAGAAACATTTTTTGAGCAGTGATAGCTGCCCAGGACTGTGCCAAGCCTATGCATTTTCATAGTCTCTCATTCCATCTTACTTGATGCTCCATTTTCTGTATGTGAAACTGAGGTTTGCCAGGCTTCCTAATTTGCCAGACCAGAGTTTCCCGAGAGAGCAATGGAAAATCAATGTGGCTAGTGAAAAACTGAGCTGAAAGCTGCCTTGGAGAGGAAATCCGTCAGGGAAAGACACTGCATTGACCGCCAAGGCAGCAGGTACCCTCAGCAAGGACGTTGATTAAGGTATTTTGTTTCTAAAATTTGGTTGAGTTTCAGGGCTTCCAGCATTACCACGGCTACAACCATGGTTTGGTCACCAAGACACTCATTTTTGAAGACAAGCCCCGGGCTTCCTGACCTACTGGGGATTTCTGACTTTTATAGTCTGCAAAGAATCAAGCTGGGCTCTTATCTAACCTCTTGCTGAGAGAGGAGGCCCACCAGAGTGAGTTCGTGGAGTGCAGAGGACATGTTTGCTCTCAGACATGCAGAGCACAAAACTAGGCATTTTGTTGACTAAAGGGGGAAAACATGGAGGATTGAAGGAAAAAAAATGGATCATGACTTAGCAAAATGTCTTTATACCTGGCCCTTTCCCGAAAGGATTTGACGTCACCACCAGAAATTGTTGTGTGGACTTGTTGGGAGCTGGTTCACAGGCAGGCGGTATGCGTAGAGGGTGGATAAGATAGCCCATCAATAACCACTTACGTCACTGCTGGCTCCCACGAAGGGTAGCGGGAAGCGGGTTCCTGATTGGCCTTTTCCCCTTCCTTTCCTCAACAAAGCTTATCAAGCGGCGCGTGGGTGGCTCAGTGGGTTAAGCGTCTGCCTTTGGATCAGGTCAAAATCCCAAAGTCATGGGATCGAGTCCCGCATTGGGCTCCCTGCTAGGCAGGGAGGCTGCTGCTCCCCCCTGCTTGTGCTCGCTCGCCCTCTCTGACATATAAACATTTTTTTTTTTAAAGATTTTATTTATCAAAATGCACAGTGGTAGGGTTCTAGATGAGGGCAATGATGAACACCCACTAACTTCAAGTAAATTCCCAGTACAATTCAGAAAGTGTTCATTCACATATCTTGTAACAGATCACACACTGCACACCTCTTAACATGTTGCCACACTGTGCCAAAGAGCTGTGGTTCTCGGTGTGTCCCTTCCTTCTACAGATGTCACTACCTATAAATTAGACTGTTGCTTCATCGTCAGTTAGCTATTGCCACATGCCAGGCCACCCCGGCACTTAGTGGCTTGAAACAGGAAGCCTTTTATTGGTGTTCCTGGTTGTGCCATTGAATGGTTCTTCCGGTTGCAGCTGGATTCATTCATGTGACGAGGGGTCAGTCTGCTGGTCTTAGCTGGGCTTTTTTACATATTTGGGAGGTTGGCTGGCTGAATCTGGTCTCGGATGGTCTCAGCTGGGATAGATGGACTGCCTTCCACATGGTCTGCCCTCTTGCAATAGAAGAGCCCATCACTTTTGTGGTTTTAAGAGGTAAGCAGAACCATGCAATGAGAGTCTTGATGCCCAGGTTCAGAACTGATATGCCTTGTCTTGTGCTGCGTGTTATCAGCCAAAGCAAGGTGCAAGACCAGGCCAGGGGCAAAGGGTAAGGAAGGAGACTCTTCTTGATGAGAGCTGCTGCAGACTGTCCTTGCAAGGGGCGTGGGTCCAAGGAGACCCTTAATTGGGGCCATCAGTGCAATCAGTCTGCCACAGTCTTCCTTTTATTCATTCATCCCATAATCCTTGGGGTTCCTCAACAATCCTTCGTTCTCTTGTTCCATTCTTCATGCATTAAAACTCAGGAGGGACTATGTACCATTTACTGTGCATAGTCTCTAAGGAAGCCACAGAGGTGAGTGAAATACCAGCTCTGCCCTCTGGAAGGTCAGAACCAAAGGGGTGGGAGAGATGGACAAGACACGGCCAAGAATGAGAGAATGGGAGTAAGCCCAGAAGTGCTTATCCAAAATGGGCTGTGAAGCCAGAGAAAGGGGTGCACCACTTCTGCGAGAGGGGAGCAGCTTCCCAGAAGAGGAACGAAGTCCCCCTGAAACTGGGAGCAGGAGCTGATTGCAGAGCAGGGCAGGAAGAGTGTGCACAGCAGGGGGAGCAGTGCTGGGGGGCTTAGGAGGCAAAAGGACCTCAGGCGTTTCTTCTGGAATGCTGGGTTTACTGTGGGGGTGGGAAACGGCACAAGTGAAGGTTGGAGGAGTGTTCTTGGGCCGGGTGGAAAAGCCTGCCGTCAGGGGCTCAGACATCACTGATGGCCAAAAGGCAGTTAGCAAGTTTTTTGGGTGTTTTTTTGTTTGTTTGTTTTCCCCATCCCAGTGACTCATGCATTAAGTTGAAGGAACAAACAGTATGATTGTTGTATCCTGTTGCTCTTCCCTCATCAAAAGCAAGAAAGCAGGACAGCGTAGTTCTGTGGATTCCAGATCGTGGGCTGAGGTGCTGTGGGGGGAGATCACAGGAAAGTCACAAGGATGCCATGGGATATTACCAAGTTTTGAGGAAAATGCAGCTCCATCTGCCAGACATCACTTAACTATTACGGTTGAATTGTTCGGACCTAACTTACTTAGGAAATGGAGCTTTTACTATTTCTTTTGTCACTAAGGGTATCATGAAAGAACTGTATTGCTAACAGCACTGTCAAGTGAGGAAGTTCGAGTCTGGGAACCTCTGGTGAAGTTGTCAAGAGTACTTGGTTGGAATTCTGCCCTGTCCTCTTATTAGAGGGGCGAGCTTGGACGATGCATGATTTTCTCTGACCTGTTTCCTCCTCTGTCGAGTGGAGATGGCCCTCCCCCAGTCCCCCGCCAGGTTGAGAGGAATAAATAAGTAAAGGGCTTACAGTGGAGCCTGGCAGAGTATGAGCCACCTTCTTACCCTGTGAGTTCAGCATTGCCACCATAACCGGACTCTTGCTAAGTCAGTTGTCTGTTTGTGAGGGCACGACCAACACAGCATGGCTACCCGTCGGGGAAGGGAAGGCCTGCAGACGGGCCGTCAGCAGCAGCTAGGACTTGATATTACAGCCGAGATTGGAGGCTGAAGTGGGCACGGCCGCACATCGTCGTCTTCATCCATGGGATTCCTGACCCCCCCGCCCCAGCCTCTCATTTCAGGAAACTTACTTTCCACACACAGCTCTGGTTTCGCCGTGATGTGCTCAGGCACATGCATTCACATTCTGTCCCTTTCCTGTGTACCACCCCCTGCCCCCACCCCCAGTCAAATGACCCATCTCTACAGAAGGCTCAGATGAAAGGAGCACGAGATGATCCCCCTGCCTTGTCATTTCGGGCATTCATGGACAGGAGCAGGACAGCCTGATAATGTGGGGGTGCGGGCAGGCGGGGAGGTGCTCCTGCACGTGCCCCCAAATCCTCTCTGCACACCAGGTGGGCTTTTGTTTGTAGTGATAAGCTGATTTGTGGCTAGTTGTTCCCCGTTTCCAGTTGGTCTCCTCGTTTCCTCTGAAGAGGGCCTTAGGTTGCAGTGGGGTGGATCCATGGTTGTGTGTGTGTGTGTGTGTGCGCGCGCGCGCACACACTCGTGAGCCTGTGGGATGCTGTTGTGTTTTGTGTTCTGTGGCAGGGATCTGCCCACTTTCCTCCTCATCCCTCTTCATCAGTCAGTCCCCTTTTGTCCAGGGAACTTTTTCTCTTTTTTCATCCCACAAATGTCACTCTGCTTCTGTCTCTGACTTGGACCTGGGAGTTGGCTGTGGCCTCATTGCTCATTCTGGTCGTGTTCCTTTTGGATTCTGCCAAATCTCTTCTGCATTTGTTTTTCACCTCAGCACGCTATTCTGTCAGCAGTTCAGTGAGCCCTTTCCAAGCTCATTTTTCCCCATTTGCTTTTTAATTAGTTTTCCTCCCCTGCCTCTCCTCTCCATACCTCTGTCCCGCCGTCCTTCTGTGGATAACCAGTCCATGTCTCACGATTTCTCGCCTGCTGTTGAGAAAATGTGGGTCGGAGCAATGCCAATCACGGTTATTGTTTCCAGACTTGTGGCTTTGTCTTGAAAATTTCAGGTTTATTCATTTGTCATCTTGCTCCGGAGTAAGGCGTGCGGCCTGTGTGCGGGCATTGCATGACCTGAGGTAAGTTTCCAGAGGCAGGGACTTGGTCTCTCTCCATGGAATATTTGTTGGAAAGGATTTGTATTTTAAAAATAAAGTGCTCTGAGTAAGTGAGTCAGTGTTAAGCAGCGGTCAGAGCTTTCTGAGGCATCGTGTCCCATCAGTGTTTCAGATGAAGTTCTGATTTCCTGTCATTTTTATGAGGAATTTTCATGCAAAGTAATTTAGATATGTGTCTGTAGGCCTGTATGTGATTTTGTGACTTTGGTTTTGGACCTTTCCGTGAGTATTCACAGGCAAATGCACAAAGCAGAAAAATAATCGTTTTTTGACTATCCGCTTGAGGTGTAGGGATAGAAAGATACCATCATGCCCCCCATATGCAATCACCATAGAAGGTGCTGAGGATTCAAGCAGTAAGATACTGGTGCTGCCCTTGAGAAGTCTGGTCCCGGGAGAAAAGCATATAGAAGCATAATTTTGTCTCATTGTATTGTATCTTGTGATGGCATACGGGACCAGAGACCAGAGTAGGTGGTTCTTTGCCCATGCTGGGGTGGTACCAGCATTACTGTATGCTGCTAGGTATGATGAAGACATTTTTGGGGCTTTACCAGACTTCTCACCTCTTCAGGGAGCTGCCGTCATGCCTCCTCAAACCGTGAATGAATAGCCCCTTTTGTGTGTTCCAGTAAGTAGCTTGAGTAGTCACTTGTTTGGTTACCAGCCTGCTGGTGTGTAGCCCGAGAGGCAACACGCACCGAGTATTGCTTTGCCCCTTGGCTAAGAGTCTCTGCTTCCCACGAAGGGTGATGACTTCCCCTGCAGAGACTTTCTGTCCTCATCATCTCCTCCTGAAGGTGTGTTACGTTTAAATTCTTTTCCTTCCTTCCAAATTGCCTAGCCGCAGCATTGTCACTGATCCCTGTAGCAGAACTAACCCCATTCGGAGATGGAGGAGGTGGATTTTGGCTCACTCGATGCAAGATTGTTGAGTTTTGCAGGAGGGAGAAGCAATGACCCTCCAGTACATGTACTTTGTGTTTACAGGTATGGAACAAACACTATCTGGGAAATGAGAGTGTTTGCGATCAGCCTACTGCCTTTTTTTTTTTTTTTTCTTTTTCTATACCCTGACTTTGATTTTCCACACTCCTTTGCTTTGGAGTCAAACAACTTGGAATCAGATTCCGTAATCATTTACTTGCTGGGTATGCTAGGGAAGTGCTGTTAGCTAACTCTCCAAACCTCATAGGTGAAGTAGGGAGCAAAGATTGCAAAATGATAATTAAGAGTGAAACGACATGGTGTATGCAGAGGGTCTAGTAGAATTCATTCAATCATGGGTTTTATATTGAGTGCCTAATATTTAGCAGGCACAGTTGCTGAAACAAGGTGCTGTTCACTGTGTTGAAATCTACCTCGAAGGAAAGCAACCAACACCATGTGCCCTCGTTGGGATCTTAAGATGCTTTACTCTACGAGTAAGCTAAACTGCGAGGCAAGGAACACAGACACGTAAAGCAGCCTGCATTAGCTTTCATGGCAGATTGGAGAACCACGCCCCAATTACTCCATTCCTGCCAAGGGTGCCTCACAGGAATGAGTTCAGTATGAGAGTCTAGTCCCATTTTACAGGAGATGCTAGAAACCCAGATTTTTATGTGAAATCTCCTTGTGTTTCACATGTCAGTAATTAATTAAGAAATAAAGAGTCTTCCTGACCCGATTTCTAGTCTAGCACCAAATGACAAGGGTGTATCCTTATCAACAAAAGTGTTTTTGTTGCTCTGCCCTCTCTGATTCATTGCTTCACAACAAAGCACAGCCCTGATCTTCCACCCACCTTCCCTTCCATCCTCTCTCCCACCAAAAGGACACATACCCAGGGTCTGGATCTCAGGGCCTTTACAAGCTCCTTCTTGTGAATCATGGGTTGCAACAGTGAGAGATTTGACCATGGAATAGTCATTGTCTGTGAAACGAAACAGTTTAAAAAGCCTGTGCTGGATTGAGCTCTGGGTATGGTCTTTTTACAACTCTATTCAAATCGCTGTTGGCACTCAAACCCAAAAATTAAAAGCTGGAATGGTGAGTTTTGGAGATTCGCTATTCTTGGCAGTTACCTGCATTTATATCCATTCTCTGCATAGTCTAGCACTGATGAACACTCAAGTTCGGAGCTACCAATTTTGCCTAAAACAAACAAAAATTGCACCTCTCAAAAAACATTGGCACCAACTCCATTGTTAGTAGGATGTTTTTAATAGGCGATCTTCTGGAAAAGCTCAACCATAACACCTCTTTACCTTTGAATTTCACTGCATGGTTTCTGGGGGTGAACGGGGCAGGGGGCGTTTTCCTCAACAAGACAAGGCTCTTGGCTTGCTCTAGGATCCTCTCCAGCTATGCTTTTCTGCAGCATCTCATGTGGCCTCAGACTGTTTTGGTTCACGACGGGTGGGAACTGCACGTTCTTTGGTCAGTCCATGTGCTCTGAAGTGGTGGCTGCTGGTGCTAACAGCTTGTCTTGGAAATGGCTGTGGAGCGTCACAGGTAGAAAGGAGCCATGTTTCTTTTTACCTAGACTAGCACGTGCCCACCCCCCCCCCCGCCCCCACTGTCATTGACTTTCACTCACCTGCCACCCATTAGAGAGATGAAGCCCAGCCTGACTTAAAGTCTCAAGGCAGGGAAGAAATGGATCCAGAAAATACCAGGCTCATCGCGGTGATTTCCAAGTGAGAATAACCGCACAAAATTGGAAGGATTTATACAGCGAGAGTAATCTTTCTGATGAAAAAGGAAAGGTCGGGGATATTTTAGTCACTCTTTCAGGGCATAGTAATGAGAATGGCACAGAATTAATGTGGGATCAGTCCCAGCAGTAGCCCTGCTGTTATAGTGCGTGCGTGCATGTGTGTGTGTGTGTGTGTGTGTGATTGTGTGTGATTGTGTGTTTGTTTTTAGGAGGGTAGGGAAAGAAGAGGAGTGAAGCAGGAGATAAAACAGGTGTTCCTTTGAAGGGAAGTTGAGAAGGAGTCTTAGTATTACAGGGTCAGCCCTTGGCCGATTGCAGGGTAAAGAAGGCCCCCAGTTAGAATCCTCATTTTCACTTGTGGCGAAAGCTATCTGAAGTCATCTAGCCAGAGGGTAATACACAAGTGCCTTTCCCCAGATAGACATCTGCCATTTCCAACTGTGTTTGAGAAATGTGTCATTATTGATTTGTGGCCTCTCAACATCGTCCCTCTTGTTGGCTCTGTGAAACTTGATCTGGGCCGCTAAAATCTTTTTCCTTTGCAACTGGTACAATGCTAAACGTGGCCCATAGAAGGCGCTGGAGAAGCATTGCAGTGGGAAAGGGTTTTCTTACCTCATTCTGCTCTCTGGGAGTGCTCTTCCAGAGGACTAGTCTTCTCCAGTGGCCTGTTCTAGTGGCATGTGACTTCCAAGAGCACCTAGTGGCCAGCAGCTTCCCCTGGCATGCCCTTGTGCGATTTTGTAGCAGAGCGCCTCCATTGAGATACCTCTTTGCAAATAGCTTTCTTTGGTACCCTAGAGGACGCCTTTCCAGATTTGGCTCACTGGCACCGTAGTGGCTTCTGTGTCATATAGCAAGTCATAGCTGTACCCTTTCGTCCACAATTAGGATCTCCACCCTGGGGTGGGTGTCCCCCCTCATGTGTTCTATCTCATGCCGGTATAGTAGCTGGCCCTCCGATATGCCTTAGAGTTCCTTGCATTACTTCTTGCTAGTCAGCCTCTTGTCACCCCAGTCCCTGGCTGCAGTTCATAATCGTTACATATTAAGATTTTCACGTTCAATTTTCTTGTTCAGTTACTGTGTGATTTCCATCGCCTGACTCTGATACAACACACCTGGAAAAAAAAAGTATTGTTAGGAAAAATTGCGAAAGACTCTGAAATAGGCAAAAAAGATTACATAGTATCTAGTGCACCCTTTTGGGTTATCTGTGCCTTTCATTTTCTTTGAACTGTTTTTGGTTTGGCAAGTTATAGAAAAGGAGCTATTTGTCAAGTGATAGTAATGGAAATGATTCTTGTTCATAGAAATGCAAATTAATTTTGTGCAGTGGAGGTACTGTTGATCCCTCCTCCCAAGAAACCAGTTTTATATGAACAAATTTATTTCAACTTTCTGGATTGCCTACATATGTGTGTGTTCTTTGTATTCTCTTTTGAATCTGTTGTAATACCCTTCTGGTTCCCTTTCAATTAATGCGCTAAAGAAAATCTTTGATGGATGTTAATTTTATATTTGTAAGAGTCATGGTTTTATCTTTAAAAATAATCTTTTTTTATTATGTTTATCACCATACATTACATCATTGGTTTTTGATGTAGTGTTCCATGATTCATTGTTTTTTTTTAAAGATTTTATTTATTTGAGAGAGAGCATGAGAAGGGGCAGGGTCAGAGGGAGAAGCAGACTCCCTGCTGAGCAGGGAGCCCAATGCGGGACTCGATCCCAGGACTCCAGGATCATGACCTGAGCCTGAGCCACTCAGATGACCCTCCATGATTCATTGTTTGCATATAACACCCAGTGCTCCATGCAGAACATGCCCTCTTTAATACCCATCACCAGGCTAACCCATCCTCCCACCCCCCCTCCCCTCTAGAACCTTCAGTTTGTTTTTCAGAGTCCATTGTCTCTCATGGTTCATCTCCCCCTCCGATTTCCCCCCCTTCATTCTTCCCCTCCTGCTATCCTCTTTTTTTTTAAACATATAATGTGTTATTTGCTTCAGAGGTACAGATCTGTGATTCAACAGTCTTGCACAATTCACAGCGCTCACCATAGCACATACCCTCCTCAATGTCTGTCACCCAGCCACCCCATCCCTCCCAACCCCCACCACTCCAGCAAACCTCAGTTTGTTTCCTGAGATTAAGAATTCCTCATATCAGTGAGGTCATATGATACACGTCTTTTTCTGATTGACTTATTTCGCTCAGCATAATACCCTCCAGTTCTATCCACGTTGTTGCAAATAGCAAGATTTTATTCTTTTTGATGGCTGCATAATATTCCATTGTGTGTGTGTGTGTGTGTGTGTGTGTGTGTGTGTGTGTGTGTGTGTATATACATACCACATCATCTTTATCCATTCCTCTGTTGATGGACATCTTGGCTCTTTCCACAGTTTGGCTGTTGTGGACATTGCTGCTATAAACATCGGGATGCACATACCCCTTCAGGTCCTTACATTTGTATCTTTGGGGTAAATACCCAGTAGTGCAATTGCTGAATCGTATGGTAGCTCATTTTCAACTTTTTGAAGAACCCCCATACTGTTTTTCAGAGTGGCTGCACCAGCTTGCATTCCCACCAACAGTGTAGGAGGGTTCCCCTTTCTCCGCATCCCTGCCAACATCTGTCATTTCCTGACTTGTTAATCTTTAAAAAGAATTTTATGACAGTGTAATATATTAAGGAGCTCATGAGAGGTGCTCACTTAGATTTTTAAAAAATACCACAGATGGGGCACCTGGGTGGCTTAGTCGTTAAGTGTCTGCCTTCGGCTCAGGTCATGATTCCAGGGTCCTGGGATCGAGCCCCGCATCGGGCTCCCTGCTCCGCGGGAAGCCTGCTTCTCCCTCTCCCACTCCCCCTGCTTGTGTTCCAGCTCTCGCTGTGTCTCTCTCTGTCAAATAAATAAATAAGATCTTAAAAAAAAATACCACAGATAATAGTGATAAGAATTGCTAGAAAAATAATTTAAATGCATTTTTAATGTTTTATAACTGGACAGAAATGAATAAATAAAATCATTTTATTTATAAAGAACAAACAAAGAAAAAGTATTACAATCAGGTTTTGAAAAGGGAAGATAAGACTCATACCCATAGAGTGGGAGAAAATATTTTCAAGTTACGTATCTGATAAGGAATTTGAATTAAGAATATATTAAGAGCTCTTACAACTCAATAAAAAGACAAGCAACCCAATTAAAAAATGGGCAAATAATCCAAGTAGATAATTCCCCCAAAAGAAACACAAAGTCAATTAGCGCATGAAAAGCTACTCACCATCATTAGTCATTGGGGGTGTGAAAATCAACACCAGGGCGAGATACCACTTTACACCCATGAGGATGACTGTGACCAAAAAAAGATCTAATAACAAGTGTTGGTGAGGGTGTGGAGAAAGGAGAACCTTCCTACACCACTGGTGGGAATGCAGAGTGGTGCAGCCTCTGGTTAAACTTGGAGTTACCTTATGACCTAGCAGTTCTCCTCATAGGTATAAAAACAAGAGAAATGAAAATATGTCTGTACGAAAAGTTGGCTGTGAATGTTGATATAGTGTCTTTATTTATAGTAGCCACCAACTGATGAATAAACAAAATGTGATCTATCTGTACAGTGGAATATTATTTGGTTATATATAGAATGAAGTTCCGATCCATGCTACCAAAAGGGTGAACCTTCAAAACATGATGCAAAACATGATGCTGAGAGAAGCCAGTCACAAAAGACCACGTGTTCTGTGATTCCATTTGTATGAAATGTCCACAATGCACATTTAGAGTCAGATAGTAGGCTAGTGATTGCCTGTGGCTTGGGGTGAGGATGGAGGATTAGGGGGTGATAACTAAAGGGTGTGGGGTTTCTTTTGGGGTGATGGAAATGCTCTAAAACTGATTGTTGTGATAATTGCACAGTTCTTTGAATATACTAAAAAGTGGTGAACTGTACCCTTTGAATGGGTGAGTTGTCTGGTATGTGAATTATATCTCCGTAAAGCCGTTACCAAAAAAAAAAAAAAAAAGATAAGACAATCATCAAATAAACGCACATTCCTCCGTGGTGGGGGGTAAGTGCTGCTTGTGCATGAATGTACAGATCTCTTGTCCTCATGTCACAAGATGTCCCTAGACTTTCTTTTTTGATGTCCTCTCATATAGAACTCTCCTTTTTATTTGGGGACACCATTCTTTCAGGGGAGATGATTGCAAAGTGAAACGAACAGCTGCATGATTTCTTGATGGGTGTTCTTCCCACCCTCTTCAACCTCCATGGGGTGCAGCTTGGAGAACTGGTGGTTTATCTGAACTGTTATTTTTCCGGTTTATCTGCCACTACTTGGGTGTTTAATGTTTTATTGAGAACATTAGAGAAAATGTTTTTCTCTCAGGATCTTGTGATAGTGGCTGCCGAAGGAATCTAAATTTAAAATTGTCTAAGTTACAAGTGATGCAGAGGCAAAAATGACACCTAGAGTTTTGATCGACAGAAACCATTCAAAGAAAACCAATGGCCTAGAACAATGGACCACAGTAACAATATGAAATGTATTGGGAATAAATGGGAAGTCTTGCGCGTAGCTTCAAAATAATCAGTTTTACCAACCTAGAATGGAGAAACCTGGCTTAATGACAAGCCCAATGATAAATAAAGCCATGTTGATTTTTTTTCACTGGGGTATAGTGAGGAGGGAGGTTGAATAATGAGAGCCAACAATTACTATGGTTTTCAGAAAGCTTAACTCAGTTTTGGTCACACTCCAGGTCACCCACTTACTAACTGAATGGTCTAGGGCAGGCTACTTAAGCTTGCTGTATCTCCATTTCCTCACCTGTAAGATAGGGTAATAGTATTGACCTTAAAGGATTATTGAGAAGGTAAGCCAGGTTAATATTTGTGAAGCCTGAAAGCGGAACCAGCTTTAGTAGACACTATATGATGATGATGGAGATGATAGAGAAATTAAAGAAGTAAGGAGTCCAGACTAAGGGAGGTGACAGTGCCAGTCCTTGGCAAGACTCAGGTCCCCCTGGGAACCCTGGGACCTGGTAAATGGGATCATCGACTTAAAGAGCATGCTGGCCTCTCGAGGGTTGTAGGAGAGAACTTTTGTGTTAGATGCTGTGGGGACAAAAACCTCACACATAACATGTAATGTGGTGTTAACTAGGGCTTACCAGAAAGGGCCGTCTGGGTTAGCACAGAGGGTAGGGGCTGTGCACTGTAGTGGTGTCTCAGTTTTGCTTTCCTCATTTGTGAAATGGGTATTACATTGGCTGTGAGGATTAATTAAGATTTGCATGAAGCACCTAGCTGGTGCATAGCAAGTGCTCAAGAAATAGTACTTATATAGCATCATCAATAACAATCAGGGAAATAAGACAAATACAAAAGCAACTATGGCACAGACGTTTAATAAAGGTCATAAGAGAGATACTGAGTGCTCTAGGATTTGGTAAAGGGAGGGACCCTGTGTGTTTAGGGCTTGAGGAGGCAGTGTTTCATTTGAAAATGCCCTTTCTGTCTTTGAAGATTGGGGTGAAAATAGGGAACATGGTGAAGAGGCTAATCTCTGATCACAGTCACCTTGTAGAAGGAAACCTTCTAGAGAAGGCAGTAGGGAGTTATTGTTTCTCAGTTCCCTTCTACTTCTTGGTGGTTGATTCTAGGAATGTTCTTTTCTTGAAGGGGTTCCTGGAGTTTTAATTCTCTTCCTCAAAGAAATGCCTTTTTTTTTTTTTTGAGAGAGAGAGAGAGAGAGCACAAGCATGAGCAGAGGGAGGGACAATGGGAGAAGGAAAGAGAGAGAATCCCTGAGATCATGACCCGAGCCAAAAATCAAAAGTCGGACACTTAACTGACAGAGCCACCGAGCACCCCCAAGAAATGCATGCCCAAGTGGAACCTGAGCTGTGGCGGCCCGCCTGGGAAGTGTTTGTTTAGGACCTTCTTCCTGTTCCCCAATAACCTGAACTCCTACCGGTAAGAAAACATTTGTTGTAGGGTGTTCAATTTTGGAAAAAAAATTCTTTTTTTAAGTCTGACTCCCTGTGGCATTTAGTTCCTTTTACAGGAATGCTAGAATCTAAGAGCCTCTAGATCCTGTGGAGGTGCCTCAGTTGGGTCGCCTTTTTCTAGCTGGAGTTCTGTGGGGTCAGGTGACTGGATATGTGGTTGGACGTGAGAATGAACTGACAAGGGCCAAGGGGCTGGTGCGACAGAGCAGTGGCCGCTCTTCTCACCTGCTGTGCCAAGTTGGGCGTCTTCAGGTTCTTTATGTCCAGTCAGACGAGGAAGGTGGGACTTCTCCACTTGAGGAAGAAGGCTGTTCGGTCAGCAGTGGATCGTAGAGTACTGTCGACCTGTAGAACCCTCAGGCAGGTTTCTTCATCCTCCCTCACAGACGGGCTCCTCCCTTGTCCTGTCTTGGTGAGTGACACAATACTTTTCTTCAGCGGCTCAAGCCGTAAGTCTCGTGGTCATCCAAGCTGCCTCCTCTCCCAACCCCTCCACTGGCCAAAGCCCATTGTCCTGCTGATTTGACCTCTTAAATGTTTCTGGCTCCTGGTGTCTACGTCATATGACTGCCAGTACCCTGCTGAGGCCTTTATCTGACTCATTTGCCTCCCTGGGCTCCTGGGCTCCAGCCATAGTGTCTTCAAATTCTCTACACAACAGCCAAGATCAAATACGGACTTCTCTCCGTTCTTAAAAGTCTCCGGTGACTCACGTTGTTGGGGTAGTGGTTCTCATTGAACAGGGGGAGTTTTTCAGAATCACCTGGAGACCCTCTTCAAAATATTTAGGAGTAGGTCCTGTGCTGGACCCATAAAGCAGAAGGTGGGGAGCATGGGGAAAGGGGTTTGGGCTTCTCTGTCATGAAAAATCTTCCCCTATATAGGCAGTAATTCTTTTTTAAAAGCTTTTATTTTGAAACAATTATTTCATGAGAAGTTGTAAAAAGAGGACAGAGTGTCCCATGAACCCAGCTTCCCCCAATGGGGTCATCTTACATCCTCTAGTACAATCTTAAAACCAGGAAGCGGACATGGAGATATTACTGTTAAGCAGACTACAGTCCTAAGTAATGCAGTTCAACGCCTCTTTCTCTTGCCAGGTTAGAATGTAGCACTTCCTGTTATGTGAACTATTGGATTATTTCTTGACTTCGTTGGGACCCATTTTACTTGAGGAACAGCGTGGACAGACTTGATTCTGGGAGTGGTGGCAGTGTGTGTGTGTGAGATTTTGACAGCTACCACTTGTTTATCCTTATAAAGTGGATTATAGCCCAAAGAGCTTGCCAAGAATAAATTTGAGCAGTGTAATTCTATCTAGTGACCTAAGGTCATAACTTTCTTATGTGAAAAGTCAAACTGCCACAACAGGTTTTATGCTAGAAGAATAGTACAGACATTTGTTCTTCTTGAATCTCAGATGCAGTTAGCTTAAAATTATGTCAGTGTGAATTGTTTCCCAGGCATGTGTAAATCTTGCTTTCTTTTATCTTGTTCAGATTGTAAAACATCAGGGCACAGGGCTTTATTGTTGTTTTTTTGGGGGGTTTGTTTTGGTCATAATTCTAAACCACAGCATCTCCCAGCGTATGGCTCTATGCAGTGAATCATAAAATGGAGTTTTGCTGTAAGAGATGGAATATTATTATGGGTTATAATGAATGCAGTGGGTTTCATACTTTTAGGTGCTAACCCAGGAGATTCTTTGAAGTAGCCCCCTCTACCAATACCGAGAATCCGTTCTGGTGACTTGAGTTCAGCTCAGCCTCCTCATCCAAACCGATGGACAAGATAGAAGAATCCTTTGTGTCAGCTGTGGTGACATGTTGCTGACACTTGCCTGCATTTTTTTGTGTTTCACACAGATGAGCTTGTGTCTTCTGAAAAAGGGAAATAGAGAGCAATAGGAAAACCACTGTCTGCTTCAGAATAAAACTGGGTCAGAGAAGGCAGAGGGTAGGTTTTAAATCAGGGCGTAGGATGACTTCTCCCACCTGATGCACAGAGGCCGTTGGGGCTCCTTAGAGGAGTGACAAGACTTCTTCAGGAACACCCACCACTCTTCAAGGGCTGCGCACTGGACTGGACCCTTTGCAAAGTAGACAGGATCTCTGTTTTTGTAACTTCCCAAAGACACGCAGGGCCAAGTCATTCCAGTGCTGAGATCTGAATCTGGATGTAGTTCTCAAGTCTTTGTACCACTTCAGTTGGCCTCCATCCATGCAACACACGCCAGGTTCAGCTGTCCCCCCTCTTGAGTAATTCTGAAGCAGGCTTCTGAGAGGGGATCACAAAGGCCAACTTCTTTCATGGCTGAGAAGCTGCCTTCTGAGGTGTATCTCTGAAGTGGAGAATGGGGAACACACTAGATGCCATGTCCCTTGATGATGGGTAATGACCTTATTAGAGGAGGGAGACTTCATGGCCCAAGGAGAGAAGGAAGCAGCCAGCTGAAAGTTACTCATCTGGTTCATTTCTTTGTCTTTCTCCTGCTTTGTCTTGGTGAAGTATTGGGGGCTGAAAAGGAGACTTGGGTGAGTGGGCAAGACCTTCAGGTTCTTCAGAGAGATTCCCAAGAGCAGCAATGCCTCTATTTTCACAGAACACCACCAGGAGGCATCTTTATTGACCAAGGGACTATAAGGACTTTTCACAACAAATACTAAGTCTGCAAATATTTGCAGAAGGACTTGAATCTCCTCATTCAAGGTGTGTGGATCTTACCAGGGAACAAAGTGTGAAACCAAAATGTGTATCCATATCAAGAATTACCAGATTATGGGGGATGGGGGTGCATGCACAGGGAGAGCAGTGTGGCTCTGTCCTTCATCTAGGGTGATGGACCACCCCACTCTGCCTGTGATGGGACGGTTTCCCTTGGGCGGGATTTCCAGTACAAACTCACAAGGCTGGTCACCCTTACCTCCAGCAGTCTTTGGTGGCCTGGGGCAAGTCACTTAGACTTCCAGAATACTGGGACCTGCATCTCTCCCTAGATGACTTAGGACCAGTCATCTTTCCAGTTTCCTAGGATTGGCACTTAGGCGTGATTCATTCACAAGTTGTATTGGGTAGAGCATGTGGGCTATAAAAGCTAGCACTCTGAAGCCCTTAACAGTGATGATCAGAAATTGGTATTTGATTAAGAACAATACTGGCTGCTTTTGAGACAGTTTAGAAGGGTTAGACGATTAGGATAAAGTAACGGACCCTTGTAATGATGTGGACTGAACAGGTGAGCAGGATTCTAAACACCTTTGAACTTTGGCGCATGCAGAATTTAACAAACAAACAAAATACCCTAAATTAGTGCCACCGTTTACAAACACAGAGCTGACCCAAAACTCTGGGTTTCTGGATTCTCTGAAAAGACTGGACAATCTGGCCACTCCAGGCTGTCTTCCCTTAAGTTATCCAGTAGCTGGAGATGCGAGGCGGTCCCCTCTGTAGCTGGGGCATGTGGTCTCTGGTTCATCACAACTCCCCTCCTCCCAACACCCTCCTCCTCAGGCTTGTTCCCCCTCTTTTCTCCCTGATTACTTTAATTATCTGTCTGGTAAGGTGGACACTTTAGCTCAGTAGTTCTCAACCCTGGCTGTACCTTAGGATTTGGGGGTATGCTTAAAATTTTAATAGTTTCCTGGCCTTCCCAGCCCAACTGAATTGTAATCTCAGGGAAGGGGTTGATTGGGGCAAAGCGTGAGTTAAATGTTCACGGAACTCACTGGGAAAAATCAGGGAACTTTTTAAAAAGTAAATATCCCAATGGTATATTCATGGCACGTTTTGCTAAGGTATTAATAAAATCCCCCCAGATGCTGCTGTAGTGCTATAGGCATTTAAATCATTATAATAATGACCATAGGGTTTTTTTGCATGGGGGTGATTATAAAATTTTTTTAATGGGCTTATAAATCTAGTAGTTATGAGAGGCAAGTGACATGAATTTAGCGTATTTGAGACAAGGAATAAAATGGAGGGGGAACAGTTAAAATGAACGTCCATGGTTTTCTGTTTGCATAATGGCTTCATTCATCTCTAATTCTCTCACTGTAAATCAATTTCTATAATCTTTTGCCTCCTCCACCCTCTTGCAGGATCATATTCTGGTCATCCTGAATTATTAAAAAATTCAAAGAGCTAGTAAATCGAAATCAGGGCCTCTCATTTGATACTTAAACTGGTAGGGACTTAGCCCATATTTCTGCTGCCTTATTTTAAGGACTGATAAAACGAAGCTTTGAAATGTTAGGTGACTGGTTCCAAGTGCTGCCCCGGGTCCTGGAACTCTGCATCGTGGTTCCCTCCCTCCCGTTCAGAGCTATTCTCCCTAGGTCCATAACTGCAGACAAACTGGGAGCCCTGGGGCTCTCGAGAGCCCTGTACCTTTCCTTAAGCTTGCCAGTTGCAGCCAGTGGCTTCAAGAACTTGATCCTGTTCACCTTCTGTCCACCGATGTCTACCCTGGGGCCTGGCATTAATTGGAGTTCTAGAAATGAGGGATAAAGAAGAAAGAACCCCAATCCACGTCCCAGGTCCCAGGAAACCTCCTGGGGCTTCTCTCCAGTCTCTGGGTTTTTGAACCCCACTGGTGGTGGGCCCTGGGTAGCGTCCCCATTAGCATTCTGTGCTGCCTGGGTGAGTGTTAGGGGGAGCAGGGGCTTGTCTCCAAGGGCAGGAACCACCTCTTGAACCTTCAGTGTTTTCTCTGAGGTATGCAGGACCCAGGAGAGTACACATCGAGCCCTTCCATGAATGTTCGGCTGATGGGGTCTCACTTCTCTAGTTGACCTCTCCTCACCCTTTCGTCCAGTTTTCCTGCTATGGAAAATACTCTAAAATGCCACTCTAATGTCACCTTGATGGACTCGCAAGAGAAAAATAGTAAGATGGATACATCTTTCTAAACTGGTGACATGTGTTAGTAATCTCTCCTTTTACCCAGGCTAGCGTGTGTGTGCGCGCGCGCGCGTGCTCTGTACCTGCCTGGCTGGCTCTGGTAGCTCATTTGTTTTGCTCACTGCCCTAATTTTATTTGTTGTTTCTTATATTTTTAGGTCCACACTGTGAGATTCCAGTACTCCATCCATTCTGGGTTCTTCTCTGTCACGAGAGCCAAGACGCCTCGTGGGAGGGATGCTTCGCTGGCTGGGCTGGGGGCAGGAAGTGAGGGGGTGTTTGCAGGATCATCTGGGAAGTTGTTTTCTTTTAAAATCGCCCCATAGAAGCCTGACCCAGAATGATTAAAAACAGAATTTGGAGAAGAGGATAAGGGAGGCCTCTACACAGGGCTGTGGTTTTTTTTTTGTGTGTGTGTGTGTGTGTTTTAATGTCCAGGTGATTGTTCTATACCTTCCCAGCTTCTCATTTGGAAGTAGTTAGCATACAGGGTTTCCTTGAAGAAATGCAGGCAAAAGCCCAACCCGCAATGGAAAGCAGCTCATATTTATTAAGTGCTTATTGTTAGATGCCCGATCAAGTGGCTTAGTGCCTTTGGGTTTTTTTCAGGATTGCTCCGTTTATTTATTTCATAAGTTTGGGTACCTTCTAGATGTCTCTGACAGGTACTAAGGCATCCTAGAGCGCTGGTTAAGAAGCTGGGCAACTAGAGTAACAACTCTACTAATTGGTAGCTGGGTTGACCCTAAATAGACTGAGGAGTTCATGCCTCAGTTTCCCCCACTGTGAATGGGGGCAGTTGTTAGCACCTACCTCGTAGGCTGAGAGGATGTGTTAAGGCGCTAACTGTCAACTCTTACTGCCGTGGTGGTTAGGACAGTCCCACCTTCATGGAGCGGAGAGTTTGGTGACAGCCAGGTTCCAGAGGGAAAGCCCCGTGGTCAGCATACGTGACTCACAGGGGACATCTGACTCCATCTTCCCATCCAGTCTTCCCTCCCTTTGCACCCTGTCCTCCATCCATGCCTCACATATCTGTAGATGGGGAGCTCAGCTGTAGGAGTTTTTCTAGAAGCCTTCCAAACTCTTACATCCTGTTAATGAGTGATGCTGTGTCATTATTACAAAATTCAGCTTTGCTGGGAACCGTAAGCATGGCAGTGCCCCCAGGCCCTCCTGAGATACCCCTGCCCCTCTGCTCACTGGCCCTCAATGACTGTCCTTTCCTGCAGCTACTTCCTGTGCACTTGTCTTCCTTAGAGAGCCCTCCCTCCTTCTAAGGCTCCTAATCTCTTACTACTGCAGTAGAACCAGAGGTTAGCAGTAGAAACCAAAATGACCAGACTGGTTAAATCAGGGTCCTTGGTTTTATACAAAAGACTTAGTAAATACTCTGACTTCTTGAGGAGAGACCTCCCCTCTGCTTCTCTTCTACTTTCAAGGGCCCCGTGATTACATGGAACCCACCAGGATAGTCCGGGATCATCTCCCCGCATTAAGGTTGGCTGGTTAGCAACCTCACTCCCATCTGCGCCCTTGATTCCCATCGGCCATGCAATGCAGCAGATTTTTGGGGATGAGGGTGTGGGCAGTACTCTACCTACTACTGCTTTCTTGTTCTTTTCTGTTTCATTGTTATCATGATATGTTCCAAAAATGATTAACAAATAATACAGGAAGATAAAAATACATGTAAAATTTAGTCAGGAAAAAAAATGAGGCCAGGAGATAAGCAGAGTAGGAAAGTAAGAGTCAGGAATGAGGTTTACACACAAAATAGATAACCAGTTTACCTCCTGGAAGGGGACAGTGATTTTGGCTCTGAGCTTTCCCTAGCAGCTCTCATGAAGAGGGAAGCCATGCCAGTTACATTTCACTGTGTCATTGAGTAAAATCTGACTAGTTTTTTAGATGCCTGGATGAGTATTCTTTCTGTTTAGAGGAGAACTTCTCTATAGGCCCTCCTGGATGCATTAAGTGTAATTAGCAAAACCTTTGCCAGGTTTATAGTAAACCCAGCGATAGGTTTTTACCTGCCCCACTTTTTTTTTTTTTAACTGCTCTCTATTTTAGGTCAAATATGCATTGCTTTGAAGACTTCTTTCCAAGACATGTGGTCAGGGTCAGGCCGAATCCAGGGATTAGAAATCTCCAAAGCCAGCGGTTCATATCTGGTAGCTCTCATGCCCTGGGGATTCTTGAGAGTATCCTGCCTGAGCTTTCATTCCAAACAGCAATGATGTCTGTTTTACCTTTCTTTATTTTTGAAGGCCATTAAATAAAACATGTATTTATGTATACAATCTCTGATCCCTTTTTAAGTGGACGAGCTTGAAAGCCTACCAGCATTTATCAAGAGCTAAGATCGTGGTTAGTGGCATTCACAAAAGTGTTTCTGTACTGGTAGGCCTTGAGGTTTTTGAGATGATATGTTACAATAAAAAAAAAAATGTTTATTTATATCCCTAATGGACTGTTGGTTAAAGGCAGGATGCATTAGGAACATTCAGGTCAAAGTATAAATGATTGAGCATTGAGCTGATAATTCTGCCATTTTTCCTCCAGATTATCTTCCAGCTCACCAAAAGTTGCATTCATCTGATCAGAATTCTTTTGGCATATCTTACAGTATTTCTTAAAAATCAATATTTAGAAAGAGAAAATATTATGACTGTTATAGTCATTTCATCTTTTATTAGGATTAGAGATCCATACACCTGCAATGTGTTGTTTTGGAGAAATGCTTTCAAATAGCTGCCGGAAACCACCTGTCTTACCCTGATATTTAGAAACAAAACAGGAAAAAATATAAAAATACACTTAAGGGGGTTTGGAGATGCCAGTTAATCACACCCTTCCTCCATTCTGGGTTCTGAACCAGAGGTAAGAGAAGCCAGACGAGGATTAAGGTGCAGTGCCAACTCCATTAGAGTAAAGCGGGTTGGAAGATGTGTCTTGTGTGCAAAACTTTCCTGTCTGCCCTAGGTGGAATCCACACGTCTGCACAGGTAGGGGCTGGCAGCCAGGGGTGGGCTCTGCTGGGTAGGGAAGCCCTGTCCTTATAACGCATGGGGGCAGGAAGAGAGTGAGAGCGCCCTTCCCCAAGCCCTGGGGCAAGAAACCCAGCAGCCTCCCCCACCACCACCACCACCATGCAAGCTTAGATGCTGTCCTTCCGCCCCCAGGAGGCCTATGAGTGCTCTGATGCAGTGGCAGGAATAGTCCCCTTTGTGGTTTCTTCTGCAAAAAAGGAGCACACATTCTGTAGGAAAACATGTCCAGAGGAAGTAAAGAGTCCTCCCTTTATAGGCCATTGGGTTGTTTTTAAATTCAGATGTAAGAAATCCAAACATGGGGCAGTTTCTTGTCTGTGTTGATGCCAGGGCTGTTAACTAGATTGTTATCTGGTCTTGAATGTACGTTGGTTCCCACACCACATGTATACTAATAAGGTTGTACTTCTGGAATTGATTGTATAGACAAACCATACTTTTTTCTTACAATTTAAATTAAATGCTATGCTGTTACAGTCTAAATGGACAAAAGGTCATTTGTCATTATTCATTTTGAACATTAGCAAAGATCTCAAAATGAGTGAACTTGAGAAACTTCACAAAAATGAAATGTGATTTTATTTTAATGTTCCATCTTGGTCATATATATATATATATATATATATATATATATATATATATATATATGTAAGAATTAAGAGATGATTAACAAGTTCTAAGGCGTGTGTGTGAGAGGAGCGTGAGGGAGAGAGAGAATGTTAAAAGAGATCATTTGTCACAAAAGGTTGAGCAAAGTCAGTCTAGAACAGTGAATGGATTGTGTATCCCTTAAGTCACCCTTCAAATATAGTCTCTTTCAGCAAAGCTTTGCAAGGCTTTCAGTGGCTAGAAAGTCAGTATGTGCCCCGGAAAATACCTGATTTCAAGGCATTTCCAGAAACTCGGTATTGGTCGAGATCATCTTAGGCCAAATTAAGGCAACTTAGGAATATGGTTACCTCATTTGGAGGCTATTCATTTGGAAGTCAGCTGGGAAAGCCATAGTGACTGGTAGGTGGGTGTTCTAAAATGAGCACCTCAGCAGTTCTAACACAAGAACTCAGCCCCAGTGATGTCAAATTTGAGCAGTGCCAACTCTATGTGGAGAAGCTGCCTGGGGTGACTTGCTGTATGGAGTCATTTGCTAATCAGAGTTAAAAGTTGGAAGACCTGTTTCTAAATGGTGTCTTTGATTTTAGCATAATGGATCAACACCCCACCATTAGAAAGACTAGTTGTCTTCTATGTACTTATAGTTCACAATGAGAAAACTAAGCTGTCTGTGTATATATGTGTCACCTCAGCTGGACATATCTTACAGTACTAGGAGTGTCTGTAAGACAGCTGGTCTTAGTGACCTGCATCTAGTTTATTCAGAAGTCCTATCAAATCATTGAGTTCTGTGTACATCATAAAAAGGGGAAATTGTGCCATATTCTCTGTCATCCCTCATCGAAAATTAGTGTCTGGCCCCCATTCTTACTATCCCAGATGAGATAAAGAGCAATGTATGCTAGACTTTAATGTGCAAACAAATACCAGGAAATCTTGTTATAAACACCAGCTCTGATTCGTTCAGTCTGGAGTTGGGCCTCAGATTTTGCTTTTTTTTTTTTTAAGATTTTATTTATTTGAGAGAGAGAATGAGAGAGAGAGCACATGAGAGGGGGGAAGGTCAGAGGGAGAAGCAGACTCCCTGCTGAGCAGGGAGCCCGATGTGGGACTTGATCCTGGGACTCCAGGATCATGACCTGAGCCGAAGGCAGTCGCTTAACCAACTGAGCCACCCAGGCGCACCTGCATTTCTAACTATAGTCCTCTCAGTGCTACAGGTCCACGGACCGGATTACGAGTAGCAAGGTTAATAGAGGTGCTGATTACTAGAAGCATTGGTAGACAGCCTCAAATAATTTCTCCTCTTTGGAGCCAAAGGCCAAGGAGAGGTTAATAAAAGCCCTAACAGTCCAGTATTATTCTCAGTAATTCCTTCCATGGTCTGATGGTGATCTAACAGGGCTCTGTAATGAGCTAGCTCTTCCTAAAAGGCTGCCTTCTTGGGCACGGTTTCTTGTTCATTGGCCTGGGAAGACCAGCTTGCAATTCTTTAAGGAGAAAACCAGTGTACCTTGCAGAAGATTGTATAGCAAGCCAGTGGATCTGCATTTGTAGAGAGCAGAGGGTTTATCTTTTGAAATACTGGGATAGATCACATTTTGGGTCCCACTGGATAGGAACCATAGAGTTGGTAAAAGGAGCATCTTCCCAAGGGTATAATAGTTCTTATGTCTGGCTGGGTATTAAAATCACTGAGGCAGCTTAAAAATTATACTCCTGCTTAGGCCACATCTCAGATGGAGGTGAGACCTGGGCGTCTGTATTTTTTAAAAAGGAGCCCAGGTGATTACAAAGTCAATCAAGACTGAGAGTCCCTGGTTTAGGCAGTCTTTAACTTGCAGGGCAGAAAACTCTCCTGAGAGGTTCATTTTAGCTTGAGTTAATTCATCATTTGTATAATCTGAGGGCTTGTGATCAGGTTGCAGTCAGATTGACCCAAGATACTTGATGTATTTAGGAGAGTTGACCTTAGTTTGATAATTGGGGGATAAGTCAGCTTATCAACCAGCATCTGATGGTTGAGTTTTTCCCTAAGAAAAAAATCCAGTCCTGGAGCATTTCTGACCTGGATCTGCCAAAGCTTGGGGCTCTGTGCTCCATGTGGATTTAGTGTAGCCCCATTTTAGAAGCAATGGGAAATTCATTATAAGGTTTAAATTGTATAAAACTGGCCACTTGAGATTGTGTGTGTTCGCCCAAGTGCATGTGTTGGCACCTTCTTACTCATCAGCTAGTTTAAAAAATAAAAATTTGACCTGGTGGTCTTCATCAAGTCAGGTGCTTGGAGGGCCGTCCCATTTCTTCAGACAGTGCAGCTGGAACACTCATGGGCAGGCCAGCACCCAGCCCGTGTCCCTCCAGCTGGAGAACAAGGGGTCCTGGGGTGGGGTAATTCGTTTCTAGGCTTCAGGGAGCACTTACTGAATAATGAGCTTTTTTCTTGAGGGCATTGCTCCACTTTTTGAAAATGATTTTGATGGTATTTTTGACTTTTTTTTTTTAATTACTGGTGCCATTTTGGGCCTGTTGTCATTCATGGTGTTTTCTAGATACAAGAAGTTGCCAGAAGTCTGATTCTCAGAAAAAAGTTTATTGTGTACTTACCATAAAATTCTTTGTAGCTTTACTGTCCTTTGGCTTTGAGTGAAAGCGAATCTTTGGAGCATTTTCTTTTAACATTGAGGAGACCTACCTAACAAATTTACACACTGTGATCTTTCCACAGACCATTCCTTTTTTTCTTCTTAGTCATTATCAACCTGTCATAATGTGTTCTCCTGGTTTCTTGGGCTAGAAGCTAGATGACAATCCTGCTGTTTTTAAAGACTGATGTAGTATCATCCAGTTTTTGTCTTCTCAAAGACTTCTTCCCTGTGCCTGTTAATTTATAGACTAGAGTTTTGTGAGCAGAGCTCCAGTGCCATATACTAATTAGTAAATTGGGGGCACAGCCAACCTAGGAATGAGCTTCTCAGCTGGTTTCAAGATAGTGTTAGCACTGAAGGATGTGAAAGAAAATGAGACTCCTCTGTCAGTCAGCATCAGGAATCAGCCCCCCTGTCTTCTCCCTCTGACCTTCAGCCTTAGCACAGGGTCCGTGCCTGCTCATTCTCAGAGCTGGCAATGGATTTCTGAATTTACTTTGGTTTGCTTCTCCTTGCTGTGCAACCTCATCCGCTCGGTTGACCTTCTCTGAGTCTCTTCCTACTGAGTGGGTAAGATCCTGCTAATTGGTTAAGGCAGTGGTTCTAAACCAGGGTGCTTTTTACCTCTAGGGAACATTTGGCAATGTCAGGAGACATTTTTGATTGTCACAGTTGGGAATGGAAGGTTCTAATGGCATCTAGTGGTGGAAGTTCAGAGAACATCCTACAATGTGCAGGACAGTGGCTCATAACAAAAGAATTATCTGGCCCCAAATGTCAGTTATGCCAAGGATTGAGAAATCCCTGGATTAAAGGAATTTATTTCATTTTCCAGGGCATTATGCTTTTTGCTTTGGTTTAATAGATGTTTTCAGAATTCTTGGACTTGCTGTGATTTCATTTTTTGTGGTTGGGAAATTCTGTCAACTGTGAATAACCTATGAGCTTGGTGAATGAAACTTACAGAACGTGTGAAGATCTTACCTGACCCAGCAGTGACAGCTTCCTTCTTTCTTCTTTGTCCCCCTTCCACTTGGTCCACCTGCCAGTATTGTGCACACCCTAGAGGCTCAGAGAGTAAGATCCTCAAATGTTTGTTTCCAGCTGTTTCCCTTCCCCAGGGCTCCCCCTGGTGGAGATGGCTATATGTGAAGTGGCCCGAAGTACCATAGGGAGTGGGAGTTGGGGCCAGCTAGTATTGGGCTGACCACAAGGAGCGCCTGTTTTGGACACAAAGCTAGTATTTGGACACACAAGCTAGTATTGGGCTGACCACAAGGAGCGCCTGTTTTGGACCCAAAGTCATGAGCTTTATTACTGTATTTAAACATTTATCTCGCTGTTGATGCCAGATATGGAGCCCTGAACTACACTCCGCGGGCAGGTGTAACTGCCAGGCAAAAACCCACTTCCAATGGGTGGGGTTGGACGTTTTCCTTTCCCTGCCCACACTAAGAATGCAGGTGGCACATAATAAAGTGAAAATTCTGGGCACAGGGCTATCTTGGTTTGATGGCTTCAAATGTAAAAGGGACTGGCCGTTTAAAACCAAAACTCAAACAAACAAACACTGCAGCAACCCAGACATTAAAAAAGCTTCTCCAAGTATCCTAAAAGTGTGTTGTCTTAGTGGGTATTTTTCAGTTAGTGACTCAAAATCAGACTTGTTTAGCGAGGTCTAAAGGGAGCAGGCTGTTTTCACTGAGAATGTGTCGGACTAGAATTCGTCAGAGGACCAAGCCACCAAAGTGGGAAGGAGAGACTCCTGTTTGTACCTGTTTGCACCAGCACCTTGGTTGGTTCCTGAGCTCCTTTGCTTCTCCCTAGGATGGGAGGCGAGCTCAGTGGTTATCACAACTGTCAAGGATTCCCACTTCAGATTTGGGGCTGCTGCTGAGTGGGCAGCAGCATGTTTCAAGATGGTGGTACCAGGGGAGTGAACAGCCCCAGAGCAACTTCCCAGGACTCTGGACTGACTTTGGAGGAAAAATCTGCTTGGCTTTTCCTTCCGTCCTCCTCCGCTTCTCCTTTTTTTTTTTTTTTAAAGGTTTATTTATTTATTTGAAAGAGAGAGAATGAGAGAGAGAGAGAGAGAGAGCACATGAGATGGGGGAGGGTCAGAGGGAGAAGCAGACTCCCCGCCGAGCGGGAGCCTGACGCGGGACTCGATCCTGGGACTCGATCCCGGGACTCCAGGATCATGACCTGAGCCGAAGGCAGTCGCTTAACCGACTGAGCCACCCAGGCGCCCTTTTAACAACATGAGACCTCCCTGTTTAGAGCAAGAATGTCCCATCCAGACCATCTCTCTTCCTTAACACCAGTAGTGCCATCAATGTATATTTTTCTTCCTATCTTTGTTTCTGCCAACCCCTGGAGGTTGGTGGGACATGGCATTAGAATTACAGTCCAAACTTAAGAACAGTTGCCCAAACACTCGACATTGATCTTAATGCAAAATGAGAAGTAGTAGGAAATTGTTTGAGTTAAATCATTAACACCCTCTAAAGACTCGTTACTGCTTATAATAAGTCAGACAAGAAGCCTCTGAAACTTACAGTTTAAAACTGGCCCTCATCAGGCATTCAATTACACTATCAGTTCTCTGTCATATAATTTTATACGAGTAGATATGTGGCCCTGAATTTTGTAGAATAAGCAAATAAGACGACTGCCAAGCATTCACTTCCTGACCAAATAGCATAGAAATTAAAAGTTCAAACTCCACGCATACAGAAGTAGCTAGGAAAGTTTTGTTCTGAATCTTGTCTGTAAAAATTTTTCTAACAGGTTTTTTTTAAAAGAAACTATTTTGAGCAAAGAAAAACAAAATTTAAATGAAAGCATCTGGGGAACCTCAGAGCTAGAAACCTCTCCTGGAACCCTGAAGTCCTTTGAGACACGGTTTGAAAACCAGGAACCCAGATCCTTCAGCCCCTACTCATCCAGCTCTGACAGTGCTCTGTGCTGCTCCAACTTTCCCCACATCAGACGTACGGACAGCGAGACAGACGTGCTTGTCTAGGGTCACACAGTGCCAGTGGGTGGAGCAAGCTGGAGATCCCAGATCTCCAGGCCTGGGAGCAAGTGTTGGTTCAGTTCTTCCTCACTACCCCTTCTGGTGTCTTCCTGGGATCCTCTTGGTTGACCAGTGATGACACCAGCAGCCTCCCCCAAGGGTCCCACCACCACCTGCCACTGCTTGTTTGCCTTCCCATCTCTTGTCTTAGATACACTTACATTCCCACAATCACTGGCCCTTCTGGGAATTTGGTCAGAAGTTTTTCTTTTTCTTTTCTCCTCACACCTAACTGCCACTGTATCCTCTGTAGTTGAACCCCATCTCCGCAAGGGCACAGTGATTTTCCACTGCTGTGTGACAAGATCTTAGGGCAAAACCTTGCGACAGGTAAGGGACAAATACAGACTCGGAGTGCCAGGGTTCTCTCTGGTTCACACCAGAAGGAAGTCTTGGGGATCACTGCTCACTTGTGTTTCTTCATCTCATTTTCGCCATCCTGCGCTTCCATCTAGCAGACACTTAATGACCATCCACTGTGTGCAAGGTGTGGCCATTCCTGGAATTTCCTGTCTTTGGGACGCTTACGCCCCCTATAGGAGAGATGAAAGGAAGGATTATCCTATAGAGTAGTAGGTAAGAAGCTCTTCGGAAGAAGCACAAACTGTGAGTGTTCCAGGGAGGATGCTCTGTCTTCAGATGAGGGAGCCGTGGGAGGCTGTATGCAGAAGGTGGGGTTCAGTTGTGAGATATGGGTGGGATTTCCCAAGGCAACGTGGAGGAGCACAGCTGACTTAGGGTTTCTTGAATGTTACTGCACAAGATGAGGCAAAAGTTTGGCCCACAGCTGCCCATAGCTGCTGGTTATGGATAGATAGGACACACTTCAAGTGCTCAGAAGAGGTGTGTGAATGACTGTTCGAGCACAGCTGTCCCATGTAACTGTTGGACCAGCAAGCTATGAGGGGATTGGCCTGTGGGGCTGCAGGAAAAGGTGACATCTCTGGTTGGGGCTGGCGTTGCTCCTGAAGGGACAGGCGTTTCCAGCTTCACTCATCGTCTGAAGAGAATGCTTCTGATGTAAGAAATGGGTCCCTCCAAGGATGTTGGATAGGCAGCTGCAGGAACTGCTTGTTTGCACCATCTCCCCTGGAGCTGGGCTATTGGTCTGTGTTCTTAGGTGGTTTGAGAAGTTGGCATCTGGCAGGCAAAGCAAGCCTTGCCTTGAAGGGCAGCCTCTGAGGTGGATGGGGAGCTCTTAAAAGCAGCCATGTCTGGTAGCTGGTGGCAGATTTCTCCGTGTAATTTCCTTTGGTTAGTAGGCCTGTGGTCAGCCCTTAGTCATGGCACAGCCCGGCCTTGGCTGGGCTGTGGGGAAGAGAAGAAGGGGTGGGTCCTTGCGGAGGCTGCAGGGGCCCCTGAGGCTCATCTGCCTGTCTCCACATACCCCCAACTTTGGAGGTGGGCTTGCTCTTTTTTCTTTCTTCAGTAACAGCTTTATTGAGATATGACTCATATATCCTATAATTCTCTCATATAAAGTGTATAATTCAGTGTTTTTAATGTATCCACAGAATTGTGCATCCATCACAATTAATTTTGGAATCTTTTCGGTGTGCTGGGTTGTCACCTCCCAATTCCCCTGTTTTCACAAGCCCAGAACGACGACTGTTGTACTTCCTGCATCAATAGATTTGCGTTTTGTAGACAGTGCATACAAATAGAATGATACAACATGTACTTTTGTGTGCCTGCCTTTTTTCACTTCGCAGAACGTTTTTAGAGAGCAACTATGTTGGAGCACATATCAGAACCTAATTTATTCCCCATGATTTATTAGTATGCCCCTGTATGTGTTTTTTTGACCTGTCCATCAGTTGGTGGACATTTGAGTTGTTTGGGCTTTTTATTTGTACATTATGAGGAAGATTGCTATGACCATTTGTGTACAAGTTTTTGTGTGGGCATAGGCTTCCATTTCTCTGGGGAGTATTTCAGGCATGGCATTGCCTGGGTCACATGGTAACTCTGTGGTTAACCATTTGAGGAACCACCAGACTATTTTCCACACCAGCTACATCATTGTACATTCCCACCCACCAGTATATAGAGGTTCCAATTTCTATACATCCTCACCAACACTGGTTCTGAGCTCTTGTTGAGTATAGCCATCTGGGTGGGTATGAACTGCTATCTCACTGGGGTTTTAATTTGCATTTCCCTAATGGCTAATGATGTTGCCCATCTTTTCATACGCTTTTACTTTTTAAATTAAGAGAACTGACACATTTCCGTGCCAAAGATCTTCGATCAGTTCTGGAAAGGGGGATGCCAGGTTTTATTGTGTTGAGAAGTGAATGGGGAGGAGGGAAGTGAGTGCTGCTCTTTTAGGAAGTACAGGAATAGAGGAGGTGCGGATGAGGGTGCTTAGTGGCAGTGGGGGGCCTAGAAGCTTAGCTCATTGCCGACAGACTTGGTGCAGACTTCTTTGGGGAGGACAGAAGGCGTCATGGCTCGGGCTGGCATTGCTCTGGTGGGCAACAAGGCCTTCTGAGAGAGACTGTGTTTTTGTGCCTATCGGCTCCATTTTGCAAGAGGATCCAGCTAGGTCTGGACGCAGGCAGATTCTTAGCCAGATCCACTGCTTTTTGATCACTGTTGTTCTGCAGCCTCTTGATGAATTTTGGGGCCATCACTGATGATGATCCTTAAGTCCCTTCTGATCATTAAGCACCTTCTGGTGAGGGTTACTGTCCTGTTGCCCCCCTGCCCCCCACGCTATTACTGTGGGAGTTTGGGGTGTGTCCCAGGTAATGGTTTTGAAAAGTCTTTTAAAATTTTGTTACTAGGAATTGTAGAGATGAGTTCTAATTCCGTTCTCCGTGTGAGCTGTGGGTATGCTGAGATAGCTGCCGCTGTTCCACACCGTAGAGTCCATGGGAGAAAAGAACATTCCTGGCAGTTCTGTGGGTACTTAAAATCTGGGCCCTCAGTCATCAGAATCATTCTCTGAACTTGGAATGAGGGCTTTTCACTCCAAATTTGTAAGTCTCTGAGCTGGTAGAACTTAAGCTTGGCTGGGTTTCTCGACATCTTCTTGCCACTCAGATGTGCCATCTGTAGGTGGTTCTGAGTGTCCCCAAGGCCAAGGCAGAGAAGCGCACCACCTTCTGCTGAGGCCCTTGGACCTGGCCCTGCCCTTGCTTCAACCTTGCAGCCTTGAACAGCTGCTTCAGGGGGTTAAATGACGAAGTGGAATGGAGTTTTCTGTCTAAAAATTAACAGGTAATTCCTGTATGCATTTGGGGTTCTCCCTTAAAGTAGTAAAAGAAAATTGCCCACTGACTGTCATTTTTAGTATAGTGTCTAATTTACTTGCCCTGGGAAAATCCCTTTGGCCCTGCGGTACAGTTGACTCACTGGTGTGGATTATCGAACTGGAAGCATAACCACTTCCTAAGGACCCAGGGGCAGCCCCCAGCTTTAAAGCCACCTCTCTTGGTGGCTTTAAAGCATCAGCCCCACGAGGGGCTGTTTGTTGAGTCTCCAGAGCCCAATGGCAGCAAGGGCTCAGTATATGCTATAGAATGAGTGGAGGAAAGAAAGAGGAGCAGGTGCTGCTCACGGAGCCCTCATTTGGAAGGGCCCAGTAAAGAGCTCTAGTGCCTGGAGGACACGTTGCTTGGTGAACAGGTGGTTCATTGTGTCCCTGGGGCCGACGTCTTTCTCTGACAATGTACGTGGTGGTGGTGGGCTGGGGGGGGGGGGTGCAGGGGGCTCCCTTATAGGATGTCATGGGATCCCACACAGAAACTGGCAGACAATCTATATAGACAGACAGGTGTTTTAAACTGCGGACTAGTAAGGGACATCATAAGCCACAGCAGTAGGGAAGCTGTCTGGAGCCGGTGTGAGTGGAGCTGGGGCTTGGGGAACAGGCTGGGTTTGGATGATCCGTGTGATCTGCAGAGGGCCAGCCAGGTAGGGAAAGCAGCGTGAGTGAGCACAGGGAGACCATGAAGAAGGATGTGCAAGGTTATGGTGACAGCCGACCAGCAGGTGCGGAGGGTGCGGCCGGCCGGAGGAATTGCAGTGACATGGTATTGCAGGAGGGACTTGGAACCAGGCTGTATAGACGGCATGATGGTATTGCCGTGGTGACGACATCTGTGGGCCTGGCTCAGCGGTGCTCAGACTGGGGCAGGCATCAGAATCACCTGGAAGGCTGGTTGGAGCACAGGTGGCTGCCTGCCCCCGACCCCCCAGAGTTGCTGATTTAAGTAGGTCTGGGTTGGGGCCTGAGACCACATTTCTCCCTGATGCTTCTGCTGTGGAGTTCGGGACTGTGCTTTGAAGAGCCACTGGCCTAGAATTCAGGTGAGGTGTCAGTGATCTTTTTCTGTTAAAGGCCAATAATAAATGTTTTAGGCTTTTGAGCTACATAGGATTTCTGTCACATTTTCTTTGTTGCTTTTTACAACCCTTGAAGCTTGAACACACACATGTTGGCCATCGATAAGAAGGCTGGTGGGGAAAGATGGGTGGCATAGGGAAGGCAGGGCATGGTGTACAGAGTCCTTGGCTGTCCCGAAATTACCCCTCTGCCCCATAGCTGGCTGACTTTGGGTAAGTTAATCTCTCTGGGCCTTTGTTTCCCATCTATAAAACAGAATGATAGTAATAGTTCTTACCATCGAGGACTCTAAGAATTCAGTGAGCTAAGGCACAAAATGCATTTAGCGCGATGCCTGGGACATACCTAGAATTTATTTAGCATTTACTATTCGTAGCACTACTACCAACCACTGATGGCCGTTCACAGGTGAGGAAAACAGAGAGGAAGACCAATGCAGATCTGCCGCGTTACAGATTCTGAAAGATAATTGCTCTAAGATCTCACCATCGTTCCTTCTTAGGCTGCTTACAAGGAAGAATACTTAGAATGAAAACATATGCACCCTCTGAATAGTCCTGCTTGGAGACCATTGCTCAGCTTTTCCCCTGGCACACTTAGAAAATGGTGCCATTTGTGACCTGGCTGGTTGTTGGACCCAGGACTCTGGTTCGGGGGTAGAGAGTCTGGCCTACTTGTAACCCATTTACAACCTCTGCTTCGGCCTTATGATTGGGAAGACTTGCTTTAAGACCTTGGCCCAAATAGGGCACCCAGTAGGATCTGGCTGATGAGTATTGAAACTGTGCCTTTGTGCCTTCTAACCTCCCATTTTGCCCACAGTGTGAGTGAAAGTGAGAACTACAGGAAAGGAGGCTATCATGTGCCCCACGTTTCCTGTGCTAAATGTGCAAATGAGTGGTGAGGTACCTCTTTCACTCATGGCAGCTCGAACAGGAAGACCGCTGGGTATCCCTGGCATAGCCTCTGGTATGCACTGGTGCCTGGGTAGAGGCCGCCTGGTGGCCCTGAGAGCTTTGGCTCATCTCTCTCTCTGGATACTGCTAATGCAAGCTGCCCATGCTTACATAGTATGGGGGCTTGCTCCCCTTTCCTGGTCTAATGACCCCTCAGGAGACGCCTACTCTCTTGCTCACCTCCCCAGCTGCATGTGCTAATTCTTGCCCCAGAGCACATACTAATGACTTTGTAAGCTCAAGTTACAGATGCACCGAAGTACCTGGTGGTGCTATGACTCCGCCCTCCACTTGGGTTTTTGCTGACATTCAGTGAAATAGCCTTCCATCTCCTCCCCGCCTTGCAAAGCAAGCTTCCTGTTTTGAACTTGGTCCAGACTGGAACAGCCCTGCTACACCTGTTAACAGGCAGACACACATTTCCTCCTCTGTATTTGTGCAGCTTTTTTGTCGCCTAGCCAGATTTCCCCTCTCAGCTTACAGATCTGGAATCATAACATAAGATATTGAACCAGCAAATTAAGAAAAAAGGAAGTTCGCATTTTGGAGCTATTTGAGTGAAAACATGGCTCCTGGTTGGTTTCCCTGTGTTTTGCCACGACCACTCTGCTAACTTGCCCCCTTCTTCACAGCAGGATGGAAACGAGGAAAGGAAATCGGCTGACGCAGGAGCCAGAGTGAGACCGACGAGCCCACAAATCCAGCCTGCACCATGAACTTGTGTCCTCCTTCTACGTTTTAGGAGCCAAGGGCAGGTGAAGTTGCTGGAGAGCAATGGCTCTCTTTACTCCGTGGAAGCTGTCCTCTCAGAAGCTGGGCTTTTTTCTTGTGACTTTTGGCTTCATCTGGGGTATGATGCTCCTGCATTTTACCATCCAGCAGCGAACTCAGCCCGAGAGCAGCTCCATGCTGCGCGAGCAGATCCTGGACCTCAGCAAGAGGTACATCAAGGCGCTGGCGGAGGAAAATCGGAATGTGGTGGATGGGCCGTACGCCGGCGTCATGACAGCTTACGGTAAGCGCCTGGCTACTGGGGCTCCTGCGGCTTCTTTGTGGAGTGTGGCTTTGCCTTGAACGGACCCCAGAGCCTCGCCGCCTTGGTTTTGTCATGGATTGAGTGCATCTTTTGCCACTGTCTTTGCGGCAGTGAGTTGCACGCAGAGGGACACTTCTAGAAAGTTAAAGCCATGCCCTTGGGGAGCCTCTGAGTTCTTGTGCCCAGGGACTAACACCCAGCCCCAGGAGCAGGTGGGGGGGGGGGGGCAGAACAGTTATTAGAGCTCTTGGTTGGATTTGCAGCTAGCTCTTCTTCCCTCACCACATTTCTGGATTGCATGATCTCATCTGGGAGTATGATCAGGGAATGTAGAAAAATATTCTCATTATCTTTCCCTAAACAAAACTTAATTAAGGTGGGGTGGGGTGAGGTAAGGAGGGTGGGGAGGAATGTGAGGAGGAATGAGGACTGGGGCGGGGGGGGGGGGGGGGGGGGGGCGGGGGGCAGGGTGAGGTAAGGCGGGTGGGGAGAAACTCCAAGCCAAGTGTGTGTCTCCCTCCAGCCAGGACGTAGGACACTAGCGATTACGTGCTGGCTAATAGCTTTCCTCTTTGGCTTCTTGAGAGTTGACTGCTCTTGTTTCTTGCCCTTGTCTCTAATTGCCCTGACTTTGAAAGAAGTCTTACTGTACATGTTTTTTTGTGTTTTGGGTTTTTTTTTGTCAGGTACCTAAAACTGTCTTAGAAATGAGGTTGAGTGGGGAAAAAAAAAATACATACAGAATATTACTTATTTTTCTTTTGGCCAAGGTTATGCTTAATATAGAAAAAGTTGGAAGCTATAGACGTGCAGAAAATAAAACCCCCAAGAATAAAGAAAATCACATATAAATCTACTACTCTAGGAAATAACCATAATTAACACCTCAGTGTATACTTTCTGCTATCTTATATAGGCACACAAAAATATACGTGTATATGCAAAATACTTTAAAAAGCATGGATTCACAAATACAAAACAGAAATTGTAGATGAAATTTGGATCCTACTGTGTTGTGGGGAACCCACCTCCCAGCTCTCCTGTACTGACCAAGGACTTAATCCCTAGAAGATGGCCTGTCCTGTTGCTCACTGGCAAGTCTAGTCACTGAGTGGAGACCTTAGTGGCCTCAGGGTTTGGGACCCGGAGGTGTACTATAAAAGAGATGCAAAAAAGGGGTTGGTTGAGGTGGAAAATGGTGGTGTTCCACCTTGTGACCTGTCAGTCATGGACTCTGAAGTATATGGAGTTCATATGGTGTTTTCCAGAAAATGATCACCAGCAGTTGGAAGCTTGAGTTGAAAGGCAAGAAATCATACTTAGTTTTATGTGATTTTTGTTTGTTTGTTTTTGAAAGGATCCAGGAAATTTGGTTACTTTTAAATTTCATATATAAACTTTTGGTAAGGAGAAAATGGTTGCTTTTTTTTTTTTTTTTTTTATTTTTTTAAGAGAGGTGGGGTGGGGAGGGGAACCAAGGGGATGAACAGAGTCTTAAGCAGGCCCCGGGCCCAGAGAGGAGCCCAACACGGGGCTCGATCTCAATACCCTGAGATCGTGACCTGAGCTGAAACCAAGAGTCGGACATTTAACCGACTGAGCCACCCAGGCGCCCTGAAAATGGTTGCTTTTAACACACGATGTGGAAATTCTTTTTCAGAGCCTCCTGTTGGAATGATCACACTTGTCTGCTTTTAATCTATTCAGTTTGGCGGTGTCTATAGGCATTGGCTTTCAACATGTCTAAATAAATGTCCCCCCCTTTCTTCGATCTGATGGATTAAGAAAATGAGACTCCAATTTGAGGACCCACACTGAAAACCAAGTGGTTTTTCGGAGGGTGCGTTTGAAAATTACTCATTGACTTCAGTCTTCTGTAATATTTCTCAAATACCATAGATAAACCATCAGAAAGAATAAATGAAACTGTCACCATTAATGTCATTCATGTGCAACAAGTAAATATAACCAGTAAAATAGATGCCATTTTTAAGTTTCTGGTTCTGTATGTTCCATGTTAAATATTTTGGGAGAGAGAGGAGTAGTCTGTTAGTAATTTCCTCCTTCTGTTGATCTCAGTCTGTCAAACCTTTTCCAGGGGAAAGAAGAAACCCCACACATGGTAAACTTGTAGACTTTAAGTTTTCCTAGTTGTTTTGAGTGTTCGTATTTCCTTTTTTCTGCCGAACATCTCCTAGGCTAGGCTTCCTCGACGTTCTCGGGAGCAGTGATGCGGTATTAACTTTCAACCCTGCAGATACTATATGCTGTAGAAAGTTAGCAGAACGCCAGAGTAGTCTGTTAGAATTTTGGCCGCCACGTAGGAGTTTGGAGCTCAGAGGAACTACAGAACTGGGTTCCAGCTTCCTCCTTTCACAGGTGAACCTTAGCAAAGTCATTCTTCTTTTTCTCAAAAACAGCAAAGAAACAACCCAACAGGTCCCATCGGCAGATGTAACACACGCTGCTGCGTTTCTCTTGCATCTCATCGACTCAGCATGTCAATCAAAGTGCTCTTTGGGGCTGAGTCTGTGGAATTTAATTGGACTGTGCATATGTGCTCGACGCACTGGGACCATCATGTGGCGAAATCCCACTAAAACAGGGTTTGTCACGTCGGCACTCTTGGCATTTGGGGCTAGATAAATCTTTGTTGTGGGGACTGTTCATGCACTGTAGGATGCTGAGCAACATCTCTGGCGCCTGTACCCCTAGATGCCAGTAGCAGCCCCCTAGTTGTGACCATCAAAAATGTGTCCAGACATGGGGGGTGGGGTGCAAAATTGCCTCCCCTCCACCTTGGAGGACTGCCACACTAAGAGTGAAACCGAAAACACAAAGAGCGTCTTGTTAGGGATGTTCCCAAGCAGGTTGCTAGTTTTTGTTATTAAAAATTTGTCAGCCTGGCCTCCATTTCTCAGTTTTTGGCACCAGCGACTGGAATTGAGCAAGATGATGTGGTCCAGGGCCAGTCATGGGAAGCTGGAGAGCCTTTCTGATGGTATGTGCTTCCCCTGGAGTCGATCAATACCAGGGGTGGGCATGTCAACAGCCAGGTAGCTCTGGTGGTTGATGTCAGGAGATGCAAAGACCACAGGATATTCAGTGGTTTAGCTGGGCTGGCACAGTGGGGATGAAGGTGCTTGAGCCAGTGGTTTGCAATCTCTTTTTTTCTGTCACAGCCAGCCCATGTACAGAGCCTGCCTAGATGCCTGCCCTGAGAGAGCGAAGAGCTGATCCCGGATGGCTGGGATCTGTGTCTGCTCTGAGTCAATCCCATTATTAGACCAAAAAAGAGAGAGAGAGAAAACACCTTCTTTCTCCCATCCCCATTTGGCATAATCAGAGCCTCTTAGGATGCTATAATAAGTGTGTCTTCAGTAGCTGGGGCAGGTATTTGAAGAATCCTAGTAGCTGACTTCAGATTATTACTGATTTTTTAGAATCCCTGACATGAGATCCTAGAGCAGAAGAGTTCAGCAAACTGTGACCTGTGGGTCAAATTTGAACCTCTGTCAGGTTGCATAAATAAACATTGATTGAAACAGAACCACTCCCATTTGTTCATAACAACTGGAATAACAGAAGCATGGTAAAACCAGGATTGTAGAGGACATCTAAAGCACGCTGATTCCATCTTTTGGTAGTCCCCATAATTCAGTCTAAAATACTCATCAGTCAGGTTGTGTCTCTCCTTGACTCAACAATTCCGCGGGACTCCCATGGTCTAAGGCCTGGGCAGCAAGCTCGCCTTGGCTGAGCCTCCTTTTTTTAGAGGTAAAGTGTTTGGAACCCTCCTCACCCCTTTGTTTGTTGTCTGTGGCTATTTTTGCACTATAATGGCGAGAACTGAGTAGTTGCCACAGGGACTTAGCCCCAAATGTTTACTGTCTGGTCCTTCATCAATCCCTGCTCTATCCATAGGGCACTCTCAATGGGATTTTGCTTGGTGTCCTAAGACTCTTTCACCTCTACATTTGAATCCACCTTAAGGCATCTTCATATAAGGTATACATCCAAATGTTGTGTTTCTCTGTCCTCTGGAAATGCTTTTTTTTTTTTTTTAAATATTTATTTATTTGACAGAGAGAGCACAAGCAGGGGGAGTGGCAGGCAGAGGGAGAGGGAGAAGCAGACTCCCCGCTGAGCAAGGAGCCTGATGCAGGACTCGATCCCAGGATGCTGGGATCATGACCTGAGCCAAAGGTGGGTGCTTAACCAACTGAGCCACCCAGGCGTCCCTGGAAATGCTTCTTCTGAGTGGCAGGTCAGGAGGCTAGCGGTTAAGAGCATGGGCTTTGGATGCAGCCAGAGTGGCCCAGGCCCTCGGGACGGCACACTACTTGTAGAGTGGGTATGAGCTCCTCTCTCACCATGTGATTACAAGGTGTGAGTGAGGTGCTGCGTGTCAGGTGTTGCTGGTTGGAGTCAGTGGTTAATCGTCTCAGTCGTTAAGCGTCTGCCTTCGGCTCAGGTCATGATCCCAGGGTCCTGGGATCGAGCCCTGCATTGGGCTCCCTGCTCCACGGGAAGCCTGCTTCTCCCTCTCCCACTCCCCCTGCTTGTGTTCCCGCTCTCACAGTGTCTTTCTCTGTCAAATAAATAAAATCTTTAAAAAAAAAAAACAAAACAAAAACCGTCGTAGAGGTTGCACACAGTAATCTCCACCCCCCATTCTATTTCTGCTGATTTGAAAAGAGATTTCTGAACTTCTTTTGGGATTTAGTAATTCAGAAGTAGTGCCTGGATGATGTCCCAGGCGGCCTGTGTGGAACAGTCGGAGCATTCATTTGTGGAGTATGGAGGGCATTTCTGCGCACCCCTCCGCTGCGCCGGAGAGGGGGAGAGGGGCATGTAGAGCCGGGGCCTTCTGCAGCGCGGCCTCCACCACTTCTCCCTGGGCCGCGCCACAGGGCCCTGCCCGTCAGTGACTGCACAGGAATTGTGTCATGAGTGCTGTCACTCAACCCTTGTCAATGCCGTTCTTGTTTCTGAGGTGAATTCATCTCTGTCTCTGATGGCCTGACCCAAATTCTGATTGCCTCTTATCTCTGACACCGGCCCCATCTGCTTGTGCTCTCTGGGCAGTGAGAGATGGCCTCCCTTCATGGCCCAGCCACACCTTATGAACTGCAACCTTTCTTGCCTGTTCGCTGCTCTTCGCTGTTTCGGATGCTGGGACGCGGCTCAGGCTGAAGCAGCTGTAGGCCTTCAGCTTTTCGGCCACCGCTTCCCTGCCTGTATCCTGTTTCCCTTCTGCCAGGTTTCCCTCTTGACCTCCTACTCTGCCTCACCTCCTGTGTTCGTCCTGCTTCCCTGGACTTCGTGAGCCTCAGTTGTCCCCTTGACTGGCTGTTACCCCTCAAGCCTGGCGCTCTGCACAAGTCTGTGCGCTTTGCGGGTATATGGCAGCGCGGTCTAGGCTTTGTGCATACGGCCAGAAAAAGGCGGACGGGGGTCCCTGCTCTCATGGAGGCCATGTTCATTTTGGAGGGAAGAAATACTAAACGAGACGACATCAGACAGTAATTCCAGAAAGAAAAGTGAGGTAGGGATATGTGATTTTTTTAAAAAAGTACATGAGGCGCTACTTGGAATGAGAAGGTCAAAGAAAGCCTCTCTTAGGAGGTGTCTCGTAGCCCTTCTGACGCCAAGGAGCTGTGGGTGGGGTGGGAGGAGGCCAAGCAGGCCAGGCAGAAGGCAGGGTGTGTGCCCCAGGCCTGCATGTGCACTCTAAGGGCAGAACAGAGGTTGCTGCAAGTGAACAGCGTGAACAAGGAGCAGTGTGGATGGTGGGCAGTGCATGCAGTGGCCCTTTGGGCTCTGGATCTCAGTGTGATGGCAGGGGCAGAGAGGTGCAGGGGGGTTGATGTTCTTGTGAGTGAGCTTTGCCTGCCCCTGCCGGGGGCCTTGGCCCCTCCCTATTATCCCTCCCCCATCCCCCCACTTAACTCCTAGGCTCGGAAGAGAGGTAAAGAGGAAGAAGTTCCTCCTGTTTCCTTAAGGAGGTGGGGCTTGTGTCCTCTAGGCCCTAGAGAAGAAGGTAGGGTTTTGGTTGCTGGTCAAGGGCCAATGCGTTGGGCTTCACGTGGCCCTTGTTGGCCTGGGGATGCCCATCCCTAAGACGTTAACATCATTTAGGGTTCTGCGCATAGGCCAAAGTGACACCCCCACCGTGATGCTGGTATGGCGGCCTGAGGTAGCTCCTGGTCTGTGTTGCAGACCTAGGTAACGTCTGGAGAGTCAGAGGAGCTTTTACGAGTGTTTTGTTCCACCCCTGCTATGAAAAAGAAGACAAAAAATACTTAGGTTGGATTTCACTGGAGATTAAAAAAAAAAAAGCCTATGAATGGTTTTTTAAAAATTTTATTTGTTTTTTTTTTTTTTTTTTTTTTGCCTCTGTTCCTACAAATATGATCAAGGGACTGTTTTCTTGGAGGGCTGGGGTGATGTGGGGAACCACCATTGCCAAAGCAGCAGCTCTCTACCCTTATGGGAAACACACTGCTTTGGAGCAACCCTGGTAGGAATAAAAGCGCTGGGCTGTTTGGTGTGTCTGAGGAGGCCGTGGTTCCTCTAGGGGGAGGTGGCTGGTGTGATTAAAGAAAGGCCTTACTGCTTTAGAAAGTTGGCAACCTAAAACAGGCCTCTCCGGGCTTGGGGCTCTTCCAGGGATGTGTGGTGGCAGTCCCCCCCCCGCCTGGCACCCCCGGCAGAGCCAGGCCGAGCTCCCAAGCACGCCCAGTGCGGCCGCACGTCTGAAGAGGGCCTCGGGGGTGCCGTAGACAGGAGAACGGTCAGACAGTGTGTCTCTGGGCAGGGATTGGAGCCGCCTCTTCTGCTCCTCTCGTCCACGAGACCTGTCCTTTCCTGCCTTGTTGTTGCTTCAAGTCCTGGCTTGAGGAGAGAACGTGCATGAGGGGGTGTGACTCCTGGGCTCAGAGTATCAAGTGGGGTTGCTCACCTCAGTCTGTCAGAATGGCCTGGGCAGACCTCACGCCACCGTGGCCGCCCTCAGGAACCGTTGACCCTTCCTGGGTCTGTCTGGGTACCGCAGCTGTCTTCTGGGACCAGCGGCGGGGGGTAGCTGAGCATCCGCCTGTCCCCAAGTCTCCACCTCTGCTCTTCCTCCCACCCGCATGCCCCCTCTCCCCATAGCTCTCGCCGCCTCTCCTTCCATCCTCTTTCAGGATTTCATTCTCAGTCTTACAACACTTCTTTTTTTAAGACTTTACTTATCTATTTGACAGAGAGAGACACAGAGAGGGAACACAAGCAGGGGGAGTGGGAGAGGGAGAAGCAGGCTTCCCGCGGAGCAGGGAGCCCGACGCGGGATTCGATCCCAGGACCCTGGGATCATGACCTGAGCCGAAGGCAGACGCTTAACGACTGAGCCACCCAGGCGCCCCTCAGTCTTACAACACTTAAACCACTTATTTTCGTAACACCTAAACCATCTGTCGTTGCATATTTATTGGCTCTGTTGATCGTCTCTCTCCCCCGCGGAGCATGTGAGCCACCAAAGAGCAGGGATTTTTGCCTCTCTTGTTCTCCGCTGTACCCCAGGGCTCAGCACGTGCCTGGCACTTAGTAGGAGGCAGGAGTGATCAGCAGCAGCCCCTTTGCCCTGACTCTGCCTGTGTGGGACAGTTACAGCTGGGGCTAATTGGAAAGTAAAGTTTCTAGTGCGACTGGAAAGGAGAAGAGATTCCCCATGGACTACAGGTCCAGGTGGCTCCGGATAGCTGTTGTGCTCCTGATTCTGACACAGGAACCAGTGTTTATTCTGGATGGTCGTTAGAGAACGTTTCTGTGTGGCTGTAGGGTTCCTTACTAGGCGTGTGACCTTGGGCAGGTGACTGATGTTTTAAAAGCCCGCCTCCTCTTTTGTAAAATACAGGATATAATAGTATCCTTCACCTCATAGGCTTGTTGTAAGGCTTACATGTTACACAGTTTATTTAGGCACCTAGATGAGGGAAATGCGGTCATTGTTGGGAGTTATCACTAACCGTGGCCGACGTGTACCTGCATCTTTTACTCCACCAAAATTTTTCGCCTGAAGTGGACGTTTGAACATTGGGCTTCAGGAACCTGCTTATGTAGCTGTGTTCCACATTTACAGGGGATAAGACATGAGAGGAAGTAAGCTCTCCTCCAGAGGGAGGGAGGCAGGCTAGCCACTACCCTCCGGGACAAGGACAGGCAAGGCTTGTCCACCAGAATCACCAGGCCTGCCTTGACGGCACCTGTGCTGGGCCCTGCGCTGGCCAGGGTTGAGAACTGCTGCCCTGGTCCCCAGAGAGATGCTGTCCGGCTCTTCGCTGGGTCCCTTTCTAAAAGTGTGTTGGCTCTGCAGAGTGACTTTGGCATTTAAGAAACAGGAGAGGTGATTGTCATTGCCCGGTTCCAAAGAGAAGGCTTTCCTTTGTGGGCTGGGAGCTGAGCTGGACTGGGTGAGCTCACGTGGTCTTGGAAGGAGGGCAGTGCTAGCGGGTACTGTTTCTGGTACAGGTGGTAAGCAGGAAGGAGGAGTGTGCAGTGGCTGTCCTTCCTGACGGGGTGGGGGGGTGTGGGTGCGGGAGTCAGGTCGGGACCCCGTGTGACGGTGGGCTCGACCACTCAGAGCCCGAATCCATTTCTATTCTGCAAGAAGGACTACAATGCTGGACTCCTATTCCGTGCAGCTGGCTGGGTGTCAGGAAAATGAGAGAACAGCCCAAGAGCTCCGTGCTGGATATTTACAGATTCCATAATGCACTTGGTATCATCAACAGGCCAAGATGCGATTTTTTTCTCACATTCTGCTGCCTCGAAAATGCTAGAGACACCCCCTATAGCACCTCAGGAATAACATTTGCTTCTGGAACACACTGGAGTCAAAGCTGAAGTCTGCCCTTGCAGCCTAACCCAGGAGAGAACAATAGTCAGTGATACTGAGCATCTGAGCTGCCCTGTCTCTTTGAGGTGGTGGTTTAGTGCCCTTTGTGACATGGTGTGGCTGCCTGTGACAGCTGCAGCGCGAGAGCACGTCTGCGACTTTAGGTGGTTTTAAGAATTCAAATGCGGGAAGGCAGTGAGGGTCAGTCACTGAGCTGTGTCTGGGCCGGGGGTTGTCTCCTTACCTGCCATCAGGTACTTGGGGCCAGTATCTTGGGGAGGGTGGAATTCACTGCACTGGATGTACATTCAAATAGCATTTAAGCCTCCCTGATTGTCAGAGTACTGTGAATATAGAAAATGGAGAGCATGTAGACTGTAAGGCAGTGAAAAACCTTGGCCTCTCTCAGTCCTTGACCCTGGGCAGGCTTGCTTTCTCTCCTCACGTGACAGAAAAGAAGTTCATTTTCAACGGAAGCAGCTGTGTGAGTCACCATTTCCAAACTACTTAGCACAAGACAGAAGGTGCTGTCAGTACAACACGCAAGGGCAAGGATGATGCCACGCCCATTTTTGTACTCTTAGAAAGAATAAAAAGTAAAATACTCCCTATCCCCAAACCCAGATAAATTTTGATTTCCCTCCAGTCCTTTTTTAAAATGCAGATACGTGCACGTGTCATTTAAAAAAATTGGAATATTTCATATACAGCTTTTTAAACTCTTCTTTGTTGTATTTCCTCATGCCATTAGATATTTTTAATGTCCATACGCTTTTTTTTTTTCCAAACCATCCATTCAATAAATAATCAGTGAGCTCCCGACAACGCCCGGTGGTGATAAACAGAGATGACAAGACACCTGCTCTGCCCTCCCTGAGTTCCAATCTAGTGATTTATTCTGTCTTATGAATGGATGGACATATGTAATTTAATCTTTTGTTGGGCATTTGGGTAGTGTCCAGTTCTTATCTATAATAAATAGCACTACAGTGTCCTTGTACATAACGAATGGACTGGCTTTTGCTTATTACTCTAACTATATTGTCTTTCTGTGGAGAGGTCACTGTGAAATTAAAAATATATAACGGATGAAACTTGACATTCTGGCAGTCAGTGGAAAGGAGAGGTTGGGGCTAATTCTTTTTTCATTAACACCTTCCTTTCTCATTAGCGCCCTGTCTTTGCTGGTTTCTCCCAAGCAGCACGTGAAGCTGCTGCTTGTTGGCGCTCTGCCTCTGGGGGCAGCCGCAGTGAAGAGGGACTTGGATTAGGAGCAAGCCCAGATGCAAATAATTTTTTTTTTTGCTGTTCAGATACACGTCCTTGCTCATTGCACGGTTGGTTCTGTGCCAGCGAATCATGCTGGCCACACCTTCAATGTAGCCCAAGGTGGCTGTGCCCCGAGTCCTTGACTCGTGGGCTCTACAGATTCTGATGGAGTGCTTTGAGGACAAAGCCTGGTGAAGGTTGGCCTGGAGGACGGCAGGCTGGATAACCACTGCTTTGAAAGCATGTCCCAGGGGAACAGGGTGGGCTAGCATAGGCCCCAAGTGCCGCCTTTCTGGATCATTCCTCAAATACTGATTGCCTGGATAATGTGGGCAATCGGGGTTTGCTGCCCTGTGTCACAGCTTTAACCGATAGACCTATAAGCTGATAGACTTTTTCTACCAGCAGGATCCCCCTTTGTCCTGAAATCCTGTCTCTCTGGGCTCCAGCTCTGGAGGCACATCTAGCTGGCAGTGAAATCGCCTTGGCTGTCCTGCTGAAGAATGTGGCAGCATCTTCCAGCCCCTGCTCACCCCCTGGAGGCATGCTTTCTGGAAATGAAAACTCACAGAGGCTGTCAGGGCACCTGTTCTGAGATTTTTTCGATCTCGCCCTTGATCATAGCACTTCTAGTATGATAGAAAGCAAAGCTAACTTCCCCCTGAAGGACATTTTAAATGTTTTCAATTGCTTTGATCTCATCTTCGTCGTGTACAGTAAGTTTTAGGAATACAGAATTGCGGTAGTGATGCTGGGATTAAATTTTTATGGCTAAGACTTTGAAGCACAAACAAAATTTTAAAAGCCTGTTAGTAATTGAAAATTGTAATCTTGCTGAGGATACATTTTACTGCTATAATAACTGTAAAACACAGTGATAAATTTAAAAATGTTATGCTAGAATTTGAAGGAATATTTTTGCCCTAATTTCTTTATTAAGCTCTATAGAAATTATCCTTGGGTGTGCAGCCTTATTGGATAAATGGATTATCATTAAGACTAAACACAAAAATGTTCTGGTATTTAAAATTGCAATAAAACAGTTTTTGCTGGTTTAACTGTAAAATGCAAAGGTGAGAGAGAATTTCATCACCTAGAAAGGTATGATTTCCTTAGCCTTATTGGCAGGAAGACTATAGTCCATTTATTTGTTGGTTCATTATTCATCTGTTTGCTGACGTAACACGCACGTAACTGAGTACTGTAGTGTGCCAGTTGGTAAAGACACACAGATGGGCTCGACATCATCTTTGCCCTTGTGTACTGTATTGACATTATTTTTTATCTTGTGTCAAACTGTCTTGAAATAGTGACTCAAACAGCTGCTTGTTGAAGATGAACTTCTTTTCTTTCATACTGGAAGAGAAAATATGTCTATCCAGGTGAAGTGCCTAGAGAGTCCAGGGTTTTTGATTGCTTTATATTCCATTTTCATTTTGAGGCAGAAAGTAGGGAAATGCGGACTCTTCGTTATTTTTAGTGTGGGAGTTGCCCAAAGAACAGTGACATCAGTGAGTCTTGAGGATGGTTGGGATATGATTTAACAAAAGCACGTGGCAGAAGCGCAGAGGTTAATCCCCGATAAGCATGCTCAGAAGCAGCAGGTCGGAGATGCCTGCTGGCTGGCAGGTCCATAGAGGTTCTTCAGAGGCAGTATGGTGCGGTAGGTAAGAGCCATTGGGTCTGGAACCAGCCTGTCTGAGATGGAACCCTTGATCTGCAGTCACCCAGGGCAGATTACTTCACCTCTCTGTGCTGTGGTTTCTCATCTATAAAATGGAGATGGGAACAGTAATATGTTCCTCATACTGTCTTGGCAGGACCCCATGAAGTAACCTGTGAGAGGTGCTGAGGACAGCAGCTGACACATGGAGCTCAGTCGGTGGCAGTGGTGGTGGGGGTTCGGAGCATAGTTGGGATAGTGAACATCAGCATCCTTCTCATCATCGTGACTTCCCAGAGTTGCACCATGTCACATAGTCACAGAGGTCACCCTCCAGTAGGTGATGTCAGCAAGAGATAGTAGGTCACCCTTATCAGTGACTGTATTTTAGGAATCAAGGAAGACTGCCTTCTTGTTTTTTGACATTTTTTTTTTTTAGTGTAGTTGACACACAATGTTACATTAGTTTCAGGTGTGTGACTTAGTGATTTGACATTATGCTGTGTTCCTCACTAGTGTAATTACCATCTGTCTCGTTACATCACTATTACAATGTTGTTGACTGTATTCCTTATGCTGCGCCATTTACTCCTGTGACTTACTCATTCCATACCTGCAAGCCTCTGTGTCCCACTCCCCTTCACGCATGGTGCTCATCCCCCACACCCTCCTCTGTGGCAGGTGTCTGTTCTCTGTATGTGTAGGTCTGATTCCGCTTTTTGTTTTTGTTTGGTTTTTTTTTTTTTTAATAAGGTATTTGTCCTTCCCAGTCTTACTTTTTCACTTAGCATAATACTCCCTAGGTCTACCCATGTTGTCTCAAATGGTATGATCTCATCTTTCCTTATGGCTGTGTAGTATTCCTTTGTGTACACCACATTTTTCTTCTCCATTTGTCTGTTAATGGGCACTTAGATTGCTTCCATAATTTGGCTATTGTAGATAATGCCACAATAAATAGAGGGGTGTGAATATCTTTTTGAATTAGTGTTTTCCCATTCTTTGGGTCAATACCCAGTAGCAGTATGCTGGATTATTATTGGTATTTCTATTTTTAATTTTTTGAGGAACCCATTTTCCAGAGTGGCTGTAACCATTTGTATTAACCATCAACAGTGCATGAGGGTTCCCCTTTCTCCACATCCTCACCAACACTTGTTTGTTCTTATGTTGTTGATTTTAGCCGTTCTGACAACTGTGAGGTGATGATGTCTCATGGTACTTTTGATTTGCCTTTCGCTGATGATGAGGATGGTTGAGCATCTTTTCATGTGTCTGTCGGCCATCTGGATGTCTTCTTTGGAGAAATGTCTATTCGTGTCTTCTGCCCATTTTTTTAATTGGATTATTTGGTTTTGGGGGTATGTTACCAAAGTTCTTTGTTTGGGAGATCAACCCCTCATCGGATATACCATTTGCCAATATCTTCTCCCGTTCAGTAGGTCATCTTTTTGTTTTGTTGATGGTTTCCTTCACTGTGCAAAACCTTTTTATTTTGAGGTAGTCCCTATAGTTCATTTTTGCTTTTGTTTTCCTTCCCTCAGGAGACATAACTAGAAAAATGTTGTTATGGCCAATGTCAGAGAAATTAATACCTGTGCTCTCTTCTAGAGTTTTTATGATTTCAGGCCTCACATTTAGGTCTTTAATTCATTTTGAGTTTATTTTTGTGTATGGTGTAAGAAAGTGGTCTAGTTTCATCCTTTTCCATGTAGCTGTCGAGTTGTCCCTACACCATTTGTTGAAGAGCCTTTTCCCCATTCCATATTCTTGCCTTCTTTGTCATAGACTAGTGGACCATGCAGCTGTGGGTTTAGTTCTGGGTTCTGTATTCTGTTCCATTGATCTATGTGCCTGTTTGTGTGCCTGTGCCATACTGTTTTGGTTACTACAGCTTTATAGTATATCCTGAAATCTGGAATTGTGATACCTCCAGGTTTGGCCTTCTTTCTCAAGATTGCTTTGGCTATTCAGAGTCTTTTGTGGTTCCATACAGATTTTAGGATGATTCGTTCTAGTCCTGTGAAAAATATTGTTGGTGTTTGATAGAGATTGCGTTAAATCTGTAGATTGCTTTGGGCAGAATAGACATTTCAACAATATTCTTCCAATCCATGAGCAGGGAATATACTATCTTTCCATTTGTTTGTGTCATCTTAAGGTTGATGTGACAGTTCTGTATTCTACCTAGGGTGTACCCCACCAGTGACTGTCGCCGATAACTATGGGTTGGGGGGCTCTGTCCCATAGTCCTCTTGCCCTTTAACAGAAAGACAAGAAGTTGCAGAAGGTTACCAGCCCTTGAGAGACCATCAGCCCGGGCTGGGCCTCTGTCAGCTCCTGTAGGGAGAAGGGCTGATTCCTTCATTTTACTTCGCATATATTCGTAGCAGTGCCTCCAGTACCTTAGCGAATGGAGATCACACAGAATGCAAGTTCAGTAGCTGTTCTCACACTTCACCTGCACAAAGGGGCAGTGAGGAAGAAAGGGCTGGGAGCATATGCCTAACTCGGTGGCTCTCAAATTGGGGCATTGTGCCCCTCTCCCCCCAGGGGCATTGGCAATGTCTGGAAGCGTTTTTGGTTGTCACATAGAGGGACTGCTACTGTCATTCAGTCGCCGGAGGCCAGGGGTGCTGCCCAACACCCTTCAGTGCACGGGACATCCCTCAACAGCAACGAATTGTCTGACCCAAAGCGTCAATAGGGTCAAAGCTGAGAAAGCCTGATTTAAACCATCCTAGGGGTCCAGGGCTTCTGTGTCTAGCTCATCTCAATCGCTGGTAATAGTTAAATGCCATTTTTACCTGTGGACTGCTTGGCTGGTGATAGGGCCTTTAGGCAACGAGGCTGGAGATGGAGGGGCTTGATATCCTGTATCTGAGGGGTGGTTTTGTCACACACTGCAGCCACCTCCCAGTGGCACCACTGCCCCTATCCACATGGCCGGCCTCTGCAATCTTCACAATTCTGGAGAGGCAGCTGATGCTTTAGATGCACTGTAGGAGCAAAGCTGGTGGCTGGCTCCTCTTTCTGCCAGCGAAGGATGAGCCAGGGGTAGACTGTGAGTCACGCTGACCACGGGACTGCTGCTCCTGGAGGAGAGTGAGCTCATGACCCTTTTGATCAAGTGATAAAAGTCCTCCATCACTCAGGAAGAGATTTCTTAAGGAAGGATGAGAGCATTCCCCAGAGGAAATTTTATTTTTTATTTATATGTGTAGCCGGCAATTATATAGTGCTTACCATGTACCAAGTGGTGTTCAGAACATTTTATAAAAATTAACTCATGAAGTCCACATAACAATGCAAAGAGGTAGGTTTATTCTTAGCACTCTTTGACAGATAAGGAAACAGGAGTGGAGAACAAGCACGTAAACCGAGAAACTTGGGCTCCAGAGTCTGGGCCCCTAACCACAGTGCTGTGGATGAAAGACCTTGAATTTCACGCTTAGGTTTTTTTTTTCTACCTTGACTCTTGACTTCTGGCTGAGCCGCTGAGGCATCAGGGAATTAGGCCAACCTGACTCAAGTCCCCATTCCGGTTTATTATCTCTGTAGCCGTGAGCAGGTTACTTCATGTCTGTGAACCTCCGTGTTCTCCTCTGTAAAGTGAAGTCATTTTACCCGGAGGAGGTGAAGATAACGTGGGGTTTCTTAGATTTGTGTGTGTGGCATGTTATAGGCATTCAGGAAACATTAGTTCCCTTGTGCCCTTCTCTGCTATAATATTTTTAGCCCTGTTGCTCTAATGTTCTGGCCAGCTTCTTCTTACCTGTAGGGAAGAGACGGGCTGAAGAGTGAGAAATAGCCCTGGTCGGGTGTTTGTTAGAATGAAGGAACGAACCACTTCAGAGGTTAACATCGTGAAGAAGTCCGATGATCCGTTTGGGGAGAGCGGTGGGGAGGTTGTGCTTATGCCAAGTGCAGACCACCAGACTTTGAGGAGAGAGGCGTGGGTTTGCTTTCTGCTTGCAGTATTTAGTCTGCTCCAGCCATGCCTCCCATCTGTAAACCGCCAACAACACAAACTTCCATGTTCGTTACACACCTTTGTTCTGACAACTTCCCTCTCCCCCTGACAAAATAGGACAGCCTGAGTGCCTTCCGGTCGAGGTTCAGGGTTGGCTGGCTGTGTTCTGGGGTTGGTGAATTAATCCGGTGTGTGCTTCTCTCCCGGCCAGGTGCGATCACCTACTCAAAGCAAGTTTGCCCTGTTCCCAGTACAAGGGAAAGTGGCAATTTTGCATTTGTCTCAGTTCAGGACTTGGCATATCCTGCTCCCCAGACGGTGCTCTTCTCCCCTGAACCACTCCCAATTCATCCATGAGGCTGAATTCTATTCACATGGATGGCTAGCCTGGTGTCCTTCTGCTTTTCTCACATGTGCAGGTCAATATATCTTTCTTTGATTATGAGTTTCCAGAGGAGAGAGGCTTAATTAATCTTCTTGTGTGTGTGGAATACCTTGTGTTCAAACTTAGGAAACACTTATGTATACATGAGGGTAAATGTCTGTCTAGAGAGAAGTGCAGCATTTAACCCACAGTCAGATGTATGAAAAAGGGAATCAACTCTTTTTTTTTTTTTTTAAAGATTTTATTTATTTGAGACAGAAAGAGAGTGAGTGTAGAGCACAAGCTGGGGGGAGGGGAAGAGGGAGAGGGAGAAGAAGGTTCCCAGCTGAGTAGGGAGCCTGACACACGGCTCAATCCCAGGACCCCAGGATCATGACCTGAGCCGAAGGCAGTTGCTTAACCGACTGAGCCACCCAGGCGCCCCATGAGAATCAACTCAGGGTGAGAGAATATCCTCAGCATCTAGAACAGTGCCTAGCACATAGTAGTAGTTGTTTTGTAAATATTTCCTGAATGAATGAATGAATGAATCTGGTCTTAATTTAGGTATCTTTCTAAATCTCATTGTAGTTACATCTGAGTTAGAATCTGGAACCATAGTTTTTATTAAGTATTACCATAAGTAACCAACAGAAGTAAAGACTTGGCAAAAAGTTGGAATGTACTGGAATATTGAACACTGAAAATAATGAACTTGATCCAGAAGGTACTTCAAGACCTCTCTGCACTTAGGTGCTGTCATTCTATAGGTCAGAGCATCATGCTCTAAGAAGAAGGAATTTAATAGAGTGCTTTGATAGGATGCTAAGTAACACCGAGTTTTCTCTATTGCCCTAGTGCCTGGGAGTAATTTTATGTCACCTACTGCCAAACTCGCGTGGCAGACGAGACCAATGTGTTTTGTACTCTCTGGGCCACTCGAAGATGGCCTCCGTCATCTTTAAGATAGGGTTTGTTTGGACACGTCTTCAAGCAGTACTTCTTGACTGTGCCACTTTTTTTTTTCTTCACGTGAGAGAGAGAGACAGAGGAGGAGGAGGAGGGAGGGAGAGAACGCACCAGACAAACATACAGAGGCCAAAGACTTTTTTAACTATCTGCATTTTCTTTGACAGATCTGAAGAAAACTCTTGCCGTGCTATTGGATAATATCTTGCAGCGCATTGGAAAGTTGGAGTCCAAGGTGGACAATCTTGTAATCAATGGCACAGGGACAAACTCGACCAACTCCACCACAGCTGTTCCCAGCTTGGTCGCACTTGAGAAAATTAATGTGGCAGGTAAGAACGGCGGTTGTGTGCCCTGACGTGGAGCCTGACCGTGCTTTGGCCTGGGGAAAGGATAAAGGGGCACAGTGGTTCTTATTGATATAAATCCCATCAAACTTGGTATGGCTCCTCTAAAGCTGATTTTAAATTTACTTTTGATTAACATGTTAAAAGACTTTTAAAGGCCCATCATGATGTGTAAGAGCTGGTGGTTTCTGTGACATATTTCACATAATGAGCTCCTGGAATTCACTTTTAACGAGAAGATTCATAGCATGGATAAGTGGAATAGAGAGGTTATCTGGGGAGCTCATTGTCAGCTAGAGGTCCTTTCTCCTTCCCGTTTTCATCAGACAGTTTCGAAAGTCTGTCCCATGTAAGAGATTCTCTCCTTCCCGTTATTAAAGAAGAAGTCACCATTGCAGAAAAATGCATCCTGTGCATGGGGAGATGGAAATTCTGGAAATGGGACTGATAAAATAAAGGGCCCCTGCCTGATCTTGGGCTGCTTCTGTCGCCACTCCTGGACACCAACCTGCATTTCTCACTGGGATGCATTTTTGTCTAGCCCCTTCCCAAAACTGGAATCTTGGATGAGAGAAGAAGCGTAGATTAAAAACAAAGCCCAGATCACACACAGCCTGGATTGCCCATGGCTTATGTTGGATGCCCCCATTGCAGTGCCCTGGGGTTGGCCTTCGAGTCCCCGTGGCCGAGCCAGGACTTGCTCTCATTAGAGTGACAAAGCAAGGGGCCTGAGGATTAAGATGAGATGCTTTGGGTGAATGGTTGTAAAGGAGTTGTCTGCACTCCTGGTGGGGTTATCCAGTCTCTACTTAATGTATGAAATACGGAGATGGGTTGCTTTCTGCTACTTTGAAAATCAAATTTAGTGTTCTTTTGGTTTCTCTCTGCCTCTGACTTGCACTGTAGAAACATACGGACTGAAGTGGGAGGGATTCGGTTCCTTTTCTACCTCCCGGTGTCAAAACATTTAATTGTTTCCCATTATGCAAGCTTGTTGTGTCACCTTTCTGTTCTGTTCTTTGCCCTTTAGCAAGTGTTAAATTACAAAATATATTTCTAATAATCCAAAGTGTCCAACCAAAGAAAGGTATTAAAAATAACTTTTAATTACAACACAGAGGCAGTGTCATCTGGGCCATAAATCCTCTCTTCCCTGCAGTTTCCAACGGCTTCTGTAATTAGACAAGAAAACCTCCCACTGTGTTGAGCTGCCTATTAATAAATGGAACCCATGCCTCTCCGGGCTCCATTCCTCCACCCTGGTCCCCCACAGAAAATGCCGTTGGAAAGCTCCTATCTGATTTCATGGCAGTTCTACATTGTCCTATTTCCAGAGGTGGAGTGGGGTGCTCCGCCTTGACCTTTGCCGCCTCCTACTGTCTCTGTCCTATACAACCCATGTAAACAAGTCTGTTGTCATTCTCTGCCTGATGAGGGATCTTGCTACCACTGACTGTCCTGTTGGTGCCAGGCTCACTGGGAGACTAACCCTGCCTGGGCTCCAAGTACCCAGGTCCAGAATTGTAGGTCGACCTCCAGAAATGACATGGGAGGGAGTTGGTGACTACTTCTTTCCTCTGGGATCCCAGCCCCACGTATTGAGTGAGTTAGTTGACTCAGTTAACCCACTACCGCTTGAGCACATTCTCTAAGTTGTTGGCTCTGATGGGTCTCCTTTCACCATGCCACTGATACTGTGTTTTTACTAATATTTAAAGAACCAAAGGATTTTGTGTGTTTTGTGGGGTTGGGGGGGGGCGAGAGGAGGGAGCAGATTTAGAGCTGTGCCTCTGATAATTAATCTCATTCTCCCTCCTTTGCATCTTTTGTTTGTCAGACACTCTGTCTTTGAAATTTTTAATGGCCAATTAGGAAAATAATCTATAGGCACAAAATCCCATAGACGGTGGCCATGTAAATGGGGGTAGCTATGAGGCTTCTCACAGGAAGGTACATTTTGAAGGTGGGTAGGATTGAGGCATAGGGGCCTCATGAAAGAGATACAGACTCCTAGAAATGGATTGTGACCCCGAAAGTAATTGGAAGGAAGGGAAGGAAACTAACATCCAGCAACCATCCAGGAAATACCAGTTACACCTGTTTGTGACCCTCAGAGGCACGTGGTTTTACTCAGTCTTCTCAACATCTAGGAGAAGTTAGTGGTTTCACAGGTTTTATGGAGTTTGAGTGTTTGGGGGGTAGGTACCTTTGGTATTGGAGTCCCTTGAGCTCAGCTTAAGACCAAGCACCATAAAGAGAAGAGTGTTGGCTCTGTCTTCCTTGCTTTCATTTGTAAATCATCACAAATGGGCAAGTTTTGAAGAATATGCTGCCATTTTCTTAGAGGTTCCTGGAGAGCTGACAGTTTCCTGGGATATTTCATAACCTGTCTAGTAAGCAAGTTCTCTGTGTCTTAAGGGTCTGTTTTTGTGGCCAACCTGTGTAGAAACAAGCTTGTCCCTCTGTGCACATGTGCATTCCTCCCTTCGAGAGACTGTGATGGGCACGGCAGACATAGATGTGAAACAGAGAATAGAGCCATCCTCTTTTATTTCCCCTAGAGGGTGGGGGCAGGGGGCTTTATATTTTGTCGATTAAACAACATATATCTAAACTCTTTGCCCTGTCTGTAGATTAGAGTGCCAAAAAGAAGGATAAGAACTTAAGTTTGTTAGCCCTTGTTGAGGAAGAAGCCATTTATTGCTTTTGTTGCCCTCTCCCTGAGCCATGGCCTAACTGTCCCCAAACCCCTATTGTCATAGCAGCAATGGCTCTGGAGCTGGGAGAGAGTTTATTTTTATAGGGTTCCAATCCCGACTGAGTGAAGTTTTTCTTTCTCTCTTTTTGCATTAAGACATGTGGTAATTGCTCAGAAATGTTCTCCCTGGTGTGTCTTTACTGCTTACTCTGGTGTCTTATTGCTCACTGATGTTTCTGATTGCTTACTGTTGTGTCTTATTGCTTGCTGATATATCTTCTGGTTGGCTCTAAACTGTTTCTAAATTGGGTACCATGGCAGTTGAAGAAGGGCTCCCTAAATTTATTTTCTTTTTAGGGATAGCTCTGTGTGCCTGCATGTGTGTGCCCTTCCTCTGTTGAGCTGTGTTTTCTGTACCTTTTATCCAAAATGGCTTTTCTTTCCAAATGATTCGCTCTTGGGCTTTTTGATGATGTGAAAGGGATGTTCCCCTAGAGGAATCTAGCTGGAAATGAACTTCACTGAAATCAAGAATTAGCTCGAACTGCATTTTTGAGCTTAGTTTATCTTGCTGAAGATGAAGGTGGATCAAAGAAACTAAAACCCAGATTTAAAAAAAAAAAAAAAATCCCCATCCTTCAACCAGTTGCCTAGTAAATCAGTTTCTCCTCCCAGAAAGAACTTGAATGTTTCTTCGCCAAAATTATCCCCTTTCAGAATGATGCCTTTGTTTTTGGAAAGACCAATTCTGCTTTTCTCTACTTTTATGATCTTAAATTATGACATGGAGTGAATAGCATCGGATCTGGAGTTCTTTGCCATGTGCTAACATAAGGGGAAAGGTTAAAAAAAAAAAAAGTGATCTTGAAAGTGCTTGCCTTCTGAGGCCCGGCAGTATCCACTTAACCTTTGTTTTTTGCCCATAGCATCTTGTTCAAAGCCTACCTGTTGAAAGTACTCAGTAAATGCCCCCATGGATTGGATGATGCTGGAGGGGACAGCATGTGGTTTCACTGCTAAAAGGAGTTTCTCCTTCTGGTTCCTCTTTTCCATTTCTGCTTCTGGGTATTGGCTTGGAAGTGGGGCTTGGCATCTCATTTCGCTTTCTCAAACCTTAGCAAACACCACCTACAAAGTAGGATTTTTTATTTTTTATTTATTTTTTTGGCCTGTTGTGTCTGAGCTTCCCACAGATGCTTCTGTGCTGTGGAGCCTTCATAGAAGGTGATGGTTACAACTCTAGATTGTAGTATTTCGGGGAATGGGCACATTGTGCCTCTCCCTCCATCAGTTGTGGGGAGGCATGAGTACATGTGTACCTCCGCATTTATTTATTTATACTTAAAAGAACCTGTTCTTGTCTTTCAACATCAGTTGAATAACTGGCCAGCATGGAGGGTTCGCTGAAAGGCACAACTTAATGATAACATTTCTTTTGCCTTACGATCCCTTATAATTGCAAGGTCATTTGGGAAACACAGTCATAGACTCGAAGGTGCAGGCACAACTCCAGTGAGTCTACACGGAATGTTAGCTAGGCCTGCGTTTCCCAAACGTGAGTAGCCACATGTAGTGTATTTCCAGTATCTGCTGATGAAGTGCAATGTATTTGAGCTTGGATGCTGTTCTCAGTAAAAAGAACCATAATTATTATTCTACCATTTAAAAATTGCAAATGAAAAATGTCCCTGCTGAGTTTCAGGACATGCATTTGGAAGTGCAATTTTCCCCCCTTTTGTGCTGCTAATAGACCTTGAAATTAAGTTGCACAGGTGTTGTTTCTTCTTTGGGTCCCCCTGTTATCCGTTGTGTTGGAGTAGCACCTGAAGTGCCCCAGTCCCCTGCCCAGCTCCACAGGTGGCTTTCTGGGGATCAGGTAACAGCCAGTCTGTGACACCCCAGATGCTGCCAAGAAGCAGGGCAGACTGGAGATTGCAGGGTGCTTTCTTATTAATGTGAGCGAGAAACTACTGTATTTCTCCCATCTACACATTGCTTTCTGTTTCATTCTTTGTAAGGGCAGCACTAAAGACTTGGCTACTTGTCAGAAACAATTCTTTTGGTATCTTCCTAGAAAAATGTGTATCATTGTTGGTGTGGTTTTCACTTTGTGTGGTCAGGGTGTTTTGATTTTTATCATGGAGAAGGAAGCGTCTTTCTGCACTGGCCGTATGTGGAACACCAGATTCCAACACTACCTCATAAGTCAAAGTTCCTCAAACACAGCACACAACTGACATTCTGGGCTAGATAGTTCGCTGTTGTGGGCACTAGCCTGTACACTGTAGAATGTTTAGCAGCATCCCTGGCCTCTCCCAGATGTCAATAGCACCTCCTCAGTTGTGACAACCAAAAATGTCTCCAGACACCACCAAGTGTGGCTGGGGTGGGTGGCAAAATCGCCTGCAGTTGAGAATCAGTGCTGTAAGTACAATACTCAAAGGTCAACATCACTTCTCCTGAACTGTATTTTTCGTTCTCTTCTCTTCCTCCTGCCCTCCTCCTCCTTCTCCATGATAAAAATCAAATCCTGACCACACAAAGTGAAAACCACACTGTCCTCCTCAGGTCAGCTCCACCCACCATGGGTCTCTAATCCCCCCTTCCCCTGGGCGTCACACCCATGCCTCGTTTCAAGCCTTCTCCCCACTCAACTCTCACCTGGCTTCCAGTTGGACCCCCTTTACCACTTCCACATGGCTGTTAATTCTTCTCGGAACATACAGGTCTCATCTCATTATCCTCCTGCTTTATTTAAAGCCGCCTCAGCTGTCACTGCCTACAGTACAAATACAAACTCCTTGGTTCTACATTGAAAACTCTCCACAGATTCCCTCAGCCTACCTTTTTCAGGATCGTCTCCTTTTCTACCGCTCCAAAGAGGCTGTGTAGGTTGTTTCGTGCCGAGAAGTAGATCTTTTGGGGACCTGTGTTGTTTTCCTTAACTTATTTAATTTACTCTCTTGTGTCTTGATAATTATATACTCTGCTTAAAATTAATAAAATAGAATTTCCTCTAAAACATTCCTGTAATTTAAGTCTACTCTCTCAGACTACTTTGCCACCATTATTCTGAATTAGCGGCTCTTTCATAAAAGAAAGAATTACCTTCTATATAAGCAGGAGTAAAATGTGTGTTGCCAAAAATTGACTGGTTTGGGTCCAGGAAAGGAGTTTCTTATGGTCAGCATCCCAAGAGCCTCCTGGGAGTTTATAAAAATCTCTTTCTCGGAGGTCTCAAAGATCAGCTGCAAAGCTAAAAGTGGCTGGGGCTGAGGACTTGCAAACAGCCTTGCGAGCAAGAGAGAAGGAGGCTTTACGCCTCGGCTGGCCCATCAGCTGAGCCCAACATCCTAGGCATCCCAGTGCTCAGGCCATGAAAGACTTCACAGAAGGCAGTGTTTTGGAGCCAGGCAGCCTGGGTTCAAATCCCATCTTCACTACCTCGTGCCTGGTGACCTTGGGCATTGTTCTGAACCTTTCTATGGCTCTATTTCCTCGTCTGTACAGTTGGGGAAATAATAGTAGTGCCCGTTTTCATAGGCATTGTTGATGAGGATTAAGTAAACTACTTAGAATGGGTGCCTGGTACAAAGTCAGCACTAAATGAGCATTGGTTAATTACAGTTTAAAAGCCACGTTGATGGAGCTTTTAATTTTGTTGATGGAAGAATGGAAATTGCATTGACTAGTTATTCAAATGTCACCATTGATAATGAATATTGTAGTATTTGTGTAGTGCTGTATAGATTAGAAAATATTTTCATATATGTTACTTCATTTGAGTGCTTTAAACTTAACAGTTCCCAAATGGACCTTTTTTTGTCAGTACTTAAAGGCTTAGCAGCAAACACATATATTTGTCAATAATCTCTTAAAAGAGGCCAAAAAAAAAAAAAAAAACTTAGAAAGGGAGTTGGGGGCCCATGCAGTTGGCTAGTTCAGAAGATGAGGCTGAGCTCAGCCCTGCTGGGTACAGATATGGGGACCATCTTCAAGAAGCTCAGCTGTATTGGCTTCTGAGTTGACTTCATTCTAAGGCCATCTTCTCGGGGTGGTGGTTGAAATGGTCACAGTGGGGTCTAGGGTTCTGGCAGCATTGTTGGGGAGGGTTCTGATCACTTAGGCACAGCACTCAATGACATTCTGGTTGCGTTTGCCTGGATCATGCATCCTGGTCACCTCAGGGTTTCATGGTGGGGCGAGGGTCCCTAGAAAGATTCCAGGCAGCAGATAAAATAGGTAGCACTACCACAGACTCATGTTGCATTATGATTTGGATTTCCAGAATTGTCCTAAGCCTGACTCAAACTTTCTTTCCTTGAGGGTCCAGAGGACACAGCTCCGAGAAGGCTAACCTTTCTTCTCCCGTTTTAAATACTGCTCTTCAGGCTGAATGTGCCACAGCCCCACTGGGAGCTAGCCTCGCCTACACCATGCTATTTCTTCATGCCGTTACACATTTACATGTTCCTGTCCTCAGCCCTTCCATCTTTCTGGCTCTTAATTATCCTCGTTTTCAAGACTCCTCTTAAAGCACTGTCTCCCGTAAAAAGCCTTATAGAGACCCCTCCAACCCCAGAAGTTTCCGGTGCCCTTGCTTTGTGTTTTCACCACTGCTGTGTACATCCTTGGACCTTCCCATGCTTCATCTGTCTCTAGAGCCAAGCTCTAAGCCCTTTGAAGGCATGGGCAAGATAGCCTACATTTTTCTTTTGAACCCAGTACCTAACTGAGAGCCTGGCAAATAGCAAGCTCCCCATAGGTGTCCAGCTGAATGCACTCCTCCCTCTCCGGGACATGCATCAGGTCAGCCACTGTCCTAGAACTTTTATCACAACAGTGATGACCACACAGTCAGTTCTAGATCACTGTTTTTGCCCCTGGCCTGCTTTGACATTTTCTTGAATACTTTAGGAATTCCCAGAAGCACCTGGAAAGTTGACTGCTAACTTGTTCAAAGGGGAAAATGCTTTTACTTTGCTATGCTTTCTGAAAACTAAGGTTCCATAATATAATTGGATTTGTGATTTTTGGTGGCTAATTATGTAAGTAGGATTTAAACAATTCTAACAAGCTATAATAGAGATTGCTCTGAATGAATAGTCCTTGCAGAAGAGCAGGAACCCACTAATCTTAATGCCTTTGGACTTGTTACTGACCCTTCAAGGAGTACATGGCTTTTTTCATTTCAAAAAGTCAGAGTATGGAGGCACCTGGGTGGCTCAATCGGTTAAGCATCTGCCTTCGGCCCAGGTCATGACCCCAGGGTCCTGGGATCTCCTTCTCCTTCTCCCCCCCACCCCACACCCTGCTCATGCTATCTCTCACTATCTCTCTCTCTCTCAAATAAGTAAATAAAATCTTATTTAAAAAAAAAAAAAGGTCAGAGTATGTATCCCTATGGGGAATGCTGTTTTTCCCCAGCCCCCTGAGGGTGGTGAGGAACAGGAGCCCTTAGGAACATGCTCTGCGGGACTGGCCTTGGGAACTTGTACAGGCTTTACTTTTGTGGGTGAAAATGCCTCTACACGGGGCTGTTCAGTAGATCAGAGATAGGACATAACTAGAATAGACTTGTTTGTTTTAATCCGAAGGCGACAGATCCCACTTGTTCTAATTTGGCTAAATGAGGTATGTGTATACAGTTATGCTATCAGCCTGCATTTGGTATTGATTCAGGAGACATTCCACAGCCACAGCATGGCATATGCTATCCCACAGATACTCCCTTGACTCTGCCACCCCATCCCTTACCTGTTCTTATTGACACATATTTCAAAGAGGCATTCTAGAGCCTGAGATTTAAAAATTCGGAAAACTTGTAGAATTAAAGTTGTTTCCATGAGGGCAGGGGACTGTATATATCTCTGGGGAGTTAAAACCGTTTCTTAGGTATGGAAACTTGTGGGGTTTTGGTGGATTTTCTTTTAAGCTCTGCTTTTGGCTTTGCAGATCCATAACTTCTAAAATTAGGCGACCTAAATGAAAATCAGTTGCTAGTTTTTGTTGATGTTTTTTTCGTCCTTGGTGTATCTCAGAAAAGGCAGAGAGAAAGCCTGTGTGGTGAAGGTGGTCTGAAATGGTTTGCTGAGTTTAAAAAGGAAGCAAAGAGGCATCCAATTAGTGGTGTGGCTCAGACGGCTTGAGCCGCCCCACAGTTCTGGGCAGCAGACATCCTCCTCATTACTGTCCAGAATGGTCTCCTTTCTCTGTCTCTCTCCTTTACCTTTGGACCCTCAGCAGATCTCAGGTGCAGGATCACAGCACCCAAGTCCACTCATGTCAAGCTGAGGGGCTCTGTGTCCAGGGCCGACAGAGCGTTGAAACTACATTTTGATTTGCCTTGTCAGAGTTGGCCAGCTGTACCATTAGCTGGTGTGAAGCTGTCTTGACATTCCATGTTGGTGAGCCTTTCGAGTTAACATTAACAGTGGGAACTTGCTCTCTACCTCCGTGCAGCTAGAACTGGGCTCGTAAAAGTCCTTACAGAAGAGCCACAGTGAGCTTCAAGTGAAGGCCTTGTGCTAATGCTTCCCCCACTGTGGGGGGACAAGCTTGAACGGCAGCTGTGGGATTGTGGTTCAGACACAGACTCTGGACCCTGACAGCCTGGGTTCAAACCCTAGCTCTGCCACCTCCCGCCCGTGTGTCCTTGGATAAACCCAGTCAGTTTCCTCATCCAAAAAATGGGCATAAAGTACCTGTGCCATGGGATTGTTGTGAGGATTGTGAGTTCATACATGGGAAACGCTCAAGATCAGGCACAAAATCATGTGCAAAAAAGCTTTTGGCCACTGGGACATGCACTTCTTAACCCGACCCAGAGCTTGGCCTGTGAGCCAGAGGGTAGCAGCAGGTGGTCAGTGCTTACTGAGTATGTAAACTGCCTAGTCCTAATGCTGTATGTTATAGAGAAAATCGTATAGGGACCTGGGAAAAGGGATCTCTGGAAGCCGCTTGGTAGTCACAGGCTAGACCTGGTCTGGCATTAGACAACTTGAACAGAACTGGAGACTTTTTTACTCACACTTGGCATCTTATTTACCATCACTGAGACCCAGCTGTCCTCTGGTGCCTGTGAGGATGCAGTAAGTTAATGCATCTGAGAGCCGGGCACAGTGTCTTCACCCCACTTACCTACAGATCCTGCTCTTTGGGGTTAAGACCTTGTGAAAAGGGAAGAGGCACAAATGTAATATGGCGAACACTGTTGAGTATCTTATACAACCAACAGTGCCTGGATGGTGCCAGGCCTTGCTTGTGCCAGGCCGTGGAAAGGCAGCCAGGCAAGACACGAGGGCTTCTGTTGTGAATGAAGAGCCACACCGTGCAGTGGAGGAGAAGGAAGGGAGTATTGGCAGTGCTCACAATTCCTGTCTTGACTCTCAACCTAGAGCTGCTTTCACACTAGTTCAAGAGGACCTGTTGGTTTTGCCTGGCCTTTTGGCCTTGGGAATGACCTTCAAACTCTATAGCTATCTAGGGACAAAGATAGGGATAGGAGTGACCTATAGGAATTGGCACAGAAGGAATTTTTTTTTAAGATTTTATTTATTGGAGAGAGAGAGAGTGTGTGTGTGTGCGCGCACAAGCCAGGGCGAGAGGCAGAGGGAGGGGGAGAAGCAGACTCCCGGATGAGCAGGGAGCCCAACGCAGGGCTCGATCTCAGGACCCTGAGATCATGACCTGAGCCGAAGGCAGACGCTTAACAGACTGAGCCACCCAGGTGCCCCAAAGAATTTTCATAATCATATGGTGGAAGTCATACAACCCTTGTCACTGCAAACTGAAGAAATCTGGAAACTGTGCCTGACCCCTCGCTATACCTTCTCATTCCAAAGTAGGGAGGGGAATTCCTGTGCTGCAGAGCTCAGCTCTCACGGGAAGACAGTCATTAAACTGTCTAAACTTTATGCTAATAGAACTTTCTCAATAATTGCTTTCATTAAGTATGGTTAATATGAGCAGTACAAGTTGTGGCAAGACTAGCAGAAGAACAAAGTAAATATTTAGGACTTTATTTCCGGGTTCATTTGGATTGGGGCAAAGAGAAGATTAGTAAAAGCTGAATCTGATGGTATCTTACCCTGAAATTTAGTAGACCACTTGACTGAAATTCCAGTGGTTTCTCTTCAGTGGCTCTCTTGATCCCATTTGGGTGTCCTCCAGGTGACAGTTATGAGCTCTGTTCTCTCCTTACGTTTTTGGCCCCTGTCAGAGTAATGTGCTGAAGAGAAACTGCCTCCCCTGTACCTCCAGGAATGTTGTGAGGATTAAGAAGGTGGCTGTTGGCCCATGGCTGTGCCATATAGGGAGGACTTCTGTCCCCTTGAAGTAGAAGGCTGTTAGTAGCCACTGAGTTGGCCAAGAAAGCCCATGATGAGTGGTTGCTTGTGGCTGGGCATGCTGACCTGTCATCTAAGGGTGCTGAGGGGTTCATTCAGCTGTAGTACTCATGCCTCTTGGCTACCAGTGATAAAAAGCAGCCATAATCTCTGTCTTTGAGTCTGTGTAATAATAGAGTAGCATTTTCTTCCTTTTCCTTTTTTTTAAGATTTTGTTTATTTGAGAGAGAGCACAAAAGGGGGAGCAGCAGCAGGAGAGGGAGAAGCAGACTCCCCGCTGAGCAGGGGTCCTGATGCAGGGCTCGATCCCAGGACCCTGAGATCATGACCTGAGCCAAAGGCAGACACTTAACCGACTGAGCCACCCCGGCGCCCCAAGGGTAGTATTTTCAAAGATAAGACTTTATAAACAGCGTTTTTCTTTTATATTACAAGAAAGGATAATGTTTCCGGAAAAAAATTGGAAATGAAGCAGTAAACCAGGTGAGGAGATAGCAGAGAGAGAGGGTACTGTTTCCTGTTGGGCAGGTTGTCAGGGAAAACCTCTCTGAAATGATACTGAACAGACACCCAAATGAGTGAGCGAGGGAGCCATGAAGGTAGCTGAGGAAGGCTGTTCCATGCAGAGGTATCATGATGAGACCCGGGCGTATGCAGCACACAGCCATACAGGCTCCATGCTCAGGCTGCTGGCATTCGAATCGGAGTTCTGAGAGCAGGATGAGGGTGGCTGGCACATTTAGGGAGGTCACATCTCCAGCTCCTCCTCTGTACTACAGAAACGAGCTCACGGGACATTGGGAAACCACATGAAAACGTGCATAAGTAGAGCCGGCACCCAGTGCTTGGAAAATATTGGCCATTATTATAATGATCAAAATATTGTTTCAGCAAATGATTTTAAAAGCCTCTCTCTGTAACTTTGTTCCACAGACCTTTTAACCAAAGCTAACGAGCTTCAGAATTGTATTAGAGGCACCAGAGTGGGGGCAAGTTCTATTCATTTCAAAGAATAAGCTAAATATAGTCAAGACTTTAACAGAAGGATCACACATTTTGGGTGGGGTTTGGGCTTTTGGTCATGAAGTGGGTACAGTTGGGGGAGATCGATTTCTTGTATGTATTTTCCTGTCTATTCAAATATAAAACCCTTGTTGAAGAATGGAGTGTTTGTTTTTACAGAAACCATCCTCAGGTTTGGGGATGTTGCTGTGTGACCTCGAGTCCCCAGAAGGCCACGGTGAAGTTGTCGTTAGTCCTACATGGTATTTGTGAGGCTTGGCCTGCGTTAGGTTCTTGATTTTAGCTTAATGTATCCTGAAAGATGGTACTTGGATAAGTAAGTCATAATGGTATATCTGGATCCAGGATCCAGCTTTTCTCACTGTTTGAGTCAACTCTTCTACTCCCCTTGACTCAGGGTGAAATCTTAGACACATGGAGTCATGGGGTGAAGGTCTGGCCCCAGCTCCCAGGCTCTACAATCCTCTCTTCTGTAGATGATATTTGCTCTCTGCCAACTGTTCTTAGTCTCGATCGGGGAGAATCACACAGATCCCCCTGGCCGCCGGGTTCTCTCTGTGTGTTGCCAGGGCAGCAAAGACATGGGCCTCAATGCAGGAAGGTCTCTGAGAAATAGGTGACCGGCTAGTGATTGGCTAGCTGGCATTTAGAAGATTTCAGAATGTCAGCTAACCACCAGTTTGAGGGGTGCCAGGCTAGGAGCTGTGAGCTCTGGGGAAGTAGTGTAGGACCAGGATCCAGGGGATCTGGGTTCCAAGCCTGCTGCTGTCAGACCTGACTCTGAGAGCATCTGGTTTTTCTATTTCTTTTTTCATAGCCAGGTTTTCGTGGACTTTTAGAAGTAAAAGAGATGAGAATGACTTAATCTTTCCTCCAAAGTGAGAGACAGCAAACTTCCAAAATCCTTGGTGCACGATCCTTCAGCCTTATCTGAACGATTCTAGATGTTACACAGCTTCAGTGGGCCACATTTGCATCACAGTCTATATTCCCGTGGGCCAAATCTGGTCCACCGCCTATGTTTGTAAAGACAGATGTGAAATACAGTCTTGCCCATTTGCCGTCCTTACATGGCTGTTTGGTACTACTGCTGTAGGATTGAGAAGTTGTGGCAGCTTATGGCCCCCAAAGCTGAAAATACTATCTTGCCCTTTATAGAAAAAAATTAAAAAAGAAAAAATTTGCTGGCCCTTGGTCCCGGCAAATGAATGGTGTTCCCTGGAGTGCAGTGCCCAGCCTGCGCTCCTGTGGACTGGGGCCTTGGTAGGGCTCAACCACCCCTCTGACAGTTAACAACCTACATTCAGGGCAACTCTTGTTTGGTGGTTTCACTTGCTGGTCTTGGCTTTGCTTTCCAGAGCAGTTCCTACTCATCTTTGCAGATGTGGATCATGTGTCCTGCAGCACATTCGTCTTGAGTCCGTATGTCCTCACCACCCTCGGGTCTGTCAGCAGTCCATTACTGGTGCAGTGTCCGGATCCCTTCCCCTCCGGTCGCCCTCCGCTGAGCATGCTCCACTTTGCAATACTCGGCACTTACGTGGAAAGCCAGAACTCTGTCCGTTCTTCCAGAAACTGAGTAATCCTGAGCTTAGAGGAAAAGAGGGTCCTCGCCGTGGGGTCCTGCACACCGGGCTTGTTGTATGCAGCCTGAGGGCTCAGCAGTCACAGCATGGTGCTATGACTCCAGGACTAAACCTTCCAGGGTTTTCTGTATGGACTGGTGTTAAGCCCAATTATCTGCCTATCCCTAGTCCTCTTTCGCCTCCTGGCAACTCATGCTTTATTTATATTCCCAGAGTATGGAATTCTCCCTTAATTCCTGTTCAATATTATTTTGCTTCTTTTCTAAATATTTGAATGTTATATTGACCCTTGAAAGTTTTTGTTGTCTTTTGAATTATTAGTTTTTTCTTCCAAATGGGCCATCAGTATTTCTATTTTGGCTTTCAGTCAGCACCAGAGACAGCTTCCAAGTTGACATGGGTCCAGAGATCAACATTGTTTTAGTATCATTGCTCACTCGGTACAAATACAGCTAATTAGTTAGCCTGTCACTTTCCCATCTTACCCACAAAGATACCGTGAAAGGGTTGAAGTCAAGATGTCATGTCACAGGACATTCCGCCATTTTCCCCATTCCTGGTCTAGTACCCTTTTACAAAGGAGCGGGGCGGGGAGGGGGAGTTGTGGACAGAGTTTAGTTGGTATTCTAAGTACTGTTAAGCCATCTGTTTAATAATCATCTCTAGAATTTTGCCAGGAATGACCAGGCAAACTTTCTAACTTTTCGTAATCTTATCCTTTGCCACGTTTAAGTATGCAGGAAACCTTTTACCAACTCCTGTCTTCTCAGCAGTTCCTTAAGAACGGTGTATACCTTCCCCGTCCTTCAAATTTCATCCTACCTAGCCATTCTCTAGATTTTTAAAAAATAATTTATTTATTTTTATTAACATATAATGTATTATTTGTTTCAGGGGTACAGGTCTGTGATTCATCAGTCTTACACAGTTCACAGGCCATTCTCTAGATTTTGACAGTAGAAACTAAAGGCAGAGTTGTTGAAGACACTACAGAGAAGACTTAAAGCATTATATGAAATTAGAATGAAAATCATGACCTAGGTATGCCTTGTGTAGGGGTGTTGCACTGACCTTGGTAAATGCCAGTCCAGCCAACACAGCTCTGATTCGTTTACTTCCCAACAGTATGGCGTGTTACTTCACTGCTGCACACCTCTTGGATCTCTTGAACCTTTATTTGTTCTTTGTAGAAGAGAGCTCACGCATCCTTTCCAAGTTGGTCTGATTCCCTTTGAAACAGCTGCTTTCTTAGTAAAGGATGCAGTTGTGAACCCGTGACGAAGGCCAGCTCATCACTGGGGTACTGGTCTCTGAAGCCCGTCTCCTCTCACCCGTTCTGAGACCTGGCGCACGGGCAACGTCAAGTCTGAGAGAAGGGGTCCGTGGATGGACGAGTACGCCGTGTCTCTTCCTGAATGTGGCTGAACAGATCAGATTTGTGAGTGTTTACAAAGTAGACCCCCAAAAATAGCCACTATGTATTGATGGGTTATTATGTCCCAGGCACAAATAATCATTTTGAAGTACATTACTCTTCTTTTCTCAGAGCAGACCTGCAAAATAATCATCGCAGTTGAAAAGCAAGGCATGTCAGGGTAGGGGATGGTGGAAAATCTGCCCAAGGTGCTGGTGAGAGCCTAAGCCAGGATTCAGACCCCAGCTGGCTTGAACCTAAAGTCCACGTTCAAAGACGCCGGGACGATAGAATTTTACTGAACATCATGCAGAAAGATCACACATGGGGTGTTTTTAAAGATGAGAATAGTTTAAGCTCAGGAGAGAAGATAATCTAAGAGCCAGGACCTTTTTGGTGGTTTGGATATGACTGCAAATGTTTCAGGTGCCAAGCATACTTTGTTTTGTGAGTTTTGATGTTTTTGGTCGTCGTCTTGCTGTCATGTATTAATCGCCCTTTAATTTTCTTCTTACCATTAAATATTCCAAATGAGATCATTTTCTCTAGAGACATACCAAGAACTGTTTTCCAATTTTCTTTTTTTTTCTGCTTCAAAAATTTGAAACACAATAAAAATGCTTGATACGATGATGTAAAGTCATTGTAGGAAATTTGGAAAATAGAGAAAAGAATAAATAAGAAATAAAAAGGACCTGTAATCCTGTTATCTAGAGCACATGACTGTTAACACATGGTTTTTCTTTTCTGCTCTTTTTTTTATGCATGTAGAACATAAAAACAATTGTACTCTGTAATTTTTAACTCCTGACTTTAAAGGGAGCATTCTCTCTTGTGTTTTTTATTCTCTAAAAGCTTTATTTTTGAAATAACTATGTAATACTATCTTACTTCATTAACTAGATCCCTGTTTTTAAATCCCCCACCCCCTTTTTCCTATTACAAAGATCATTGTACTGAACATAAATCTCTGCATCTCTGATTCTTCTCTTGGAAGAAATTCTTAGGTATAGAATGGCTAGACCTAAAATAAGCATTTTTTTTTTAGGTTTAGTTTTGTTTTTATCAAAATAAGTACATCATTTTAAAACTCAGATAACATGGGCTCCTAACAGCCACCGTCCCCTGCCCTGTGCATCTCTGTTCCTGCCCCCGTCGCTGACTTAGCTTCTCCAAATGCAAATACCTTTCACTCCTTTTAGTTGTTTCTTCTAATACATATTTTCATATTTCTCATTACCATGCTTTATCCTGCTTTTCCTTATCTTGGAGCTTTCAGCATTATCTGCTGATTTTCTGTAATGGAAGATGGGAACTAAGCTTCCTGACAGTACCTGCAAATCTACATCATACTTTGCCATTCTGCACCATTGCCAGCCCTTTCTCCCGCAGACACTTCCTCTCCACATCTCCAGAACCCTGATATCCTGCTGTCGTTACTGTGAAATCAGTGGTCGGTGCTTACTCTATAAAGACAGTGCTTAGCCATCTAGTTAAATAGCATGATGCTGAATTGCCTTTTTGATGCATCTTTTTGTTTTCTCTCAGAGTTCATAATTTACTGCTTACATTTCTTAGTTTTAATTAATTGGAAAAATAAATATTCCCTAATCACTTTCAGGGTGCTGGAAATACATCTGTGAACAAAACAGACAAACGTTCTTGGCCTTACCGAAATTCAGCCTTAGGGTTTTCCGTCAGAACGCCTCTTCATATGGCCCAATAGATCGGGGAGTCTATTACAGATAAATTTTGTATTAAACACCTTTCTTCCCAGAGCCTTCTGTCCTGCTGCAGTCTGGCTTGGTGGCTTTCTGTACCTGCTGTTCAGCTGTGTCCTGAGGCTGCCTGTTTCCCTTGTCCTGAGTGGCCTCTCCTACTTCCTGGATTCATGTCTTCCTCTTTGTTGGTTTTTTCCCTCATCCAGGGGAAGCTCTTCTTCGAGTAGTTTCCTCGGAGAGAGGATATAAGGGGAGAATATATTTGAAACTTTTTGAATGTTGGAAAATGCCATTTTAAAAAATTGAGGTATAATTGACATAAAACATCATTTTAGTTTCAAGTGCACAACTCGACGATTTGATATTTGTAATTTAGATAATGGAAAATATCTTTATTCTATGTCTTGAATAATGCCAATGTCTTGGCTGAATGTAAAATTAGTTGAATGTAAAATTCTAGGTTTAAAATTCTAGGTTTCTTTGACTTCTGGTTTTCGGTGTTGTTTTTGGGAGTCCAGGGACATTCTCATACCTGGATGTGACCTGTGGCCCCTCTGAAAGCTTGTGGAATTGGCTTTCTCCCCTGTGTTCTGACATTTCTTAAGCTGGTGTGGGCCATATTTCATCCCGATTCTGGCCCTTTCATGGACTCCTTTCATTGGGATGTTTACTTCTTTCTTGTGAGGAAAAGTTTTCTTTATGTATTTGATAGTCCTCACTCCTTCCCCTACCCTACTTTTCCTTTTAGAAGGAAATTGGAATTTGCACTTACATGATGATTTCTCCTCTCTTTTTATGCTTAAGTTTTCTCTCCTATTACCCTTTTGTTCATCTTTTTGCACTGTTTTCTGGAAGATTTCTACAACTTTTTAAGCAGCTCCTCCACTGAATGTGTTAATTCTTCTATTTTAGTCTTCATTTCCAGAAGTGCTTGTTCTCTCAAGTTTCCTTTATTTGTTTTATGAATCGGCCTATTTCTTGGCTTATCTGTCAGATATTTATTCCACTGTGACAGTATCATCACATCATTTTTTGTTTTCTGTATTTCTGTTTCCCTTCCCTTTTGTTTTTTTCTTTCCCTTTCTTTCTGTTTATGAATGCATTTTGATTTCTTTCATGTTAGCATGTTTTCTCAAATGCCTGGTAACCTGCAGGTGTTACTTCATCTTTGAGGGGGAATCTGTCTGGAATGCTGTGGTGGGCCATGGTTGGGCCATGGGTGAGGGCCATCACCTGACAGGGAACCAAAGATGGCATCAGAAGGCCCCAGATGTCTGCATTCATCTTTCTCTCTCTGGTTACTTGCCTCAGAGAGGAATCCTTCAGGGCCCAGGAGACCAGAAGTGTCACTGCAAAAACTCTGCCACACAGCTGCAGACAGGGGCCTTGTAAAATTTGGAGTAAGGAACCTCACTTCCACTTCTCTTTTCTGTCTGCTATTCTAGGTCTAGAACTTTTTTTTTTGGTTCAGGGTCTCCAGAGAGTGAACCTTTGCCATTGATGATCTGAAGTCTAGTATAAGCATGTTAAGCCTTGATAGACGGTACAAGTTATACTCTCACCAATAAAATGAGTATTCCTGTTTTACATTCTCTAAATTCTTGATATTTCACTTAAAAAAAACTTTGCTGGTATAATAAATAGAAAATGATATATTACAAGTGTTTCTGTGATTGCTAGTGAAGGTGGATGGTTTCCCTCCCTTTCATGGGACTTGTATATTATAGGAACATCCTGTTCTTGTTTTTTGTTTGTTTTTGTTTTTATTCTCTTGAGCACTCACTGAAGTTTGAATTCTGTTGCTGTTGTCTAGAAAGGAAGGCCTCCACTATTTTTGTAGGTTTTGTGTGGTTGTCTCCCTGATGTCGCATTAGCAGCTTCATGCATGTGATTATAGAGGCACGGAAATGCTTTATCTGGCACACGATAGGCATTTCTTTTCAGACAGGTCAACATCACTTCAGGTAAAAGCCTCAGTGGCCATCCTAGACCTGTTTCTGCCTCTTAAAGTGTTATATACAGATCAGACCAGTGGCCAGCAAATGACAACCCACAGGCCAGAATCTAGCCCCCAGCCTATTTGTGCAAGTCAAGTTTTACTGGAATGCAGCCATGCTTATTTTTAGGTATTGCCTGTGGCAGCTTTCATACCTTAGTGGAAGGAGTTGAATACTTGGGACAGAGACCATTAAAATCTAGAATATTTATGATCTAACCCTTTAAGAGAAAGTTCACCACCCCTTGAACTAGAGGTTTGTTGGTTGCTTAATGCCCTAGAAGTATTTTCAAAGGCGCATGAAAATTGATGGTTCTTTATTCTCATGAATAAAAACTAGTAAGTGTGATTGTCATGCCTTCTGCAAAAACTAATAAATAAGCTGACATTGGCAGTCCTCTTTCTTCAAATGACATACGTGAGTGAAATCCCTGTGTCAGCCTCCCCTTTTCTAAATTCCCCAAGTACTCGGTTTCCAGGAATATTGCTTTTGTGGCCACATGCTACCCAAAAGCCACCCCACTTCCCTGTTGACTCTCCTTCCCCACTCCCCACAGCTTCTAGAAATACCAGATGTACAAAAGGGACTTAACCTGCCCAAACTTCTCTTTGTTGCTATTTTGACAGTGTTGCAAAAACGAAATGTGCTTACGAAATAAAAACTAGCAGATAGATGCCAGGTGGTTAGCTTAGAGACTCTTCATACGTTGAAACCACCAGTCATCCTTCATCTCAGTTGGCTGCAGGACCCCAGGCCTCGTCCTCGGGCTTCGCCATGTCCACTCGTGGGGCCGTCCCCTCCATCCCTGCCAGAATCCAGAATTCTCAAGGGCTGAGCTTCTGCCGGGGCTGAGCACCCTGGCTTGGCTGTCCCCTGTGGCATGGTCTTTGCTCGTTGGACTGCTCTTCTGCTCTGCAGACCTGCGTCTACCTCTCTGACTTTGGGAGGAGAGTCACTGCTGAGCTCCGTGCTCTTGGAGACTGCCTCTCTGTTGCTGAGTGCCCCTGTCTGCTCTGTGGCTCTTCATGAGTCCATGCCGATGACAGTGCCCGTTGGTCGTGACCTGGACCCACAGCTGTCGGCTTCTGCTTCCCACGTACTGTCACGTGTGCTGTGTGAGGCAGGACGTCCTGGCAGCAGCACCCCGTGTGTGAGTGTGTGGAGATGTGACAGACATGGGCATGGCGTACGGCTTTATCTGCGGAAAGGGTGATTAGCACGGCAGGCCCAAGACTGCTGTCCTTAACAAGCCCTGCTGGCAAGGTGGTTGGCCCGTGGCTGGTACGTGGGAAGTGGGATATTGGGAGGGCTCCTGCCATTCCCTCGTAAGAGCGGCTCACTCTGCCTAACCTGTGCAGATAATCTCGTGTATGCCACACATGTGCTTTCCTTCTGGGAGTCATGACGCGTGTCATGTGTGAGTCTAATGAGAGAGGGCTCTAAAGCTTGTGCCTCATTACCTCTGGAGGTGGCCCCCTGTGCCTTTCCCTTTGCTGGGTACCCTTTTGCTCTAATGACTCCTCGCTGTGAGTCTTCCACCAACCGTGGGAGTGGTCCTGGGTACCCACCCCTGCGGGAGGGCTGATTCTCGGGGCTGCTTCTCAGAATGTCCAGATCTCTGCAGCCTGTGTCAACTTGAGACCGACTCTCCCGGGTCTGAGCGTTCTACACAAGTATTTTTCCGTCCATCTCCTCTTTAGAAAGCGTACACTTGAAGCCCGCAAAGTGCTGTTGGGGAGCCGCCCCCACCGGCTTTCTCTGGGCCACTTGCTGCTCCCTAGTGGCTTGTCCGCTCTGACTCCTTGACCGTTTCTGGCTGGACATGTGTGTGCTTGCTGTCTCTGATTCTGTTGCCTAGTAAGAGCCCCTCACTTGTCTCGGGGCGTTTTGTGGGAGATAAAAGCGAGTGACAGACAGAGACCAGTTTCCCTTAACAGTGCAGTAAATTGGGGGCTGCTGGTTTTCTCGTTCTCTTCCTTCGCCGCCCTCTTCCTTCCTGTGTTCGCTTCACACGCAAGGCGGCGTTCCCTCCCGTCCCTGACCATGTGCTACACCTTGCTTTGTACTGGTCTCTGACCGTATAAATGGTTCCTCTGAAACCTCTCCCAGGCTGCCTTTAGTTCCCCATTGGACATGTGGCCTCCATGGCTGGTTTTGCATTAAAAGGGGTGCCCCCCCCAAAAAATGGCTGCCATCAGGCTGATCAAGCACAACGGATCACCACAGGCTTGTCGATTCTGTGGCTTTTTCTCTCCTTGGCATCTGCTGCCAGCAGAGAAGAACATCCTGGAGGGACTGAACTGCAAAGCAAAACCAAATTCTTTGGCACTTTACAGTGGCAATAAAAAAGCATAACAGAGAACGCTTCCCTCGGTGGAGACAAGCAGAGGGAGAATCATCACTTGATGATTATGTGGGGTACATGGAGTCTGAAAATTAATTATATAACTCAGTAAGAGTTTATTGGGTCTCTTAGAGCTGCTGGGGACATCATGCAAAATGAAGGGGACAAGGACATCACTTCAGGGAGCTTACATTCTAACTGGGGAGACCGGCAGTTGACAAACAGGTTTGCATATGCTAGTAATGTCAAGTAGCGATAAGAGCAATAAAAAAACATAAAGTTAAAAGAAAATTACCTGGGACAGGTTGAGTGTGCATTTTGCATGGTTGGGGAGGGCCTAGGAGGGAGTGCAGTTTGAGCCCAAATCTAAATGAGCTGAGGAAGCCACTACCTGGAAAGGCACTGAAGACAGAGGAAGTGGCCAGCCCGGTGACAGACAGTCCAGAATTCAGTGCCTTGGCCTGTCTGTAGTCCAGAGTGAGGCCAGTGTGGCCTCAGTACAGTGAGTGAGGGCATGAGGGATCCGAGCTCAGGTGGGGAGCTTTGTAGGCCAAGTTAGGCTCATTCACTGCCTGCTGTGAGGATATTTTTATGCTAATTGTGATAGCAGCTGCTATGATTACCTGTGTAGTTGGTCTTTCCTAGAAGACCCAACTGCACCATAATACTTGGGCCCTTCTCAAATAGTCTGATGTTCATTATTTGGTGGTCAACTTGGGCAGCATCAAGCATTGTTTCGTGCCTCCCTTGTATCAGCAGTCATAGAGTTTGGTCCTTCTGGAACCTTCCACGACTGTGTCTGAAAGGTTCCCCTCTCAAATTCATTGACACAGTAGGCTGTGTCAGGCCAGGCTGGGTTGACCAATGTGCTTATATAATCTTTTTTGTTTGGAATTTAGCATTTATTTATTTAAATTTTTTTTATTATGTTCATTTAGCCAACATATAGGACTTTGGCATTTTTAATTTGTGAAAGTGTCAGGCGCACTTAGCATGAATGAGTAAAATGGAAACTTTTCCTTCACGTTCGCAGGTAAATAGCACCTCATTTAGTGAGCCCTTTTCAGGTTGGGTCTGCGTCTTCGGATCAGTAGAACAGGAAGCAGTACTAGAATATCCCTCATGTTCTGTTTGAAGAAGAGCAGTGAGGAGTGTCACGTGCTCGAGATGCTCCTGACCTTAAGTAGAACACCTGAGACCCTACTGTATGCTCTTTCCTGTCCATCGTGTGGTATCCGGTAATAGGAGGGTTTGCTTCTCTTGCCGGTGCTAATCGGTAGTTTTAATTTAAGGAAAAATTCAGTGGTTGTTTTCTTAATTTTGAAATTAGGAGGATTTGGGTTCTCTCTCAACTCCAAACTTGTACAATTTTAATAGAATTCAGGTTTACTGCCCCCTACCACCTCTACCTCACCTTGGCCAGTCCAGGGTCCCCCAGACATCATGGAGTGGTGTCTTTCTCTTTGCCTCGGGTCATAGCTGGTGGCTGAATTTCCATCTGAAGGTCTCTGTTCCATGAGCAGCTCTTGTAACCAGTGGTTAAACTGCAGACTTTCCATGAAATGCAGGGAATCTTTATGAAAGCATACGACTTCCTGCTCATGCAGCTCTTTGAAAAGCCACTGTAGTTGAACCAGATACCTAAGTTGATAAGTACTGGTAGGTACCTGGAAGGCCATGTTTCAAGGCAGGGTCTCCAAATAGCTTTCAGATGAAAAAGGTAGGGGCTTCCACTCCCCACCCCCCCCCTTCCCAGATAATGTTCCTGGCTCAGGGCAAATCCACTGTCGTCACTGTTAAAAATAGCAAGCAGGCATGTCTCAGGTGAGCATAGTTCCTTAATAGACCTTCACACATGAGAGGTAGCCTATTCTCATTTAATTACAATTTCTTTTGCGTACCACTGTACCTTGGCCCCTCCTGCATGTTTTTATAACACGTATACAATAATAAGTGTTACTATCCAGTGAGTGGAAAATATGCAGATTGAAAATGGATGGTGGATTCACTGAATTGCAAACAAATCCATTATCAGTGGGCACTTGGTTCCAAGCACTAGGATGGTTACTCATGCTGTGATTTTAGTATAAAAAGTGTGGAAGGAAATAATGCAAGCCTGCAGGTGTTAATATGAATAATATGACTAAGTGCTTTGCTCCTTTTTTTTTTTTCCCTTCCCTCTTCTTCCACACATCTACCCCTGCCTTTCTCCTTCCCTTCATCTGTTTATTCTTCCCTCCCTCTCTTCCTTTAACTGAAGAAAAACCAAGCTGGAAAATTGATATTGATAGAGGCCAAGATATTGATATTGATATTGATAGTGGCCAAGCCCCTTGAAGCTTGAGTTACTGAACCACAGCAGCTCCCAGGGCTCTGGCCATGGCTTTGCTGGAATGATGTGAGAGCCCCTTCTGTCCTCACTCTTGGTCTCTTCTCGCACAGAGCACCATGACAGGTGGAAATCACAGAGGGGAGGTGGCAGGGCTGGACCACACGCTCTGGAAGGCAGCTTGATCCCTTGGTTCGCCTCCCGGGTTCCTGCCTGCTTGTTCTCTGGATGTTTCAGCGTCCACCTAGGTGGATCTAGCAGAGAGTAGTACTCCGATGGCTTCACACAGCATTTCCTACTCTGGAGAGAAGTCCCGCCTCCTTTCCTGGTGGTCTCAATTCTTTTGCCTCTGAGGGAGGGGCAAACGGAGGAGAGAGATGAAATTGTGTTCTGCCTTCTTTCATGATGGCCAGGCTGTACTGTCCCAGGCATGGAGGACAGCAGCACCTGTGGTATGGCTTCATAGACCTTTCTAGCAGTGGCAGTAAAGTAATTATCTGCATTTTCATGTTCTCGTTTCCATTTTCCTCTGTTTCCAAGTCTTAACCTAGAGTCTCAACATAAGGATTGTATTGGGCTGTTAGGTGATTTTGCCTCAGAAACCACTAGGATTCAGTATTCAGGGTATGATATTATACCTCCAAGACAATTTTAGAAGAATAGAGTCTAATGAAGGATTTTTATCCCAGGTTCATCCCAGTGCAGGTCAAGCAAGGTCTGTCAAAGGGCATGGTGGTCCCGCATGCGGAGGACTGTGGTTTTATAAAAGGCAGGACTAGATACATGGTTTTGGATGCCACGTACATCGACTGACATTTGGTGGCCCTGAAGGGGTTTGAAGATGCCAGAAAAGAACAACGGGAGACTTGGAGTAGGCAGAACAATCTAGAAACTATGGTTAAGTTACCATAAGATGAATACAGTCATAATAGAGCCAGATTGTGCTAGAAGGCTCTGCTGAGGCTGGCAGTGGAATAGAGACCCACATTAACTACGTGGCTTTCTTCAGTCAGGCAAGGAAAATGCAGTCATTCTGGGGTCATCTTTCAGTAATTCCCAAACATTGGAGCTATGTGATAGAATGTATAGGAAAGAAATCTTCATGGTGTTGAAAATGGATTTCCCTCTAATTGGCCTTCTAGTTTGTTCTCTCTATTTCTTCTCTGCCTTAATTTTAGTAGGTAGCTTTATTATCATTTTAAGACAGGCATTCACTCTGTTTTGAACATGACACGGATTCTCTCCAAGTGTTACAAGAGCAACAGTAGAGGCCTTGATTGTGGCTTGTCAGTGATGTCACTGGCTTCAAGCAAACAGGAAAGGGCTGTTCAGAGTTTCTGTGGGAAGCATCAGGAATACTGTTGGGGCAGTGTTGATACCCAACGGGAGTGGTTTCGGGAAGCTTGAGTTACACCAAGTTGCAGTTGGTATTTCAGTCTCTGAAACTGTAACATGACAGACTCCCGTGTCTTCATCCAAGTTCTGCTTGAGGATAAAGGGGAAGGAGTTGGGTGGTTTCACGACTTTTTACAAATAGTAGGAATCTCTGGGTTTATGATTTGTGGTGAGACCTCAAAATGACTGCAACGTTGAGAGGTAGAAAGCAAGGCGAAAGCCTTTGGAGGCAAAGAGTGGTTCATCTAGTAATATTTGGCAGCCTCGAGCATGCATGTTGGCTCATATTTGAGTTTTGACTCTTCAGAAAAATACTGTGATCTTTGCCATTGAGGCCAAGAGATGGGGTGGAGGGAGAAGGGAGTAGGGAACAGACTAAATGCATTAAATTTCCTGCGGCACGGTAGGCAGAGCAAATTGTATTTGAGTCGCTATAGTTTTCTGCATGGCTCTCTTCCAATAAATTGGATGGACACATAGTACTCAGAAAGAAAAAAGAAAAACGTCACACAATTTAAAAATCCACCACTATTGTATATTACTAGCTGAACCTGGGAGTCAACTTCTGGAATTTGTGGGTACTAAGTAAACACTAAATATTAAATTTCTTGGTCTGTTATTGAGGGAGAGGCTGGCTCATTCAGTTTTTCTGATTTCCTGTTCTTAATATCCTTTACATCAAGTTTTCATTCGTAGAAGGTTAAATGTTCTTTTTTTTTCCCCTTGCAGCATATGACTAGAATTTGAAGGTTCTTTTGCTTCCTCTTTCTTTTTGCCCCTCTTTTGTTTCTCTTTTTCACTTTTTGGAATTAATTTTCATGCTTGAAAGAAAAACCACTTATCCTTTTATAGCATATGTGAAAGACAGATAAAAATAGAGAACCTTACAGCTGACCTTATTCTTTACATGTCGTAATCTAGTTCATGTAACCTCTTTCTTCCATAACTTACTGCGCCTTGCTAAAATAGACTTGCTATTGTGTCAGGGAAAGAAAACAAAAATCTTATTCAAATTGTAAGAGCCTCAGAATCCCAAAAAAGGAAGACAGGTGAAAATGGTCATATGAAGAAATTATACTTGAACATTGCATAATTTTGTAGTTCTTTCTGAGAACACATTGTAGGTTAGGGTCAGAACTTCCAGTGTGGTGGAGCAAGTAGCCTGGCAGATCCTTCCCAAGAAAAATGATCATAAAACTGGACAGATTTGTCAAATATAGCCATCTCAGGACTTTGGAAATTAATGAAAGGCCTAACCAAGTTGAGAAGTGATCACTCATGGACAATTCATGAACTTTGTGTAAGAACATTGCTGGTTGAGTTGGTGGCCTTTTGCCCGAAGCTGCTGCTGTTGTGGACCCAGCTCAGCAGGGTACTTCCTAGCAGAGCAGGGCAAGCTGAGAAAGCCAACAGATTCATTGACAGAGCGGGGGTTGACTTTATTTGGAGCAGAGAATAGCAAAATCCCATGTCCAGGCAGTAACAGATAGTGATCTTAGGAAACAAATGGGAATACCTCTGGCTTAGCCATATTGAGGTTGCTTTCTGGTTTGGGGCAACCAGTGAACCAGAAGGCTAGCCAGATACTTAGTATGGAGATCTGGGAAAAAAGACAGGCCTAGGTATCTTTTATAAGTTCTTCTCGAATCGGCGCAGGAGGGAACAGAGAGAGCCTACACTGTCTACTCTTACTTAGCTGACTTCAAGCTTATGTACACATATAAAGGAAACACAAGCAGCCACAGCAGAAAATAAAAGCCTGGATAGATTTAAATATTGCTGAATATTGAATGTGCTACCGACAAACCAATCCCAGACCAATACTGGCTGCCTTCTAAGCTGTGCAGATACAGGGGTGATCCCTAAGACTCTAGGCTTAAACATTTTAAAAACCAAGAATTAAAAAACAACCTCAAGCACAGACATCTATCTCAACAGCCAAATGCCATGGAGGAAACCCATTCCACAGGTTTAATCTAGGTAAATTGCTAAACAAACCAAAAAATATCAACAACTCTGGGGGTGGAGTGAGGATCAGAAATCAGAGCTGCTATAATACATATCCAGAATATCTAGTTTTAGCAAAAATTTGAGACCTGCAAAGAAACAGGAAGTGTTGTATACCTGGGGGGGGGGGGTGGGGAAGCAGTTACTAGACACTATCTGTGAGTGGGCTGAGATCTTGAAGTTAGCAAAGACTTGAAAACACCTCTTAGAAGAACTATAGGAAGCTGTGTTTTAAAAATCCCAGGGAAGTCTGATGACGATGATGCAATAGTTAGAGAATCACGACAAACAAAGTATAAAAAAGAACCAAGTGAAAATTCAGGAGTTCAACAGTAAAATAACTGAAATGGACCCATGACAATATTTGAAATGTCAAAAGAGATAATAAGTGGACTGGAATATGAATAGAAATTATCCAATCGGAAGAAGAGAGTATAAAAAGAATGATGAAAAGTAGAGTCTCTGAGACAAGCATGAATCCAAGAATACTAATATACTAGGGGCCTCAGAAGAAGACGAGAGAAAAAAAAAGGGAGCAGAAAAAACATTTGAAAAAATAATGGCTGAAAACCTACAAGATTTGATAAAGACCAAAACACTCAATAAACCCAGAGTAGTAAAACACAGAGAGATTCACACATAAACACATCATAGTCAAACTGTTGAAAGACAAAGAGAAAAATTTTAAAGCAATAAGAGAAAAGAACGCATCCCATCAGAAACAGTGGTAAATAGAAAATAGTGTTTTACAAGGTGCTGAAAGAGAAAAACCAAGATATAATTCCACTTCCAGCAAAACTGTCCTTCCAGAGTGAAGGCAACTGGAAAACATACTCTGACAAATGAAGACTCAGATTTGTTGAGACATAGATCCACCTTACATGAAAAACTAAAGGATATATCTTTTATGCTAAAAGATGACACCAGATGGTAACTTGAATCCACACTAAGAAATAAAGAGCACCAGAAAAGGTAAATGTGTGGGTAAATATAAAAGATTCTGGATAGAGCTGGGTATGTTTTTCCTTCTCTGAACTTGTTTAAGATTCTATTAAAAATAACTATAACGTTGTTGAGTTTAAAACACATATTGTGATGTATAAGTTTAAACATTTGTATTGGAAAGAAGAAAGGTCCTGATTGATAACATAAGCCTCTACGCTAAGAAACAAGGAAGAGCAAAGTAAACTCAAAGCAAGCAGGATTCAAGAAATAATATAGAGTGGAAATCAATGAAATAAAAATCAAAATGATAGAGGAAATCAGTGCAATTAAAAGTTGTTTTTTTTGGAAAGATCAAGAAAATTGACAAACCCTTAGCTTAGACTGATGGAAAAGGAGATAAGGTTACCAAAACCATGAATGAAAAGGGAACATCACTAATGACCTTACAGAAACTTAAAAGATTATAAGGGAATACCATGAATAAGTTTATGCCATCGTATGAGACAATTTTGATGAGATAGACAAATTTCTAGAAAGTCACAAATAATCCATACTGACTCAAAACTGAATAACTCAATAGCAAATAAAGAAATTGAATTAGTACTGAAAACTCTTCCTACAGAGAAAAATCCAGGCTTACATGGCTTCATTTGTGAACTCAATCAGATCTTTAAAGTGGAAGCAATACCAGTCCTTCACAAACTATTTCATAAACTAGAGGAGGAGGGAATACCTCCCAACCCATTCTGCGAATCCAGTATTACCTGGTTAGACAAAGATATCACAAATAAATCGAACTACAAATGATGGACTCCTATGAACACAGACACAAAATTTCTTAAAATCCAAAAATGCCAAATCTTAGCAACATATGAAAAGGATTATATATCATGCCTAATTGAACTTTATCTCAGGAATGCAAGGTTGGTTTAACATTCAGTAATATCATTAATATAATATACCATATTAATAGAACAAAGGATAGAAATCAGGTATCTTAATAGATTTAGAAAAGCATTTGAGAAAATTCAACATTGACTCATGAAAAAAATTCTCAACATAGTAGAAAAAAACCTACAGGTAACATCATACTGAATAGAGAAGAACTGAATGCTTTTCCCCTATCAGGAAAAAGGCATTGTTGGCAAATTTTTTCTAGTAAAGATTTAGGAAAAATAACCTAGGTTATAATAAAACCATCAAGTCCTTAAGTCTGTTGTTTTCTATTTAGCCAAATTGTTTAAATTCATGTAAGCAATTATTTTCTTTTAGAGCATGAATGTGTATGTCTTTATATGTTAATGTTGTATTCTTTGTCTAATGTAATTGAAAATTTAGCATTAGCATACTATTTCCATTTGTAGTAAGTCTTGTCCATATTTTTTTTTTCACCAGCCCTAATAATGTTTGGAGAACTGCAGAGCTATTTATGAGGGAACTGGACATCATGCAATTGAAATTCTGTTGTGACAAATCCTTGTTTATCAAAATTTAGCATCAGCACAATAAATTTCTGGATGTCCAGATCTTGGAAGCTATTTTCATTGTGACATAAATTCAGGACCACAGATGAGTTTGGATGGTCCCTTGGAGTCTGTTTCGATTGGATGGTATCAGAACCAAATCTGGGCTGGGAATAGGGAAGGGATGGTTTTCTGCGGTGCTGGTCCAGGTTGGTTGAGTGTTCCTGTGTGGATGGGGGCTGTTTGTGTTCGGTTCACAGGGGCTGTGGGCTGGACTTGGGGACTAGTTGGGTGTAATGTGTAAAAGCTGAGATGGCTGCAAGGCAACAAACATGAATGCAGGTTAAAACTTGAGCTTCCTCTGAATGAGGAGGGTGGAAGAAGAATGGAATAAGACTGACATTTAAAAAACGATTCTTCCTCTTTTCTCTGAAAGAGAAATGTCCTCATTTGAGAATACTTTTACCCAGACCTTTTTGACAGCACTTTTCCATCTTGCCCGGAAAAACATGAGCTTGTCATTTCTTCTTCTCCCTTGGGGGTCATATTTGACCTTCCCCAGTAGAAGCACCACCATCACCTTCTTTAATTCACAAAAACTGTTATCAATTGTGTGAGCCATTGTTGTTCTCTTATTTTGGGGAATACAAAAACAGACTGATACACAGCCACTGACCTTGCAGGATTTAGCCTATGGACTTTGCAATGTTTTTGAGTTATGCTCATGTGCACACACACACAAACACACCCCAACGAGAGGACAAAGTGAACGAAGGACAGAGTTTTAGATGGTGCAGTACAGACTGAAAATTTTATCAAAGTTCACAGGCTGTCTGCAGGTATCTATTTGAGCTGAAGTGGTCTTGCAAAGTTTCACAGAAAAGGGAGAATTTGAGTTAGACCTGCAGGTGGGGTTGGATTTTGAAAGTTACTTCATTAAGTTGAATAGATGGAAACAAGATTTATATGTAAACTTCTGTAGCTCTTTGATTTGATTTTTTTTTTAAAATGGGATGCATCTGCATCAGGATCTTATTTCAGCCTCATGAGCTACAAGTACTGATAAGGATAGTTGCACACTCTGTTCTGATTCCATAGTGGTAGGGCCAAGCCAAACAAGGGGAAAAGCTAAAAGAACTCATAGAAATTCTTTCCCTCTCTTATCCAGTATTGAGATAATATTTAGATAAACACCCAGTATTTATCCCCTTTCTCATCTTTTATTAAGAATTTCAGACTGGGTATGTACAGGCTCCATTAAAAAAAAAAAAGTTTCCTCTTCAAAGCTGTCTTTCTTTAACCCCATAATGTGTGACCAAAAACGTCCTTGGCCAGTGTCCCCTTCCTATAGCAGGCACTCACCCCTGGAACACATAAACCTTGTCTCTTCTCAGCATATTCCTCCTTGGCTTTCCTTTTGCCATTCATGGAACTCTGGGAATATCTCTCATCTGGTATCACGCAATTTTTGTCATGTAGTTACGGAAATCATTAGTGATTACTTTATAAAATTTTTATTATCTTTAATAATATCCTGTCTTACTCTTGTGATTCTAGGGAGTTTCATTCCGGGAAATGAGACATTTATTTTTTATGTTGCTGGAATTCTGGCTTTTACTTTTATATTTTATTATCGTTTAAATTCTTTTTTAAAGAAAATTCTAGTATAGTTAACATACCGTGCTCTATTAGTTTCCAGTGTACAGTACAGTGATTCAACAATTGTATCCATCCATTACTCTGTGGTCATCACGATAAGTGTTCTCTTAATCCCCATCACCGGTTTCATCCATTCCCCCACCCACCCACCTCCCCTCTGGTAACTAACCTTCAGTTTGTTCTATTCACAACTGTGTTTTTTTGGTTTGTCTCTTTTGTTCTTTGTTCATTTGTTTCTTAAATTCCACGTATAAGTGAAATCATATGGTATTTGTCTTTCCCTGATTGACTTATTTCACTTAACATCATACTCTCTAGATCCATCTGTGTTGTTGCAGTTGGCAAGGTTTCATTCTTTTTTATGGCTGAGTAATAGTCAATGGTATGTGTATGTGTGTATGTAACATATATATAGTGTCATATATATAATATATATATTACATATACACTACATATGTATGTGTGTGTATGTGTTTATATAAACACTTGTTTCTTGTCTTCCTAATACTAGCCATTGAGACAGGTATGAAGTGATATCTTATTGTGCTTTTGATTTGCCTTTCCCTGTTGATGAGTGATGTTGAGCATCTTTTCAGATGTCTGTTGGCCATCTGGATGTCTTTGGAGAAATGTCTGTTCATGTCTTCTGCCCATTTTTCACTTGGATTATTTTTTGTGTATTGTTGTATAAGTTCTTTATATGTTTTGGAGATTAACCCCTTATGGGATATATCATTTGCAAATATCCTCTCCCATTCAGTAGATTGTCTTTTTGTTTTGTTGATGGTTTCCTTCACTGTGCAAAAGCTTTTTATTTTGATGTATTTCCAATAATTTGTTTTTGTTTCCCTTGCCTGAGGGGACATATCTAGAAAAATATTGCTATGGCTGATGTCAGAGAAATTTCTCTGTGTGTTCTGTGTTCTCTTTTAGGATTTTTATGATTTCAGGCCTCACATTTAGGTCCTTAATCCATTTTGAGTTTATTTTTGTATATGGTGTAAGAAAGTGATCCAGTTTCATCCTTGCTTCCTTTGTCATAGATTAACTGACCGTATAATTGTGGGTTCATTTCTCAGCTCTCTATTCTGTTCCATTCATCTGTGTGTTTGTTTTTTGCCAGTACCATATTGTTTTAACTACTATAGCTTTGTGCAGTATATCTTGAGATCTGGGATTGTGATACCTCTTCTTTTTCAAGATTGCTTTGGCTATTTGGGTCTTTTTTGGTTCCATACAAATTTTAGGATTATTTGCTGTAGTTATGTGAAAAGTACTGTTGGTGTTTTGATAGGGATTGCATTAAATCTGTGGGTATTTTTGGGTAGTATGGACATCTTAACAATATTTGTTCTTCCAACTCATGAGCATGGAGTATCTTTCCATTTGTGTCATCTTCAATTTCTTCAATGTTTTATCGTTTTCAGAGTACAGGTCTTTCTCCTCCTTGGTTAAGCTTATTCCTACGTATTTTATTCTTTTTGGTGGAATTGTTAATGGGATTATTTTCTTAACTTCTTTTTCTGCTACTTCATTATTAGTGTATGCAAAGGCAATGAATTTCTGTACATTGATTTTGTATCCTGCAACCTTACCAAATTCATTGATCAGTTCTAGTAGTTGTGTTTTTTTTTTTAAGATTTATTTATTTGAGAAGGGGGGAGGGGCAGAGGGAGAGGTACAGAGAATCCCAAGCAGACTCTGCACTGAGCAAGGAGTCCAATGTGGTGCTCGAGCTCAGGACCCCGAGATCATGACCTGAGCCAAAACCGATCAGACACTTAAACGATTGCACCACCCAGGTGCTCCAATTCTAGTAGTTTTTTGGTGTAGTCTGTAGGGTTTTCTTTATATAGTGTCATCTTACCAATTTGGCTGCCTTTTATTCCTTTTTGTTGTCTGATTGCCGTGGCTAGGACTTCAGTACTATGTTGAATAAAAGTGGTGAGAGTGGACATCCTTGTCTTATTCCTGATCTTAAGGAATCTTAAGGGATTATTATTAATAATCCGGATCTTAAGGAAAAGCTGTTTTTCACCATTGGAGGTGATGTTAGCTGTGGGTTTTTCATATATGGCCTTTATTATGTTGAGGTACGTTCCCTATAAACCTACTTTATTGAGGGCTTTTATTATGAATGGATGTTGTACTTTGTCAAATGCTTTTTCTGCATCTGTTGAAATGATCATACGGTTTTTATCCTTTCTCATGGTGATGTGATGTATAGTGATTAACCTTTTGATCTGCAGTTATGAGGCAGAAGTTGCTTTTAAATTAGTATCTGTGTTCTAGTGAACAGAATGGAAGTAAAGTGAGATTAACTCCTCACAGTATTGGTTGTTCACTGTAACTTTTGCAGGAAACTATTCCCTGACCCTTTGGTTAACCTCTGTATGATTGCTGAAAAATGAAAAATTCCTAATGACTCCTATTTCCCTCACTTACACTGTCTTACCTTCTCAGTACTTAGGAGCTTAGTTTGAAAGGAAGGAAGCCACATACTACAGACAAGCTGAGAAATCAGGGCTGCATATTATAAATTGAAGTCAGGTGATTTCTATCAAAGGCTACAGACAGGGAGGAGTGAAATCACAACCTTACCTCTGTAAGTGTCTTTCAGGTGATTATGTCCCAGGACTGCTGACTCTTTCTCCACACATGCAGCTACGTTTTAGAACGAAGGCTGTTATTTAAAACCCTGTTCAGCTCCAGGCCCAACACTGTAAATACTCCATTAACTAGTCCACTCCAAATAACGGACACCTACATGCAGTCAGTAATCGAGAAAAACACTTTACCAACAGATTGTACTTAACTCTGAGACGACAATTTCCAGAATAAAGATTAAATGTCAGTTCTCTCTGTGCTTTTGTAACCAGTGTAAACTGAGGGAGCCCCAGCACAGTCAGCCCACAGTGAAGCAGGTAATATGGACGCCACTGAAGGTAAAATTACTTGAGGTGCTTTAAGATGCGTATTGGAGAATAAGCCTTTCCACCTTCAAGGTAGTTGGCAAAGGGTTAATAAAGATTAGCAAAGGAAAATAATGTTCATTCATCTCTATTCCTCAATCACAGAGAAAGCATACATTTTTAAAGCAACTTAGCTTAATTTTTATGAGAGCAAAATTACGTATAATGCAAGGCACAGATCTTAAGTGTACCATTTGATGAGTTTTGATAAATGTGTACATCCATAAACCAGCACTGCAGGCAAGATACAGAACATATTCATCACCCCAGAATGTTCCCTCATGCCTCCTTCTATTCAGTCCCCATCCTCCCATAGGCAATCATTGTTCTGATTTCTATCACCATAGATTAATTTTGCCTGTTCTTGAGCTTCATAGAAATGAAATCATATAGTATAAACATTTTGTTGTGTCTGGCTTCTTTCAGCGTAATATTTTTGAGATTCAGCCATGGTGCTGTAGGGTTTTTTAAATCACAGAATAGTATTCTGCTTTATGAATATAACATAATTGATTTATCTGTTTTCCTGATAATGGACATGTGAGTCATTTCCAGTTTGGGACTAGTATGAATAATGCTGCCAGAAATACACAAGCCCATCATTTCTTCTAAGTAGTAGACTATATTCCCATAAGTTGTTCATAATTTTCTCTTATTCTTCTAACATCTGTAGGATTTGTAGTAACATCCCTCTTTTAATTGCTAATATTGCTCATACATATTTTACGTTTCTCACGATTACTCTTGCTAGGGGTTATACATTGTATTCATCTTTATCTTTTCAAGGAACCAACTTTGGCTTTGTTAATTTGTCTCTGCGTCAGGATTAAATTAAAAAGAGGTAGAACACTTGGAGGGGACGTGTGTGGGTGTGTGTGCACGTACATGCACACATTGCTGTGTGTATTAAGGGATTTATTAAAGGACTTTGACCTTACACAGTAGTGAGAGCTGGTTTAACAGTTTCTGTAAGTCTTTGTGTCTAACGCTGGAGCTTGAAAGCTACAAGCCTGCAGCCAAGAAGCGAGGATAAGTAAGAACCTGCTGGAACCCACGAGTATAAACTGGAGCCCATGACAACAGATTGACACCCTTGTGTTTTTGGTTTTTGCCTCTGACCTGGGGATGTAGATGTGCTACAGAAGCTGGGGCCCTTTGCCTTGAAATGAAAGAGATTTGGATGGAAGTAAATCATCACTACTCCAACGCCCCAGATTAAAAAAAAAAAAAAAAATCTGTAAATAGTAAGACTGACCAAAGGACTCTCTAGGAAAGAGTTTGACAAACGTTTTGCACGAGGCGACACCGTCACTGCGGTACAGAAGCGGCCGTAGATGACGCATAAATGAACAGCATGCTTTATTTGAATAAGGCTTATACAAAAATAAGCAGTAGGCCAGATTTGGCCTCTACGCTGTAGTTTGCTGTTTCCTGTTGTAGAAGTTTTGATACATTTTTTCAATTTATTACAGTCTACCCAGGGTTGATATTACAAAGTTTATGTTTAAATCCATTAATCCTCTATCCTTTGTACCACTGTTAAATAATTTACATCTACAAATGTTTCAAACCTCACTATACCCTATTATGACTTTCACATTAGATAGTCAATGGATAAAGAAATTAAGGGAAGGAGAAAAATGATAGTCTTTTATATTTACCCCCATATTAACATTTATGATTCCTTTCTCCAGTTCTAAATTTCTGTTTGAAGGCATTTCCCGTACAGCATGGAGAATTTTTTATTTCTTGCCATGCAGGACTGCTTGCTGATGGTGAATTCTCTCATCATTTACTTATCTGAAAATGGCTTTTTGGGAGTCAGCATTTTTCAAGGACAAAGATACAGAAGGGTGGTAGAATATTCTAGGTTGGCGGTAGTTTTCTTTGAACACTTTAGAAATACTGTTTCTTTGTTTTCTAGCCTTCATCTTTTTCTGATAAGAAGTCAGGTGACATTTCTCTCTTTGTACCCTTTTATGTAATGTGTATCATTTTTCTCTAGCTGCTTTCAACATTTTATCTTTGGCTTTTAGCAGTGTGATGCTGAGAAATTTAATTGTTTTTATATTGCTTGTGGTTCACTGAGATACTGGATCTGAAGTTAGTATTTTTCACCACATCTGGAAAGCGTTTGACCATTATTTCTTTATTTTCCTTCCCCATTTTCTCTTCTACCTCTGGGCATACATTTAAACAGTTTAGCCTACATGATGTTGTCAGACCTTGCTCATTTTTCTCCTCAGTCTTTAATAATTTCCATTTTTTCGAATTCATTGATCCTTGTTTTGCATCTCCAAGCTTTAGTTAATTCTGTGAATTTTTCATGTTAGATGATGAAATTTTCAGTTCTGAAGTTTCTTTTTTTTTTTTTTAAATGTGTTCCTTTCTTTGTCTTTAGTCATATTTATGTCAGTTGCCACATTTACATCATCTTGGGTATATTTTTATTTATTGCTTTTCTTGACTTTCATACACATTTTGTCAGTTGCCACATTTACATCATCTTGGGTATATTTTTATTTATTGCTTTTCTTGACTTTCATACACATTTTCCTTTCTACATATTGGACATGGTAATGATATATTGTAGAATGTCTGTATTCTGTTATCTTACTCTGAAGAGTATTGATTTTTGTTCTAGCAGGCAGTTAAATTACTGACTTACTACCTTGAACTCACCAAGACTTGATTTTATAGTTTGTTGGGTGTGTCTCTTTCAGTTTTTGTCCTCGTGCTAGGAAGTATTAAGTCCTAGGGCAGATGCGAGGCCTTTCTGGGAGTTCATTGGAAGACCTGAAATGTTAACCAAACCTTCCTGCTTTGTTAGGATTCAAATTCAGACTACCCTGCAGGGAACAGCAGCTCAATCTTTAAATACCTTTGAGCTTTCCATGGAGTCTCTCCTATAAATGCTCAGTTATGGGGTCACTCAAGGATTTCAGAGCAGTTTACATGCAGATTTTAGGGCTCCCCTTCTTTGGTTCCCTCTTTTTGGAAATATCCTATCTCGATTTCTAGCTACCCTGATTGCCCAAACTCAATTCTAAGACTGTAGCCTTTTGCTTACCTTCTAGTCACCTCCCACCACCCAGACAGAGAGTCCCTGTCACGGGCAAAACCATGTAAATGTGGATCTCATCCAGTGCATTGCAGTTCAGTTCTTTTAAGGATCAAATTCCTTCTACTGTCTGCCCCTTTTCCTTTTTATAAGTATTATCCGTAGGAAGATTATGCAGTATAAGTTTCTCTGCCATTGCCAATATATAATTTCTCAGTTCTGTTTTATCAAGAATTCCAAATTAAATTGATCACCCAGTTTTTGCCCAAGTAAGACAGTTGAGCTGTCTGCCCTGACCAGCAAACAGTTTGAGGTATTTCCTATCACTGCTCTTTCTCCTGCCCCTCGGTATTTATGGCAGCTCTTCCTTGCTTTTGAGACAATAAGCACCATTTCTAGGTTGGCAGGGAGAGTGGGCTCTCCCTCTGCCCTGACACCATGGCGGGGGGGTACGGGGGGCAAGTGAGTGAGTGAAGTTTGTTTTGGATACTGGCATGGTGGGGAGGATCTCCTGAAGGAGATCTTCAGGTAGTAATCCTACCGCCAGAGGATGAGAACCCTCCCAAGACCTGACTTAAAAACCAAATTCCCATCTTGGAACAGACCACTTCCTGAAACAAATTCCCAGTCATTTCAAAACGTTTGTGTTTCATACTGGAAGGAACCTGCATTCACATATTTACTAGCCTTTTCTATTGAGTAGATGAATAGCATTTCAGGGTGACACAACATTTAAGAATATGTACGTGACTCTCAACTTCATAAGCTAAGTATCAGTGTCCAAATTTACATGGTCTCAATACCAGGTATGTTTCCTTTTCACGGGAAGAAAAACCTGCTAAGGCTAGAAGAGATAAAAGGAATTAAGTTATAAGACAGCCTGGTTTGTGAGAGATATCCCTAGCAAGCACGTATCTAGCAAGCATAGCATGTAGGTTTCATGCCAGTGGGCTAATAGATTTCATGCAACTTTGGGTAAATCAAATGAGACCTAAAAATTAAGCAGCCCTCAGCCTTTCTTTAAACTTACACCCAAGAGTTTGATGTACTTGTGGGTGTTCTCCATCTTCTGGGACTTCAGCTTCTTTTTCTGATTTTCAATTTCTTTTTCTAGTACCAAAAACTTATTATCAGGGTGTCATCTTAATTCCAAATTAACTTATAATTTATTTTTCCATGCTAAAATGGAAAAGGGAGGCTATAACCAAGCCACCAAAAAACGAAACAAAACAAAAAAAACTTTGGTTCAGAGAGAGAGTGAAAACAAAAATTTATCTTGATCTCCTAGTAAAAGAATAATCAAAATTTGTTGTTGCCTGTAGATTGGGTGGCCAATTCGAATCTCTGTTCTTCACCAGCAGCTGCATAAAGGCTTGTGACAGGCGATTCAAAAAAGGGGCATTCTGTGATGTGAAAAGAATACACCTATTTTACAGTTTGTACAATTAAAATAGTCCGGCCCATTTCCCAGTTATTAACTCTGTATTTTTTCCCTTCTTCAGTTTCAACAAAGAAACACACACACACACACACACACACACACACACACACACACACACACACAGTATATATTTCTCTAGTTTCCTAACAAAATCCAAACTCCAAGCATCTTTGGCAGTTTGAGAGAAACAGTCAAAAATGTGTGTGCCTGAGTCAACTGTTGTAGAAGAAAAATGGAATCACTTGTAGTTGGAGGGGATGAAGGGAGGGGCCGGTGCTTCACTTCCCAGGAGCAAGCTGCTATTGCTGGAGATCGGTGCATTATGTTTCTTTTCCTCTCCCACTAAACCTTGTGTGACACGAGGACAAGTTAAGGAAGGCTGTGCCCTACCTTGCTTATTGGAAAAAGAATAGGTGTAAAAATTGCCTTAGGCCCCCAACTTGAGAATTTGATGCAGTTTTGCAAGTATAATCTTGAATTTTTAATGACCGCCACTGACTTCCCAGTATATTTTCTTAAATATAAATTGACAACCGAGGGTGCACCAAAATCTGTCAGCACTGTATCTTATTTTGAAAAATATTATATACAGAAACTTTTTTTTCTGGGAATATGACACCAGGGTAACTCTTTCTTTTTTTTCTTTCTTTTGTTTTTGATATATAAAACTAGCATTCTCCCACTTTAGTGACTGTTATGCCTGTTTATTGTTACTTAAAATGCTGAAGTTTTTTTGCAGAAGAAATGATAGCAGAAATTAAGTATAAACTTACAGAATATGGCATTTACATAGAAATGAATACATGTAGATTTATGCATAAAAAGAACTCATTATCCAAATCATATTGCAAACTCAGTTTTATTTTCTAATCCCAGCACTATTAGAATATATAGTATATGCTGTAGTGCTATTTATTTAAAAAGACTTGAATTTTTTTCCTTCCATAAATCCAAAGCATTTTAATCACTCGCTGTATCTCACACTCTCCCAAATATTGTGACATAAAATGAATTAGAGACGGGCAACAGAGACACCAAGTTTATACAGACGGTAGGACAAGTGTATAGAACAGATGAATTGCGTGAATGAGAGCGAGTGTGGGATATTTCAGTGTGTTGCAAGCAGTCTGTCTTTCCCATGGCTTTGTCGCCCTCAGCATTCCACATTGGACTTCAAAGGTCGTTTTGACGGTGACACAAAGCCACAGATCAACCCCAGGCTTGGTACCTGGCACAGAAATGGTAACCCAGATGGAGAGGTTTTGCTGACTGTATTTATTGCACGAGGAAACGTAGACTCAGGATTGTTCAGTAACTTGGCCAGGTTGTCAGTGGCAGAGAGATAATCCATGCTGAAGTCTCTTAGACAACCCTTCCAGCCCTGCCCTTTACAGTACAAAATCTTTACTTTCCTTTTCCACCATTTCCCAGGCTGGGGCTGGGTGTGGTCATGTACTTGAAAATACCAGCGCATAGGAGTGGCTCTGTCTTGAAATGTTGAACTGTGCCACCTCCAGGAGCAGGTTACATCATGGTCGAGAGGGCATCCATCATGGCGGCCATGAGGGAGATGGCATTTTGTGAGAGGAATGACCTACTTTGTGAAGATTAGAGAGGACAGGATGTTATAGCTTTATAACTTTAGAGCCTGATGCGCTGTCCTCTTGGAAATACATGTGAAAATTTACAGTGGATTTACCACTTACTTAAAAAATAGGCACCAGTGAAAGTTTAATTAAACGAAAATGGCATTTTCAAGGGCAATTTAAGAAAGACATTAGAAGCTGCTATCAGCGAGAAGAAGGGGTTAAACATGGACGACTGTCTTTAGCGACCTTGTGTTGGAAAATATCTTGAGCTTCCTGACCAGCGAAAGACATATTGAGTCCTTGATGACTTACTTTAGGTATAAACTCTATTCCTGAAGACATTATGCAACAGTATCTTTTTAAAGTGCACATGGTCAAATTTTTATCCTTCAACTGTGGCTGGTGCCCTCTTTTTTTTTTTTTAATTTCCCATTTTTCAGCCTGTGGCTTTTCTACTCAGGGACTCTCAGTTACTTTCCCATGCCATTCTCCCCAGCTACACAAGTGTGCACAGCCACCCTCCTGTTTCCTGCAGTGGCAAATTGTGTTCACCTAAGCTGGAATCCATGATTTTGTAGCCTGACGTGCCAGCTTACCTTTCCAACCTGATTTCTTACCCCGAGTCCTCTGCTTTGGCCACCTTGGCCCCCCTGCACTCTCCCCACCCTCTCAGACGTTGACGGCTGATTGGTTACGCCTAGCCACTGGGGGGTGGATTTGCTTTCTCTGTAGAACACTCTGGGAGTTGGAGTATAAGATAAGAAAACAAAACAAAACAAAAAAAACCTGTTTTCCATTTCTGGCCTTTCGTCTTCTCCAGTGTCCCTAGCTTATTTTAACATTTACTGTCTACTGGGTCCTCAGGGCAGCGGCTGCCCGTTAGAATCACCTGAGGTGAGAGGAGCATGGAAAGGGGCAGTGACTGACCCATTCGCCAGACCATTTAAGTCAGAATCTCAGGAGGGTGGGGTACATTTTTAAAAGCTCCCCAGGTGATTTTAATGTGCAGAGCGGGTCAAGAAGGACTGATTTGTTCTGTGACCTTGGCCAAGTTACTTAATCTCTCTGGGCCTCAGTGTCTTCTTCTGTGAAATGGGGATAACGTGCATTTATTGCATGTGGTTCCTGGGAGGAGGTGTGACATAATGCATGGGAATGAATTACAGAAGGAGCACATAGTTGGTGGTGTGCCTGTGTTGGCTGTTGCTATGCCTGTTCCTCTGTGTGCTTAGCTCTCACATTCCTTCCTGAATATTCCTAGTTGTCCTTTAAAGCCCGACCGAAATCCCACTTAGCTGCTGATGACTTCAGGAGCAAACGAGGCTGCTGTAAGAACACAGCACACAAGGACAGTGCTCAAAGGAGACAGGATGGTTTCTCTTTCACACGATAACCCACTAGCAAGCAGTGCAGGCCTGCCCCCATGCAGCCCTACCCCCACCCACGGCGGTTCAGGATTCCCGGGCCCCTGTGTTGCTGTGCCATGACATGTCCATCTCCCAGCCCACAGGAAGAGGGTCAGAACTAGAGATTCAGCCAGGCAGAGTGTCCTGAAGTTGGAGACTGCCTGTCGTTTCCTCTCCCATCTCCTGACCTGGACATAGTCCCACTGAGCTGCAAGAGAGGCTCTAACAGGGTGGCCAGGTGTTCAGCTCAAAATTGGTTGCAGTGGGTATGAAGGGCCATGAGAGCTGGGTGGGTGGCGGATGGGCCGAGAAGTCCAGCTTCTTCCTCTCCTTGCGTGTGCGTCTGAGGGCCATGTTGCTAGAACTTACTCTGTGTTTCACGGTCTGTTAACTACCCTTTCTGGCATGCAAGTATGGAAGCTGGAGTTACATTCTAGACTCCCTCAAGCTAAAGATGGCTTTGTGTTCCTGCGTATCCTTCTTAGGGAGGTACTGAAAGCTTTACAGACACTCATGTAGGTACAATATTTTATGGAATGAACCCGTGGCAGCCTTTTTTGTTTTTTCCGTGTGGTTTCTGGGACAGCTTTATTGAGATACAATTCATATACCATGCAACTCACCCATTTAAAGTGTACAATTCAGTGGCTTTAAGTATATTCACAGGGTTATGCAGGCACATCACCACAGTCAATTTTAGAATATTTTTATCACCTCAGAAAGAGAGCCTGTTCATTTTCACTACCCCGCCCCGCCAACCTCTCCTTCCCCCAACCCTAGGCCACCACTCATCTACTTCTCTCTGCATAAATCTGCCTCTTCTAGACATCTCATACATATGCAACTATATAGTATGCCGTCTTTTGTGACAGCTTTCTTTCACTTAGTTTAAAGATTTTAAAGGGGTGCCTGGGTGGCTCAGTCGTTAAGCGTCTGCCTTCGGCTCAGGTCATAATCCCAGGGTCCTGGGATCGAGTCCCGCATCGGGCTCCCTGCTCGGCGGGAAGCCTGCTTCTCCCACTCCCACTCCCCCTGCTTGTGTTCCCTCTCTCGCTGTGTCTCTCTCTGTCAAATAAATAAAGATTTTAAGGTTCCTCTATGTTTGTAGCATAAATCAATAGGTCATTCCTTTTTATGGCAGAATAATATTCAATCACATGGGTATGACACATGTTGTCTATCCATTGATTAGTTGAACATTATGGTTTTTCCCCACTTTTGGCTCTTCTGAATAGTGTTACTGTGAACATTTGTATATAAGTTTTTGTGTGGACAGAACATTTTCATTTCTCTTGGTTGTATACCTGGGAGCGAGATTACTGGGTCAGATGGTAACTCTATTTTTAACTTTTGAAGGAACTTCTAGCCTGTTTCCCAAAGTAGCCACACCATTTTAGATTCCCATCAGCAGGGTTTGAGGGTTCTGATGTCTGCACATGCTTGCCAACACTTGTTACTATCTGAGTTTTTGATGATAGCTCTTTCACGGGAGGGGTGATACTGATGTGGTATCCCCCCGTGGTTTTGATTTGCATTTCCCTGATGACGGTAAGCTTTCTTCTTCTAGGAATGGCAGGTTTTCTGTCCACTACTCTGCATATGTGCTCCTAGGTGTGTGATAACCACCCTCTCTTCCTTGAACGTTCCTAGAAATCTGATATGCTTATATCAATAGGAATGCCTGGGGGTTATCAGAATGGAGGGGTGGGGTGTGTGTGTGTGTGTGTGTGTGTGTGTGTGTGTGTGTGTGTGTGTGACATTCTTATAGACTCTGCCTCTCATACTGAAAATCTTAAAGCTAGGTTCCCTTTTTAATTCTGTTTTACCAAGAAGAGAGAAAACCTTATTAATGCTGACTTAAAAGCTTTATTTGGCAGATAATCCTGCAAAAGAAAAGTGAGAGAGGGTATGACGAAGGGAAAGATTAAATAATCCAGGGTTATTTGGCTGTTACTGTGTTTTCATAGTTGTTACGAGTTCATTCTTTTTACATATTGGTTTCATTCTTGAGTACACAGAAGAACTGTACCTTGAACATGATTTTCTCGTTGACTTCCGGTATGCCCATAGTATTTGTACGTGGGCAGTACTGTAGCTCTGGGTGCCTAGCAGGTCTGCGAGGCCCTTGGAGTTGTAGAGAGGCGTGAGAATTTGTCATTCCATCCTTCAGAGTTGACTCTTGAGATTACCTGGGCAGAACATGAAGGTGGTGGTGTGCTTTTTTTTTTTTTTTTAAGATTTTATTTATTCATTTATTTGCGAGAAAGAGCAAGAGAGAGAGTCAGGAAGAGCAGAAGGACCGGCAGACCCCCCCCCCCCCCGCCCGAGCGCGGAGCTGCACGTGGGGCTTGGGCCCACGATCCCGAGATCAGCCCCAGCCAAAATCAAGAGTTGGATGCTCAACCCACTGAGCCACCCAGGCGCCCCAGTGGTGTGCCTTTTCTTACAATGTGGTGGAAGTCATCTTGACTAGAGACCAGAGGCCTGGGTGGAATGTGCAGAATGCCTTCTATATGGGAAATACTTAACGAGTTTTCTTTAATCAGTGAATGAAGAGAGCACTTCATTTCTGTAAATCTTGGTTTTATGAATCAGGAAACGTCCACACTTCACTAATAGGGCTTCAGAAGTCCCTTGCAGCCTTAAAAATTTTTGGTACAATGATTGTATTTCTAGCTTCCTAGGTTAAAAAAAAAAACAAAATAAAAGCAAAATAGAAACAATTCTTTTCACGGTGCCCAGTATCCGTCCCTGGGGGTCTGTGAGGGAGTTGAGCCCATTACCTCTTGTTGGTCCCCAGCTCCTTTTGGTGGGCAGAGAGCTTCCTGTTCCTGTGAACCCTGGGACTGGAATGATTCAGTTATAGAAATTAAATCACTTTTTTTAATAATGCAAATGTAAAGTGACCCAAAATGAATATTTGCCAAGCTGAGAATGACTGGTAAGGTCATTTTTAATGGGAGATTATATTTCACCGTGGCTGATGTCTGTCCGATTTATTGCTCTTAACTCCTGAAGCCAGGCCAGCTGATGGAAGTGCCGGCAGGAGCCTGGTCCCCAGTCTCCGGGCTGAGCGCAGAGATGGAGTCTGTTCCTGGCTGGCGCAGACCAGCGGGGCCAGTGACGTGCACACGTGGGCGCTCAGCAGGGGCCATCTGATAACGGGGGCTGCATGTTCCTGTCAGGTGTTCCGAGAGAAACACTGCCTTGTCCTACACACAAAATGCCATCACTGGAGACCCTTTATCTTTTGAGAGGAAATATGTGTGGGGTGCCTTTATCCATCTTCTTTATCCATTCATCTGTCGATGGACATCTGAGCTCTTTCCACAGTTTGGCTATTGTGGACATTGCTGCTATAAAAATTGGGATGCATGTGCCCCTTCGGATCACTAGATCTGTATCTTTGGGATAAATACCCAGTAGTGCAATTGCTGGGTCATAGGGTAGCTCTATTTTCAACTCTTTGAGGAACCTCCATACTGTTTTCCAGAGTAAACCTGTCTTTTTAAATGCCAGTAAGGTATGAACACCGGTAACTCACGTGGGGGTAGGCCGCGTCCCCTCCCTGCATCAGAAATGCCTCTTCTTTCCCTGCCGCATGTTCCTGCCATTTTTCCTTGTGTCGGATGCAAATCCCTGCAGCTCTGTTCCAGAACTCGGCATTCTTGGTGCAGTGATTCTGAGTGAGGTACTTTCTTCTATGGTACTTTCTCCCCTCTCCGCTTCTCTGGAACTTGGAGCTGTTCACCCCTTTGTTACATTTGTTCATTCATTTGTTGAAAAGAATACTCTGGAGCTGGCATATTGCAGGTGCCGTGTTGGGCACCAGGCCCCAGCGTGGAGGGGGCCATCCTGCCTCGCAGGGGGTCTTGGCTAACATGTGTCTGACTCAGTTGTGTGAGGTCTCTCCTTCGCCTCGCTGCAATACGCTCCATGAGGACACAGACCATGTCTTGTTGCAAGGATCCAGCTTTGACATTTCAGCACACGGCAGGCAGCACATTCTTGGTGACCGTGGGCTGAGTTTGGAGGTGGATGCTGATGATTTTAAAGTTTCTCCTTTCCAAGCTGTAAGATGAGGTAACTGCCTTCCTTTTCAGGAGGGTGCAGTTAACATAAAACGTGATCATGTCTGTTTACCCCTTAGAAAGGCAGGTAATATCTCAGGGGAAGTTATCACCCACCTTCATTTCCTGCTCCGCCTATTTCTGTTCCCATCGTCTCTGAGCTCGTCTGTACCACTGGTGTCTGCCCTCTCCGCCTGCCCTGCTTTCTCCTTCCTTCCTTAGAGGTGGGGGGAAGCATGACTAAAAATCTTCTGTGTGTTGGGGCGCTTGGGTGGCTCAGTGGGTTAAGCATCTGCCTTCAGCTCAGATCATGATCCCAGGGTCCTGGGATCCAGCCCCACCTTGGGCTCCCTGCTCAGTGGGGAGTCTGCTTCTCCCTCTGACCCTTCCCCCACCCATGTGCATGAGCATGCTCTCTCTCTCTCAAATAAAATCTTAAAAAAAAAAAAAAAAGAAAATGCCATTGTCACTCTCAGCATGTCTCTCTTTCAACATGTGTGCATGTACGGGGACGGACTGTCTCCACATGGAGAACTTGACTGCACACTTGGCAGGAACACCCGCTCTGTGTGTGTGCATGAGCTCTCTGTCACTTCTGGTCCTCCTGCACATGTGTTCTTCCTGAGTCATAAGCATCTCTGATCGTAAGAAAAGAGTTTTCTTAGATTAAAGCCAGTATTCTAGCCCCTGCTGCACTGTGTGGGTCCAGGTGACTGATAAAACAACAGGATTTGCACACCAAGGCATTCTGCCCTCTGTAATACCTGGTTGACAATGCCATAGAATCAGTGCAGAGATGAAGTTTTTGGAGAGAGACACAGCGTGGCCGGTTTGGGAGGGTAAGGGATGAAACAGAGTCCTGAACAGCAGGAAGTGCTGAGCGTCTTTGCTTATGTCAACATCTTTTTTCCCCCTTGCCCGTTCACCATTACAAAAACAAAAGACATTGGGAGAATCTCATATCGGGTGAATGGCAGGGAGAAGCTTCTAGTAACATATTTGTGGCAGAATCCGGTCTTCTTTTGGAAGGGGCTTAATGTACAGTAAGCTAAGTCTCCCCTGAAAAGCAGTAACATTAACCTTTGTGGGCCTGAAGTTTTGTTTTTTGACTAACCTTAAATTGGAGGCTCTTCTCTAGGTAGCAAAGTCTTCTGTGTGCACAGACTAATAAAGACATTATTTACTGAGTTTTCGTCATTGTGATGGAAACAAAATGGGGAGCTGCCTTCTGAGATGTGCTGAAACTCTTCAGAAGGTGGGAGGTGCTGGAGGGTCACGCTCAGTTTACTGGAGGTCAGGTTACTGGTGGTCAAATTCAGGGAGCAGCTCACTCCTCCCTGGGAAGCCTGGCACTTCCTGTGTCCCCCTTTCACAGATCCTTCCTACCCTAGAGCCTTAAGCCATTTCACCCCACTTCTGGGCGTCATTGTATATTCAGACTCATCACTGTGTAACTAAGTGGAGAGAAAATTGGTCCCAAATTAATGGAATTGCAGAGAGAACCCTGTTGGATTAGCTGACAAGCTGCCAGGTGAAAGAGAAGGAAAAACCCCGGTCTAGCACAGGTCTCGTGCTCAGTCTAGTTCTCCCTGAGCTGAAGAGTTGGTCAGGGGAGGTGGAGCAGGGGGCCATGTGTGTTTATTCAGTCAGCCTGCACTGACTGAGTGCCTGGTGATGGGGCGGGCCCATGTAACCTCCCCACAGCGTCCTCATCCTAGAAGGGGAGATGGGCCATGTGGAGGAAGGAACGGGATTGCTCAAAGCCACAGGAGAGATTTGAGGAGGAAGGTGGCACTAAATCCTAACTACATTCTGGTTTGGCCTAGGAAGAAAGGGTTCGGCCTGTTTCTTACAGAGGTGAATCTTGAACCAGCTCTTTAAAGAGGGGTGTTAACCAGGTGGACAAAGGGTAGGGGTAGGGGCCAAGGAATGCCTACAGGTATCCTCCAAAAAAAGTCATTCCAGCAGGTCTTTGCAAAAACAAGAATCCTCATTTTGAGACTCTCTTAGCATAGCAAATATGGGGGAGGGGTCTGTGTCTGTTTTTGTAAATAAAGTTTTATTGGAACACAGCCACACCTATTCATTCCCCTATTAAATGGGGTTGCTTTCCTGCTACAACCCAGAGTGGCATAGCTGGGGCAGACACAGTGTGGCCTGCCAAGCCTCAAATATTTACTATCTGTTCCTTCACATAAAAGGTTTGCCAACCCTTGGCATAATGGATTATTGTTCCTTGAAAGTCTTTATGAAAAGGACCCACACTGTCAGTGACCAGACTTTGATGGCAGGACTTCATGGACTTACTGGTTTATTTTACCAGCCAGTGATTTCTCTTCAATCCACTCTACTGCACCTCCAACTCTGTAGTCTCTAGTTTCCATAATTTCTGGCTCTGAATGTCTGGAACTGTAATAGTGCTTAGAGTGTGCAGAGGAAGGGGGGCATTTCTCCCTAAGCATCCCCTTAAATGTCCCGTTACCCTGACCCCCAGCTGTTTCAGACTCTGCTTACTTTCTTGGAACCTATGCTGCTTATTTGCTTGGTAAATGTTGCCAAGCAAAATCCGAAACAAAAATAGGATCAGCAGCCATTGAAAAGCATCTCTGTTCTTTGGGGAGGCATCTGTTAGTGGGTTCTGGAGCTCGCTGGCCCGCTTACAAGTGAGAGAGAAGGGGGTTGCTGTAGGGAGATCTACTACCTCAAGCCTGCATTCATTTCAAAACCACGGAGAATGCGTTTCCAAAAGATCTGTGCTTTTGAAATACTGCTTTCCTAGATACATTGAGTGTAAGTTGTGGGGAACTATATAGCAAATGCCAACTTTTTAAGCACCTACTGTTGTCTGTGGTGAGAGTCCGCTGTTGGGAGTGCCAGACTAGCCTTTTTACAAATACTAACTTATTGAGTAAAAGCTGGATGAAACAGAGATGCACTTATTTCAGTTTTACAAGATGGAGAAACAGGGGCTCTGACAAGCTAAGTATCTTCCATGTTAACTACTAAATGACACCGCCTGCAATCCTTGATGAGGATATTGATTTTATGCTCTAGTTATGTGAGTAGCTGGTGGAATGTTCCTGAAAACGCTGAATCAAGAGGTGAAGAACCTCTCTGTTTAAGACTGTCAAAAGAACTAATTTTCAAGGACAGGTACAGCTTTTATTTTAGCCCCAGCAGCTACCAACCTCGTTTAAATACCACTGTCAAATGATACTGTAGTTTGGGATCTAATTTCTCATTAGCACTTTGTATAGAAAACTGTTGGCAGTAAGTAATGGTGACATTTTCCAAGCAGTCTGGAAAATATCGTTGGTCCCCGAAGAGAAGCATGTAGGTTTAGAGTTGTCCCAGTTTCCAGCTGAAATGATGATTCCTAAACATCAGTCTGATCTTAACCGTTCCCTTCTTAAAAGCATTCAGTGCTCTGCCGTGCCCTTAGCTTAAAGATTAAAGTCTTTTACTAGGGCGCTTGCCAGAGGCCTTTCTGATTTGGGCCCTGCCCAAGCTCCTGTCTGACCACTCAGTACCTCCCACTTTGGCATTCCCCTCGGAGCGTGTCCCTGCTTTTGGAGCCTCCCCAGTTCCTCAGACACCATCTCTAGCTGGCCCCTTCCCCTGATGCACTCCTGCTTCTTAGCTGAGATGTCACTAGATCCAGGAAGCCTTCTTTGAGCCTGGAGACTGGTGTGCGTGCCCTGCCCTTGGTCCGCTCTAACATAATGTCTGTTACACTGCTGTCCAGTGGTTTACATATTTGTCCGTTGTCTACCACTAAACAGTAAGCTTTTTAGTTTCTTTTTAGTTTTGACTCTGTCGTCAAAAGGAATCGGAATCCACTTGAGCTAACTAATAGAAGGGGAGTTGTTCCGTGAGGAAATACCTGAAGCAGTAAGGAAATCTCTGCAGAAATTTAAGGACCAGGTCCATAAGGAGCTCTTCCTCACAGATGTGTCTGGTGGCTTTCTCCTTCTCTACACACCGGTTCTTTTTGCCTATCTTTAGCCAGCTGCTCAGTTCAAGCACATGTCCTGAAGCTGCTCCTGACCTCAGTCTGTCTGCGTAGCCTAGCATGGTCCTACCAGCCCTGCTGGTCCTTCCTAATCTCATGGCTCCATTGCCTGGTCTCCATTTGTTTGGATTCTGTTGCCCAGTTGCAGATTTCCCAGCAAGCACTGTGGTTGGTGTAGCTCATCCTTTCAGGCGAGGCCACATGCCTCATTGGTCTCTGGCCATCCCGCAGGTGGGCCGTCCTTGGGTCGGGTCCTCGCTGCAGACCAACTGGACCTGCGGCCCGCTGGAGGGGTTCCACCGGTCAGAGCATGGCTCCCAGTATAGACTTCCTTTTTCTGTTTCTTTCCCTGCCCCTTGCTTACAAGGGTGTTAGGTTTGTGTTTCATGAACTTTATGGTATCCTTTGTTCTCTTTCATCTTTACAGATATCATTAATGGAGCTCAAGAAAAATGTGTATTGCCTCCTATGGATGGCTACCCCCACTGTGAGGGGAAAATCAAGGTAAGGCAGAAGTAACTTCTGTTCATTCCCATCATCTTCAGTCTGCACCGATACCCTCTTCCTTCCCCTCCCCTCTCTGTAATCCCCCAGTAACACAGATGGCAAGCAAGCCCTTTAAGGGAGTCATTTCAGGGGTGCCTCAATCCTACCAGTTTGCGGCTGTGGCCATGACAACCCTTGTCTGCTTATGCCAACTCCATGGGGTTAGTCAACAATGGCTCTAACTGGTCAGATTGAAGGAGCGTGGGCCACTTCGGGAGCCTGCTGTGTCTTTGAAGCTGCCTTCCCCTGGCGTTCCCAGCCTCCAGCAGGTGATCCTTCAAGGGCCATTGACAAGGGGCTGCCATTATGTAGGGTCCAGCTTCCCTCTCCCCCAGTCCCTAGGCCCCTGCCATGAGGTCTCCAGATTGTGATTTAAATGTCACATTAGCATTTGTAGCTGAGTAACCAGAGACCCTTGAGACACTCTTTCACTCTGAACATTTTTTTAAAAAAATCCTTTTCGTATGGCCTGCTGGTATGCAGGAGACCACTCCCCTGCTTAGCAGTTTTCAGAGGAAAAGTCTTGGTTCCGATGTTTGCTTAGGATGGTGAGACCAAACCCCAGAAGCATTTGCATGGTTCCTGTTTGGGACTCTTGCATGCCTTACACACCTTGCACGCCTGCATTCATGCTCTCTTGTTCCAGGCCTGGTACTGGAGCTTGTGAAACTGTAGCTCTCTGGGGAGAACTGTAGCTTTCTTGGTTTTGAAGCAAGGGTCCCCTTAGGCAGTTGTTCTTGATGAAAGTCCCCTGGCCACTGCCTGTCCTGGGCTTTACTGCCCTGTATGTCTTGCAACCCTCCGTACCCTGAGCACCTCTGCTTAAGGCCCAGCTCAAGCCAGTGTCTCCCTGTGGATCATCTAGGAACTGGGCATCGGTTGTCCTGACCTCAGCTCAGTGACTCTGAGCCCCAGTCTGAGCCACTCACTGCTCCTTGCCCTTCATACCCTTGGCTTCTCTGTCAGCGGATGTGTGGGGCCACCGGTAACGGGCTGCTCATCGATGTCCTTACCTGGCTCTTGTCATTTCAGTGGATGAAAGATATGTGGCGCTCGGATCCCTGCTACGCAGAATACGGAGTGGATGGGTCCACCTGCTCTTTTTTTATTTACCTCAGTGAGGTGAGTCACATCTCTGGCTCTGGGGTGTGGAAAGGTGTGCTTAGTCAGTTTTGCAGCTGAGCCTGGAATTCGAAAAGTCGAGAAATGTGCACTGTTTTTACTTGGTGGACCTGTGCCTCCCTTCTTCCTTATTTTCCCCTGCTCCTAACTAGGATGATTTCTTTTTCCTTGAGGGGAAAAAACAAACTGATGTAGCTGTTTATATTTTCTTCCCCCAATTAAAAAAAAAAAAGTCTAGTAAAATACATGTAACATAAAATTTTCCATCTTTACCATTTAGTGGGAATTAAGTACATTCATGGTGATATACAACCATCGCCAGCATCCATCTCCTGAACAATTCATCTTGCAAACCTGAAACTCTACCCGTTAAACAGTGACTCCCCATTCCTCCCTTCCTCCAGTCCCTGAACACAACCATTCTAATTTGTCTCACTGATTTTGACTACTCTCACTACTCCTGTAATTTATACAGCATTTTCCTGTTTGTGACTGGCTTATTTCAGTTAACATGATGTACTCAAGATTCATCCATGTTTATAGCGTTATCAGAATTTCCTTCCCTTTCAAGGCTGAGTAGTATTCCATTGTGTTGTACCACCTTTTGCTTATCCATTTATCCGTGGATGGATACGTGGGTTACTTCCACCTTGTAACTATTGTGAATAATGCTGCTGTGAACATGGGTGTGCACACAACTCTTTGAGACTCTCCTTTTAGTTCCTTTGGGTGTATATCCAGAAGTGGAATGGCTGAATCATATGGTAATTCTGTTCCTTTTTTTTTTGAGGAACCACCAAACTTCTCCAAAGCGATGGCTCCATTTTACCTTCCTACCAGCAATGCATGAGGGTTCTAAGTTTCTCCACATCCTTGTCAATCAACACTTGTTTTCTGTTTTGTCATGTAGCTATGCTAACGGGTGTGCAATGGTATCTGACTGTGGTTTGGTTTGCATTTTCATAATGATCAGTGATGTCGAGCATCTTTTTCATGTGCTTATTGGCTGAGTTAGCTATTTCTTACAAGCTGAGTTACTTACTTTTACCTTTTTTTTAAATCTTTTTAGCTGAGCCTTATTTTCGTTTCTACCCTTAAATTCAAATAGCAGCTTTTTTTTTTAAGGGTTGCAGGACATTTTATGGGCCACATGGAATTTACATGTTGCATGCTTCAATGATTTCAGTTTCACCTTGAGGAAAATGGAGGAGGTGGGGCAGAGTTAAGACTGTTTGGGGCAAGAACAGGGGAAGAACTGAGTAGGGAATCAAAAGCCGGCTTCCCCTCCACCCTTGATGGACAAAGGCAGCCCTAGGACCTTGTGAAATGGGTGCTGGCTAATTTCAGAGGGTATACACTGGGATGTGCTATTGCTGTTTGACCAGTAGTTAATACCAGCTCCCTGGTGCCACCACGCAGGAAAGAGAATGCTTCCATTTTGAGGCTAATGATGTACTTCTGCCGTAATTTTTCGCATGAGACTCAGGCACCTCTCCTCTCTGTCACAGGAGGACAGGGGACAGCTTTTGGGGATGGAGGCCAAACCAGTACTGCCACAGGGCATGTGGCCTTAAATTCTGTGGGGTTTGTCCCTTTCCTTTACCTTTATGTCTCTTTCCCTTTTGAGAGCCACTCAGACTTTTTTTGTTTTATATGGTTGCCCCAGGGCCACCCCATGGCCATCATGAAGAGGCCTCAGAGCTAATGATAGTTAAATTATCTCTTGGAAATTAAAAGCACAGTGAGTTGGGTGTGTGATGCTCCTCATTAGCAGGCTGCTGGCAAATTAATTCTGTCTCATTTATTTGAGTGTTTTTTTGGCTGGGGTAGCCTGTGGCCCACCTTCTCATTTCTTTCTACAGAGGAGTAAGGCCTGGGGCTCTGGGTGAACCTGCGTTCCAATGAGAAGTCAATTAGAAGCACCTTCCCCGCCCCAAGGAAAAGGTTCCTCCTTCAGTTTAATTTTCCAAAAGTTTCCTTCCCCTTTCCATTTGATAGAATTTAGCCAGAGTCCAGCTGTGCTCCCTGATTGACAGACTGGGCTAATTTCACGCCTTCCTAAGACTCTTCATGTTGGGCGTACTGCTGAGCTGCAGCTAGAGAATTGCATCCCACTCCAGCCTTCCCTCTGTCTCCCGAGCCAGAGCCGGGAAGGTGTGGGAGAACGGTGCAGATGGGAAGGGGCTGCGATTATCTGTGACCTAGTTCCCTTCCTGTGAAGCTGCCGCCCAGCCCCACTCGCAGTGGAGGAAGGATGTGGCTAAGATGAGAACAGGGAGCCTCTAGTGAGTGTGGGGCAGATGGGGCTGTGGAAGGGTGTGATGGATCACGTGCTCTTAACACTGGGGCCGGCGTGTCTCACTTCAGAACCCGTAACTATTTTTCCTCTCTCCAAGTGTGGAATGGTGCTTTCTTTGCCTTTTCCTCTCTCTCCTCATGCAGAGGATCGGGCTTTTCTTTCTGTTCAGCTCAATTCAGTTCAGTGATCACTTATCGAAAGTCTATCATATTCATAGGATGTCAACAATTGGTAAGAACTCCATTTTTTGGCACTACGATACGCACTCAGGATGAACCTAATGGAAGAAGAATGGTTGCAGGTAGTGGAGCCAGAACAGGGTGGAGCGAGTTTCCCTGCAGACAGAACTAGGAACTTCTTTTTAATTCAAATCTGAAAATAACCTCGAAACTCTGGCCTTTAAAAAAAAAAAATGCATTTTGAGGCGCCTGGGTGGCTCAGTCAGTTGAGCGGCTGCCTTTGGCTTGGGTCATGATCCCAGGGTCCTGGGATCGAGCCCTGCATTGGGCTCCCTGCTCAGCAGGGAGTCTGCTTCTCCTTCTTCCTCTGCTTCTCCCCCTGCTTGTGCTGTCTGAAATAAATAAATAAAATATTTTCAAAACTTGCATTTTATCGTATCATCTTAATAGGTACCCTGTAAGAGTTGGAGGAGACTCTCACCACTGTGGTCTCTTGGACGAGAACTACTGCCTTAGAGCCTCATCCCCAGGGTCACACTGTTTTTGATGCTTTCTAAACACTATACTTCTGGACAAGTTACTTACCCTCTTTGTACCTCATGTTCTTCCTTTATAAAATAGTGTTTTTAACTTTGTTTTTTATCTTTTTTTATTTTTTAAAGATTTTATCTATTTATTTGACAGAGAGATAGAGCCAGAGAGCACAAGCAGAGGGAATGGTAGAGGGAGAGGGAGAAGCAGGCTCTGCACTGAGCAGGGAGCCCGATGCGGGGCTCGATCCCAGGACCCTGGGCTCATGACCTGAGCCGAAGGCAGACGCTTAACCATCTGAGCCACCCAGGTGCCCCAACTTTGTTTTTTAAAGGATTCTGCTGTGATGATTCCTGAGTCTATGGGAACATGCATAGAATAGAGCCGGGCAGATAGATGACACTCAATAAACCCAATTGAGGCCTTTATGGTTTTTGATGATGTCATTATTTGCGGACCATTAGGGGGCGTTTTTATGTGGGAACTTGGTTTTGTTTTACAATTAGAACCAATTTCTGGTTCTAACTCTAATTTAATTTTAGATCCTTTGATTTCTGGTGATGTAGAAATGCAGCTGTTACCCTTAACTTATTTTTTCTGCATATCATGCTCGTGTTTGCATTGGAACTTGGAGCTGGCTGTCTGGAGCAGCAGTGTGCCCCTTGCCACCATTAATTTGAAATGACCAGAGGTGGTTTTTAAAGCCAATTAATTCTGTACTAGAATTTTTTTTTAATCCTGGATAGCATCTGTGTCTCTATAGTGCTGTTTTTGGTCTAGGTTTTTGTTTTGCTTTGTTTTCCCTCTTGCTTTTCCTTGAAACCTTCCTCCTTTTGATACTTGATTTAAACTGCGTATCCTATGCCAGGTTTCTCTTGCCACTGGGAAAACAATGAAGAGAGACCTCTTCATTTGATTTGTTTACTTGATCAACAGACGTACCAGTCACTTTTATTCTTCTCTAAATCTTCATCGAAGAGCCAGTTCTGGTTTCCATTTAAGTTTAACCTCAGGACTTTGACAGAAACGAACAAACAAGCAAAAAAAGCCACAAAGTAACTATGGTCACCAGTTGAATCCAGGCACTGAGATTTAGCCCAGTCCTGGGGGATGGCCCTCAGCTTTCATTTTTCTTTCCCTCAGTTGTTCTCAGTGTGCCAACTTCCACTGCATTACAGGGCTATGGACTTGTGCTTGTACCCTCACCAACTCGATATTCTACACGTCTTTCTTGGTAAAACCCAGATAGAGCAGCCTGCAGTATTTCCCCTTATGTTATACCCGAGGATGCTTGCAATGTGTCTGATGCTGGACCCAGGACTGCATATGGTGTGAGTCCAGGTATTGCCCTTGTTGGGTGGAAGACAGTAAGAGAAAAATGACACAGTATTGAGCCCCAGTGTATTCCAGGCACCTCAAATACACAATCTCATTTACTGGCCCCCCCAACCCCAACCCTGAGTAATAGCCAAATCAGAGCAGCTCAGAGAGGCTAAGTGCTTCATGCTTCTGCACTTTGCATTACTGTTGCCCCTTCATGTCAAAGAAAGACTGAACTCGGGTAAGTAAGTGATTTATTGGCTTTAACTCTGCATTCAGTTCTGTGCTCCAAACCTATTGTGTTTGAAATACAGCTCTAATTTAGCTAGTTTGCATTAATGAATCTTCATGGCCAGTTTTCGAATACTCAACATTTTGATACCCTGCCCTTCAAAAAGAGAAACAACACTGATTCTCCTGAGGACGTACCTCACGAAAGCCAGGTGCTCAGCCTTTCCAGGTGGTGGGAGTGAATGAATGATTCATTAGGCAGCCTAGCATTTCCAGATCATCGGGCAGTTTATGTTTTTGCGAGCCATGTAACTACTCCTGTTATAGAGACAAGGCTCTATAAAGTAATTACTCTGTCATTGTTTCAGGTATATTAACTTAGCCCTCTGCAGAGCCTTTTACCGCTAACAGATTTTATGAAACTTAGAATGAATTTCTTTACCCCTGTTGCTATTACACTGGTAGATGGAGCTGGTACAGCTAACACCCACACATTTTTATCTCTTTACACAATTAGTCGAGACTTCTTAATTTGTTTGTGCTGTTCTTTTTAAACACTTCTGTTGCTGTTACACATAGAGTTGCTCGAAAATAAGCAAATTGCCCAGCAATCGATGGCCGGAGCTTAGGATATATACAAGCTGTTGCTTCAGACGCCAATTTGGGCTGGGCGAACCAGTGTGCGTGCTTATGTGCGTATGTGTGAGACTCCCTCATGAAGGAACAAAGGAAGCAATTTCATGCCTTCCTCATCAATCTGTGTCTTATATTTCAGGAACAACAGGCGTAAAGGTCTTTGCCTCTTTCTATTTTCCCTTGGCAATATGTAAAACTAATATTGGCTGAGCATGCTATTAACCTTGAGTTTAAATTCAGCGTACTTAATCCCTTGATTAATGCCAAGATTAATGCCCAACAGCAAAGGTTGAAAGCTTAAATGTTTGTGAATGCGAGCATGAAATGAAATCCTAATAACCAGTACAATGATTTGGATTTATGGGCTGTGTTGGCTGCTAGAGATAACTTGGAAATGGTGTTGCGTAGACTAATTTGTCAGAGTGGGCAGCAATGAAGAATTGACTGTTCAGTTGCAAGAGAAAACCTGAATGAAAAAAAACATAACATTTTGGGAAGGGTCAGGGAGTACTTTAAAAATATCCCTTGCCTGTTGCCTGAGAATCCCAACACATACCTTTGAAAGGTCTAGCCATTTGAGATGGGGAATTTCCTGTCTGTGAGATAATCATTTCTGGGTAGTAAAGGAGATAGCAGAGATTGATGATCCGGTTCTTTTTGCTTTTTGAGGTCAGCCCTTCCTTGTACCTTTTTCATCCATGTGTTTTCATTGCTCTGATTACCTGAGTTCTAATGCATCCTTAGAAAATGGATTTTTTTTTTTAAACTGTCTTGAGTCTGTCAGTCCCACCAACTGATCTGTTGGTTCTGTCCATTCAGACCCTCCCCTCTCCAAGTTTATCTTCTTGGTGGCCCCTCCCGTTTGTAAGTTTCATGTACTGCATCACTGGTACTTACACTTCTTGCTCTGGCTGCCACCTTACAAACGTGAGCAGGGCACATGACAGGACAGGCCAAACCCCGCACCAGCACCTCTTGGCTCCTTGAAACGCAGGTGGCAGACAGGGCTTCTGTGCAGTCGTCTCCAACTTGTGTTTTGCAAACTTTTAAGTACTGTGTCTTGTAATTACTATTGTACGCCAGTAAAATAACTGCAACATTTTTATGTTTTGAACTTTTTTAATGTGGAAAATTTCAGACATACGAAAAAGAAGAGTATAACAAACTCCTGTGGACCCATGACTGAGATTCAGCAATTGTCAATTCATGGCCAGTATCTTTTCATTTACTCCCCCATCCCATTGTTTTGAAGCAAATTCCAAAGGTCTTAGGATCGTGAATGTTTCAGTATGTATCTTTAAGAAATCCTGTTACTACTCCCAGTGTAACTGATAATACGATCTCATATCTAAAATTAACATAATTCCTTAATATCATAAAATACCGGGTTAGTGTTTGCATTTTCTAAGCAGTCTTATAAATTAAAGTTTATTTATTTGAACTGGGTTTCAAGTAAGGACCATATGCTGGAATTGTTGGTGTCTCTTAAGTCTCTTCTTAATGTTAGGTTCCCATCCACCTTGTTCTTCCCTTTATGTTTTGTTTTTGTTTTTTTGAAGAGACGTCTTCATTTGCCTTAGATAGGTTGTTATACTCTGAATTCTGATGATTATATCTTTGTGTTGTTGTTTATTTCCTGTAAATTGATAGTTAGATCTGTGACTTGATCAGCGTCAGGCTTAATATTTTCTTGCAAAACTTCTTCATGAATGGTATTGTCACTTCTGTCAGGAGGCACACAATGCCCATTGTCTCTGTTTTTATGATGTTAGCAGCTGTCAATGATCCAGGCCTGGGTTCAGTAATTCATTAGGGATTTCTTCTTAATATATCATGAATACTTTTTTTTAAAGATTTTATTTTTAAGTAATCTCTACACTCACTGTGGAGCTCAAACTCACGACCCTGAGATCAGGAGTCACGCTCCACAGACTGAGCCAGCCAGGCGCCCCTTGGGAATACTTGTATGAAGAGAAGTGACTCTCCATCTGCATTTAGTTACCATGAGAAACAGCTCACATAGGAACCCTTGTTTCTCTGTTGGCTTCCTAGCATCTTCAACTGGTGACCGGTACTTTGTTTGTTTGTTTGTTTATACGCTTCTTGGTTTTTATCATTATGAAGTCATCGATTGAAACATATTTGTTATGTTCTATCTACTCCAATTGTTTTCTTACCCGCTCTCCAACTGCCCTTTTTCTGACTGGTGGGAGCCAATTAATAATTGTTTTCTGGATCCTTTTGACATGACCCTGATAGTTTTGAATGGTTTTTACCTATCTGGTATGACAAAATCTTCCTGGTTCCTCTGACACAATTTCTACCCTAGACCAGGAATTGGCCATTTATCTCAGGACCACCAGTTCCTCTCAGTGGGAGACCACAGTCTGGGTGCCAGAAGCCTCCATTGTTCTTGGGTTTTGCTGAGTGCTGGGGGATGTAACAATGAACAGAAAGATGAGCTTTCCTCCTTAAGGTTTTGTTTTGTAGGGGGAGACAGACAAAACCAAAAGTAAAATGTATATCTTTTAGATTGTGATAAGTACCGTGGAGAAAAGTAAAACAGGAGAGGGTATTAAGAAGTGCTTATGACGAATGATGGTATCAGTTTTAGATAGAGTGGTCGGGAAATGCCCTACTGAGAAGATGAGAGGATGATATTAGAGCACCAGTTTGAAGAAAGTGAGTAAGAAGTGCAGATGTCTGGCAGAGGTGTTTAGTTGGCAGTGGCAGCAATAAGTGCAAAGGTCCTGGGGTGACCATCAGCATCCAACAATAAAAACAAGTGCAAGGAAACTAATCTCCAGGGAGATTTTTGTCTGTTTTGTTCACAGGGATAATGGTGCCTGGCATACATATTTATTGAATGAAATATCCTATTTAGAGCATTTTCAAAAAATAGGCGATAGATTTTTGTTTGTTTGTTTGGAGTAACTTCTCCCAGCTATCACCTTTCTAAACTTGAGAAAATATTGTGAAATTTGTAACTTTAAAATCTGCTAAAACATTAAGTTTGAGCCATGATGAAGCAGGGGTATTTCAAGCACTTTTTCACAATTTAATATAATGCTCTTTCATATTAGGACTATAAGGCATCGCAGGGACTAAGAGAATGGAATGAGCCAATTATATTAGAAGGCACAGCTTTCTTGCCCATCTTTTATTCTCATTGTCACTTGAGCATTATTTGCCTGCTCCTATGCTTCAGGCAAAATTGCATAATAACACAGAAGAAGTACTCTGTTCCCTGTGTCTAGAATGTGACTACCTCTATAAATCGGGTGCCTTTGGCTACCGAAGTGTAGATGCGGCCCACTGGGGCCAGTGTTGCCACTGTGCCGTGTGCAGCAGGATGTGCGCCCAGGGAGGGTTGGTTATAGGAAGCGTCCCTGTGCATCCCCTTGTGGTTGGCTACAGAGGAATTCATTTACTGCCTCTCTTGTGAGGAGGAAGATTGATACTGCTTCCCCTATGGTGATTTGGGATGGATTTTTGAGACTCTGTGACATCCTGCCATCAGCACCCGACTGGTTTTGGGCATGTGGAATACTTACTGTAGCTTTTGTTGAAGTTCTACCCCTTCCTTAGCCCCCAGAGAACAGTGTTGGATTGCCCCAGCCCTTGGCACTCTCTCGCACATATTTGGTCCAGAACTCTCTGGTCATAGTATTCCTGCCTGCCTTGGTAGGGAGCAGTTGTACAGTATTAGAGAATACACAGGAGGCTCCATGGCCTGTCTGGATACAGCTATGTGTGTGTGGCCTAGAGCTTTCCACCCTGTTCCTCTTCAGTGAGATGAAGGGAGAGCCTGCCTCACCTGCCTCAGTGTGTTTCCGGAAGGTTCTCATGAAATGACAACAGCGGGTAAGTGCCACCTACCTGGAAAAGAGGATCATCATGAATATCGTTAGTGCTCAAGTCACGTCCTTGAACTGTTCATTCACCACTCCAATAATGATCGAGACCCTACTGTGTGCCCGGCACTGTTCTCAGAAGAGCCCTGAGCAGGCAAATCGATGTTTCTGTTCTGAAGGAATGTCATTCGCATGGGGCACAAAATCATTTCCACAAGTGCTGAGTGTTCCAAGGAGAGAGAGAAAAAAAAAAGAGTTGAGGATAAGAGCGGCCAGGTAAGTAGGTCAGGGAAGGCTTCTCTCAGGAAAAGTTAGGGCATAGTGTAGAAGTAACAGAGTCACACATGGAACTCTCTGGAAGGAAGAATGTTTCAGGGAGAAAGAATATCAAATGCAGAAGCCCTGAGATATAGGGTTCCCAGGTAAAATACAGGGTACCCATTGATATTTGAATTTCTGATAAACAATAATTTTTTAAACTATAAGGTGACAAATACTACATGGAACATACTAATACTAAAACCAAATCATTATCTGAAATTCTAATTTAACTTGGTGTCCTTGTTTTCATACCCTCCTGCCCTGCACCACACACACCCACTGGGCCGCCCTTGTGAGGTAAGAATGTTCCTTTTGGACTTGGAAGGAAGGTCTCGTATGAAGGGCAGGGTGAGTGAGGCAGCCAGGGTTCAGGTCCCATTCTGTAGGATCTTGGTATAAATTCCAGGCTTTATTTTGAGCGCAAGGAGAAAACCTCTGAAGGGTTTGCGTTAGTGTAGGATGTGATCCACTTTTGGCTTGAAAACAGTCCTGCTGCACAGAACAGACGGGGGCAGGAGTTGCCCACTGGGAGTTCTTACTGCTTTCATTGTCCTTACAGCACGGCCACACGGTAGGAGCCGAGCAAAATTGTTCTGAAGGATTTTCTGTAGAAGCTTTAGGCGGTACTCTAACACTGAAGAGAGTGGACTGTGCTGGCAGGACCGAGGGACATAAAGGTCTGGGTTCCGTGCGCATCATGTGGTGATTAAGCGCAGGGACTCGGGGACGGCACAGATGGCACGTCAGTCCTCAACTGTGGGTCTTCCCTGTGCCGTGTCCTCATCCGGCATGATAAGTGGCCTTTCCCAGGGGATTATTTGAAGACCAAGTGAGGTTATGTGTGTCAAGTGCTTATCCTAGTGCCTGGCTCCTAGGACAGTGTAGCTTTTATTTATTTATTTTTTAATTTTTTATTGTGTTAATCACCATACATTACATCATTAGTTTTTGATGTAGTGTTCCATGATTCATTGTTTGTGCATAACACCCAGTGCTCCACGCAGAACGTGCCCTCTTTAATACCCATCACCAGGCTAACCCATCCCCCAGCCCCCTCCCCTCTAGAACCCTCAGTTTGTTTTTCAGAGTCCATCGTCTCTCATGGTTCGTCTCCCCCTCCGGTTTCCCCCCCTTCATTCTTCCCCTCCTGCTATCTTCTTCTTTTTCTTTTCTTAACATATATTGCATTATTTGTTTCAGAGGTACAGATCTGTGATTCAACAGTCTTGCACAATTCACAGCGCTCACCATTGTAGCTTTTATTTTTATATTTAGTCTCCCTCGCCCTGCCCACCATACACACCATACACAACCATTTCCTCACAAACAATTTGGCCCAAATATTAATCAGCTCAGGTGTTTGGTGCAGAGGACCAGTCTAGAGAACTGAACCACGTAGTGACGTGTAGACATCTTTTACCATTTGCGTTGGCTTTTTGAGCCTTAGAAAGGGAAGTGGGTGGGGTATGGAGTGGAGTAGAGAAAGCTCTTTTCTTTTTTAAGTGTATACCTTCATGAGTAACTTCATTTGATATGTCATCAGTATGATGAATACATGTATGTAGGTATGTGTGTATCTATATTCATATGACTAGTCAGTGTATTAAATCAATAGATACATAGTCAGCTACATCCTTTTGATATATAACCAACTAGCCGGGATAGGATGATGTAGAATCTTATAATGTAATAGGGTTATTAAGAGGTCAGCTGAAGGGTACCTGGGTGGCTGAGTTGGTTAAGCATCTGCCTTCGGCTCAGGTCATGATCTCAGGGTCCTGGGAATGAGCCCCGCATCTGGCTCCCTGCTCCCTGGGGAGTCTGCTTCTCCCTCTCCCTCTCCCTCTGCTGCTCCCCCTGCTGGTACTCTCTCTCACTCTCTCTCTCAAATAAATAAATAAAATCTTAAAAAAAAAATAAAGTCAGCTGAGCCATCGCCTTCATTTGGTAAGTGAGAAAACTTGAAAACTAAATGCTTTAAGTTTATATGTCTAGTCATTGGTAGAGCTGGGCACAGAGTCCCTTTTGGCCGATTCCAAATTCAGTGCTCTTTCCCCACTCAACAGTCGTCTGTCCTCTACTAAGCTTGGTCTTTAAGGGAGGCTCTAACGTGTTCTGGTCAGGGGCGCGATAGACCCCTTTTGTCACCCAGTCCTGGAGCTCACTGGTGAGCTTGCCTTGGAAAGTTCCCATCTCCTTGGAGCCTTGACTTCCCCACATGTAACCTGGTGATGGTACCCATGTCACATGGCTCTTCAGGGATTAAATGATGTAATGCATGCAAGCTTATTTTTTTCCCAGAGATCCTGACTTACTGTAAACCTTCAGTAAGTGACTATATGCTTATATAAGGTAACTCCTTTAGAAATTATTCTCTTAATAAACATTCATTGTAAAAACTCATAATGTGCAGATTAGCATAAAGAAGAAAATGAAAAACACCCGTAACACCCTCATCCAGAGATAAGCTCACCTTTCTTACACATTTTTCTCATTTAGTTTTGATTGCACTTACTATCTGAAAAATACGGCATGAAATTCTCTAGGTCAGTGACCCATTAGAGCCAAACACTTCACGTTAATCACGAGAGAAGAGGCCATAACGGTGCCTGTTCATTATTCTTTCCAAAGAGTTGAATGTTACTATAAAGTTATACCAGTTGTACATAAATTCGTGCATATATATGTTAAATCTCCTACTAGTTTTTGCTGTAATTTTATTGCTGCTTTGTCCTCTTTAAATTCTAACTTGAGCTATATATGTGTTTACTAGTGGTTTCTTTTTTCTTAAATATAACAAATTGTCCATTCTACAGACCTTGCAAGTAAGTGTGACCCACATGAATTGTTTAGGGACTTTGTTTTGACTCACATTGCTCATGAATAAGCTGCTAAACCTTCTCAGATCAAAGAAGTTTAAATCACTGGGAGGAGGCTTGTCAAAAATCAAATTGGTTAATTTTATATCTCCTTATTCCAGAAAGGTGATTTATAGGACTCTCTCTGTGGAATATGTGTTAATGTTCCAAAGTTCTAGCCTGACTGGTCTTTTTCTGTTTTTCCTGCCTCTTCAGTTTGTGGCCTGAGGATCGTGCGCTAAAAAGATGGGTTCTGGGAAAGGAGTTTTGCCTTCAAATCGAAGGTTATTTGAGTCATGGTTTGGCTCCTCTGTTGATTGTTATGTGCGTGTTGCCATGAACTCAGGTGGTTTTCAGTGCTTAAGAGGTACTATGGTGATTTGTGGACTATTTGAAGGCTATCCAGTTCCTTTCCTGGCAAAGGTCTTGAGGCAGGGCTCCCCAGCTCCCAGGAGCCGGGCAGGTGTGGGAGTGGACAGTGGGAGGGTCCAGCTACATCCATGTGCCTGCACCTGGAGCAAATACAAAATCCTGTCCCAGGGAGAGCACCAGGGGTCACAGTGGGAAAAGTGTGGCCAAAGGCATGAGCATAGGAAGGCACCAGGCTGATAGAGGCCATGAGGGTTCTAAGAAGCAGAGAAGAGTTGGCAAGAATAATTTGAACTAGAAGAGCTTCCAGAGCAGGAAAGCAGTGGGCTCATTCTAGGGTCCAGCTTTCTTGGGACGATGCTGTGCTGGGGGGTTGGACTCATTCAATGGCCCTGGGTAAATCAGGCAGAAAACAAAATTAGGGATTAGGAGGTTGAGTTATTAGCCTTGAGCAAGACTTTCCCTGAGTGTTATTAATGACGATCTTATTTAGGAAAATGTTGCTCATTTGAGGGCTGTTTCAGTACTTGGAGTTACTGCCAGTACTGGCTTTCTTCCAATCTTGGTAATCCTCTGAGGTTTCAGAAAAAAAGTGGTTGGGCCCCCCCCACCCCACTTCCCATGGAGAAATTGGTTTATGTATAATTTAATTATTTTGTTAGCCAGTCATCCTGACTGTGTACAAAAACAGCAACCTTAAAAACCCACCATCTTCATTTGGTGTCAGAGATGTTCATAATTGGTTTTTCCTCCATTACAAGTGAATATATAGCAGAAAGATTTCCTTTTTTTTTTTAATTTATTTATTCATTTGACACAGAGAGAGACAGCGAGAGAGGGAACACAAGCAAGAGGGAGTGGGAGAGGGAGAAGCAGGCTCCCCACTGAGCAGGGAGCCCGATGTGGGGCTTGACCCCAGGACCCTGGGATCATGACCCAAGCCAAAGCAGACGCCCAACGACTGAGCCACCCTAGCAGGAAGATTTCTTGCTAAAAAGCTAAAATGCGCTGACTCCGTCTTCTGTACTTTAGCGATGCCCTTGAAACCTTGCAAAGTATTATCCAGTGATTTAGAGTAACAACTGAGATAAACGATCACTTTCAAAGAGGAATTAAAGTCCTGAGTGTTCTGTAGGGAAGTCCTATTTTAGAAGAGCCCCTCGGACAGTATTTTCATCTGAGTGAATTTTGAGAGGTTCTTTTGAGGGTGGAAGAGCAAGGAGGGAATGTACTTTTCTTTGTCAATATCTCATCTCGCTCATGTCTCTCCATTTGGTTGACTTTATGCACAGTCTTGTTTCATCTTTCCCTATTAGGCTGTTTGTGGGGAAATTCTTTATCCTGACGTGTGGCTGTGAACATGTTACTTAATTTAGTGTGAGGCTGACTTCAGATCTGTACCCTGCTCGCTCCTCCTCATCCGTTTTGTGTGGGGCTGAAGGTCTCACAGTGGAAAATGCTAAGCTGCAGTCCATGGGAAGCCTTCATGTTATAAATATGCCTCATAGCAATGTTTTATTTAGTCCATTTGCAAGAATTTAATTTGAAGTAAATAATTCACGCTGGCCTAAGATTCCAAGGTACAGATGTTTGCCCTGCTGCTGGGACCAGCTGAGGCTTCATCTGCTTATAGGCTGCTTTTCTGCTGGTTTTCCCTCATTTCTCACATGTGTGGAGCCCCACTTATTGCTTCTTACGGTGATATTGTTGCAAGGTCTCCATAATTAGACACGGGCATCCAAGGCAAGTCAGTATTTTCTTTTTTTTATGAGTAGAAACCATTTCAGCTTTCCTCCTGGGGAGTCCTTTTGAGTCTCTGAAGTCATTCACAAATACGGTAAAGTCTAATTTTGCTCCACAAGAAAAAAAGAGAGAGAGAGAATATTGCTCTTTTCCTATCCATGGATTCCACCCTCCCCCAAGCTTTGCTGCCCTCCGCTTATTTCTTTCCCATCATTTGCAGTAGCAGATGGCTTTATGCAAATCACGCAGTTATTTTGGTCAGAGTCAAAATCACCTGGCATTAAGAGCAATTTCTAGATGAGGGAAACTGCTGTGTGTGTTTGAAAATGCACCCAGAGCTGGAGGGCACACCATCTCGTTGGAATCTGTGTTTCTGGCAGAGAAGACTGCGGCCCTCCAAGGATGCCCCCCCAACTTGCTCCGTGTATTTCTGTAGGTCCACCTAGCCAGTGAAAGATGGCAGAAAAAGATATTTTCGATGACTGTTTATTAGCCATCTTTAATAATCTCATCACGTACATGTACACAGGAGATATGCCACCCTGGCATCATATGGCCAGTTTTAAAAAAGAGGCCAGCAATATTCGTCACTGCAGTTTTTGTCTTTCTTTTACTAAAAATTACGATTTTTTTTTTTTGCCTAATTTTCTTTGGTAACCTCTTTGAAGTAATTCCTGTAAAATTGGGCGTTTTTCCTCTTCCCTTCAACTCTCTAAACTTCTTTGCATTGACAAAACAATCCATCTTCTAGAGTGGCTCTTGCAGGATTGCTGTGAGGGTTTTTTTTTTTTTTCTTCTTCCTTTTATCTTTTTCTCCAATAGTTTTTACCATCTTCTTCCTTGAGATGAGATAGTGTGAAGTGAACAGCCAGAAAATGAGGGAAAGCCTTGATCAATTAGCCTTAAACGATCAGCTGATTTCCTAATTCTGAGATAAATGATGGAGCTCTGTGGCTCAAATGTCACGCGGTTTCCTTTCCAGACATGTCTCAACAGATAACGGATCATGCCTGTCCTTCCCTTCTCATTCCCCTGCAATCTCCGTCTTTTACCTTGCTGCTGTGAGACACCCCCCCCACCGACCCCTCTCCGTCTGGTGTAGATGCATGAGGCTTACCGGATGAAGGAGTCAGTCACTGTGAAGTACTTTGAAGGACAGATAGAAAGTGTAATTGTGGGCTCCTTGATTCCTTTGCTATTGTTGTTCCATGTGAGAGGTCCCCTGCGTCTGTGCTGCTCGCTGAAAGCATGAAAGTCTAATAGTAGTAACAACCCCCTTAAATGTAGTGCTCATTGTGTGCCAGGAACGGTGTGCTTGGCGCTTAGTATGAACATTACGTGGTATACAAATGAACCCAGCAGACTTAGTGTCTCTCATGTATTTTTCAGGTTGAAAATTGGTGTCCTCATTTACCTTGGAGAGCAAAAAATCCCTATGAAGAAGCCGATCATAATTCATGGGTGAGTGATTTTTGGAAACTAGGCTTGTGATTTGGTTCTCATGCCGAGGGATACCTGCGGAGTCAGCTAGACATGCCCGCTGTAACCTGAAATCATGGTAAACTGAAGAACCTCTTTCTGCAGGCCTGTGGAAATGTGGGTGATCGAATCAGTTAACCGGTAGTGTCTGTTTCTCGAGCGATTCTCTGGGGGTTCCTGAGTGATAGGCTCCTGAGAGGAATGAGACCTGGTGCCAGATGCGGGGCACTCAGTGATCTCATAAGGGTGACAGGTGAAAATCATGACCACACCCAAGTAAAAGCTGAACTACAGGCCGATGGAAGTGAGTGAGAAAGCAGTCATCTCAGCCTGCAGGGGTTAGGAGAGGTTGCAAAGAGATGATGACATTGGAGCTGAATTTCAAATGATGAGTGAGTTCACAGTAGATGAAGGAGAGGAAGGTGTGTCTGATGTGCGGGGCGGGAAAGGTGCTTGTACCAGAGTTTGGCGTTTTCAGGGAGTAGAGCACAGTTCAGTGGACAAGGCCATAGGGTGTTGGATGAGCTTTGGTGGAAGATGAGATGGGAAAGATCAGTAGGGACTGTGAAAGGTTTTCTGTGCCACACTAAAAGCTTATGTCTTTGTTCTTCAGACCAAGGGTCAGCAGACTTTTTCTATAAAAGGCCAGATAGTGAATATTTTCATCTTTCCAGGCTGTAAGGTCTCTGTTGGAACTGCTCAGTTCTGATCTTGAGTGCAAAGGGCAGCCATAGACAGGATGTAAATGAGCAGGTGTGGCCATGTTCCCACGGAACTTTCTATACCAAAACTGGTAGCGTGATCTGGCCCCCCAGCCACAATGTGCTGACCCATGCTGTAGGCCATGGGAATCTTGGGAGAAGGTTGGGTCAAGAAGGGATCAGATGAGTGTTGAGAACAAAGTGCGTGACTGCTGAGGGATGAAGTTAGCATGTTCTAGATGTTACGAGAAATAAATAGGAGTGCAACTATTTTTCTGTTATTCCAATCACTGGTTGTACCCAGCTACATTAGAAAAATGTTCTTCCTGGCTTTTAAATTACTCTGGCCTGAGTCTTAAATTTTATTCAGCTATGGTAGGAAAATGGTATTCCTGGCTTTTAAATTCCTTACAAAATAATGAACTTTTGTTTGTTTGAGATTGGGACAAAACTAGAAGATGAGCATTTATTTCCCTGCTTAACTTTGTGGGCAGACGAAAGCTTTCTGGCAACCTACACATTGCCAAGCAGCCTGTTAAGAATTGACTTTACTTTTTCCAGGAGTCTGCTGCCTTGCAGTAGATCCAAGTGGCAATAAATTCCGGGTGCAGAAAATTTCAAGGTACATTGAGCATACTCATTGTAAAAAAAAAAAAAAAAATGCATTTAAATGTAACTCGGGGCTTTGCAATGACTGTGCTGGGCCTTTCTCAATTTCTCATTTTTTAATGATGTCCCATACAACAGATCAGCAGTCAGGGGCCTTTAATTTGTAATCCTGGGGCCTTGAAGTAAAGCTGTACAGCAGACAAGCCTCACTTTTGAAGCCCTGCATTTAATTGACTAGCTCTTTCAAGTTTTCAAATGTCACATCATGACAGCCATTATGGCTTCTGACTTTTTATCTTCTGTTCATTTTTATTAAATTTCTGTTTCTAGGCGGAGATTCGTACAGATTTTAATATTCTCTACAGCATGATGAAAAAGCATGAAGAATTCCGGTGGATGAGACTCCGGATCCGGCGAATGGCTGATGCGTGGATCCAGGCAATCAAGTCCCTGGCAGAAAAGCAGAATCTTGAAAAGAGAAAGCGGAAGAAAGTGAGTCTCTGATGAATTCAGTTCAGTTAGATGCCAGTTTTCTTTTAAAATTCGATTTTGCTTGGAAACAAGACTAAGAGAAATGTCATGTCTCAAATGATATTCCCTCAGGGTGAATCTGCTCAGTCTCTAGTACAGCCTTTTTTGGGCTTTCCTTTCCCCAATTACAGTAATCCTGCTTAGCAGGGACCAGCACAATGTTTCTTGGGTGAAGCCAAGCCCAGTATCTGCCTGTGAGATTTTCCTTTGAACTATCCTGACTGTCCCCGTGGCATCAGGAAACTTAACCCTCTTGGCTTTACCCAGATACAACCTTGGAGAATTTGTTGTTATATCATCTTGGCAATCTCCTGGTTGTGGTATTTGTCAGTTCTGGGCTTTGGGCAACTGGTGCGTTCCATTGCTGCTATGTTGAGTTGGTGCTTCTGCTTCTGTTCTTGAGGGAGAGATAACGATCAATTAAACCGGGGCCAATTTGTCTGAAGTTCCTGAGGATTTGCTTAGAAAACCTCCGGGCATAACCCTGAACATAAAAGATTTTATAGCCTGTAGTTATAGGTTAAATGGCTTTGGCTTTAGATTAACTCTCCGGATGACAAACAACAGAGCAAATGAAGCGATCTCTACTCCCTGCATCTAAAAATTAATTAAAAATGACTTTGGTGCTCCTAATTTGACTAATCTGATATCCTCAAGAAAAGGAAATAGGGATGATGAACTTGCAGAACCCCAAGTGACAGTTTAGTGGTTCCATTCTGCTAAATCCCTTGAATTTATGAGACAGTAGGTCCAAACGTTCAGGCCCCAGATAGTCCTCTGTAGAAGAGAATCAGGTCAAAAATCCAGGTGTGCTGTAAGAACTAGAGTATTTTTACATAATCCTATGCAATAATCTCTAGGACATATTGACCTATATATAGGTCAATAAATAGTAGGAGAACAGTGAACATTATTTTTAAAAGGACGAGATAATTTTATATACCTATATACCTATGTGTATACATAAAGATATGTGCATGTACACACACACGATGTGTATATAATATACATATATGCTTGATATTTTTTTAAATGGATAAACCATGAAATTAAAGGAGATGGATAGTGGAGCTGTTTGCATAACATTGTGCATGCACTTAATGCCACTGTACACTTAAAAATGGCTAAAATATTAAATTTTATGTTAACATCTATCGTACCACAATAAAAAGAATCAAATTTGCGGAAAGAGGGAGGCAACAGGAGTAGAAACTAGACTTAACTAAATATATCTTTCTCTGTAGATTTGATACTAGAATCACTTGACATAGTATAAAACAAAATTGAATTATGAAAAAAAGTATCTAAAAATTACAAAGAAGATAAGACCTGAGCTGACTCTGTACCCACTTTTACAGCAAACACACAAAGAAGGACTGTTCTTAGTGACTAGAACACAGCCAGTTCAGCATTTCTGATGGTGTATCACAAAGGACAAAAAAACAAAATACCTTAAGAGAAGTTTTACTGAGTTTTACGAAGTTTACACGTAGTAGGTGGTGGTGTCGATACTCTCATTCTGAATCCTTTCTGCATATTGGAATAAAGCTAAGCACTTATGTTAGTATCCTGGAGAAGTGGGATTTTCCATGTGGGAGAGAGGAAATAACATATGTAAGATGGATAATGTTATGCAAAGCTACTGTAATCCTGAGTTTGAATGGGAAGTACCAGTGTGAATTTATGATTGGTTTTATCCTGGAGGAGAGGTAAATTTCCAGCTTCGTCCACTGAAAAGGGCTACAGACAGTGATTAACTAGAGTCCCCTTACGCACCAGAACTTGATCTTTAGATGCCATTTCCACTAAATGGTATAAGAGGTTCTTGGAAAAATCGTTGGTTAAGGTCTGAGACAGAAGTTGTACGTGATGACCCGGGAACATCTGTCATACTAGAGAGCAAAGAAACTCTCAAAGACTACTAGAATTGTGTCAGAAGAACTTAGAAGCCAACTTGAATGGCCTCCCATTGGCAAGATGGGACAATTTAATAATCTGTAAGGATAATAACTACAGCTTATTGAAACGCATCTAATATACTTCTATCCATGATTTTATAATGATACCTTTAAAAAGCCTCGTTGATGGTCATTAGAGTATGCTAACAAATCTGTTATTTTAAAAACTAATAAAGGGCAAGAGTCAAATATTTCCCGGGCTTTTTCTATGTAAACCGTACTTCAGCAGAGCCAAATAGTTGATGGGGGGGTGGTAGTTCTCTTTATCGAAGCATTCCAGATAATAAAGGCAGAAGGAATAATAAAGTATCACCATTTTGCAACCCCTAATGGATGAGTGCATCTAGTTAGTGATCATCAGTAGCTGCTAACATCACCAGAGAGCCCAGACGTTCCCACTAGTGGAAGCACACAGTACCACCGATGAAGTAGTGTTGCCAAAAACATCAAATATGAATTGAATCATGCCTGCAGATCTAATTACTAATTTACTATAAATACAAGGGGTGGAAGAATCTGTTGTATAATCAGCAAAAGCCAAAGTGTGAGAGACTCTACTGGAAATACAACCTAGTCTGTTTGACAGATAAATTAAAACTCTCCCCACCCCCAAAGGATGGAGTTAAAGAAGCCTGAGAAATAAATGAGACAATTATAGTTTATGCACTTTATTTGACTTCTGACTTGAACAACTGTGCTTGAAAAAAGGAACAGTTGAGGAAGTGTAAACACTAACTGGATATTGAATGATATTAAGGAATTAATAGCTATTTTAGGGGTGATAGTGGTGTTGTGGTTATGCTTTTTAACTGAAGGTTTGTTTCTTTGAGAGATACAAACTGAAGGATTTGCAGTTGAAAGGATATGATCTCTAAGATTTGCTTCAACAAAAGCTAGAGGGGTTGGGAGAAAATGAGGGGTGTACATTAAGATCCTGAGTTAATAATTGTGAAATTTATATGATGAGTACATTGGAGTTGACTGCATTATCGTGTCTGATTTTGGCTATGTTTGGAATTTTTTACGTTAAAACCTTAAAAATGTTCCAGCTGTGGGGAAAAAACAATATTGTTAAATGATAATTTTATTGCCCTGGCTTATTCTCCTTTAATTCTGATTTCCCAAATGTTATCCTGCTTTTTAAAAACAGATTATCCATATATCATGTTCATAGCCATAAAAGGGGCAGTAGTGACTTTATTTCCTTCCATTTCTTTGCACCTTTTAGAAAAATCTTACGCCATGTTGAGGTTTCATTAGAACATAAACATCACTTTAGAATTGGTTGATTGCTTTTGGTGTGTTACTATGGAGTTTGTACTTGGTTCAGTGGGAATCAATATATGCCTCTCCTTTGTTTTTGTTTTTGTTTTTTTCAGGTCCTCGTTCACCTGGGACTCCTGACTAAGGAATCTGGATTTAAGATAGCAGAGACAGCTTTCAGTGGTGGCCCTCTTGGTGAATTAGTTCAGTGGAGTGATTTAATTACATCTCTGTACTTACTGGGCCATGACATTAGGATTTCAGCTTCACTGGCTGAGCTCAAGGAGTAAGGAGATTACTTTTCAATTTTAAAATCAGAATACAAAAAAGAAATTGTAAACTCTGAAAGCCCTCTATTAGTGTGTAATTTCTTGTGGAGGAAAATGCAAGTGATAATTCACTAAACAGGAGATAAGAAGATTATTTTCAGGAGCTAAATACATACACTGTGAAAAGGGTAATATGTTTTCATTGTAGATGCAGGCTCCAGAGGCTTCATAAATGAATGCCAGAAAATTCAAACTAAGGAGCTTATTCTTTGCTATTACAGGTGCTTCCAACATGTGCAGCACAAAACATTATTGACTTTCCTAATTCCCTGTCTCTTGCTGAAATGCATACCATTCCCTACTCAACTTCAAGCCTTCCAAATCTTAAAACAGGGCAGGTTCCTGTTTATAATTTAATTTGGATAGAATGAGTTTCTTGAAAGCCCTGATCCAATCCTCTTTTCAGTAAAGCCAACTTTCCGGTCTGAGTCTGTTAACTCTACCTGGCTTTTCTAGTTCCCTGAAACATTCTTCTGGCTCTAGCCCTCTCTTAATCTCTTATAGGTTGACACAGCTGGCTAGGCAGGAATGCTTTGCACCCCTTCACTCCTTTTGGATAATTGCCCATGGAGACTTTCTTCCCAGCAGCCAAGTTACCATGTTGCAGTATGAAATACCTCGAGTGAACATTCTAGAGATGGAAGGGTGTTTAAAACAAAATATGCCCCCCCACTTCTACTTTATTGTCCATGACATTGATGCCTAGAGAGGTCACTTGTGTTAGGGGCCAAGGTCCACACACCTGAGGAGTGGCACTGTTGAGATGAAAGCGGTAATACCAACTGTGATTTTTAAAATGATTTCTATATGCTAAAACTGTGATCAGGGCATTAGTTACAACAGGAGCGTCAGCATTTAGGATAACCACAGTATTGATGACGACTATTAGCAGCTAACATTTGTTGAGCACCTACTGTGCATCGGATACTGAGCATTTTACGTACTATTTACACAAACATGGAAGTAAGTGCTGTTGCTTTCTGCATTTTAACGACGAGGAAACTGAGTTGTTTAAGAACACATGGAAAACACTTGAGAGCCAGGATTAGAGCTAAGCCTGTCTGACCTCAAAGCCTGTGTTCTTGACCACTGTACTAAATTGCTCCTTTTGGATCTAGATAAACCCAAGGTCTTCTGAACCCCTAAACACTACCCATGTCCCTTCAGCATGCTGCCTCCTGCTTGCTTTAAAACACATTGTGTACATGGCCTGTGAAGTTGAGGCATCCATACATTCAGTAGTCATTCACTGCTTTTGGGGCACTGGTTCTTGGTATGGGGTATACAGAGATGACCAGCATGTGTTCAAGGAAATGCCAGTCCTTTGGTAATTACAACTAATACATTGCATAATAATTACACTAATTGCAATGTGATTAGTACTAATTGAGGCATGGATGCTATAACGTAAGCCAAGAGAGTACAGAAACAGTGACTATTGCTCACCATGGGGTATGTGGCACCTAGAATAGTGCCTAGCACCCAGTGGGTGCTTGTGACTAGTTACCGAGGAAACCAGTGAAGGGATGAATCAAGGAATGGGTGAGTGGGTGAATAAAGGGAAAGCTGTGCGAAACTCTAAGGACAGGTTCTCCCCAGGGAGGTCAGAAAGGCGTACGAAAGGACTACCAGGCAGAGACTTAATTTGTTGGTCAAGAAGTCTATGGAGTGCTTTAAGCATTGGTCACAGAACCAGATGTGTTTTATTTAAGAAGATAATTATGGAAGCCACACAGAGCAGTGGTTCCTGAAGATGCCTGCACATCAGAGTCACCTGGGGATCCTTGGGGCCTCCCAGTGCCCACACCATATGCCAGACTAATTAAATCACAGCCTTTGGGGATAGGACCCAGGCATGAGTATCTCGATGCCTCCAGATAACTCCAGTGGGCAGACAAGTTTGGGAACCGCTGAAGACAGGGTTGACCAGGAGTCCGCACACGGTGGCAACCATGGGCCAGGTGCAGTCTTCTGGTGTGTTTGTCACGAAACTCCCACGGGAACACAGCACACCCATTGTGGATGGATTGCCTAGGACTGCTTTTGTTCTCCAAGGGCAGAGTTGCGTGCTTGAGACGGGGGACGTGTGGCCTGCAAAGGCAAAAGTATTTACTCTCTGGCCCTATGTAGAAATACTGTCAAAATCTTGGGAAGAAACTGGTTATACAGAGCCTGGTAATTTCAGAGGGCCAGATGAGAGGAGGAGGAGGAAGGTACCTGAAGGAGCGGCAGTACCGCGCCACAGAGCAGAGTCCTGCTTCTAGGACGCGTCCTTCGAAGTAGGGTGGCCAGAATTTGGTGAGGGATGGTTATGGGGGGTGGGCAGGGATAAAAGGCATCAGTGAGGACCGATTTCTGGGTGTGAGCGGCAGTGTGGTTCGGTGAGCAGTTTTTACTCCCGCACTTGAAGTTGGCGTATGACCAAGTATGTCAGCTCTCTCTGGGTGCAAGGGTGGGTTTGTATGGATGGGTAAGGAGATGGGTAGATAGAAGGAAGGGTAACAAAAAATTATAAACCACAGTGCCGGTTATGTAATAGAGTCTAGTCAGAAGGAAAAAATTGACAGAAAAAATTAGGAAACAGCACAAGACAGTATAGAAGTTTATATTGTAGTAGCTAGAAATTGAAGACCTTTAGGAAGTCAGTGGGGGCTGGAGTAAGGAGAACAGGTTCTGTGGGGGAAAGCAATAGCCACTGTGTATCTGGGATACATGAGGCACTTTTCTTTTTAATACCTCATTTAAACACCTGAAGAATCCCTGACACGTTGCTTTCTTATTATCTTTTCTGTCACAAATCCTGTTTTGTGGGTAGGTCGGGTTTTGTTTGTTTGTTTGTTTATTTGTTTCTCATGAGGAGGAAAGACCAGAAAGGTTAGTGACGTCTAAGATCTCATGGCTGCTAGTGGAGCCAGATAGTAGAGACAGATTCAGACCCAGCTCTTCCTTGGTTTCAAAGTGTGTTTGTGTGTGTGTGTGCATGCGTGCCACCATTTACTTTTGCCAGAATCTGAATCAGGGCTCTAGATAGGCCCTGATTGGTGGGCAGAATTTGGATAGGCAGCAGATTGGGATAGACCATGCCATCCTCCCTGACAACATCCTTGGGATGTTTGTTTGCCTATTAATGTTGCTAAGTGTCATATCTTGAAATAAGTTCTTGTTTTTTTCCTCTCTCCTGTCCTTTTTCTAGGATAATGAAGAAGGTTGTAGGAAACCGATCTGGCTGCCCAACTGTAGGAGACAGGATTGTTGAGCTCATTTATATTGATATCGTAGGACTTGCTCAATTCAAGAAAACTCTTGGGCCATCCTGGGTTCACTACCAGTAAGTGCTACATGCTGTCCTAAAGTTAATAGAGCTTTTTTTTTTTCTTTTTTTTAAAACAGGGGGGACATGGTACAGGCAGAAAACGCTTATCAAATATTACCTTCTGCACTATGTGGAATAGGTTTCTCATTCCTAATTGAAATTCACATTCTCCCCAGTGACTTTTTACTTTCAAAGGCTATTCATTATTTTCATTGATTTCTCTTAGGAATAGACAATAAGTGTCCAGCCACCTCTTTACCTTCATTAATACTCCTCATTCCTCTCTGTATGCCTACACCAATATCATTTGTTACTGAAGTAACAATTTGGATAAAATGTGGAAAATGTCATTTCTTATACTGCTCAGGTTTGAGATGATGACTCATTTCTCTTCCCCTTTCCCTCGTGAGTTGTCATTTTTGGAAGAGAAAGCTGTGAATGCCTTGTCTGAATGCTGGGGTCTTGCACTTTTTAAGACGACCTGTGCTGAGAATGACCCAAGTGAACGCCTTTGTCATTTTGGAGAAGAACCCATTGTTCCCTCTGTGTGGGTTTGGGACCATGATTTAGTGTTTGAGATGATTTTACATGGTACACAAGCATGGCATTAAATAACAATGAATTATATAATGAAGTTTATCAATCTTTCAGATTTCCTCCAATCTTTCTAAAAAGGCTTAGTTAGATGCTCTTGTACCTCCAACACATCGTGCAATGCTTACGTGCATTTTTAACAAGCTGAGAGTAGCTGTCAGTTTCAGCCTTCAGGCAAAGTATCCAGTTTAAATTTAATAATAATTTTTAAAGAAGAGAAATATGCTATTTTTGGTTATCTTCCCCTTACTAGAGTTGGTACTGGCTTTCATTTATGGCCTCTAAAGTTTTCCAATAGATGTAAATAAACATATTTTATCTAATGGTGTCAGTGGTACATAAATTTGGTAAAAATCCTGAAGTTAGTACCAACCTGACTAGCTGATAGTAAATGTTGACCTACAGTTTGAACCAACTTCCTAAAAGAACACTTGGAAAATCTTTCAAGTAGCATGACTTAAAATCTCTTCATGTGTTTCTTTTCTGTTGCTATTGGGTAAAGAGATGTTTTGATGTGTTCCTGTAACTTGACCCAATTAGTTGAATCCTTAACAACTTGAACTAGGTCCATTTCAGATTAGTTTATAATTTCATATTATTTATTAACTTTAATCTCCAAGCCTATGTCAGATTGCAAGTCCTTTAGTAGATATTCAAAAGAAATAAAAGGTCAAGATTTTAAGATTCTCCAAAACATAGTAGGGAAAACATCATTGTCTGTAGAATTTTCTTGCAGTTTTCTTGCCAGTAGCAATATTTTTTTCTCCCTCAGCGGTGCCATGCTCAGGGACAGAAGGAAGGGATTGATTGAGGAGTCTGTGCGCTTTTCGTTTCCTTTTGGATATAGTTTCATCAAAAAGCAAAACAAAAATCTTGGTTTGAGCCAGGATAGCGCTCTACCTTCTGTATCACATTATTCCTGGTTTTTTTTGGTTTGTTTTTCCTTGAAATCTTCATACATCACAAGCCGTCACATTTGTTCTCAGTTATGTGGAAATAGCCATCTTTATTTTTGGTTAATAAGCCGTGTAAGTAAACAATCGTTTTTTGTTTTTTTTTTTTCCTTTTTAGCTACAGCATTAAAGAAGGAAAGAAAGGCAGAGCTATCATTCTCTGGCATTTAGCAAATGGCAGGCATCTGGTACAAAAGGACAGAGACATCGCGGGCATCCCTAGACTCACATATCCTCACCATTAAGAAGGGCTGTTGGGATGGAAAAATGTCCTCAGTGGTAGTGTTTTGGTCAATTAAAAAGGATGATTTCATTATTAAAATGGTCACCACCGATTGGTATTTGATTCTTTTTTTTTTTTTAAAGATTTTATTTATTCACTTGAGAGAGAGAGAGAATGAGAGAGAAAGCACATGAGATGGGGGGAGGGTCAGAGGGAGAAGCAGACTCCCTGCCGAGCAGGGAGCCCGATGCGGGACTCGATCCCGGGACTCCAGGATCATGACCTGAGCCGAAGGCAGTCGCCTAACCGACTGAGCCACCCAGGCGCCCTGGTATTTGATTCTTATTGGATGAAAAGGCACTGTCTCCAAGGAATTTTCTGGAAGGGTATAGTATCTATCCTCCCTTTAATAAATCATCGTCCATGTTAGTAATACTAGCTGGCAGGACATCAGTTAGGACTTCAGCCCTGCAGTCTTTGTGGTGTGATGAAGCTAAGATTTCATCCAGAGACCAAGCAGGTCCTCTGGAAAGTTTCTTGCCCACTTCTTTCCCTTCTGAAGATTTGACACGGTCAGGACTCTCTCAGTTCATCTTGGTTGATGGTACATGGCAGGAATTCCGTTAAATGTAAAAGTATCATCTGATCTTCCATTTAGGAGCAAAACCTTGAGTCCTGTTGATCTTGGAAACATATCTGTAAATTCTTTCCAATTTATGTAGGGACCCAAGAAATTCAGTTAAACATGTGTTCAGTGCCTTCATGCAACTAGTACACCACTCGGGACTGCAAAACCCATACCCGTTTTTCTTCCTGTGAGGTCTTTGCTGAGTATTGAGGACACACAGGAAAGTGAGGTGCAAATAGCACAAGATACACCATGTTTTACATCCAACTCCAAATTAGAAAGTAGGTCCTGGCAAGGAACTTGTCCATCTTATAGTAGTGTGGCTCAGAGCAAAGAGAATGTTCCAGAAGTCATTTGGCATGAGCACAGCGATTCCCGTTAGGAGGAGGCCAGCTGCCTTGGGCAGCAAGGCAAATATCTTTTTAAGTCATCGATCTGTTCCTGATGCTTCAGACACACAAAAGACATTAGAGGAACTGCATAAATATTAACAACACAGACCCAGTTCCAAAAACACAGCTGTAGAATGTGATTGAAGGAGGAAAACTGTAATGTTAAACCCCCTCTGCCATACACAGAGATCCGTCCCCTGCCTCTGGTTTATAAAACAAACTCAGGTCAGCTAAAAAAAAAAAAAAAAAAAATACATGATTCCCAAACTAAAGCTTACGTAGGAGGAAGTAGAATTCCAAGTTTCTCAGACGTTCCATCTTTCATGCTATAGCTTTCCGCTGGCTTGAGAAGCCCAGCATCATGTAGCATGGTATCAGAGTCCCAGCTTGCAGGCATTAGGCTCCCACCAGGCGTCTTGAATCATCAGGGTTTGTCTGAATTCTCTAAACTTAGAAGAAAACCAGCAAAACTCCAAAGTTAAAAATAAAATCACACGCCAAAGCTAGAGAGGCATATACCCTGTTAGAGTGGATTGCAACTGAGTAGAAGGAGCCAAAGCCTTCGAGACAAAGGTTTCTTAGGTCAAGGATGGCCTGTTCCTCCCTGCTGTGCTTGCACAGAGCCTGTAATCTTTGAGGCTCAGCCCCATCCCCTGGGCAGGAGCAGAGCACCCCCACCTGTCCGCGTGTGTCCCTCCCTCCCCTCCTGCTCTGCAGCAACCCTCTGCAGAACAGCCACTGTTGTCCCTACATTCTCTGAATGCTGCCATCTTTCTCAAAATATACTGATTCCAACCAGTGGCTTATTTTAAAATACAAGTTAGAGTTAGTTACAATATGGGAGGTTTTGATGTAAGTTTTTAATGCAAACTTTGATCCTAAAAATATACACATAAGTTAAGGAATGGCAATGTTTTATTAGTAAGAAAAAAGGAATGCCCCAAACTACTCAGAGACCAGAGAAAACACACACAGGTCAGTTCCTTGGCTCCCCAGCTTTCTTTATTCCTGGACTGGTCCCGTTTCTGTCCACCTTGTGGTTGACGGCTGTCAAGCTGATGATGCATTCTTGGTGCTAATTGTGAAAACTGTCACTGTGACGGGAGCATGTTCCTTGAGAGCCACGCAGGAATCCAAGCTAAGGAAGCGCCTTCTGTGGTTGGCTTGTGTTCGCTCTCGCCCTCTGTCTTCTCCCGTTCTTGTCTACGCAGAGGGTGGTGATCTCAGATGAGAAAAGCATCACACGGAAGTGGCGATTTGCTCTTGATTTTTCTGGAAAATCCAATCTGGTGTTTGCATTTTATTCTGAATCACACATTGATGTGGAAAAAAAGTTGAGAGAACGCCTTCATCGTAGTGGGGAAAGGAAGAAAGAAACTGGATCCGATACTTACAACTCACTTGCCATTATCTGATTATAAAATGCAGGCTTTAATATTTTTTTAAGATGTTATTTATTCATTTGCGATACAGAGATAGCCTGAGCAGGGGGAGAGGCAGAGGCAGAGGGAGAAGCAGACTCCCCGCTGAGCCAGGAGCCCCACGTGGGGCTCGATCCCAGGACCGTGGGACCATGACTTGAGCCGAAGGCAGTTGCTTAACCATCTGAGCCACCCAGGTGCCCCTAAAATGTGGGCTTTAATATTTATTTGCTTTTATGCTCATTGGTCCAGGAAGAGCCATTGAGAAGTATTGATGAGGTGTAACCACAGAAAACAGAGCTATTTTTATTGGCCAGGCACAAGCTAAATGTACATCAACGGTTTGAGAATCGGTGATGAATTGAAAGAATGAGTTAATTAATGTAGGAGATTTCAGCATTGATTCTTGCATTGGTTGTTTTTTTGTGTGTGTGTACTCTAAAGCAGTGATTGACAGGCTCTTTCTATAAAGGGCCATGTAGTAAATATTTTAGGCTTTGCTGGCTTATGGTCTTTCCGGCAACTATTGAAGTTCTCTGTTACTGAGTGAAAGCAGCCGTACACCCTAAGTAAACAATTAGGCGTGGCTAGGTTGAAATAAAACTTCATTTCTGAACACTGAAAATGGAATTTCATCTAATTTTCATGTCACAAACTATCTCTTTAAAAAAAAAAGAAAAAACCTTTTAACATAAAGATCATTCTTCGTTCACAAGCCATACAAAAATAGATAGTAGACCAGATATTTGGCTGACCCAGTTTGAAGATTTTGTTGGAAGAGTCAAATGAAACGTCTTCGGTTTTACTCCTGGCTCTAGAAGAAAGCAGTAATGTCCCAGTCCTGTCAAGTTGACAGAAAAATCAACACTGCCTCTTAAGGGAGGTTCTAAACTCTACCTAAAATTAAATACACTTATTAATTGATGAAATGGTAAATGACTGTTGAAAGAGCTAAGGTGTGCCGTATGCTTTACAGAGAGTAAGACCTCCCTCTTCGTCAGTTCGGGCTGCTGTACAAAATGCCACAGTCTGGGTGGCTTAGAGACAACCTTTATTGCTCACGGTTCTGGAGGCTGAAGTGCAAGGGCAGAGAGCCGGCATGGTCAAGCGAGGCTCTCCTTCCTCCAGGTCTCAGACTTCTCACTTTGTCCTCACCTGAGGGAAGGGGCAAGGGAATTCTGGGGGGTCTCTCTCTCTCTTTTAAATTAATTTATTTCAGAGAGAAAGAGATCAGGAGCTGGAGGGGCAAAGGGTGAGAGAGAGAATCCCAGGCAGACTCCCTGCTGAGCGTAGAGTCTGACTCAGGGCTCCATCCCAGAACCCTGAGATCATGGCCTGAGGCGAAATCAAGAGTCAGACACTTAACTGACCTGCCACCTAGGAACCCCTGTGGGGTCCCTTTTATAAGAATACTAAACCCATTCATGAGCTAATCACCCCCAGGGCCCTATTTACTAGTACCATCACCTTGGGGGTTTAGAGTTTCAGCCTAAGAATTTGGGAGGGGAACACAAATATTCAGACCATGGCTGCTTCTAAAAACGGTAGTTCTTTCGTTTCTTCAGCAGCTCTTCGTTAGGCTCCACCGTACGCTTGGCCCTAGCGAGGGGGCAGCAGTGAACAAGGCAGTCTACAGTGCTAGCTCTCGTGGGACTTTGTATTTTGTTGTTATCTGAGTGATCTTCAATGACTTGTCAGCTAATCTGACGGAAAACATACCTGTGTGTGATCGCTCAGGCTCAGAAGTCACACATGGAGATGTATGGTATAAAGGTTGTAGTCTCTCACTTCCCACCCACTAGTGTTTCTGATGAAAAGTATTTGTACGTTCTTGGTAGTCCCTGCAGGACAGGTTAGAACTTTTACCTTTTTTTTTTTTTTTAAAGATTTTATCTATATATTTGAGGGAGAGAGAGAGACAGAGTCCAAGTGGGGCAGGGTGGGGGTCAGCAGAGGCAGAGGGAGAAGCAGACTCCCCGCTTAACAGGGAGCCCGACGCTGGACTCCATCACAGGACCCTGGGATCATGACCTGAGCCGAAGGCAGACGCTTAACCAACTGAGCCAACCAGGCGCCATGAACTTTTACCTTTTGAACTTTGGGGTCAGAGTTGTAGTTTTATCCACATTACTTTTTCTTTTCAGGTGCATGCTCCGAGTCCTGGATTCATTTGGTACTGAGCCAGAGTTTAACCATGCTAACTATGCCCAGTCTAAAGGCCACAAGACGCCCTGGGGAAAATGGAATCTGAACCCACAGCAGTTTTATACCATGTTCCGTGAGTATTCACGCTTCCCCTCTGCTTTCCAGAATGCCACCGGAGATAAACGGGAAAAGAAACTAGATGGCTGTGTATTTTGGGTTATGATTCTCAGGGCTTTTAGCTGTAGAAACATGTGCTGTGGAACCTTTCCCTTGGGAATCACTGATTTTTTTGTTGTTGTTGTTTAATTGGAATTAAGTCCATATGAGCATTTTGTGAAAAGCCTTAGAAATGTTCTAGAGAAAAAAACGTTCAATCTGAAGTATCACTAAAAACCATTTGGGAAAGGACTCTGGGTGGATTCTGGATTGGCAAGCACTAAACACGTTTCATTCCGCACAGATGCTGTGTAGGGTCCACTTGATGACTGATGAGGAGTGAGGTCTTTCATGTAGATAGATTTTCGAAAAAAATGAATCTTAATTATTTATACATCAACCCTTGTAAAGAAAAAAAGTCAGCTTTTTTTTTTTTAAAGGATCTGTTCCATACCTAATCACTTCTCATGCTCTGACACCAGAATGAAATCTTACTTGCTCTTGCTCACCAGGTGTCACTGATGCCAACAGCAGTAATAATTTCAGGAGGTGTTGTAGTGGACACCTCCAAAATGATGAACTGACTTTTCCGGCGGTCGGTTTTTTTCTGTTTCTGTCCTGTTCCCTTTCCCATATTCACCATTTCTTATTGCTGCTAGCAATTTACCTCCTCGAGCCTCATTTCACTGATAATTAGCTGAGGACTGTGACGGAAACTCCCAAATTTGATAATGATCATGCCCAAAATAAACTTAGAGTTGAAGTCTGTATCCCTCGATTGAGGTGAAGTCCTATTCTGGAAATGTCACACGAGTTAAACATGACCTCATTTGGATGCTCAGAGTGGAGAACTCCCATTTTCCAAAGTTGTCAGAATAATTGTAATCCAGAGATTTTCATCCTAGAATTAGTATCTGAGATGTGGGTCTGTTTCCTTTGTTGAGACCCAGGGGATTCTGTGGCCTACTTCTCCCTGTGTGCTCGCCTCTCCCCATTGTATGTAGTCACCCTTTTCTCAGGTTCATTAAACATAACAAAGAACACATTGGACTTAATCCTTGCATGTGACATATGAGACAGTAGAATTAAGAAGGGTTATGGCAATTGGACAGTGGTGATTTAAAAATCAGCTCATGGTCAAGTGTTCAGTGTTCTTTTCAGCTCAGAAGGATTTGCAAGAGCATGTTATATGCATGGCAGACATTATTATTGTTCCTGGAGCTATATCATCCTGCTATTGCAACCCGTCCTGGGGGCACAGCTTAGGGGACAGACTAATATGTGGCACGTTGGGTGATAGATGGCTGGTCAGCATGTTAAGATATGATTGGAGTTAGCCTTTGGTTTGACTTTATTGTATAACTTTTGAGGGGCTGGGATGAGGTGGTATAGAATATTGTAAGAAGTAACCTGTGCATTATATCAGATGAAACATGTTAGGCATTTCTAAAATGGCCAGAATAACCCGAATGATAGGCTGTATCCTCTACAAGATGGTGTTGCCTTGTATCCAGAGAGTAGAAATAGGAAGTATTTCTAGAAACTATAAAGTTCTCTTCTAGAATGTTGAAAATCAGAGTCCTAAAAACCTATTTTGTTCTCCACGAATGGAGGATTTCAGCAGTGTTGGTTGACTGAATTGAAAGAAATTCATTGCTTAAAATGTAACTAAAGATGAAAACACAGACTAATTCCTATTAACCTGGGAAGGGGACGGATTTTCTGACTCAGAATTCAGCAGGAATCAGGGGAGAAAACTGATACATTTGACTGCCTTTAAAAAAAACAAAAACAAAAAACCTGTATGGCAAAAACAAGCAAATTCTGTCTTGGTGGGTTAGTATCCTTTAGTATATTAAGAGCTTCTAAAAACTGAAGGAAAAGTTCCATAATCCAACAGGAAAATGAGCAAAGGCCATTATTCATTGCAAGGAAGAAGAAGCTTATTGCCCCAAGCATTTGAAAACATATTACCCTCACTCACCATAAAGAGAAATACATACTTTAACTGCACCAAGACACCATGTCCCAAACATCAGGCTCACCAGGATCCAGAAGTTGGTAGCATAGCTATTCCAATGGTGAGGGTCCGTCCATCTTTTCCTGCCCTACTAGTGAGAATGCAACATGTTACTAAGTGGGGGAGCATATTTGTCACCATCTAACAAAACTATCAGCACATCTTCCCTTTGAGCAGGTCATATCTAAGAGTCTCTCCCAAAGATAAGTGAGCAGAAAAAAAATGGTGTGTGCACAGGTCATTTGTTGTGACACTGTTCGAAATAGGCAAAGAGTGGCAATGACCCAGATGTTCATACTAGGGGACTGAGTAAATGACATGGTCCCCTGAGAGAGGGGAGCACCATGAAACTGGAAGGAGTAGTGAGGACGGTTCCCCACCGCTCTAAGGGATACGGAGAAGTAATAAAGCCAGCACGCAGGGCAGCTTGTCGACCTCCTCCCTTCTGGGTGAGAAGGCAGGGTGTGCGTATGTTAGTGGGTGTGAACTTGCCTGCCTTTTCAAAAGAAATAAGCTAAGGATAAATAGCAAGCCTTTGAAAATCACTTCCCCTGGCGGAAGGGGGTGCAGGACCAGGGACAGAAAGATGTCTCTTTAACGTACCTTATTTTGACTTAGGAACCATGTCAATGTTTTGCATAATTTATAAAAAGAAAAAAAGCATTCACAAACAACCGAAAACGACTGAAAAAAAGAAACACACCTAGTGTTCTATATCAGATTAGTGTGAAGGTCCCACACAGAGAAAATAATTACTTCAAGTGACTTTAAAACTCAGTCTTTGGACCATACATTCATAGTGGGAAATATTTACATTGTTATTTGAAACTGCTAGAGGTATACTGCAGGAGCCCAGACTTTCAGTATACAAGAAGGTGGGTAGTATTTAAGGAGTTTAAAGACTGTATTATCTCCAGCTAGAATAGGAAATACCAATATCAATTTACTTTTCTCTTTAAAAAGGAAGTGTTTCCTAGCTCTGTACTTGGAAAAGGATCAAAAGTAAAGACAATCCAGTAGCAAGGAGTATCCTTGGCACTCAGACTGGGAACCTTTTAAATACCTCTCCCACTGGGGCGCCTGGGTGGCTTAGTCAGTTAAGCCTCTGCTTTCAGCTCAGGTCATGATCCCAGAGTCCTGGGATGGAGTGCCGCATCAGGCTCCTTGCTCAGCAGAGAGCCTGCTTCCCCCTCTGCCTGCCACTCCCCCTGCTTGTGCATTCTCTCTCTCTCTCTCTCTCTCTCTCTCTCTCTCTCTAACAAATAAATAAAATCTTTCAAATAAATACCTTTACCATGATAAGGAACCTCCTGCTCAGATAAATAGCTGATTCCAGGTCTAGGGCAGGAAACATTCACAAGGGGACCTCTAGACATGCCAGCAAGGAAGCTAAGGAAGACCATCGGGATGGAGTGAGAAGGACATAGGAGCCAAAGATCGGGTAGTTTGAGAATCAGAAAGAACGGCTACAGTGAATTGCAGTCAAACCAGTGACGGATACTCCACGAGTCCAGGATGATCTCCAAACAAGAGAAGCCCACAAAGTCCATTGATCCCCCTTCTCAAGTTGCTGGGACACCACGTCATTACTCTGAAAAATAAAGGGAAAGAATCCAGCTTTAATCCTGCCTTTCTAGGGCAAGTTGTATTTGAAGGTAATCAAAAAGTTGATGAAAGAAATTTGCTAATCATGAGGAAATCACAGCTAAAAAATGCCAAAGGAATGAAGAAGGAGAAAATCAGCATTTTAATACTCCTAAAGAGACAGTGGAATAAGGCGGGGATCATCCGTGGTTGGTACGGCCTTCACCTCATAGGTTGATGGCAAGCTTTCTCATGAATGACGCTGCCTTAAATGCAGAAAATATGGACCTGAAGAGGGCGCTTAAGCAGTTCGAGACCTTTGTTGTGTTGCGGTGTCTGGGCTGGAGAATTGGCACAACACAGTGACTCCCAAAGCCTGCCCCCAGAGAGCTTGGGTGTCTCCTCCAGAGGGGGGTCCTTTCCGAGCCACTTGACGGAAGGCTGGGTCCGGTCTAACCCAGTCATCCCCACAGCATCTTCCATTCCCTCGCCCTTTGGGTCACTGGGGCTATTCTAGCTGTCCGAAGGGGAAGATCGTTGGTGTGAGTAAGAAGGAAGTGTCAAGTTATGTTGATGTATTGTTGATTTTTTTTAAAACACAGCGTATTTACTGTTGTTCACTATGTGGGTTGACAGTAATCATTACATCGCTGGTGTGTAAGTATGCACATGCATTACACAGTTGTTGTACTAGATTGTGTGCTGATGAGGTGCAAAATGGAAAGCGTGGATCCCCAGGAATAGAGTGTTGTACTTGTAGAACTCTGTTGTCTTCTAGTCCAGCTGTCATCCGACCAGATTTAGCAGTGTTATAGCATGTGTGAAGTGCAGAGGGAGGATGGGGAAGCTGGTCAGAAAGGGCCCAGGTTTCGGAAGAGAAGGAGAAACACGCACCATTGCTGACGCATCTCTAGGAGCGATGACATGAGGTGGCCCTGACCAGAGCGCGTTTGCTCTTAAATATTCAGAGCTGAACACTTCTCACCTTAAAGCTGCTTCTATTTCTCCTCTATCTCTTCTCCTCACCAAGTTGGTGGACTTTCTACAAGTTGGAAAACCTGATTTTTCTTTATTGTTTTGCTCCAGATCTCAGAATTTCACTGCAGCCATCCTCTTTGTGTATTCTGTTTGCATTCGGGCATTTTTGTGTCAGCATAGACTATTCCTGATAGCTCCCTAAGCGGCTTCTATAGGGACCATCCGAGTGGTCAGGCAACGCTGAGTCCATTTGGCTACACCTACTGAGTGATGATTTTTTCCAAGAAGCTGAAAAATATGGGGGTTCCTCCCTCATGGCAAGCCCCTCGTTCCTGCACTTACCTCTTGGCCACACTCCAGGTGGCCTGTGGGCCAGGCACTAAGGCCTTCCTCTTGCCACCAGAGCCAGCCCTTAAAAACTCAGCTTGGACTGAGCTATCCCCGCTCAAAGACCGTGGTGCCCTCCCTTGGCCCTCCCCCCACCTCCCCACTCCATACCCCTCCCCAGGTGCTCACCCTGGCCCCGCTAGACAGCCTGCTGGTTTCTGAAGGTGCCTCCTAGGTACCTCCCCACTCTGGCTTCCTTCAAATCACCCTGATAGCAAAACTGCATTTTTTTTTTTTTCTTGAAGACTCAATTTAAAAGACTTCCTCCATCTTTCCAGTCAAACTGAAGAGAAATGTTAACCCTATCACAAAAACAAAAAGCCTCCCCCCCTTGGAGAAAGGCCCTCATACTCTAATATAAGCATAGCATTATCATAGCTTTCATGGGTATATTTTTACGTAGTTGTAAATACATAATAGAATTCTGGATCTCTTTTTTTTTTTCCTTCACTTAATAGATAATTTTTTTCCAAGGCTCTTTTAAAACCATGATTTCCAAGGCGGTTTTATAGTCCATCAAGTGACTAGCTCGTAATTTGTACCTATTTTGGGGAAAATTATGTTGTTTCTTGTTGACAGGTAACGCTGCTGCTTGTTCTGGGCTTGCCAGGGTCTTGGCTTGACCCTCCAATTGGGCATTATTTCCATAGGCAGCCTTCGGTCTGCTATACATTCTGCTTTTTCTGAACTCCTGGAGGCGGTCTGTCTTGTTTTTCTCACTTCCCAACAAGGTGCGTTATACCTCGGTAAACAAAGGCAAGACATTTGCCCATCCCATCTACGAGAGAAAACGAAGCCCTGAAGTCGAGGACTCACGCCTCGAGGTAGCCCGTATTTGGATAGCTCTAACTCCCTGCACCACGCCCTCTTGCACAGCTCCCTCGGGCTTATGGAACAGCAGCAGTGCTGAGCCGTCTTTGCCTGATTGTGTTTGTCCCTCCCCTTCGCTGGAGCCTCTGCCTGAGCGCAGCAGGAGCAGAGATGACCAGACTCCTCAGCCCTGCGCTCAGGCGGCTGTGGTCCCAGACTTCTCTTGACGTCCCCTAGCTGGAAGGTTTCAGTAACATTCAGGAGCCTGCTGAACCGCCTTGCTCTTCATTTCGCCGTCTGAGAACGTTGCCTGTTCTCTACGCAGAGTCCGTTCGTATTGGCTTATTTTAAATTAATTAATGAATTAATATTTTGAGAACTGCCACATTTGAGCTGTCATTCACCATCTGAAGACACCGAACAGTTCGCCTTCTGGGTGCTCGCCCTCTGCGCTTTGAGTCGAGGGCTGGGGAGGATTCAGCATTTCTCGGTACATGTGGGCATCGGGCAGAAAAGACAGGGAGCTGTGATAAAGTTGAGTGAAGAACGGGCTGGGGGTTTCTGGAAGTGTTCTTTGAGAGCCTTCCCATTTCACCTCCAGCCCCTCTCCTTTCTTTACACCATCTGGCCTGCCTCATGCTGTTGTCCTCCTCTTGGCTTTGACGAGTCTTCCAGGGTGCCATGTGTTCTCCGATGTGCAGGCCATTGTGTGTGTACTCCTTGGTCTGGAAGCTCCAAGCCCTCACCCCCAACACACACACCCTTGCTCATCCTTCAGGGACGTGTCCTGTCCTCTGGAAACCTTCCCTTCCCAGAGCCACATGCTCCCATTCTATGACTCTTACACGTGTATTCCAGCCCCAGTCCTACCTTGTGTGCCCCACACGCCTGGTCACTGCTGAGTCCTCCATACCTGAAGTGGTAGCATCATTGGTGATAAGTATTTGTAGGATCAATGAATAAAGAGCAAGAGGACTCAGTTTTCCCTAACTACAGGATGGGGTTAGTTAAAACGTAAGTCAGATCATGACACCCCTCTGCTCACCCCTCTGCTCACCACAGGCATCTCACTGTAGGGAAAGACCAGTCATTCCAGTGGCCTCAAGGCACCAATATCTGTCTGGCCTCATCGCTTACTACATGTCTTCTTGCTCACTGCTCTCTAGTCCCATAGCTGTTTCCTAGTTGGGTCAGGCACCCTCCTGCCCCAGGACCTTTGCATTGGTTATTCCATCTTTCAAACATTCTTCCCTTAGAGACTTTCATGTCTCTTTCTTCGGGGTTTTGTTTTGTGTTTTTTGTTTTTTTTTTTTGTTTTTTTTTGTTTTTTTTTAGCATCCTTTTTCTTTTTAAAGATGTATTTATTTATTTGACAGAGAGAGAGAGCACTCACTCCTGGGTGGGTGGTAGGGGCAGAGGGAGAGAGACAGAGAGAATCCCAAGCAGACTCCCCACTGAGCATGGAGCCTGATGCGGGGCTTGATCTCACAACCCTGAGATCATGACTTGAGCTGAAATCAAGACGCTTAACCACCTGAGCCACCCAGGCACCCCTCTTTCTTCTGTTTTTTAACTCAACTGTTACTTCAGTGAGACCAACCCTAAGTACCCCTCTTTTAAGTACTTTTTCCCCCCAGTTTCATGTGTCCCTTCCCTGCTTTGTTTTCCTTGTTCACTGTATTATCAAGCAACATTTATACTTCCCTTATTTTTATTTTATTTTTTCCTCCCCTGGAATCTGAGACATAGGGGTTTTGTCTGTTTGGTTCATCGCTGAAACTCCCACCAACTTGAAGAATGCGTGGCTTAGAGTAGGCATTCAGAAAATACCAGTTAAAATGAATGATAATGCCTGTTCTATTTTAGTCCAGGCAACAATGTGAGGAAAAGTGAGATGTGTTGTCTGTTGAACCGTATGTTGTACACCTGAAGCTAATGTAACATTGTGTGCCGAGTAGACCCCCCAAAAAAAATTTTTATAAAAAAGAATTTCAAAAAGCTTTTTAGGGCAAGTGGCTTCAAGTTGGTCTCTTGTGTCTTCCCACAGAAGATGTTCGTGTGGTTGAGCTTTCACAAGTTGTTCCAGTCATGCTGGTTGTTGTCATTGACATTCTCTTTGAATGTCTCCCAGAGGCTGGGACTCAAGGTGTGGTTTATTTGCATGATCAGGTAGAAATAATGGCTTGTAGACCAAAGATTCTGCCTGACAAAACAGGGCTTGTAGAAATGGACTACTTTCCTTTCATGCAAATGATAAACCTGTTGGCTTCAGCTAAGGATCACTTCCACGTGCGATTTTATTTTTAGGGCCTGACAAGCAAAGGAGCTATTTGTGATTCCAACTGCCTTTTTGGCCTTTGACTTCCATCAATAGGACTCTTGCCTTTTACTTCTGTGCAGACCAGTGAGTGATGGGATCAGCCTTACAGTTCCTTTATCAGAGTCTCAGCCTTCAGGAGTGATGTTCTTCTGAGGAGTCCATTCCCTCCTAAATTGCTTTTTGACGCTTGAGAAATTTACTCCACTGTGCCTTTTGTCAACAGTTCAGGCTCTCATCTTTTCAGCCCAGCTGTACATAATAGTTTCCCTAGCTTGCATCCTGACCTGTTCTCTCTCGCCCTCTCTCTCTCAGCTCATCATCACCACCATTTGAAAAACTTCAGTTTGGGTAAAATTGGAAGTATAACATGACTGGCTGTTTAGTTTTTAAAGCCAGATCACTGCTTGTGTGATGGGACTGTATTTGTCAATAAAGGTTTTTCTGTCATGCCATTTACACCATCAGAATCGGCATCAATGTCATGAATATGATAGTAGCCAGTATTCTTCCCCACTTTGTTAACAAAGTTCCCAAATAGACAAAAATGGTGAAAGAAATGTACAGTAGGAACTCACAGAACTAGACAGCTAACCTAACAGCTTCCTTCACTTGCTCTGTGGCTTCTCAGTCCATCTGTCTGTCTATGCGCCCCGTCAATCCACAGCTTTTTGATGCATAAAAGAACACTTAACCCATAGAGGTTTCAGCATACCTTAACTAGCACTCAGTATTGGTCACCAAACCAATTGTTTTTCTTTGTTATCTGTAGCATTGAGTTATTTTACTGTTTGTCTCCCCAGATGAATATAAGTGCAGTGAAGGGAGCTTCATTCATGCTTGCTCTATTTAATGATGTATCCTGAACTCTTCCCAAGTTGTTTTCTGGCTCATAGTAAGTGCTCAATAAATGTGGTACTGTTGAATGAATTGACAGTACTTAAAAACCTATGATGTTAGGATTTTACAACTCTGCATCACTGGTTTCCCTTCTTCCCCCCTTTAGTTTTGTGACCTGGATTAAAAGATATGTTAGTTTATCAATTAAATATTTATTGAACGCCTATCACTTAGGAAGCCTGATTCATTCCATGAAGAACAGGCTTTAGTTTTGGAACTTTTGTGCCAAGGGTCTGATGCTGGGAGCAGTTTAGGCACGGCCTGCTACTTGGTATTATAGATCTACCCACCTATGGAATCAATCATACCAGTTAATTAAGCATTTCCCATGGGCTTAATCAGTCATGCATGCAAAAATATTTGCTCAATTTCCTACTATGCTCTGGCAGTCAGCATAAAACATGGTTCAGTCTCAAAGAACATAGAGTCTGTCATCGAGATAATAACGTGGGAAAGAGACTGTAACTCTTCCTGATCTAAGAGGAGGTCTACTTATCTCTGTGTTGGGAAGTTAGGGAATCCCTCAACCAGGAGGTGAAAGGAGCTAAGCCTTCCAGGAAGGAGCAGGTGGGAAGACATGCCAGCACAAGAGAAGATGGAAAGCATGCATTCATTACACACCCCAAATGGGTAAGTCATCATGGAGAAAAGGTATCAGAGGGTGACCCGAAATGAAGCCAGAATGACAGGTAGCCTGGCTGGTGCTTCATCCTGAAGGAGGTGAAGATTTTCAGCCACAAACTGCCACGGTTCTCTGTTTGTTGCAAAGAATGCCCGGTCAGGCAGCACAGAGGATGTGCCCGACGAAGCAGGAAGGAGGAAGGGCAAGGCTGAAGGTACGGAGAGCACTCAGAAAGCCACTGCAGAAGTGACGAGAGCGTGATGGTCTACAATACTAGTTGATTTCGATAGGCAAGAATTGGAAACGTCCTAAACGTTTCATAGGGTGGACTCGTCAGGATTTCTGTCTTGTTGACTTGGTCACAAGGGTTCATTGGCTCTTGTCCCTGGGAGTTGTTGAAACCAGCTTTAGGTTGAGCTGAATTCGAGCTTGCAGGATATCTTTATTTTCTCCCTGTCTTGGCTTTGCATTTCTCTGCATGGCATCCTTCTCCCATGGACACACACATGACATCCGCAGCCCTCGACTTCCACCCTGCCAGCTTGGTGACTGTAGCAGAGACACCATGACCTCAAAAGTAGCTCTGACTAGTCTTAGAGCAGCTGTGATTGGCGGGACTTGGATCATACCCCCATCTTTCAAATGAGCCATGGTCAGGAAGAGTCCTCTGTATCATATGCCCATCCTTGGAAGAGGCTAGAGAGGGGGCAGCCAAGGGGTCAGGACTGGCACCAATCCAACCACCTGAACGAGACAGAATCGCATGGCCTGGAAGAAGTGTGGTTCCATAAAGCAGTGCTGGCGGACCCAGACCCATGGGGCATCCCAGCTGATGGAAAGAGTTCATGCACTGAAATACTATACTAATTTAACAAGCAGTGATGAGCTGTGGGTATTAACCCACAGCGATGCCTATGGCACATTTGTATGTGAAAAAAGTTTACAAGAGAGTAGGTATAGTAGGATCCAGTATTGATTTGAGTATTTAAAAAAGTCCATGGGTTGCCTGGGTGGCTCAGTCGGTTAAGTATCTGACTCTTGATTTAGACTCAGGTCACGATCTTGGGGTCCTGGGATCGAGCCCCATGTCGGGGGGGGGGGTGGTCCGTGCTCAGCAGGGAGTCTGCTTGAGGATTTTCTCTCTCCTCTCCCTCTGCCCCTATCCACTCTCACACGTACTGCCCCCCCCCATAAATGAATAAATATTTTTTAAAAATCCGGTAATAGTGGTTATTTCTAGGTGATAGATGATCTCTTATTTTTCTTACATCTTTTTCTATTGTCTGATAAAATTTTACACAAAGGATATATTTCTGTTATAATCAAGAAAACCTAAATAAGTAATCATTTGAATAGGGCAAAAGAAAACCAATCTATTGCAGAAGTCTCGACAAGAATTGATGAGGCCAGAACTAGGAAGGGTGTAGAGGAGGGAGAGGGGAGAGATTTGGGGAAGCTGACATCCTCAGGGCTGGGCGAGGGCTGAGGGAGGAGCCCAGGCTGGTTTTAGGGTTTCTGCCCTTGGTGGTCTGCTGGCGTGGGGATGCCCACCACGGTAGGGCCAGCTGTGGTTAAGGCCAGCAGACCACCTATTAAAATGAATATTTGCACTTTTGGGTGCAAGTGCTTAGGACTTAGTGGTGGAAAGGCAGACCTCAGAGACTCAGGTGCTGAGAAAAGGATCGATTTGACTGAATAAAATTTTTTAATTACATTTGAAATGAGGACGCTATTACGGCTTGGTAGAAATTGCATACACCTCATTTATTAAGTATTTGGTAAGCTCTGTGAGGGCAGAAACTCATCTTGATGTTGTAATCTTTCAGTACCTAGCATTTAACCTGGTTTTTTAGAAGGAGTGCTCTAAAATCGTTGTGGTTGAATGAATTATTCAAGCCAAACTCCTAGTAGTTCTTAAAAGAAGTTATCGTTGTAATCTGCTCAGGAACCTCATCAAGCTGATTTGTAATCATTTGTAAATAGGTGCTTCCAAAGTGGTTAAAATAATGCTTTTCTTAAAAAAAAAAAAAAGTCCTAAATTATTTTAAAACCACTGTCAATGTTTAGCAAATCCCCTTCTGCTTGTCACATGTAAAATGAATCTGCTTGGCCCTCCATATATGTAGCATAAGTCACTCACGAAAGTGAGGTGATCTTACTACATTTTCCCCCCCCTGGGTCTTTCATGTGTATTTTGGTCTACCTTATAATGTTATTTTCCTCTGAAGCATGTTTACCACTATAGTTCATGGAGCCCAGAAGATAAACTATTTGGACTACGAAGTTATATGTGAGGATGCTTTAAGGAGCTTGGGCTCTGGGACCAGCCGGTCTGGCTCTGAGTCCCAACGTTGCCATTTCCTAGCATGTAGACGAGGGTAGAAGTGTCTCCCCTGCCCCAACCCTGTCCCAAACTTTCTCATCCCTACAAACATGTTGGTGAAAGGTTGTCATGACAATAAAATCAAATAGTCACTATAAAGCCCTTAGCACAGAACTCTACACATAGAACTCAAATATTAGCCATTTTAAAACAATCATATTTGTTGATCTCCTGGGATGGAGTGATTTCCAAATGTGCAGCATTTCCTGTGTCCCATTTATGATGAAATTTCTAAAGTTCACCTTGACATGTGAATACCTTCTCTTTGACAACCTCCCAACACAAATAATTAAACTCTCTGTTCCTGTCCTCAGAGAAAAAGAGACAGCTTGGGCTGGAGTTAGATCTCCACAGAAAGGTCCTTTTGGATAGCATCAGCCTCTCTTTGTGACTTTTGACTTACTATAAGTGATTTTAGGAGCACGTGTGTTGAGTCCAGGGCCCTCGGGGACGATGTCACCAGGCAGGTACCCAGCTGCTGGCCAGCTCCTCGGAAGGAAGCTACCCCAGGGCCTGTGGCCACTTCCAAATCACCTGTGGGGCAGCTTGCAGCTGAGTGACCCCTCCTGGCACCCCTGCCAGCGTCCCGTGACAGGTTCAGCGTCCCCTAGGAAGACACACGGAGGGTGTGACTGGTGCTGGTAAAGAGTGGCAGTGTGGAATTTCTCCTCCGGTCATCCACGGTTCTTACCGGCGCTCGCAGGTTGCCCATCCCCCACCTAACACCTCCAGACCAGAGAGAGGAGCGGAAATAAAGGGTTTTCGTGAAAACCCAGGAGAAGAGCAGGTGTTTGTGATTGTTCATACAGTGTCAAAATTGATTTAGTGCCAAATTACAGTCCTAAAGCAGTGAGGGCCCACCACTTCTCACAAGGTGTTTGACTAGATCATGTTCTCCCTCTCCCTCTTCACTGTCCAAGCTCGGAGCTACGGAAATCTTTGACACAAAAATCCATGCATATAGGAGTTCTTTTCTTTGGGGGCTTTGGTGATTTTACTTTTGACTCTACCGTAGTATATTGGCATTTTTCCCACCTGTGACGTTGTTTTAGGTGGTCGAGTCAAATTTCACCTTTCTAGAGAAGTGCTCGTCTAGGGACTAGATAACTGAATTTCAGAAACCCATATCTAAAGCATGGAGATTTAGTCACCACATAACATTTTCCGAAGATAATAAAAAAAAAAAAAAACCCCGCAGTCTCAAAGTTTAAAGTGTCAGGTTCTATTTCAGAATTTTCACAGTTACCCCAGAGTTTTGCAAAGAGCTATTCTAAGCTGCCTCATTGACGTTGCAGATGCAGAGGGGCTCTCTTCCCCTCCCTCATCTTCCTTCAAAGTCCCTCACCACCAGCTTCTCAAAAAGAAAGGAAAAGCAACCACTGCCCCTTGTTGGCAGTAGAATTTATTCACCAATTTACTTTCCAGCCAGCTGTGGCCATTGCCTCTGGGCACTTGTTCAAAAACGCAGAAATGAAATAACAGATTGGCCAGGCCGAACACAACTCCCCAGTCACAACCCTATTATCTCCTCATTCTGTCACCCCCATTAGGCAGAAGCCTGGGAGACTGGATGATGATAACACAGTGTTTATGTGACTCGTTCATGTCCACAGTTCGCGGCTTTCCGCTGGTGTTCCCTCGTTCGTCTGTGAGCGGGGCAGAGGAGAGCGAGGCCCGGGGCTTCAGGCTCCTAGGCCTTTCCACAGGCCTACCCCTGCCCATCTTTCCCTGCCTCCTGCCTGGGAAAGAGCTCCTGTGTCCTGAGAAAGCCAGAGCAAGACAAAGGAACCACCTTGCTCCGCGTGCTTACCACCTACCTGTGAAGGAGTACGGTTGAAGCCGCATGTGTGGATTTTTCTGAATATCAAGTATCTCTCCCTTTAGGTATTTATAGCTGTTCTATTCAGGGCAGAGTCAAGCAGCACAGTCGCTTTATTTAATATTGTGGGGCCTCTTCAGGGTCATCTGAAAAACACATTTCTCCGGACAGAATGAATGTGTAGCAGAGGGCGGTCTCTGTTTCAACTACAGAGGATTGTTTCCTGATTATTGCCTTCTTTGTGAAAGTCCTCTTAAAATTATAGGCACAAGAGAGAAATGTTTGAGGGGGGGTATGGGGTTGCTTCCCCCCACCCCTTGACCAACTATTTAAAATAGAGAAGTTTTAGAACTCACATGATGAGCGATCCGGAGGAAAATGCCTCTCTTGTCTCGAATAGTCTTTTTTATAGACTAGACACTGCTCCTTGGGGTGGGTGGCTTCGTGGGATGGCTCACATCCCAGTGAGTTTCACCTTTCGTTCTGTCTTCATTCCCTCCATCTGTTCAGTGTAGCTCCATAATTATCTCTCTCATTAGTGAGTAATTCTTAGGGGAGGTGCGGCGTCGGGGTGATACTGACTCGTTTTGCCCCCAAATCCCCCTTTCCCCGGCTGACATCGGGTTGGATGGTGTGAGCTGCCAACAGCGGCCTCACCCCCCATGAGAACACTTGATTCAGCCCTGCTCTGGCCATTTATTGGTCACACCTGGAAGGCAGCATGGCTGTCAGGAGACGTGGCCTTGTGCTGAGCAAACAGGAGGGCGGAGAAGACACAGCAGAATGCTTTTTGGACAGACGCATTTTACTGGGGGGCGGGGGCAGGGGAAGGTCAGGCTATCCTTCGGCATTTGGTTCAGGTTAATCCATCCTGGAGACAATTCTCATGTGAAGGGTCTGCTGGGAGTATGTGGGAGTAGGCAGTCCCCTACCTCCCCCTCCCCAGGTAAGAAAGAACAGGGTAAAATGAAAACATTTAATTATGTGCATGATGGCTTATATCAAACTCGTAATCATTTCTTCTTGCCAGTGAAATCCTAACTCCCCTGTCCTTTCCTTTCCACATCAGCTCATACCCCAGACAACAGCTTTCTGGGATTTGTGGTCGAGCAGCACCTCAACTCCAGCGACATCCACCACATTAACGAAATCAAAAGGCAGAACCAGTCCCTTGTGTATGGCAAAGTGGATAGCTTCTGGAAGGTGAGTCAGTCTGTGTGCGCGTCACTCTCTCGGAAATGAAGCTTGTTGGGTAATTTAATTTAACTTTGATCCAGGGAGTAATCAAGCCAAGTGCCCAGGGCTTAATGGGATCTGCTTAGAAGTAAACAAGACTGTGCTGGGATTCGGTTGTTCAGCATTTGGGTATCTAAAATAAAGGCTGTCCCTGCTCGTTCGCACAATGGCTACCTAGCAAAGCCCTCCGCTCTTTGCTGGGAGTGGCACGTTATAGCTTCTTTCACATCCTATACTTGCTTCTGAAAGCTAGGACCCCACAGGGGCCACTACCTTTCTGGAGCAGGCATTGCACAGAGAGCCCTTTACAGCGAAAGGGTAGGGCAGCGCTCTCTAGATGCGTTCCTGGGGAGCCTTTAGCTGCGGTCAGCAGCCCCCCACTGGTCAGGGCTGAACTACCCGTGAAATGAAAACACCCACCAGGGCTGACTCCAGGCACTTTGTTCTGGGAGATCTGGGACTACACAACATTCTTGGCCACAGCCTGAGACAGGTTTCCCAAAAGCGTTGGACCTTGGGGCCTCTCGGATTATTTCCAGAGTCCGTCTGGGGGAGGTACAGTGGGAGAGGAGTTGGACTGGAGTGTGACCTGTTGCCCAGGTCTGACCTCCAAACCTTTTTATATGGGAAGTCCGCCTTTGTGTGCCGGTGCCATCATTTTGATTGAGGCCGTGTTTACACAGGACACAATAGTCTCCAGGACTTCAAAACATGCCTCTTCCGAAATATAAAAGTTAACACTTTCCAGAATGATCAGGTACTGGGGGTCTCATGTTGTTACGTCTCCTTTATTAAGGAAGTTAGAAATCCAAGCACTGAGTGAGCGCAAGTGATGTACAGGGTACAGAATCCCTGCTGTTGGTTTTCTGACCCCACATTCAGAAAAAGAAAAGCCATGCTGCCCTCTCTTTACTTTGGCAGTGCAAAGGATGCCGGAGGGACAATTAAATTGGCCTATTTCCAGGGAAGCTGATTTAATTCCAGATAGCTGTCTTTGCTATAAACAGCTAGGATTCTCTCTTAGTTTAGTACAGTGATTCTCACTGGAGGACAGTTTCACCCCCAGGGGGTACTCGGCAATGTCTGGAGACAATTTGGGTTTTGCCACAACGGAGGGAGTTGCCTTTGGCTTCTAGTGGGTAGCGGTCAGGGATGCTGCTGACAGGACAACCCCACAACAGAGGATTACCTGGCGCAAAATGTGAGCAGTGCCGAGGTTGAGAGACCTCAGCTGGTAAATCAGATTGATTCCTACGTGTATTATTTCGCGTTTTCTTCTGCTGAGGGAAAGAAAATCAGTCAAGACTCTAGGTGGTTATTTAACATGTTCCCATCAATTGACACACCTTAGCTTCCTTTGCATCAAAACCTGCCCTGTGTTAACAGAGCATCTTTCAGCTGACTTTCAGCCACACAGGCTCAAAAGGACGCGTGGGGTGTTCTCGTTCTCAGTTGTGAAGTAAATGAATCACCGCACTGGTTTTAGGAAGACATGGGCTCTTTAAAAAAAAAAAGGCCTCACTTCTGTGTCTCCTCCACACCTGCTCAAAGAAAATAGTTTGCATGTCTGTGTGGACTTGACCTTGCAATTATATCACTTCTGTTTTGGAAGCAAGTGTAGCTTCCTTTTAGGTGCCTCTGGCAGTTTTTCAGTTTCCCTGGAAAAACAAAATAATAAATTGGTTCTGAAACCTTCTTGGTCATCCCCCCCCCCTTTTTTTTTTGGATAAAGTAATACCGCCACTAAAAGAATGATTTTCTTGATGCCAGTCAGAATCCCAGAAGAGTTAGTTGTGCTGGCCCAAGTGATTTATGGCATGACTTGAAGTCCCTCTGAAACTCCACAGATGACCCACCCTTCCTCTCACTGTGCATCATCCAGGTATTAAAAAAGTCTGAGTGGCAGTGTGTCCACGTTAGTCTTTTTTCCGAATACCCCAAATCTAGAGTGTTCAGTTTTCTGTATCATCATTGCTCAGTATTCTTTGATGAGAAAGGCCCCAAAAAGTGCCAAATTCTGTGAAGTTTTTACACAGGTTCAGGACATGTCAGACTTCTCAACATGATACAGGATGTGAGAATTGTTACTTGTTACAAAGCCTCCCCGTGCCCACAGTGTCCAGTGAACGTGCACAGAAGACAGGTGCAGGAAGGGTGATGCCCCTACGCCCACGTTCCCAGAGTAGCATTCATCACCAACTTAAGCCAGCGGGAAGTTGCATATATTGTTTTTCCTATCCCTTGCCCCGTTGTCTCCCCACCCAATCTCCTGTGCCTCTGACCTCTTTGGAAAGGGGGGTGACGCCGTCCATCCCGGGGGGTTGAGGAATTCAGTGGGGGCGTGTGGGCAGGCACAGGACTGTTGCTGACCGTCTGTGGAGCTCCACCTTCTCCCGCAGATTCTAGAACGCACCGAAATCCTGAAGATACTTGCCGTGCCCTCCGTCCTATCCCATGTCCTCCCCTCTTCCGGGGGAGTCTCCCCCAGCTGCTGGGGCACTTGAGTGGGAGATACCGCCCCATGCCCCCTCCCTCCTTGGCTGATTGGTTCAGAGGGCCGTCCTCTGACCCAGGGCAGTCCAGCTCCTTGGTGGCTGGCAGCCATGGTTGTGGCTCCGAAAGCCACGCGGGGTCGATGAGGTTCTTCACTGGGCATTGGAAAACAGAGGGACAGTGAGCGTGGGCATGGAAATCAAAAAGACGCATCCAGAGCTGTGATGAAGCCAAGGCAGAAGCTTCCCAGGAGTGCAGGGATAAGGAAGTACGACAAACTTGGAAAGGGAGAGGCTGCTGCTGAGAGGATGATGGAGCGGAACTGCAGGGAGGAGAGGCGGGGTGCTCTGGAGGAGCCAGGGAGGAAGGACAGACAGAAGCAACCCACCCGGGGCGCCCGGGGGGCTCAGATGGTTCAGCGGCTGCCTTCGGCGCAGGTCATGGCCCCAGGGTCCCGGGATGGAGCCCCTCATTGGGCTCCCCGCTCAGCGGGGGGGCTGCTTGTCCCTCTCCTCCCCACTCGCTCTCGATCCCTGTTGCTATCTCTGTCTCTGTCTCTCAGATAAATAAATTTAAAAATCTTAAAAAAAAAAAAAACAACCCATGCAATGTGGACAGAAAGAGAAAGTAGGGCCCAGAGTTCTGCAAAGCTTTCTTTTTTGTAGCTCATACATCCTTTTATCACACTCTCTTCACTTGCAGTATCCTGAGTGGTTGCTGTTCCTCGTGGTCCTGTCAAGGATGTATGTCTTCCCCACATTGCAGATGCCTGTCAGGAAACGTGATCTGTTAAAAGTAGAGGCTAAGAAGGAATGGGCTACATCTTCAGCTCCCCTTAGTTCCGCTCCCATTTCATGGCAGAGGTACCCTGTGGTCTTGTCCTGCTGTTTTGGTATGCAGTAGAGATGTGGGAGAGGACCTTGCTGCCAGAATCCCAAAGGCACCAACTTAGGAAGCATCACTGTCCGAGACCCTTACATGAGACTGCTTACAGCCTAATCCCAAATACAGAGGTCCGTGTTAGCCCAGGAACCTGTGGCGCTGGGTTCTGGATATCTGCCTCTGGGGCAGTCTGATGATTGCGTCCACTAACACGTGCCTACAAGAAGAGTCTATCTAGTGTGGCTGAATCGAAAACCCCTCCATATCCTATTAAAATCAAAAATTAGTCGATTTTGTAAAAATAAGACATTAAAAAATTGTGGAAATTAAAAGTAGTTGAAGTGTGGCTTACCTGTATTATTTATTTCCATATTTCTTTAAAACCTGTATCCAGAGCATAAGTGAATCTTGTATGGATGATGCAGGGTCTGCCTTTTACGTATTTGTGATCCTGCTGTGAAGTCCTCATTACTTACGATGCATGATTGCTGTGAAAGTACATGTCTTGAAGGTCTTGCTTTGTGCCCCTCTGGGGCATAAGCATAGCCTCTGAACGACGCTCTGGGGTTCAGACCTACACCTGCCAGTTCACCAGCGTGTGAGGTACTTAACTGCTTCGAGCCTCAGGCTCCTGGCCTGTGAAATGGGAGCAGTGACAGCAACCACAAGGGCAGGGCTTCTCGGACTTACTATTACACGTGAATTGCCCATCATGTTGTGAAAATGCTGATGCGGACCTTCTGGACTGGGGCGGAGACCCTGCATTTCGCACAGGCACCCTCGGGGGTGCCGATGTGCTTTTGACAAAAGTGTGCTGCAGGTAGCGTGGCCTTGGTGGGTTTGGGATGGCGCGAGGAGCTTGGCACTGACTCCCTGGCCAACCAGTGAATGCATCATTCCTTTTTCCCCTTTACTTTTGCTTTCCTGCTATGCTTGTCAGGCTGCCAGCTATCACGTTTTCACTGCTGTTGGGCCTGATTCTAGTGACTCCCCCCTGCCCAGTCTCACTTCCCACTAAGCCCATTTGCGGCCCTTGCTGTTCCAGTCTCTGTGCCTAGCTGCTGAGAATGGGGTAAACCTGTGGTAAGCAGTGGACTCCGGGAGCTGACAGGTGTGGTCTCTTCCTGGTCACCTGCTGTCCTGTTTTGTACCGTCCGTGCCCTCTGGGCAGCACGGCAGAGTGGCCAAGGACACACACTCGAGCCAGATGGCCCGGTTCAAGTCCTGCCTCTGCCGTCAGCTTCCTGAGCACCAGCAAGTTCTCTTGGCCTCTTTTTTCATGAGGAGGATGATTGGGTTTCTCTAGTAATTAAGTGAGTTAATACATGCAAGGTCTTGGAGGGCCCAGCACACAGTATGTCTGAAGAAAGTGTGCGATTACGAATATCATTCCTAGGGCCGGATAGACACAGGGGATTGACGGGAGTGTAAAATAGGGGACAGAGCTGTGAGGAATGGGCAAAGAGAAGCCTGCCCAAAGATACTCAGATTCCAGTTTTTGAACTGTGTTAGTGGTGGGCAGACTCTGGCACTCTAGCCAAATCTGGCTCGCCCTGTGTTGCTGTAAATGAAGTTCTGTCAGAGCACCTGTAGGCTGCCTTGGCACCAAGATGGCAGCGTGCCGTAGCTGGGACAAAGACTGTGAACGGCAAAGCCTGAAATTCTTATTACCTGACACTTGCAGAAAAAAGTCTGCCAACCCCTAAGCGACACTGTGTCCCAAGTCAGCCAAGCCTCATGTAGGCCCCATTTGGCCAGCAGTCTCAGGCATGGATCTTGTCAGAGGTCTTTTCAGCTTGTGTCAGGGTTCTTGATTGTGTTCTGAATGACTGAGGCTGATGGATAAGCAGTGCGCGGGAGAATAAAGTGTGACTTTACCAAAATCCCTGTTACTCCGTAACGAAGCCCCCAGGCGTTGAGCCTGGCATTACTTAATAGGCTTCAACAAAGTCACCCGCTTATGGGATGACTAATGGCTGGGTGATAAAATAGGGCCTCGTATGAGTGCAGCGTTAACATTTCTCTGAGCCTTTCACGGCCATTGTTTACGGAGGTGCTCACTGATTTCCTTCTGAGGCAGCATGGCATGGCTACGGCAACCCTCCTTTGCCATCTTGGTTTCTAGGTGAGGAACTAATTCAGAGGAGGTGGGGGGCCTTGGCCGAGGTGCTGCACTGCATGACCTGACAAGCCCAGAGTGGGGATCAGAGTTCTGACCTCCCCTCTGGGGCACTTGCCTCCCTCCTGCCCCTCACTCGAGGAGCTGCCCTCGGCCCCTAGCCTGAAGGGTGGTGGTTCGATGTTGAGAGCAGGATTCAGAAGCCAGGAAGCAAGGTCTACAGGAGTGACTTCCATGTGCAGCAGGAGTCCTGGGCAAATACGGGCGTCACAGGTAAAACATTGCTCCTGGCTGCTCACCACGCAAATGGGGAAGTCAGCAATGGCCTTGCAGCCAGTCCTGCAAAGAGTAAGTAACAGGCCTGTTGGAGCAATTGAAATTATTGCTAGCTCTGGACCCCAAAGGCCCGGCTTGCCTCAGCCCTCGCCTGCTTGGCAGCAACCAAAACCATCTAGTCCCAACTGAATTTGTAAAGCTTCTTTTTGTCTAGACTTCAAAGACTGTGTGGTTCTAAAGCATACCCTAAGATGACACCTAGTCCCATAATCACAGGCCTAAGAAGTCGGGCACTAGACCTTCCAGAAATGTGATGCAGTCTTTTCCTCCTCTCTGTCCCTCACCCTAGCCCTTCCTGCTCTGTTCTCTGTGCTCCATCGGCGGCGGCAGCCAGCGTGGTCTTTTTAAAAATGTAAATCAGATTGTATTACTCCTTTTCTCAAAATCCTCCAGTGGCTTCATTTTAAACTTGGGGCACCTTACGTTTACGGTGAAATCCAGTCTCCGTCAGACGGTTTAGCGAGGCTCTCCGCAGGCAGGCCGCAGCTGCTGTGCATACCACTACTCACCCGCAGCTCCCTGGGCTCTGGCTACTCGGGGTCCCACCCACCGCCCTCTCCCCCCGGGGGCCCAGCCGCCATAAGGGCTGCTGCCGGCTCTGGCTTGCCCCAGCGCCAGTCTCCGAGGCCCACCCTGTCCCACACATGCACCCTCAACCAAACGGCACCCCCTCTCCATCTCTATCACCGCATCCTCTTCCTTTTAAGCAATTTTAATCATTTTGTAATCATGCATTTCTTTTTCCATCAGCCCCTCCTTAATTGTTAGACTCTAAACTCTTTTGAGGGCAGAACTCATAGATTTTGCTTTACCCAACACGGTGTCTGGCACATAGTAGGCTCTCATGGGTGAGTGAATCCATCTCCTCTCAATTTCATTAAATTTAGCTGATTTATCTGGGACTCCTGAGATGTGTTTTGCTCTGGGCGCCGCCCTGCCCTGCGCTCACTGGTCCCAGGACCGCAGGAAGAAGGAATTTAAGGAAAAGGCTTGGTGCTATACCTGTGCCAATTACGCAGCACACAGAGGTGTCAGGAGGTTTTCAAAAGCCCTGGTGAAATTAGCAATGAAACAGCCTGGAAAGAGAACCCCAGGGAGGCTGGGGACCCGTCTTGGGGCCAGCTCTGCTGGCATCTCTGGGATTTGGGGGCAGGCACCTCCAGGCCTCCCATTTCCACACTCATATGCATGAAGGTATTAGTAAAAAGGAATGAATTACTGATCCACACAACACGGCAGACCTCAAAATAGTGCCGAGTGCGAGAACCGGTCATGAAAAAGAATCTGCACTTGTGATTCTGTGTCTTTAAAACTCTAGAAAATGGACATTAATCCATAGCGACAAGAAGCAGATGGGTGGTTGCCTGGGGAGGGGCGAGAAAGAGAGAGGTGCGCACGTCCAGTGCAGTTGATGGTGGTGTGATGGGCTCACGGTTTATCTGTATGCCAGCACATATCAAATTGTATGCTTGAAATACGTGCAGTTGATTATGTGTCAGTTATACCTCGGTAGGGCTATTAAAAATAAATCCAAGTTGGCAAACAGTGACCTTTGGGGTAAATCCAGCCTATAGCCTGCAAGCTAAAAATGGTTTTTACGTTTTGAAAATCACAAAAAGAAAAACCAAAAGCAAAAGAATCTGGGACAGCCCTTGTATGTTCCCACAAAGTCTAAAATGTTTGCTGTCTGTTCCTTTACAGAGAAGGTTTGCTAACCCCTGGATAAGAATAATAATTACTCACCTGTGTCTAACTCACCTGGAACTAACTACTATGGGAAGTCAAGGAGCAGCCCCACAGCGGCCCCACCGACCACAGCAGCTCTGATTTATCTGTGGCATAGGTTTGGATTCCTAGTGGACTTCACTGGGAAAAGGGTTTAATTGCTTTAAACAACCAAACACGTTGAAAGTCTCTAGACTAGTCAACTCCTGAGTCTGAGATAGAATCCCATTCTAAAAACTATGTAATTATCTAGCTCACTAATTTGGTTGACTTGGGCTTAGTTTAAATTAATGCAAAATTGGAAATGGGAGTAGTTTGGAAAAGTGCCATCTTATTTTGCAATAGGAATTAGCTGCTCTTTAGTATATTGTTTTCATGAACCCCCTGAGACCTTTGTAATTAAGGAATGTATTGGAATCCTTGAAACGAACACATTTTTGTAGGTAGGTTAAATCTTGTCCTGTTTGGTTTTTTTCTTTTTTTCCTTTTTTTTTTTTTTTTTTGCAGACTCTTCTTCCCAGATAATGTAGAGATTAACCAGATGAATTGAAACGTACCTTTAGTCAAATTGGTATACATTTTGAAATAACGGCATTGGAATCTATTGAATTTGCTAGAAAATCTAATGTGATCACAGCTCTTGGTTCTGGTTCCGGCCAGAAGAGCATTCCGAAGCATCTCTGTCTCTGCCCCAGCTGATTCCCCTTGGGGGAGAGCTCTGGTAGAAAAGACCTTGTCAGGATCCCATGGAGGCCACCCTGGCCAGAGGCAGGAGGCAGCTTGTGCTTGATTCCCTCTCTTGCTCACTTCCTGGCACAAGCTAAAGTGCAGTCATACCCCATAGCCTTTCTTAATAGCATCTTGCTTGGGGCCTGGGGGGAGGGGGTGGTGCAGGAAGGGAACAGAGAAAAAAACCAAATGCAAAGAAAAATATCAGAAACAAATCATTGGCTTTTAAGACTCCGAGGACTCCAGTTCAGGAGACCTAAGGATCGTTGGAGAACAGTGTTGGTTGCGTGCTAAGTGTAATCGAACCCTGGGTGGCATCCATGATAAGCGCAACAGTGTCTGGGAAGCAAATGAGTGCAGGTTTGAACACTATGTTTGGAGCTCAGGGAAACCATGGGCAGCCTCGTTTCCCTGTCTCGTCAGCCTTGTGGTCTCTTTGGTCCATTGCCTGTTTGAGCAAGCTTTCTGCTGTCACCTTAAACCCATTGAGGTTTACTTGTCCCCTGGCAGAGAGAACACATTCTCCTTGTCGTGCTTCTGTTTCGGCCCAGAAACACTGATTAGAGACAGTCTGGAGCAGTTGGGGGAGCCCTCGGTGGGAGAGCAGGTGCCCGGATTCCAATTTCAGCTGTACCGCTCACTGGTCGCAGGTCCTTGGAATTCGGTTCGCCCTTGGGTCTTGCTTTCCTTATCTGTAAAATGAGGCAGAGGACTGGATGTTCTCTTGCTTTGCTCCCTAGAGTTGCATGATTCTTTAATCTAAACTCCTTCTTGGCCTTCTCTAATTCCTTCAAGAGCAAGGGCCCAGAGAAGATGGCCTACAAGACAACTTTATGGGCCGTCAGAAATAAAGCAGAGGGATAATAATTGGGCCAGGCCAGGCACAGAGTCCATAAAACCAACTGTCCGAGAAAAGGATGAGGTTGCTGTGACTTAGCATCCATGTGTGTAGAAGAGATTTAAGTGATTCATTGACAGTAAGCTCATGTGAGTCAACAGTGTGGGAAGCTGCCAAGAACTGATAACGGACCTGCAGTTGAGGCACCACAGGGAGAAGGAAGAGCCAGCAGTCCTTTTGAGAACACCTCGCACCCCCAGTCCCTGCTCGGGCTCTGGGTATGTTGGGGCACTTCCTTGCTCTGTGCTGGTACCGCTGGCAGTGCTAAGCGCATGGACTGCAGGGCTAGACCGTTGGGGTTCCATCCTGGCTCTACCCTGCTGAGCTGTGTGGTGGCACGCAAAGGCCCAAGTCTCCCTGTGCTTCCATTCTCTCATCTGTAAAATGGGTGGTAATAGTAGTACCTACTTGAGGGTTCCTATGAAGATCATGTGAGTTAATAAATACAAGCTCTTAGTTTTCTGTTTACACAATGCCTGGCATTCATTAATGTCTATTAGTTTTTGCTGTTATTAATATTATTTAGGCAAATTAGAGCCTTTGGATTGAAAGGAGTAAAATGTGGGGAGACTCAGAGCCATGCTTTATGAAGGCTGATGGAAGAAACAGACGTGTCTGGCCAAGGGAAAAAAAAAAAAAAACTTGATTGAGTTTGTGGGTGGGTGGGCAAGGACTCCGAAGGGGTGGTGAACAAATTAGGAATCCAAATTGCCCTAAATGACCCTCAGAAGGGTCGGAAATGGGCTGCTGGTGAACTTGCTGGGCTGTCAGAGAATAACAGAGGAAGCGAAATTCCGCTCTCAGCCACCTGGGAAGCCTCTAGCCCCGTCGCTTTTGGCTGCGGGGACCTTGGCAAGGCTTTGGGAGAGGTGTCACTCATGCCAGGGGGGATGATGCACTTCCTGAACTGGAAGACTCAGAGGTTCTGCGTTTGTAGAATGCAAGTGGAAAGGGGCAGGAGGAAGAGAAACAGGACGGAACACTTATTCACGGAAAAGTAGGGAAAAGCTTATTTAAGTGCGTTCAAGAAAACGTGTTGACCAGTTGACTGCCCTTTTGTCGGCACAGCTTCATGCCTGAAGTGACAGATACAGCCTCGGACCCCACAGACCAAATCTAACTCACAGATCTTTTTCTTTAACCGGCACAGTAGTTTTCAAATTTTCCATTTGGGAGGGTTCATCTGAAAAGCCAGAATTCCCAGCTTGTCTTGAAAATGCAGGTGATGTGGCAAATTGGACTCTCATTCCTCTCGTGCTGAACACTGGCTGGAGCTTAGTGGTGGCCACCCTGATGTATGGGTTAGGGGCTGTTCCAGGGATGACAGTCCTTCCAGGACCTTCTCTAACCCCTGTGTTTGGCCCTCAGAGCTATTTGAGTTTTGGACCTCGTACTGGGGAAGAAGCCATTTTTGTCTAGTCCTCTGAGGGAATAGGTTTACTCTCAAGAGGGGTCAAGTTACAGAAGGAACTTGGCATGCAACCGTGAATTCCATGTTTCATCCAGGCCAAATCATTTTTTGAATGGCCTATTCGGAAGTCCGGCAATTTTTGAGGCATGAGGGTGGGCAGAAAGGAAGACCAATTTCCATTTTTCCTCATGCAGCTCCAGGAGGAGGCCCAGGTTCTGAAAATCTGTTAGACGCCGAGACTTGTCTTTTTTTTTTTTTTTCAGAGCCCAGCCCATGAGCACTTTCCAGTCAACAGTGCAACCCTGGTATGAGCTGCCAGAGCTGCTTCTGCCAAGTTGCCTTATGGTCAAAACTAAGTTTTCTTCTTTGGGTTGGCAGTTGGGGTTGGCATTCTTTGGGAAGAATGCATGGCAGTAGACTCTGTGTCTGGGACTTGGAACCTATTGGCTTGTTGCTCTTGCCAAATGCGGTGAAGTCTTCAGGTTTCTTCCTGCCTGAGAATGGAGACCTCTCTTTAGACTAGAATTCCTCTGACAGAGCCCCTCATGGCCGCAGTCCGAAACAGTAGCTCTATCGTAAACCCATGCAGACACCTGGTAAGGTCCTTTGGAGTTGGAATGATTTATTTGGTCTTTCAGTGAAATGATTTCCAGCCCGGGTTCCAGGGAATGGCCCAAAAGCCTAAATTGATTCTTAGAATCTAGGTCAATGTGAGACAGATTTGCCTGATTTTAAGTTCCACCCAGAAATTTGGTAAATATCCAGATGCCAGGGACCCTCCCCAGGCTCATGTAACCAGAATCTCCAGATAGTTGTATGTACAACAAGCGGTCCAGGTGATGCCTTTAAGAAGGCAAATTTGGGAAACACAGGGCTAGCTAGTCACCCATTTTCCTAGATCAGAAAAACTTTCATTGCTTCCATGCATGGTGTACAGCCCACTGTGTAGTCAACAACCACGCCACGCTGTGAATGACACTTACACCCTTGTTTTAGGAGGCTGAGTGCTGGGTCTGGGCCCTTGTTTCCCAGGGCAACACACCAGCCTGTCCCACATGGGCCTGTCCCCGAAGGAGCCGCCCTTTTATTCCCATGGTAATAACAAGTACCCTAAATTAAATCCCTGCAAGGGTGCAGTCAGCTGACCCAGGTTCCAGTGAAGTCTCTCTCAGGAATGCTTACCTTTTGGCTCAGTAATTCAGGTCACAATTTGTAAGAATTTGAGAGGCTACACAGCGCTTCCACATAGCTGCATGAAACACATAATCCGTTTTACAGGTGATAAAACAGAGCCTGAAAGATGTTTAGGAGAATGAATCCACTTAAGGTATGGGTGAGTGATAGTCTCCTTGATGTCATTCCTTTGACGACAACACTTAACACTTCAGAGAAGTCACCGATGGTGCGAAAGTTTGGTTGATGAGCGACAGAATTTTAGGCCCTGTCTCAGGTGGTTAGGGAGGCATTTGAGGGGCCTCGGGGTGGAGAATAATTTCCTTGGTGCCCCTCTGGGAACAACGAGCAGTTGCTTCCTGTCAGAGACTGGCAGCCCTCCCAGAGGCGTGAACCGCTGAGTGTGAATGACGGCAGCTGTGGGAAGAGAACATATAAAAGTATCCTGGGTGAAAAGAGGGCCCTTGTGCTCAGCAGAGGGTCTCCTCCAAAGCCAGGACTGGCTTGGGTAGCGGGAGGCTGAGGCAGCCAGCGAACATCCCGAGGGTGGGGTGCTTCTGGAAGGTTCCAGAGCACTGCCTGCCTGCTCTAATTGTGCTGGGATGAGTTCATTTGTAACTCTTAGTAAACACAGCTGTTGTGGTTGTAATTTGCCTCAAGGCTTTTTACTATTACTCCAGCCCTAACAGTTTGGCAACCGATATGGGAACAATGGTGATTAGGGGTTGGAAAAAGAAGTTGCTCTCTGAGAACGAAGAGAGAGAAGAGCAGTGGCTGTCTGTGGATAGAAGCCACTGAGCGAATCCAAGTGTGTGAAAGGCGTGCTCTGTGGACAGGGAGGCAGCATCCCAGGTGGTGACCGAAGGGTCTTAGGCGCCCAAATGCTGAACAGCGTAGGGAGAAGCCAGATGATCCATGCAGAAGGAGCTTACAAAAGCATGGCAAGATTGTTTGCTCAAACAAAGAAGGGATTAAGACCATTCTTGGTGAAAGAGAGAGAGACCTAATCCTCTGACCTTAAGGCAATCTGAAAGTCCTTGCTTTCTGAATGTGATGGGGCACAGATGTATAAGAATAACTGAAATAGTGTATTGATTATGGTAGTTTTCCTCTTACTGGACTTTGCTTCCAAGCATGGTCCATGCTTATAGGAGAGCTGTTTTGGATGAGAATTCTAGGAATAGTCTGAATTCTTCCAGAGGCAGAGTTGCAACTTGAAGGGACATACCTATACTCGGCCATGCCAGGCAGCAGTTGGTTGGGCCAGGAGAGCAGAGATGCACTGTTGATTCCTGAGATAAGGAAGACTGGGGCAGAACGGGGGGGGGGGGGGTACCCACACACACCCCTGCAGCTTCTTAGCCCAGCTGGAGTGGTGCAGTCCCAGGGGACTTGAGAGGAGAGATTGCCAAGGACACTGCCACCCTCCCAACTCAAGGAAGACTTCCTGGGGAGGAGAGGAGCTCGGATGTCTTCATTCTTCCTGTGATTCAGGAATGCGAGTCCCTGGGGCTGCCCCAGCTCCATACTGGGAGAATGAAGTTCACTCGCCATCAGCACTGCTGGGGAGGAGTTCAGACCTTCCTGGAAAAGGATGCCTTTAAGTGAGGTCCCTATGGTCCTTACATCAATCCTTACATCAGTACTCAACAAAGAGAGCAAAATCATGGCAGTAGAGAGAAATTAGAAATGTGGATTTCTGGCTGTTTCTGGGAGAGAAAGCAAAGTAGTGGTATTGTTTTACAGTGGAAGTAGAGAAGCAACTTAATCTGGGAATGGGATTCAGATAAGCCAAGTGAAAGTGTTGGGCCAGTCGCAGGAAGTTTGCCCTCTCTCTGGTGCTCTCTGCCCTGCCATGGAGAAGGTATGTGGGGTGCTGGTGTGAGTGGGCACCCATGTGGCTTCCCATCCCAACTGGAGTCCTTGAGAAATAATTTTTGGTAGAAACTGAAACCGTGGGATGTACACTGCGGAACCTTCTACATCCCCGCAGAGCCATATCATTGAGACCCCGAAACAGGCCCTGCCAGGACAGAGCTTGTTGATGGGAGTTTTAGGTGAAAAATACCGGGAGTATATTTTCCAGTGTGGTACTGGTTGTTGGAAACAATGCACCATTGTATTACAAGAAGAGGAATTATAACATTGAGAAACAGTGATAAGCCAATTTAGAAAAAAAAAATTTAAGTGTAATGTGTGTGCTTCTAAAATCCTATTTAGCATCTATATACAATTTCATACTTAAAATCATCTAAGCAGCATATGCTCATAAAATCTGGCTGTGCAGCCCTACGTACTGAGAGAGTCCATCTGTCCTCCAGGTAAGTCAGGACTCCCCCTCAGGAATCCGGGTCCAGCCCCCAGGGACAGCCGAGCTCCAGGGAACGCTGGAATGACCCCTGCTCAGCTGGAATTTGTACAGCTGGTTGACCTTTGCTTTTCCCTCCCCTGACTATTTCTGACGAGCCAGAGCTCCTTGGGGGAAGCGACAGTGGTAACCGCCAATAATCTGAGCACTTCCTATGTGCCGGGCATGATCCGTGAAACAACTCCGTCAAGTCAGTACCGGTTTTAACGCCGTTTTCAAGTGACACAGCCAAGGCCAGTGGAGGCGAAGATCCCACAGGTAGGAAATAGCTGAGTCAAGAGTTGAACTGAAGGGGCATATGCTGTCCCACTCCTCTGGACAGCCTCCCAAGGAATGGGCTCTGGCTCTCTGACGACTTCTTCCTCTTTCTCATGCGCATCCCCTCAACTCTCAAGAGGCTGAATTAAATACGTGATGGTGTAAGGACAGATTTCACAAAATAGAATCCGTGGGATTCTTAGTGGAAGAGCCAGTGAGCCAGTGACACTGAGTGGGTGAAACTCCTTTGCCTTCGTCTCAGATCTGAAGCCCTCTAAAGGTAAAATCAGGCCATTTTTATTATGATGATTCGTTGTAATGACTCTTGTCGTCTAGGACCAGTTAGGAACCGGCTTGCAGATCAGGACTTGCAGAGACATGTCTGCCCTTTTGGAGCTTGGTCAGAGACAGACCTACTGGCCTGGGCATGTGAAAATTAGGGGAAATTGAAAAATGACTGCAAACACTAGGTGGTAGAGCCCCATGTGGTTTTGAAGGACAAGTCAGGAGTTTGCGGACAAGTCAGGAGTTTGCAGACAAGACTCATAAGGCTGTTCCACGTGCTGTCAGTTTGGGGAAATCTACCTCATTTCCTTAATTAAGTCCCCACAGGCATCTCCTCAAGTGGGAGAGAGAAGAGAGGGCGAGTGGTGGTGATTGGTGGGGGGTGGGAAACGGTCTAGGAAGCTTTGACCTAGATGTTGTCATCCTCCGTCCAGGCTGCTGAGGGGTCTTGACGGCAGAGGGGGAGTCTGGGGGGCTATCCCAGGGGGGGTCCTGCAGCTTATGCACTGCACAAGCCCAGAGAACACCATTCCCATTGCACAGAATGGAATAAAGCTGTGTACATACACCCCTGTGCGTCCAGACCAGCGGGTGATCGTTCCAGGTCCTCAGAGCCTGCTGAGGTTTAGCCAGGCCTCCAGATGGTGCCAGCATGCTTGCCGTGAGTGATGCAGGCAGGCAGGAGCTTCCCAGCAGCCTTGTCAGACAGGATACTTACCTGCATTTTCCCAGGATGAAGTCAGGGACCGGGAGACCTGCGGTTCGGACCTATTGCCAGAGAGAGGCTGTGTGCAGTTTAAAGGCCTCCCTCTCTCTTTTTCCCTCTTTGCTCCCTCCCCCTCCCCACCTTTTTCTTTTCTTTTCCTTTCCTTCCCCTCCTGTTCCTCCCCTTCCTCTGTTTTCCTCCTCCCTTCCTTTTTCTCTTTCCATTTAAAAAAAAAAAAATTGGTTCATTTGCTAGAATTCATGTAGATCATTCGCTGCAGTTGATGCAGAGAATTTGTCCTAAATCACTGTCTTTTTATTTTGTTATTCATAACTCTTCGATGATATTTTAGTGGAATGAGTTGCCATTTGGACCATTTAAACCAGTGACAGTTTGAGTGACAACTCTGAGAAGCAGAGGTGTCGCTGCTTTTGTGGACAAATCCCTCACGGTTGGGACGACAGAGTAATGGCTCCGCAGGGACCTCTAAGTACAGCACACCTCCCGGTCTGGAAGAGCCTTGTTGCTGAGCCATGGGTAGGAGGAAAATGATCCCTCATCCTCACCCAGTGGCTTACTGGATGCAGCTGGAACTAGCAGGCCTCCTTCCCTTCAGTGAAGGCCAGGGTCCAAAGTATTAAATTGGTTTTGCTCACTTACATTTTGTGAGAATATGCTGGCTCTTGCAGAGTCATAATCCAAGGGTAGGGCACCCCAACATGAAACTCAGCTGGCAGCCAGGGTGGGTCTTCCTACTGATACCATCCAAGGTGAAATGAGCTCAGTAGACCTAGACAGATCCCAGCTCTGAGTAAACCACGTCAGTGCCTAAACCATGGCCTTAACCTTCACATGGGCTCATAGCACCTGTTATGCCTACTTTGTGGGGGTGAAATGAAAATTAAATAAGAGATACAGGTGAAAATGCTTATTAAACTATCCCAAGCTAGACAGTGTGCCTATGAACTATTCTTGGATCCACGGGAAGTGCATTCAGCTGAAATGAGCAAAATGCCTCACCAACAGTGGATCAGATAGGTTTACCCTCTCACATAACAAGGTCTGGTGGCGGGCAGCTTCTCCATATTAGAGTCACTGAAGACCCAAGCCTCCTCTGTCCTTCTTTTTCATTCTTAGCATGTTGGCCTACTGCCTTCTGGTCACAAGAACTCCTGCAGCTCCAAGCAAGTACCATTTATGTGGTTAAAGCAGAACTAAGGGTAAAGGGACCGAAGACACGTGTGTGTTCCTTTTATTAAGAAACAGAAGCTTGGGGTGCCTGGGTGACTCAGTTAAGCGTCCGACTCTTGATTTTGGCTTGGGTCATGGTCTCAGGGTCATCAGATGAGTCCTGCATCGGGCTTTGGGCTCAGTGGGGAGTCTGCTTGGGATTCTCTCCCTCCCTCTCCTTCTCCCCTCCACCCCCCGCATGCTCGCTCTCTTTCTCTCAAATAAAAATATTTTTAAAGATTTTATTTATTTGACAGAGAGACAGCGAGAGGGAACACAAGCAGCGGGAGAGGGAGAAGCAGGCTTCCCGGGGAGCAGGGAGCCCGATGCGGGGCTCGATCCCAGGACCCTGGGATCATGACCTGAGCTGAAGGCAGACGCTTAATGACTAAGCCACCCAGACGCCCCTCAAATAAAATTTTTTTAAAAATCTTAAAAAAAAGAAACAGAAGCTTCCCCTGGTCCTCTTTCCAATGTATTTCTCATCATCAGACTTGGGTCACGTGCCATGCTTGGCTGCAGGGAAAGCCAGGAAAGTGGAGGGGACAGTTGTGATTGGCTTATGAGATTCGGTGTGTCCTCAAGAGTATTCAGATTCTTTCAACAAGGTTGACAGGAAGGGAAATGGATTTTGTGTCTGTGGCACACTTACTCCTTTCTCTTTTCTCAAAGCCAGGTGATACTGTGGACGGGGAGCACATCAGAGACAGTGCTGGTAGAGATAAAGTGGAAAACCTGTGTCCTCCAGGGGCTCTGCCTTCCCCAACTGATGTGACTTGGGTTTTCAGAAGGATCCCACCATCAAAACTGAACTGTTTTCGCAGTTTGGTTTTTCCTCCTCAACCTGTTTCCTGGTTCCTATTTTCTAGATCAGAACCGCCGCCAACTTCTCTTATACAGACAACCGGCTAATGCGCACACTGGCCCTATCACCAGATGTGTGTCCAAGCAGGGACCTCAGGCTTAATTCTAGCACAGTCTTCAACAAAATCCATGTGGCTTCTCCACCCAGCAGACGTCTAGCCACTTTTTCTAGCCCTCCACTCCCTGCCGGCTGCTGCTGCTCAGCTCTATGCTCATCCTTTCTTCTAACTGCTCCGTGAAAATGGATCTGAGCCCTAGAAACATTTCTCCTTTGCTGCTGACACTAGAGGGTAGAGGGTGCTGGAAAGACATCTCAGGAGGAAAAGGATTTTGCACCTGCTTCTCTAGTGGCTCCTTACAGCCCCCAGGTCCTGCAGCCGCAGAGGGGAGATGGGGACCGTGGGGCTGCGCCAGAGGGTGTGAGCTCGGAGCAGAGCCTCAGTGTCTGTCTCTCATTTACCCTTCCCGAAGTCAGATTTAAAAGACTGTTCAGCCGTAGAAGTGTCCGCAGAAAACCCTAGAGGCAGAATGGAGCAATTGAGAGTGTAGGCTTTAGAGACAGAGCAGGATTTCTTGCTAGACTCTGCCACTTACTCGCTGCGTGCCCTTCTACCCAACACCTAACTCATCGAAGCCTCAGTGTTCCCAGCTGTAAAATGGAGACAGTCACGGTACCGACCCACAGGGTTGTTGGGATTCCTTGAGATAATTCTTACCAACGAATTATATGTAGTACCGCACCTGGCACATAGAGATGTCTCCACAGTTCCTAACTATGATGTTGCTGAGGGCCCCCCCCCGGCGCCCAGTGGGTCGCTGGACTGGGTAGTTCCACAGTCCTCAGTGCTCCGAGGCCTCTCTGTAAGCGGAGATCCACCTGCCTTCAGGCCTCCCTGCCCTGCCTCATTCTGCTTTGCACTCTTGCTCTCGTCCGCTCCTGCCCTTCTTCCCAGCTCTCGTTTTCTCCCGCGCTTCTCGCAATTCTGTCTCTCTCTACGTAGGCTTGCTCTGTGATGAACGAATGGCACTTGATGAAACAGTTTAGAAATGTTTGCTCAGGGCCTTGCAGAAACACGTGTGCGTTTGTCCTGAATATTTTATCTTGTGATGACTTGCTAGTATTACTTGTCTCCAGGGTCAAGTGTTCCCTTCTAGTTCTGTTTTTTCAGAAAGGAGATAAGAAGGAAGCGTGGTTCTGGCTGTGACCCAAAAGACGGGTGAGTCACGGCTCAGGAGCAGACGCACAGGTCTCTGTGGAAGCGGCTTCGTGTCCCTGTGGGGAAACATCTGCAACTTCCGAGGGCTCCCCTTCACCCGCTGGGGGTGGAGTTCAAAGAATTCTATTTCGTGCGACCAACCAGCAGACGGGGGCAGCCCGCCAGCACCTGGAGCCCAGGGAAAGTGGTTCTGTGGGCGGCTGCGGCCTCTGATGGGTCCAGGGTCCCTCCCAGGGAGCAGCAGGGCGGCACCTCGGCATCCTGAGGGCAGGTGCTCCAGGGTCTCGTTCACACGTGCATCCCCAGCGCCCAGCCAGGCTCTGGCTACGGGAGGAACAAAATCATATTTGAAGAGAGTGAAATGTGGACATGTGGATCAGTGGACCAGAGAAGCATGGTCTTGATTCCATGAAGAGCAGCTCTAGCCTTTTTCGGCGAAATGAGTAGTTGGCATCCTAGAATGGTGTTCCTATGGTGTAGGGATTAGGCCGCGGGCTCTGGACTTGGTCCTGACCCCATCAATTGCCCTGAGGCCCAGACACATTTTAACCGCCATAGACCCAGCTTTGTCCTCTGTGAAACAAGAAAGACACTGACAGTGCTTGGGTCGCAGGGCTGTAGAGATGAAACAGGATGGTCAAGAAGGGCTTAATCTAGTGTCGGCCGCATAGTAAGTGCTCGAGGAAGGTTGGCTGGTAGCTTCCTTCCCTTTAGGTCAAGGAAGGTGTCATTCAGACTTAGAGATTCTTAGCACTTAAAAGGATTACGAGATCATCTTCTGGTCTGCTCTCTCCCAAATCTCTTTACCCCCCCCCCCCCACTTTTTTAAACTTCATCTTGCAAACAGGGATAACAGCACGCATCTCACAGGATTTGGGGGACGATTGAACTAGAAATATACATGCAGTGTAGTTCTTGGTGCATAGTGAATGTGCAAGAAATGGTAGCTATTATTATCTTATTACATCTTATTACTCAGCACCTAAGACTCCATTGTGCATGATTGCACTTAAGTTAGAAAACAGCTTTATGCCATGACAGTGCGGGTGTACCTTCCCCGGCCTGGCTGTGCGGCAGGTAGTGTGGTCAGGAAGGCAGGGGTGGGGATGAGGGGCAGACCCCTCCCCTACCCAATCACCACCCAGCTCTGTAGCTTTCAACAAGCTGCCTGTTTTTTTCTGAGCTCCACTTTCCTTCTCTACTACCTGGCAGGTTCTCTGGAGATCTCCTAAGTGTGTAAATGTTGATGCCAAGCCGGAATGAGAGCCATTGTTTTTATGATTCTGTCTTCATTCAGGGTGCTTTCACTGCTGTCCATATGGTTAGCTGTTGCCATCTTTAGCTATTTTGTTTTTGCCCTGCCCCAGCCAAGTGGATTATATTCCATTTCTAACTTTCCAGAGGGCAAGAACTTTGGTTCCTTGATTCAAAATGCATGTGTACTGGATGCCAGACATTGTTTTAAGGTCTGGTACTGCAAGAGTAAAGAGGTTGCAAGCTTGCCTTCAAGGAGCTTGTATTTTACTAAGGAAGAATAAAGTAATGCATCATTAAATAAAATTACATAGTACAGGGAAATGTTCTATAAACAATGATAAAACAAGGTAAGGACATGGAGGATGATGGAAGCCCCCCTTTTTTTGAAGAGTGTACTTCTTTTTAAAGTACCCCTACCCCTTCCCCGAATTCTGGTAAAGTCCTTACGAATAGAAGAACCTCTGTCAGTTTGTGCAGAAATGAGTTCTGATTTCTTCTTAAGTCATGGGAAATTTGAATTCCTGTCCTTGGCCTGATTACGATGACTTTATAGAACAGTTGTGGTTTCAGGTACCCAGTTCAATGCCTAAAAAGAGTGGTTGGTTTCAGAAATGGCAGCATTTTTCGGAAATCCTGCCCAGGCTCCCTAATGCACTTCATGGTCATAGTGGTTTCAAACTTGCAATCAGCTCTTGTGAACTTGGCCTTTGGAGGTCTGTTCTCTTAATCATTTCGGTTTGCAGTTCTAAGAAGTTGATTTTAGCTGCCTGCATTCCCTGGGCCCTTAAGTATGAACGTAGGTCTTTTTTGGTTAAAAAAAAAATTGAAATGTATATTTTTGATGAAAACTCTTATTAGCCTGCTAAATTCTGGTTATAGGAAGCAAGTTTGGGTTTTCAAGAATGTAGAGGAGCCAACATGAGCTGCCCCATCTGTAATGTTAGCCCTGGAGAGTTGTGGTGGTCCTCAGCTCTAGCTGCTGCTCTTAGGTTACCTGGAGAGCTGTTAAAAATACCAGTGCCCAGGCTCCACCCCAGACCAGTTAGATCAGAACCTCTGTGAGTCCAGTAAAAGCTCCCCAGGTGATTAGTGTACAATCAATGTTAACCACCATTGTTGTAGAAACTTCTTTGTATCTTATGGGAAAGTTTAGGCTGCCAGGCAAGCTATTTCAAACGGTGGTTTTCAAATACAGCATGCATTAGAATCACCAGGAACTCTGCAAAAGCAGGTACCAGCCACAGAGTTTTGGATGCAATAAGACTGGTGGATGGGAGCCTAAGGATCACAGGTATTTGAGATGATTTGGGAACCAAACTTAGATAGTTTTCAGCTTCTGGACCTCCCTCCCCACCACCACCCCCATGATTCTCAGGTGTTCCAAGGCTGAGAACCACTGTACTGGAGAAGTCAGAGGAGACGCAAGGGTCTCTTGACCGACCCCCATTTCTCAAAGATCTGGTTGACCTACATCTGCCATTCTCTTTGTCAGACATGTCGAGGCCAATAGCCCTTTGCAAGTTGCAGCTCAGGCTCCTGGGTGGTACAGTCAGTTCAGTGTCCAACTCTTGGTTTCTGCTCAGGTTGTGATCTCAGGACCATGAGATCAAGCCTCTCATCTAGCTCCCCTTTCAGCAGGGTGTCTGCTTGTCCCTTTCCCTCCTTCTCTGCTCCTCGCCCTGTGCTCGCTCTCTCTCAAATAAATAAATAAATCTTAAAAAAAAAAAAAAAGTTGGAGCTGCCAGGCTCCCCAACCCCAGAGGCCATGACCTTGTGTACCCATCGTTTGAGTTGTGTGCACAGCAAGCATCAGGTGTGTCTGCTACAGAACCTGTTTATGCCACATGCCTGTTTGGTAATTACATACGCTCATTAACTATTACATAAACTGATGTGAAAATTAAGAACAGTTATTCTATACAAACTTGGCTGTAGCTTTGGAAGAGTTTGATCAAGGTGAGTCTTCTAAAAGAACAGATTTGCTGCTGAATTGTGGATGGTTGAGAAAACAGTCAAATAAGGGGAAAATAAAAATTTTGAGGCTGCATTTACATTGCTCTGCGAATACTTTTTTTTTAAAAGATTTATTTGAGAGAGAGAACACGCGTAAGAGCAGGGGGAGGGGCAGAGGGAGAGGGAGAGAGAGAAAATCCTCAAGCAGACTCCGTCTTGAGTGCAGAGCCTGCTGCTGGGCTGGAGCCCATGACCTGAGCCAAAATCAAGAGTCAGCCAATTAACTGAGCCACCCAGGCGCCCCTGCTCTGCAAGTACTCTTAGGTTTATCTAACACTTTAAAGAAATTTACAGATTGTGTTATAGCTTTAGGTTAAAATAAAACATTCTTGGTACATAGGTATCTCTTTTCATTTTTGTCTGCTTTAAGGGATTCTTTTAGCTGATCAGCTACTTCTCCCTCTTATGTTGACTCAGAAACAGTCAACAGTGATGTCTGTCGTTGGGTAAGTGACAGAAGCTGTGATTAGCGATTAACATATTAATACTGCACCCATTTTCTACTTGCTTATTTAAACAACAGTACATAATTTACTGAACTTTCTAGTTGTCTTACAAAACAAAATACCTCTAATTTAAATCAAACACTGAAATGAGAAATTACCCAAGGACCTGTTAGTAATTTAGCTAGTGAGCTGTGCTTCTTTAAAAGGTTTGCTTTTGAAATTTTCCCCTTGCTGGCTGCCCTGGGCTATTTTCAGTACTGCTCTTGTCCACTTCGGGCGGCTGGTATCCAATTGTTATTTATAATACGGCGGTTGATTTCATCCCTAACAGATCCCAAAGCTCTGAATCAGGGGTTGGCAAACTGACCCAGACACCCACCCCCTGTACTTGTATGACCCATGAGCTAAGCATGGTTTTTATGCTTTTAAATGGTTAAAAAAAAAAAAAATCAAAGAATAATTGTAATATGTGAAAAATACGTCTGATTCAAATTTCAGTATCCCATAAAGTTTTATTGGAACACATCTACACGCATTTTTTTTTTTTTTTTTTAGTACTGTCAATGGCTGCTTTCACCCACAGTGGCAGAGGCCGGTAGTTGGAACAGAGACTTCGTGGTCTACAAAGCCTAAAACAATTTTTTAATTCAATCTAAATTAAACTTAAAAAAATTCACCTATTTCTTCTACCTCCTCCACCTCCCACCTCTGATAACCACCAGTCTGTACTCTGTATCTGTGAGCTTTATACATACGTACATGTATATATGTATATATATTTCACTTAGGATAAAGCCCTCAGGGTCCATCTGTGTTGTAAATGGCAAGATTTTATTCTTTGTTATGGCTGAATAATACTCCGTTGTATATCTATCCATACATCTTTATCCATCCATGATGGACACACAGGTTGCTTCCATATCTTGGCTATTTTTAAATAATGCTGCAGTGAACATGGGAGTATGTATATCTTTTTGAATTAGTGGTTTTGTTTTCTTTGGATAAATACCCAGAAGTAGAATTGCTGGATCATATAGTACTTCTATTTTAATTTTTTTTAAAGATTTTATTTATTTATTTGACAAAGAGAGAGCACAAGTAGGCAGAGCGGCAGGCAGAGGTGGAGGGAGAAGCAGACTCCCCACTGAGCAGGGAGCCCGATGCGGGGCTCGATCTCAGGACCCTGGGACCATGACCTGAGCCGAAGGCTTCCACTTAACTGACTGAGCCACCCAGGCGCCCCTCTATTTCAATTTTTTGAGGAACCTCCATATTGTTTTCCAGAATGGCTGCACCAATTTACATTCCCACCAACAGTGCAGGAGGGTTCCTCTTTCTCTACATCCTCACCAACACTTGTTGACTTTTTGATACTAGCCCTTCTAGCAGGTATGATGTGATAACTTGCTGAGGTTTTGATTTGCATTTCCCTGATTAGGGATATTGAACATCTTTTCATGTACCTGCTGACCATCTGCATGTCTTCTTTGGGAAAATGGCTATTCAGATCTTCTCATTATTTAATTGAATTTTTTTTCCTTTTAAGCTGTATGAGTCATATACATATTCATAAATACATATGAATATGTTCATATATACATATGATATTAATCCCCTACCAGATAAATGATTTGCAAATATTTTTTCCCATTCAGTAGGTTTCCTTTTCATTTAGTTGATGGTTTCCTTTGCTGTAAAAGCTTTTTAGTTCAGTGTTATCCCACTTGTTTATTTTTGTTTTTATTACTTCTGCCTTTGGTGTCAGATTCAAAAAATCATTGCCAAGACCAATGCCAAGGAGCTTACCACCTATTTTTCTTATATTTTATGTCTCTGATCTTATCAAATCTATAGTACATTTTGAGTTAATTTTTATGTATGATATAAGAAGTTTCATTCTTTTGCATGTAGCTCCAGTTTTTTCAGGACCATTTATTAAACAGACTATCCTTTACTCATTGTATATTTTTGGCTCTTTTGTCATAAATTATTTGACTATATATATATATATGTATATAGTCATGTTATTCCAATAACATACTGTTTTAATTACTACAGCTTTGTAAGAGAGTTTGAAATCAGGGAGGGTGATTCCTTCAGCTTTGTTCTTCTTTCTCAAGATTGCTTTGATTATTTGGGGTCTTTTATGGTTCCATACAAATTTTAAGACTGTTCTATTTCTGTGAAAAATGCCACTGGAATTTTGGTAGAAATTATATTGAATCCATATATTGCTTTGGGTAGTGTGGGCATTTTACCAATATAACATCTTCCAATTCATGAGCACCAAATATGTTTTCATTTATTTGTGTCTTCTTCCATTTCTTTCATTAATATCCTGTAATTTTCAATAGACCTGTCTTTTACTTCCTTGGTTAAATTTATTCTTATGTACTTTATTTTCAACGGAACTGATTTAAATGGCATTGTTTTCTTCATTTCTCTGTCTGATAGTTCATTATTTTTATATAGAAACGCAACATATTTTTGTATATTGATTTTATATCCTGCACCTTTACTGAATCCGTTTATTAGTTCACAAAGCCTAAGATGTTTAGTATCTGGCCCTTTAAGAAAAAAGTTGTGGACCCCTGCTCCAAATGGCAGCTCTGCCTGAGACTCTTGCTCTTTCAGTGGTCCTTCTAGGCAGCCAGGGCTGCTAGCCCTCCATTCTCACTGTCCTTGAGGGCTTGCTAGTAGCCTGCCTTTAGATAAATGTGTTAAATGTAGCTGGGTCAGTTTTTCAGGGGTTCTTTGTTCACCTATTCAACTCTGGCCAATCCTCTGGTGTGTAAGAACCAAGCTCTGGGTTCTCGAAACCATAAAATATTTGTAAAATCCTATCTCAGCTTTTAAAAAGGCAAATGGTTTCATAACTCTTTGATTTCGACAAATACCCATTTATTTTAAATTCCCGAAATTGACTTTTGGTGTCACCATTACATTTCTGAAGTTTGATGTACAGGCACTTCTGATATATTTCGATATTTGCCTTCCTGAGAGAAATTCCAAATTATGAAATCACAGGCTGAAAATAGAACTTAGGAGAAATGCAGAATTGAGCCAGACCACAGCAAATCTAAACAACTTCGACTTAAAGCCATTATAAAACACAACAATCCTAGTAAAAATGGTAACATTTTTTAACAAGTTCTTCTTGTGACACTTTAAGCCCCTCACATTTCCCAATTTGGGAAACCCTCAGCAGCTGATTGAGTAGTGTGTTCAGATGGGTTCCGTTATGTGCAAATACATATCCAACAAAGGGGGTGGGGATGGGGCCAATAGTGTTTTTAATGTCACCGGGATTTGAGATAGCAAGGTAAGCCTCAAAGATCAGGTTATAGACATACATGTATAATTTTTAAAGACACGTATAAGATTGGGTACTTATAAATATATATCAACACATGTATAGAGCATGACAACAGAAAATGAAAAATCATTAATAAGGCACTAGAGAAAGATAAAATCACTGATGATGAAGAATAGTGAGCATTCTCAGGAGCGAGAAGAAATACAGAAAATTAGACTTTGATAAATGCTTGTTAAAAGGAAGATAGTTCTAGCATTTTTTACTCAGGGCGTATAAAATGAGGTCATATTGCTCCTAATAGATGGAGAAAATATGGAACAGCTAAGCAGCAGCTATGCTAAGCAACACCAAAGCCTCTTGGAAGGTGAGATAAGGTGTGAGTAGCGCCTTGTTACCAGCCAGGATCACATCAGAGTAAACTCTGGGAACATTTTGGTATGCTGACAGAAATCCTTAAAAGGATGTCAAAGCAAAAATTTGTTGCAAAGTAAAGTAATGGGTTATTTTTAAATGTGCAAAATTAGCCTGTGACTGGACTGTAGAGAATCAGTTCGGTGTCAGGGTATGAGCAGCTTTCAGAGGCAAAATAAGAAATGTTTGAACAAGCCATTGTTGGAAATTGCAGAAGGGAGGAATAACCTCAGAGGTGTTAGAAGAAATGCCATTCAAATGACTGACTACACAGATAAAATGTTAGTGTTAAAGTTTCCCAAAATTAGAATGTTGCAATGGGTGAAGTATATCTGTTAAATTAGGAATTGAATTCAAATGTGAGTATTAGGTTACATACACATACACACTAAAAAAGAAGTTAAAATAGAAGTTATTTTTCCTCTCTTTTACTGCTTTAGTGGCCTATCATCAGGGACCCAGGCTGTTTTTGTCTTTCTACCCTGCCACTTAGTAATGACGCCTATCTTCGAAGTTACCTCTTGGTCCAAGATGACTGCTGGAGCTCCAGCCATTATGTCCTCAGTCCACTTAGAATGCAAGAGAAAGAAGGGAAGGCTGGAAAGGGTGTACTTCCCTGCTGAGGAAGCCCACTTTAAAGTGTTCTTTTGGAAGCTGTCCCAGTCTTTACCTTACTTACTAAAAAGAATGGGAAATACGATTAGCTGGGACTATTGTTGCCCCGGATAAAAGTATGGTTTTGTTGAAGGAAGAAGAGGGTAGCCACCAGCTGTCTGTACCAAAAAGTAAGTATGTGCTAGGCTAATCTTTGAATTAAATGAAAGGGTAGTGGGGGGAGCTAAATGCCTAGGAAAAAAGCCTGCATGGGACACCTCAGTGTAAGCAAAGATTGGGATGAAAATGAAAATTAAAAAAAAAAAACAATCAAAACTGTATTACAGTAGGATTATGTCAGAGACTACTTGGCCAGATATAAGATACATATGATCCAGTCTCTTTATCGGGCTGGCACAGAAACTCGCTTTCATAGAGCAGTGGCAAAGAGCTATGTTCCAGTCCTGATTCTGCCACCTAATTTATTAGATTACCTCACGCCAGTTTCTTGATCTCGGCGGGCCTCCGTTTGTCCATCTGTAGGGCGGAAACAGCAGTCAGTCGCTCCCTCCCAAGGTGGTCATGAGGATTAACTGAAATGCTGCGTAGAAAGTTCCAATACAGAACTGCCTGCAAGCTGAGCACACAGGGGCATCACACCCACCGGTAGGGCAGGTGCCCGTTGAGCCGGGAGTCCTGTTTAGCTGCAAGTAAACCACCTGGCAAGCTGTAGCCTCCTGCCACCGTGTGCACAAGGGAAGGGGAAGCCTCACACCCATCGTTGTGACTAGTCCTAAACAACACAGAGAGTTCTCTGCGGAAGGAGAATACGAGGGAGCAGGAAGAGTGGGGGGTGGGGGGAAGCAGCCCCCTCGTAGCTGTGGAGGGTGGGGTATTCAGTTATGTACCCAAGAGCGAGCTCCAGAGCCAGAAGAAAACTAGGTCTGTGAATGGAAAACCAGGAGTGGAAGGCCCCATCAGAAGATGGACAGTGAGGCGACAGTCAGAGAACCGGGATGCCTTCTACACAGAATTCTGTAATCACGCAATCCTGTGGGTGAGAAGGTAGGAGACAACAAAATTGGATTTTAGAAGACTGCACCAAAAAATGAACAAAGCGTTGGTAAAGAACTGACATAAGGTTAGAGCTGTCTAAAGCTCAGAAGCTGCCACCTCTCGCCGCATGAGTCAAGGACCACAAAAAAGAGTTCTCCTCACTCTTGAGAATTTGAAGAAAGCTTTTCTCAGAATAAATTATAGCGACTCTTCTTTTCTTTAAATGGAAAACGTATCCATTTATCATGGGAAACCCAGTATCATGAGCTTCTGCGGACCCATCGGCCGGTTTCTCCAGTTACCAGCTCCAGCTCCTCGTGGCTCATCTGTATCCCCCGCCCTCTGATGACTTTGAGGCAAATCCAAGGTATCATTCCATCCCCCAGGATTTCAGCATGTACCTCGAAAAGAGAGGGACTCTTAAAGAAATAGAACCACAATACCATTTTCACACCTAAAAATCACGAATAGGAAGGTCTTAATCTTGGACTCACAGCCTGTGTTCAGATTTCAGAGATGGGCTCGTAATTCCTTTTCCTTGTCTTCAGTCAGCCACACACTGTGATTGGGTCTGTTCCTGAACTCTCTTTTCATGGGAGTCTGTCTGTTAAAGAAACCCGTGTATTTGAAGAGTTTCCCACAGTCTGCATTTTACTCCTTGCGCGCCTGTGGTGGGGTTTACTGTCCACCTCTCCCCACTCTTTTTTTTTTTTTTTTAATCGGCAGCTAAGGTATTACAGCTTGATCACACAGAGGTTTAATTTCTGTGCAAGGCTACTTCATAGGTGCGGCTGGGTCTTACCATCAAGAGGCACAGAAGTCTGTTTATCTTACTTCCCTTGATGTTCTCCGTCATCAGGGCCTCTTAGCCCACTCCATTAGTTCCTTAGCACTTGCAAATGGTGATCATCTCATTAAGTGTCTTTATGGACTCACTTAATTTAAATATATTTGATGTTTCTCAGTCTGCCAAGTTACTCTTACTGATGTTTTATTGACTTTTAAATTTAGCCTATTTAAATTGCATAAATGCTAAGCTTGGGAACATCTGAAAAGGCATCTAAGGGAAGAGACCCCGCTAACATCTGCACGGAGGTAGCACCCTCTGCCTTTTCTAGAGCTGCTCCTTTTTTAAAGGAAGGCTTTCTCCCTTTAATTTTTTTTTTGAAGTAGAGTGAAGCCTGGCCTCTGTGCTACAGCTCCATATGCTTTACCAGCTGAACCAGGAGACCCACCAGCTAGATGGGTCCCCCCCCCGATTAATTTTTTCTCCTGGAGACCCCGAGGCCTGTAGTCATACACATATGGTATCTAATGGCTTGCTGGGTAACTGAGTTAATGGTGTGTGAAGGTGACCTGAATAAATTTGAAATCCGAACTAATGTGGAATATGACAAGCTGCTCCTGTAATAAATTTGGAGTGCCTGTGTTTTTGCCCAAGTGGGTGTTGGGGGACTGTTGGGGAGAAAATACGGAGGCCTGAGCTCAAATTCTGCCAAGGACACGGAAGACCAGATGCCTCCTCTTGAGAACCTTTTTAATGAAGATGTTCACTGTCCCCTTCCCACCTCTTGCTGGAATTTTAAAGATAAGTGTCACTCCCCTTTTAGAATTACTCTTTCTCCCTGAGAATGGCGAGTGACCAAGACAGGGTAGGCCTTTGTGTGGTTTCATCAGCTTTTCCCAACCCTTCCTTCTAGGAAAGATAGATACCAGCAGAATTTGACTTGCTCACTCCATTTCGCTGCAGACAAGTGGATATTTGCAAGCTTCTGCTGGGGGCTGGACTGCCACTTGTTCCTCAGTTTGGTTTTGGTTGTTAGAGCCACGTCAGTGGGGGAAAAAAAAAAGTAGGACCTCCCAATCCATAGCTATTAATTTATTTAAAACATGTGCAGTACCGTAATGTTATGTACATTATAAAAACATGGAAAACCGTAAGCGAACATTTTCATAGGTTTTTCTTACATCGCAGCGAATGTTCCTGTGCACCCCACGTTGTGCAGTCCCCTTTGTTAGTTATATGAGGGACTGTATGAGGTTCTGGCAAAGGCCTGGTGCCCTCCAAACAAACCAGACACCAAAAGCAAAATTCAGCTTCAACTAATTTTGATCATCGGAAAATATGGAAAGAAATTAATTATTTTCAACACGTCAGTTGCTGTTGTTTTCAGAAACAGAATTTTGTTTTGAATCCCGTGGCAGGTCCACATAACCCTCTCAGAGGGAGGACTTCTCCAAGGAGCTCGCTCTGACTCTGTTTCCGCTAGGATCGGTGTGGAGTTGTCTGCCACGGAGAACAAATTTAAGTCCCAGGATGTGTGTTTCAGTCTCTGAGAATTAAGTCCCCCCACCCCCGAAATCTAAGACACTGATTTTTGCTAAAAGAGTCCCTACAGAGCTCCTTTTAAACATGAAATTCTTTGGGCCCAGATCTGCACTACCGTGGGCCACTTCTTACCCCCTGCATGGTTTGTTTTACTGAGTAAACATCACTTCTTCAATATCGTTCTGCCCACTCTTAACCCGTTGCTTCTCCCTATCTGGTTTCAGACCCTAGATGTCTTTGCTCTTGGACTCCTGACTGTTTCATTTAGCAGATGTTGATTGAGCAGCTTCTAGACTAACGGTTGGAGGTATAATGAATAGGTCCCCCCCAGGGGCTTGGAGTCAAGGAGAGTAGGAGACACACTCAGCTCAAGCAGTGTTTAGCAGGGTGGGAGACCCTACAAAGGAGGGAATTCGGGGTCCATTGGCAGGTGGGGGGACAGGTGGTGCTGTTAGTGATCTGCTTGAGGAAAGTGTCAAGAGTTGCCCCTCTGAGTACTTCCAAAAGGACTAAGGACTGCCTAGGATGGTCAATGGCAGGCCGCGTTTCTAAGTGGAGGGAGTCTCTTAAAGACTCGAAGCAACAGTTAGTGAGCTGTGAACAAGGGATAGAGAAGAAAGGCTTGACTCATAACAGAACACAACATTTAGAAATCCTGAGAAGATCCTAACTATGGCACAGCTCTCTGTAGTTCCAGAACCACTTGTCCACATCATCTCATGTGCTCTTTGGGTCCTCTCTGGAAGGGAGACTGGTTATCACCTGAAGAATCTGGGTGCAGGGACGCCTGGGTGGCTCACTAGGTTAAGCGTCTGCCTTCAGCTCAGGTCATGATCTCAGGGTCCTGGGATCGAGTCCTGCATTCGGGCTCCCTGCTCAGCGGGGAGTCTGCTTCTCCCTCTGCCCCTCCCCCATCTTGTGTGTGCTCACTCTCTCTCTCTCTTTCTCTCTCTCTCTGATAAATAAATAAAATCTTAAAAAAAAAAAAAAACCTGGGTGCAGGTGGGTGAAACCACTTGGCCAGGGACACACAGAGCCCAGACTGAGCCCCAGATCTGACTTTAGCCCCTTTCCCTGTACCTCCCTAGGAAAAGTGATGGTGAGCATTTGGGTTGGGGACAGACCTTCAGAACTCAGTGCCCGAGAAATGTGAGGGGGTGGAGGACAGGTATTGATAGAGTGGGAGCAAAGAGTGTATGGAAAGTGTGAAAGAGATTTTCCAAAATGATAGTTGATGATGAGACCTCGACTTCATTTCCCCAGTGTATTTTAGTTGTTTCTGTTTTCAAGCCCCTGCTTCTAAATTAGATACTTTGGCTGCTTTTCCTTCTAAAAATATTTATTTGCAGCATTTTAGATTCAAATGTGTATGAATTAGGCCGATCACTTTTATTTTGCTATCTTTATGTTTTAGAAAAGTCAGGAATGAAGGGAAGAAATTTCAAGAGGCATGATTTATTTCAGGGAGAGGGGCAAAGGGTACTTTTCACGTCCCTCTTAAAACTCAGTCTTTCACGTGAAGGCCAGTGGTTAGCTGTCCTTTGAAGGGAACCTTCACCGCTGTGCCAAAATCAGAATCTCAATCATTCCACTGTGGTTTCCTTAACATGTATAAGGAGATGATGCCTGGAATTTAGAACGGTGTTCTTAGTTTGATTGGATCAGGGGAAGGAAGGAGCCCAAGAGAGACTTGGGTTTTAAATGGCCTGGTTTATCACATGTCAGGTCCCAGCCTTTACAACAAAGATGTGTTGACACTTGCTATTCTGAGGAGAGGGATTATGCACATTATTACAAAGTGACACATCCATCATGATGAAGTCGTGGGTATTAATGGGTACGGCACTGGGCCGAATGCCTTGGAGAGGAAATTTACCACGCACGGGCCTTAGGCACTAGAGCCTAACCCAGACGAGGAGCAGCAGAAGCAAGCCCCTGCCGGCCCACTCAGAGGGGGTATCCCCTCAGTCAGGCCCAGCGTCGAGGACAGAGGACCCCTTGGGGAGTGAAGGGTCTGCCCTATACCACATGGAGGTCTGTGCCCTGTCTCTGACATGACAGGGTGCTGGGTGGAGCTCTTTGAGAGGCACGGTGGGGAGTGGGGTGTGTGTGTGTGTGTGTGTGTGTGTGTGTGTGTGTGTGTGAGTGAGTGAGACAGTGTGGGAATTGTGACCCCTTCACATAACAATAAAAAAGAAATTTGTTCCTGTGTATGTTCCTATAATAGGGCAGGTATGATATTCCCTTATTTTAAAGATAGAAAACCTGAAGCTCCCACAAGTAGTCATAGAGCTAGAATAAAACCCCAGATTGCCTCATTCTCTGCCCCACACTGCTTACTAAAATTTACACAAATGTGGATGGATTCCCTGAAAGCCACATTCCTTCAGGTTAATGCGGAGGTAGCCAGAGAGGTGGGGGCCTGGCCTGCCAGACCCGTTCTCTCCTCTCTTACTCTAAATAATGAAGCGAGACTGGTGACAGGTGACCCAACTCTGCCATCCATCCTGGGAGACAGTGTTTGCCCTGAATGCCTCCTGCTGGTAAGAGCCACCAAGCATAAGGATCTCAGTCTCTGTGAAACAGTGTGGTTTACCCTGCACATAACCATCCCAACGATGAGCGCTTCCTCGCACATGAAATTATCTGTTACTCGGAGATGTCACCGGTGCAGACTTCACAGCTGGGTTCTGGGATGGCACCAGAGGGCATGTCTGTGACCTGTATGAATCTGTTTAGTTGTCCTGATGTCCCCAAAGAGGTGCTTGTTTTTTTAATTCATTAGGGCTCCAAAGAGAAGAACACCTCCAAATACTACCATAGCATCAAATCATTAGTTCTCTTAGAGCAAATTAAGCTCTAAGTGGAACCTTTTCTAGTCCCAGGCTGTGTGTTGCCGTGTTTCTTCACAACATGGTATCCTGGTTTTGGATTTTTTTTTTTTTTTTTTTTTTTTTTTTTTTTTTTTTGGTAATTCAGAATCAAACCAATAGAACCAGTCCTCCCCACCCCCCACCTCTGCTTTTGCAGGGTCCAGGGAGAAACACATGCATCTTCGTGCAGTGTAAACTGCTGTGGTTTGCGTGGGGTTCAGCAAACTCAAGCTTTCCTTCTTATTTGGAGCTGGGAGAGGCTAGCAGGAGGGTGAGGCCTGGGGGGTACCCTCTCTCTAGAATGCAAGCGAAAGGTGTGCGTTGTCCTGTGTAAGTGGGCTCAGAATCCATTTTCTCTTCCCGGTTGCCCCCCTAAAACATGGCCTGTTCCAATTATCTCACTTCCCAGACCTCAACATTAGTTACTACATGGGAAATGTGCCCTTCAGGGCTGCCTACTGTGATTTTGGACATAGGTGTTATTTTGTTTTTCCTGTTTGTAAGGTAATTACTTGTGGAAAAGTTAGAAATTGCAGGAAAGCAATTACTTTTCATCCCAGCACGCAGCGATAACCAGGTTGGATATGTGTTTTGCCTGTCACTTTTTTTGTTCTTACTTGTATATTTTGCTTCACATGAAAGAAACAGTTTGAAATTAATAAAAAGCGTTCCTCGATAAACTGTAAGTAAAGATAGGTGGACGAATATGGTTACACTGTCCGTTACCATGAACATAGGACAAGTTGATTTTGATGGAATCTGTGACAGATCTACAGAAGCTAACACGTGAAAACAGAAAATGTGATGTGGCCCATTACTGAAAGAGACCAAAATGGAGATTTTTTTCCCCTACTTATAGAAGAATACATTAAAGTTATTAAGAAGCATTAATCTCTTACTTTGTTTTCACGTGGTCATCCTTTTTAACTCTACTGACATATACAAAGCTCAGAAAGGAAGATGTCCATTGTTCATTTTTCCAGTCATTATTCATTTCATTTCATAGTTACTCCTGAAGATAATCTTGGACCTAAAGGTGGGGGCGTTAACAAATGATCGCCTTTGGGTGTCAAAAGCTCCGGGTGCTCCACGCGTTTTCAGCTGGTGGCCAGCCTCGGTCTGATTCTTTGGGGAAGTGGAGGTGGAGAGTGACTTGTTCCAGAGTTGGGATACCGCCCCCCCACACACCTCTCCCCACCCAGGGTCATTGTTCTCAGCAGCGGAGGGCAGTTTTCTAATGAGTTTAACACCGAGCTCTCAACACTCAGGGACGGGTGAGCTGGGAGGAGAGGGGACCTGGGTGGCCATCAGAGCCCCTGTGCCTCATCTCCTTTGCAGATTACTGGCTCTGTAACCCCTGGGAAAGCAGGGAGGAAGGTGCTTAAGTCGTAATTTTATTATTTTTTTTAAGATTTTATTTATTCATTTGAGACAGAGCATAAGCAGGGGGAAAGGCAGAGGGAGAGGAAGAAGGGCGCTCCCCACTGAGCAGGGAGCCTGAAGTAGGGCTCGATTGCAGGACCCTGGGATCATGACCTGAGGTGAAGGCAGATGCTCAACTGACTGAGCCACCCAGGCGTCCCTAAGTGGTAAATGTAAGTCATGGACTTTAGGGCTCAAAGGACCTTCCAAGCAACAAGCCCCTCATGTTACAACTGAAGAACTTGAAGTTGCAAAAGATAAAGCAGGTTGTCCAGGCTGATCTAGGTGGTTCCGGGTAGACTAAAGCTTGTACCCCGGTGTCCTGCCTCCCAAACACTTCACTCTGAATAGCCTTGTACATGCTCACCCAAGAAAAAGATTTTCTTCAGAGAGTGTGAGAAGTTCACCAGGGAGAAGGTTATTCCAGGTCAGACCCGGGGAGTGAACTTCATGCACGGTGCTGGCTGAGCAGTGTGAAGTTTGACAGCTGCCGCGGGGCAAAAGTGTGGTTTATGAGGAAGCCTTCCATCCCCGGACTTTTGCACAGTGAGACAACTTTAAGTGAGAGTGGTTTACCACCTTTTCCTTTTGACTCCATCCACCCACCTCTTCCATCTCTCTGCACTTTTACTACTCATAGCATCTTGCCTTTCTCTGTCCTGCTAGCTGACAGAGGGAATGACCTAAGTCTCCTGGCCATGATCTTGCCACCAGTGTGGTTGATGGAATGACAGAATGTGGCCCTTCCTCACCTCTTAGTGAAATGAGGCTCACCACCACACACTTATTTGAAGCATTAGGTTCCAGACTGAAGTCACCCATACCAAATTCAGACCTCTGTTATATGCGTACCCCACCTGGACTACTGCTTGATATTTTTAATGGGCTCGTTTTAAGAATAATTATTTTAGGGGCGCCTGGGTGGCTCAGTTGGTTAAACTGAGTCTTCGGCTCAGGTCATGATCCCAGAGTCCTGGGATCGAGCCCTGCATCAGGCTCCCTGCTCCGTGGGAAGCCTGCTTCTCCCTCTCTCACTCCCCCTGCTTGTGTTCCCTCTCTCGCTGTCTCTGTCCAAAACTAAATAAAAATCTTTAAAAAAAAAAAAAAAAGAATTATTTTAGCTTTATCATAAGTGATGAATGAGCATGAAATCCCATGGGTGTGTTAAGTTTTTCCAAGCCGTATGTAAATAGACTTACAACTATTAAAATTAAAAACTTCTACCCGTGCTTCACCTAAAATCCCCTGTATATGTAAACATTATGTTGAAAGAGGGAGATTCTGTTGAATTCAGGTAAGAAACAACTTTTTTCTCCCTTGAACTGTACAGTTAGTCTTTTCTGCCCCTTGGATAAAATTTTGGGCAGGTCCTATAAAACTTGCAAAAAAAAAAAAAAAACAAAACCCTCTGGTACTTTCAGTTCCAAGAACAGTCCAAGTACAGTAATTAAAATACCCATTCTAGGTTTAATAGTGGAAACTCTGAACATCATCTCAAGTTAAGCTCCTTTCCTTCCTCTCCTAAGTGCTGTTTTGCCTAGGAAGCCTAAAATGAAGGCGTGGCTCCCTCTCAGGGCTGGTTTCCAGCAGCCCACCCTCCCCTGTGGCCCCTTGGACAAAGCCCTTCCCCGAAGGATCCAGTGGGGCACCTTTCTGTGTGGTCCACACCTGCACCAAGGGAAACGGTCATTTGTTCCTTTGAGAAATCCTGGGAGTTCTGGTCCGTTCCTGTTTCTGACGTCCCAAGGCATCCTCCCAGCCCCAGGCTCCAACCATGAGGCATTTCAAAGCTTGGGTCTGGTGCTAATCTGTGTGCCCCAGGAGTTCCCAAGGATGCACGTGAAGCTCTCCCAGTTGGTCCTCTAGAGCCTTGCTCAGCTGGTTAGGTAGAGGAGGGAAATGGGCCAACAGTTCCCCAGGTATGACCTCCCTCCTCCCCTCTCAGGGTGTGGGGAGGTGGGCTGACTGCTCACTTTGAGTTACGTGGTACCTGTTGCTTGGTGGCTGGCCTTTGGGCTCTCAGTTTAATTGGCAGGAGAAGCCCCGGGTTCACACCTGTCACACTGCCCACCAGTGTGAATGTGATTCCAAACCCTTCCGTGGAGACACAGAGGACAGTCCTGCCAAGTGACCCCTTCTTTACGTTTAGACTGCATCCAATTGTTGGGCGCTGGCCTAAGCCCATCAGGATCCCGTGTCCTTCACTCTTGTCAGGAGTGGATGAGACTCACAGGTCACCTCCATTCAGTCCGCAATTCACCCACCCCATGCGGACTCCCTAAAAAATGGAACCTCAGTTCTGCCAAGGCAGCCTCTTGGTTTTCTATTACTTCCATTGTGACACCTGGTGTGGTAACAGTGGCCCGTTTTCCACCTGTTACCCGTTAGCACAGGAGCATAGCTGGTGGGCTTTGTTGCTCTTGGCCCGCAGCAGTCAGAGCAGAGTAAGGGGCACCATTATCCGTAAGTGACTGCATTTGCACTGGGGGGAGAAAGGGTTGTGAGAGAAGCCAGCTTTACCATTTGAAGACCTCCTGCCCTTCTCAAAGTAGAAAGGAGAGCTCATTGTTTTCACAAACTGGCTGGCAGGCCCCCAGGGTCCTTTGAGAGGCATTTGTTAAATTGCAGAAGGCCCCAGTGCTAAGGCAGAGAAATCCCTGAAACCTGAAAGTGCTGGGAAAATGGGGAAGCATGCTAGCTAACCAGGTAGGGTTCGGACAGAAAGATCTGGGGGTGGGATTGGCTTGGGTTCAGGTTGGGCAGCGAGGTGAAGGCTCTAGCCATCTTGAGACTTATTTCTAGCTTGTCCCATTTTATGGTCTGGGGGGTAGTGTACCATATGTTTTTTAATGAAGGTATATATTTAAGTAGCTTTTGTATACATTTTATTCCCAATTCGAGCTCAGCACATATTAGAAAATGTCTAATATAATTGGGAAGTGATATTATTCAATACTTATAGATCCACCAGCAATAACAGGGCTGATTGCTCTTTCCACATTAGCCATTCAGCCTAAAAAAATTTCGGAATTTCTTAGAAATCTCAAGAAATCTGAGCCACCTAACTGGACAGTAGAGAATAAGTCAAGTACTTTTGAATATTCTTCCCTTTCACTCATTCCACATCCTTTTCTTTTTGCCCTCTGCCCAAAACTCAGCAGTAGGTAGGTTCTAGAACCACTCATAACAGACTCAAGTGTGGCTTATGTACAACTAACTCATTGTGCTAGATGAGCTGTAATTTATACCAGCTGAGGTCCAGTCAAGAATAAGCATGGAGCCCAGGACAGCAAAAGGAAGCAGATTCCCTTCTTTTGTTGGCCATGGGTCCAGAGGGGGGCCACAGGCCAGGCTGGAGACGAGCACTAGGTTCCCGTTATTCCCACTGTAATTATTGAACATCTGCCTTTCTCCTTGAAAGGTAAGAATTTAGGGAGGAAGGGTCAGGGGTGGCAGGCTTAGAGAAACTTAGCTTCCCAGAGTCTTCCGGAGCCCTAGGAGGCCTGAGTGAGACACAGCGAGGAACCCGCCCTCCCCCACACGTGCCCCCCCCCCCCCACGCACCATAACCTTGGGTGGTTTACTTGCAATAAATGAGCCAAGGACCTTAAGGTCTGATTATTCTGTAATGTAAATTCTTTCTGCTTCACTGCTGAAATTCAGAGATTTGCATTTTAGAACTTTTAATCTTGGAATAAAAGGTTTTTTCATCCTGGTTGAATTTCAGACTTCAGGAAAGGCTGATGAGGTAGGTTTTTTTTGTTTTGTTTTGTTTTGTTTTTTTAAAATGTCTCCCTCCCTCCTGTCCTTCTACCTCACAACTCCTGAGAGAACTAAATTATAGGGAAGATGACTCAACTATGAAAGACATCTTGTAAGGTCTGCAACTCTCGTTTTTCTTTTCATTGAAATACACCCTGAGGTAAAGTCATGGACCTTAAGCTCATTTGCTGGGAGAAGGTTTTGTTGGGGAAGGACCTGGTTCCTGAGGCAGGGTGGGAAGCTGGGCAGGACTGGGTAGGAGAGCCAAGTGGGAGGGAGCCTGAGATCCAGCTTCTCCGCGAGCCCATAAATGTGCTGTGCGTCCTGTGTCCTCTCTGTTTGCTCACCCAGCCCCTAACGTGTCCTGAGCTCCTGCTCTGCGCCAGGCCCTCCCCCCCAGGCCCGGAGCCTCCCGCGTCCTGCCCTTCAGAAGTCCCCAGCCCCGCAGGCTGGGCAGGCCAGGACAGAGCAGCCCGAGGAAGCCAAACAGGAAGTGACTGTTCAGAGATAAACTGAGGCATACTAAAAAGCTTAAGAGTTTATTTGAACAAAATCAGTTTGAAGGAGGCAGTGCCAAACCGGAAGTAGTTCGGAGCACTACCTTGACAGGAGGGGATAGGGACGCAGAGACGTAGAGGAGGTGTGGAAGCAAAGAAGGGGGATTATCGCCTTGGCAGCGCCTTACCGCCTAGTGGGCTGTTGGCGACTGGTCGTCTCTCCAGTTTTGATTTTAGAACTTTGAGGCGTTTGCCAGCTTCACTTTTATGTAGGCCACCACGGCATTAGAGCCACCTCCGTCTAATGGCCTTCTTGTTTAATTAATTGAGCGATACGGACTGCACCGAGGAGGTGGCAGCTCACTTCACCAGGGTGAGCCCAGGGATTGCCAGCTTGCAGAGAAAGAAGGGGGAGGAGTCCAGGAGAGAAAAGGAGCGGGGAGGAAGGGCGATTCAGGCCAAGGCAGAAGCAGGCAGATGTAGGTAGACCTGACACAAAGGAGGGAGGGAGGACGGTAGGAGATGAAGCTGGAAAGCCTGTAGAAGCCCGCTTTGTGGGGGGCCTTGCGTGTGTAGCTAACGAGGTCTCTCACCGCCACGAGGAGCCTTTGAAAACTTTGTATGGAGGACCGAAATCTTCAGTTCTGGAAACCAGCCCTGAGGATGGTGGATTGAAGGGGTGAGGGCCTAAAAACAGGGTCTCAGCCCAGGGCCTCTTCTAGAAAGCAAGGCCCGAGGCAGGTTTGAGTATTGCTCGTTACTGGGGAAGGAGGTGCAAGCCCAGGGCTGCAAGGGCACAGGAAGAAGGGAGTGAGGCCAGAAGTACAAGGTGATGTGCTGGCGCGGACGATTGGCCTGGCCACAAGGCGCTGGGTGGCGTGAGCACCCGCCAGGCAGCGAGAGGGTCTGAGAAGGCTTGGGAGGATGCATCACCATTCGGACAAGGAATCAGCTCAGAGACTGTCAGCAGTTCATGCAGGTGGATGCAGTGAATGGAAGAGGCTGCGGTAGAGAAAGGTTCACAAGATCTTGGTTCAGCAGAATGGAACAGTCCAACCCGAGCTTTCAAGGAGTTACGTCTCAGTAGAAGTTAGTAAAGCGTTTCTGGGGTGGTTTTGGAGCAAGGCATCCTCTACGGACTTGTGTTTCTTAAAGCATATGATTCATCACCGTATATTCATAAAACCATGCATTCAACCAATTTCTGTATTTGTAGGGGAAGAAGTGGAGGCTACTACATTAAAAATGATTAAAAATCCATGATGGTCGGGGCGCCTGGGTGGCTCAGTCCGTTAAGCATCTGCCTTCGGCTCAGGTCATGATCCCGGGGCCCTGGGATCGAGTCCCGCGTTGGGCTCCCTGCTTGGTGGGGAGCCTGCTTCTCCCTCTCCCTCTGCCCCCAACTCTTGCTTGCTCTTTCTAGTGCTGTCTCTCTCTCTCTCAAATAAATAAATAAAATCTTTAAAAAAAATCCAGTCACAGTGTACTTGTCAGGACTCTTACTGCTGAAATGGTAACAACACAGTTTTCCTAGCTCCGGCCACAGCAGGGACTGCCTGACTCTGGGTACCCGGGAAGGGGCCGGGATGCACCTGAGACATAACTAGAACCGTGGTTCGTGACCCTACCAGAACACGTGCTGTCTCGCATTTGGCCTTCTTTAAGCAAGGACTTTGTTTTTCTCTGTCGGGAGCTTGACCTCCATGTGACGGGACCTCTGCTGGATGTGGCAGCCAGCTTTGGACTCTGGGGAGGGATTGGCTCTTCCACACCCGTCAGTTCTTCCTAGGGAAGATACCCACGGGCTCAGCACACACCAGGTGCTTTCCCCAGACCAACAAACTCTGGGCAGAGCTGTAGAATTATTTCTCTTAAACAATGACAAGTCACAAGCTGCCCTGTGGATGAGGAGAGTAGGGTCCAGGAGAAAGGATGTATGTGTCTGCAGTGGAGAACAGGGATATGGCGGGCAAGAAGATCCCTGTGCAACCGAAAGCTCAGAGTACTGACATTTGCCAAAGAACATTCCTCTACCCCTGATTCACTGGCTGGGAAAGGAAAGGGCTCGTGGTTCTCCACATGTGCTTTCTGCCTCTCCCCCTGCTGTAGAAGTGCACTAGTATTGCTTTAAATTGAATTGTTTTTCTAAAGCTTTCTATTCAAGCTCTGGATAGCTTATGACCAATTCTGAAAATGCACCTACCTCCAGCTACAATCGTTAAGCATCCACAGACACACGGAAAACATTCCTCCTTTGCTCCAGGATGTTCTCTCCTTTGCCTTTTCATCTCCCCTTCCCCCCACCTCCAAATGAGTTTAGGTAGATTTGAATTCTAATCAGTTTGATTGGTTGTTCTTAATGTGAATTTAAATTGAACTAGAGGCTGTTGAACAGCGTTCTGGGGCTCCCAAGTTGCTCAGCTGGGACTGGAGGCATTTCTCTCAGCCCCCAGAAAGGGGTGGTGGCCTGCCTGGGTTTGATAGCGCAAGATGCTTCTGACTGCATCTCATTAACTTGTAGGTGATAGGGTTTGAGGAGTAGATAATTTTCTTTGACCTTGGTCTCTTAGGTCAGACAGGGAAAGCTTTTTAGGGAGTGATCCAGTTCTTGGATCAACAAGATCCAAGACACTCAGTTCATGGTAGCACTTTCCCCCTGGGCCTGAATATCTAAAATAAAGGAAGGGAGGGAGATGCTGGAAAGCGTCCCCATCCCTGCACATCTCCCTCCCCACTTCTGTCCTACCCAAGGGTTGCGAAAGGCAGGCTGGGCCATGCTTACTTTAAGAAACATCAGCACCCTATTTCTTAAACCCAAAAGATAGCAATGTACATCGAAGAGAGAAGAGGATCCCTTGAACCTCTCTTCATGGCGGGAGCTGAGCCTTCCAGTGAGGTGCCAGTGGTGCTGGCTTTGAAGTCCTACAGACTGGCTTCTCTTTGTTCTTGATTGCATATAGTTAAAATCGTTCTATTTTAATTAATATATCAAATACCCACCACCCAAGTATGTAGATGTTAATATTTTGCGACTTTTAACAGGGAAATTATATATTACAAATACCATTAAAGCTCATCCACCTCCCCAAGCCCTCCCTGCCCCCTCAGTAATCTGTATCCAGAAGGTGGAGTCTGTCATCCCCATGCATATTTTTGTACTTAACTACGAACGTCCATGTGCATAGCATTGCTTTGCATGGTTCAAAAGTGATGTTGAGCCACACAGATTGTTCTGTGGTCAGTCCCAAAGCTGCTGCTCACTTGTCGAAATCTTGGACAAGGTGAATCACCTTTTTGAGCCACAGGGAAATGTGTTAAGATGCCAGTTCTATTAATCCTAGCACCATCAAGGTGGGCAAGGATCAAGGCCTGCTTGATACCATGGAGGCAGAATCAAGAGGGCTTTTTGCCTACTTTGATGTGTGGAACGACAAGGGTGATTCTAGTGCAGGAACTTAATGAATCTGGTGCAGATTAATGTCAGTCACTGAGATGAGGAGCACACAGGGTGACGCTGGTCTGGGAACATAAGGTGATGAATTCACTTTTTGACCTGTTGAGTTGGAAGTGCCTGCAGCCCAGCAAGGTAGACAGGTTGAGGAGGCAGCCGGACATTTGAACCTGAAATTCAGGCAATGGTCCTAAGATGGAGTTGGTTCTTTGGATTCCTGTAGCACCCAGTGCACATTACCTTTGAGCGGGGAGGCAGCTCCGTGTGGGTGACTCCAGTGCACCTTTCCCTGGGATCCATGGTGTGAGTCACCCTCACCCGATGTCTGCAGCACTCTGCACAGGTGGTAACAAGAGGCCTGGGTTGAATCACCTAGTTGTCAGGTCAGCTTCAAAGCTTAGAGTTACGTTGGAAACATTTGTTCTCCTCTAATAACCTGTTTGATTTTCTCGTTCATGAAATTACATAAATCCTCTTTGGAAGATAATTTCTCCTTTCAGACTTGACCAGGCCTTCATGTTAATAAATTCACAGACTTTATTATTAGCCCCTGCATATGCTTCTTTTTATTTGCCTGAGCTTCCCCCCCCCGCCCACCTTGCTATATTTCAAGGAGCCCCCACCTCTTCTGGAACTGATCGCGATACGTGTGTTGTATCCTGTATATTGTTCACTCCCCGGGCATTGGGTCTGGGAATCCTAATCTTAGGTCTGCCTGAAGTGAGTGCCTCGAGGACAGGAACCGGGTGGGCCCTTCACTGTTCTTTGTCCCTCACTGCAGACCTAATTCAAGGGCCTTCGGTCCATCTTCACCAGCTAGCAGCTGGCTTTTCATAGGGAAGCCTGTCTTTTTTGCTCAAAGGGGAGATACCTGCCCAGTCCCTGAAAAAAGCCCAACAAGATGTCCCAACAGGCCTCCTTTTGGATGATAGGAATCCACCCAGAGTAGCTCCAGCGAAAGTGTGGGGTGGCATGGGAGAAGGCAGCTGCTTTTATTATAGCTGGAAGGATCCAGAAAAATCTGGGAAATTGGGACTAGGAGACAGCTATGGATGGAGTGGGACCCGGAAGCAGCTCCGGGACCAGGTTTTCACTCTTCCGTGTCTCTGTGCTTGCTTTCCTCACGGGCTCCCACCGTCTTCCTTCCTCCTCCTCTGCCTCCCATGCCCTCTCGGTCATGCTTGGTCTCAGTCACTGTCTGGTCCCTCTGATCACCAACGGTCTGTCTCGGTCTTCCCCTTTCCTCCTGTCAACTCTCACGTGGCTCTCTTTCCACCTCTGGCCCCCAAAACTGGCAGCTGCCTTCTTCAGAACTTGTGTCTGGCTCCTAATCGCCCAGACTCTGACACCAAGTGACCTTTCTGCTCTATAGCCCATGGCCATCTGGCAGGAATCTCTCTGTGTACCGGATTCTGAGCTCCTGAGAGAGGGTCTGATTGGTACAGTGCACCCTCCAGAGCCTGGCCACGTCCCAGGCTCCTGGCCAGCCTAGAGATGGGTCCCCCTTGGGTCAGACACACCCGGGCCGGTCAGCAGTGCCAGGGGGCCGGGATTACAGAATTCCCTCCCTCCCCGCCAGGGGGGCTGTGAGTGGGGCTGGAGTCCCTGAGAAGGGGGTTTGTGGGGACAGGAATCACCGGGTACATCTGGCACGAGACCCGTATCCTAGAACCCCCCCCCCAAATTAGTGTATATCACGGAGGTGATCCTAAATTTGATTCAAGCTATGAATGGGAAGTCAGGGTTTAGAAACTGTTTCCAGTCACCTCTGCATTAATTCAAGGGTACACATCTCTGAAGTGATGAATTTAACATCTTCCAGCCATACCAAACATGGCATGAAATTAAACTTTCAGGCCAAGTGTTTCATTTAATGCATACATTAGAGTTCAGGCATGGACTTGGTTGCTTCTGAACAAAATCATCTTGGTGCATAAGACAGAGAAGGGAACGAGGCTGTTTTTCCAGCCATGAAGACTTCTGATACGTGATTTGAAACATGCCTCCCACAAAATGGAGAGCCCTTTGTAATATCCCCCACCAGGGCAGCGCATGGCAGAGGGCAGGCCCTGAACCCGTCTCAGAACACGGTGAGGAGGCTGGGAAGTGCTGCCGCCCTCCCCCCAGCAGAGCCCCTTCCCCTTCTCTGAGCTCTGTGGCTGCTGGTGCCACACCCCTACATCCCTTGCGGTCTCTAGTCATAGAACTGGCCAGTAATACATTTTCCTGGAGTGTGTGAAAATGGGCTTGGAATGAGAAAAAAAAACTTGTCCCACTTTTATACAACTGGAAAACATTACAGAACTTGAATCTTTCAAACTTAACAAAAAAAAAGAAAAGAGAAAGAAAAAGCAACCTACAAAATCCAGCTTATGCTACTTAGTCACACGGAAACGTGAAGAGGAAGGGAAAATAAGTCGCTTCCACTTCACAGGTGGTTTTGATTTAGAAAATGTGCCTCGAAATTCAGTACAGAAAAGAGGTTTTGTTTTGCTTCTAATAAAAATGAAACTACTTTTGAATGGTTCAGGGTTCATTGAAGTTTACATTTAATCTTTTTTCCATCTTTTGTCTACCTGGATATGCTCATTATCTCGCCAGATGCCGAGTCAATCAATGTATATTGTGGGAAACTCTCATCTCCCCTTCATCCCAACTAGGTGGGATCCAGTTCTGACAACATGCGTTAATCATCACTAGAAATACTGGCAAGAGCTGGGGATGTTTGCGTTCCTCGGGGACAGCTTAGCATCTCCAGATAAATATTGACTGCCTTCTCTGAGCTTTCCTTCCCCAAACTTCCTACCCCATAGGGCAGAGGAGCCAAATGCAAAGTGCTGGGTTCCTGGTAATTTACAAAGTAGGGATAATACTTTAAAGCACTTGGCCTTGAGCTATCATTGGTATTCAGTAATATACTGCTACATAATATGTTCCTCCTCGCAGAATTGTACGGCGGCAGTATGACTATGTTTGCCCTCAAAATCCAGTCAGATTACTTTTGAAAGAAATATTATGGGTTGGAATGCCAAATTCCTGCAACCTCTATATTAAGAACTCTGTCTCTGTGGCCTCCAGCTATGAGGCAGGTTGTTACAAGAATGAAAAGAAAAAAATAAATGCCTTCCCTTTGTGTTCCCTCTTTAGAATAAGAAAATCTATTTGGACATAATTCACACCTACATGGAAGTACACGCGACTGTTTATGGCTCCAGCACGAAGAATATTCCCAGTTACGTGAAAAACCACGGTATCCTCAGTGGACGAGACCTGCAGTTTCTTCTCCGAGAAACCAAGGTAGGTTTTTAGTGATTTTTGTAAAAATCCATCAGTGGTGTGGTTTACAGTCTGTTTCTGTTCGTGTTGCAAATGGGGTCAGATTCTTACGCGCTGTCCTTTCAATGCTGCAGTAACTCGTTAGGTCATTTCCAGGCAGTGGCTTTCTAGATCAGCTGTGGCTTTAAAGTTAATCATGGAAGGACGTTGCTACGGTTTAAAACTTACTTGCCAAGGACCCACGCTGTGCCAGGCATCCAGCGAGGGCCTGGGGATACGGTGGCAACCAGGAAAGGTAAGGCCCTGTCTTGAGCGTCAGACCTCATGATCAAGCAGCGGCTGTCACAGCAAGCTTGCCTGGGGTGCCTGGCTCCCTCACCTCCCCACTGGCTCCATTCAAGGAATCGACCCCCCAACTGGCTTTTCCTCACGCCTCCTCATTCAAAAAGCTGGTGGTGGACCCTGAAGAAGTTCAGACAGGGCAGCGGGGGAGGGGGAGAGAGAGTCCCTTTGGGCTCAGGGAGAAGGGAAGGCACTGTGAAAGATTTGGAGATGGGTGCTGGGCAGGGCAGGCCTGGCATCAGGAGAGACAGGGGAGGGCCACGTGGTGGAAGCAGAGAAGACACATTCCGGAGGGAGCCACAAAGCCACCCAGCTGCTCTGTTGCCGGGGAAAGAGTGGGAGGAAACCTTCGCTGAGGGGCTGAGGGCCTGACTATCGCAGACATAGATGGACCTCAGACCCCAACAGGTAGGTACCTGGGGGAGCCACTGATGGAGAACTATTTTAGTTGAGTGATGAAAACATCATTTTGCCCCACTGCCTACAATTCTGCTGGGAAAGTACCACGTGACCTTAGGGGACTTGCAAATAGACCAGAGTTTGGCTTTGAAGAGCCAGACATGGTGCAAGGGATATTAGAGTGAAGAAGACAAGTGAGATCCCTTCCTTAAGGCACAGGACAGCTTGTTATCAACAGTGACTGTCTCAGTTCTGGGCCCTGGCTGGCTGGTGGGGTTTTCGTTCGTAAGGTAGGGGGAAGGCTGAGTGGGTGAGAGGCTCTGTGGCTTAAGAGCGATTTCTCATCGTTGTGTGACACTTGGATTTGGGAAAGCATATTCACACACGCTGCCCTGTTGGATTCTCACAACAGCCCAAAGAGGTAGGTGGAGAAGGTGCTGTTGTTAACTTCATCGTAATCAGGAGAAAGTAGGCTAGAGCATTCGGCTGGCCCATAGTCACTCACTTTGCCTGGCAGGCGACCCTGACTCATGGATTGATTGATTGATTGATTGATTGAATCCAAATTTAAAGCTCTGCTAGGCCCTTAAAGGCACCATCCTCGTGCGTAAACACCCAACCTGGAGAACACTTAATGCACACTCACCAGCCAACAGCATGATGCAACTCCTTTCTGCCTCAGTTTCTCTGTATGGGAATGCATTTAATCATTTCTACTCCAAGTCATTTTGGTGATGCCATGAATAAAACAGATAAATTATTTATCTCCTTGGCCAAAGATCTGGTTTGTACTAATTAAGATCTCATTTCCTTGCAAGGTCATCTATAGTCCAATGACTGTTCGTGGCAACCCAGGAGTGAAGTGTGTTTGTTCCCCAGTTTGTACTCTCAGCTTCCCGTTCTTTTTCTGTCTCAGGATGACATTTTAGAATCGTTAGAATGTCCAGGCCCTTTAGTGGCAATGCTATTTTTTGCCATTTGCCTCATTTTACTTTTCCCCACATCAGATGGTGGGAAAAGCTCAAGCTCCTTTAAAATTACATTTGGCAGCACTGGTTTTCAACAGCGTGTCATTACTGTCTCGCGCACTCCTATTAACCCAGCCTTGTGAATGTCTTACTCAGCCTTGGAAATTTTAAAAGAACCCTTACTTCCCCTACCATCCACTTACCCTATCAGAGAGTGGGAAATAGGCCGAAGCTGGGGCCCCTGATGTGTCCCGGGGAGGAAAAGAGAAGAGGCCTGTGATGTCCGAGCCGTGATGTGGGAGATCACCAAATGGCGGAGGACTGTGGCTGAATTTTGAGCGTGAGGGGCATATATTTATCCTTGAGAAACTGGTGCCTTCACAGGATGTCACTGATCCCATTTCGGATTGCCTGTTCATCTGACTGGAATATATTAAAACACTCCGAGTGGAATTACGGCTAAAACAGTTGGTAAATACGATGAAAATGAGGCCTTGTGTTGCAGAGACTCCCCTCATACCCAGAATGCAGCAGCAGGCACAGAAACGAATGGATCCTGGGCTTTGAAATGATGACACTAAAGACCAGTCAGGCTTTGCATTTATAACCCGTTCTCCCTCTAACTCCTTCCTCTGTGTCTCTGAGCAATTTAAAAGCGATTTATTCCAATCCACGTTGAAAGTTGAGAACTGGAGATTCGGAGAAGCAAATGGTCGGTAGAATGAATGGGATCCGCACGCTCGTCAGACTCACTGAGAGGGAAGGGAGTCTGGCGCTCCTTCAGGTTGGGAGACAGGTGGAACTGATTGATGCTGAATCAGCTCCTCACTCATTGTTTTTCTTTATGAGCCGTCTTTGAAGCCCTGCACCCAGGCCCAGGAAACCCCATGCTCGGCAGCATTTCTCCCTGTCGGGCCACAAGGGCCCACGTGTCATTAGCTGGCTCCAGCCACAGGGGGCCTCTGAAGCTGGAGGAATTTGGTGTGACACTAAAATTGGGGCTAAAAGAGCCAGGAAGTTGTTGAATCTAACACTCTTCTAATAAGCATATAAATTTGGATGAATTAATTATTTATCAGAGGACCATAGACAAGGCTTTCAGTCCAGCAGACTCCAGGAGTACCACTGAAGCACGCACTGGGTGGCATGTTTTTATTTGGGGGTTAAGACCTCCTCTCATTTAATGTGACTTCTTTCTTCTCCTTCCTAATTTTAACCTCTTCCTGCCCACCTCCCCCCCCCCCCGCCCTCCCGCCCCAGTCTTAGCACCAGAAGCTCCTTATAGAAGGGACATTCCCATCCTACACTAGACTGGAGGAGCATTTGGAGTGAGGCAGAACAGGTACCTCCCTTTCTACAGTAAAAAGCTGAGAGCAAATTCTGGCTGTGGAAAACAAAGGGGGAAAGCTGCTGCCGTTCATGCTGTTGCTGTACCCCTTCGCTACCCCAGCCTCTGGCCGTTCACCCTCCAGCACTTGGGCGGGTCATGACAGCCCTGTTGCCCTACCATGTCAACTCATCAGCTTGGCTGTGGGACTCACCTAGCAGCCTGGGCAGGGTTGGAGGGTATATGGTATGTACTGTCCCTGTTCCATCCCATCCCCATGTCTGATCCCCCATCAAGCAGGACTTTCCCCACGAGCTTGGATGCAGTTGAGCAATCTCTCAAAAATCCAGGGCTTGAGGTGGCCACCACCTCAAGGTGGTGGAACCAGACTCTCATGCAGCTCCGTGATGAGAGAGGGGCTTTGCCTGTTCTGTTTACAGGTGTGTTTTCAATGCCTAGAACAGTGCCTGGCTTGTAGAAGGCCTTCGGTTAATTCTATAAAGAATGAAGGAAAGAGGATGAAATCCATTAGCCATCTGGGATCTTGGGACCATGCCCGTAAGAGTCATTTCTTGCTTTACTCATGAATCACGTACCTAAATCGCCAAGGCTTCCACAGCGGGTGACACTGTCCTTCTGACAGCCCATGCCTGCCTCTCCACCATATTGCCCACACATCACACAGGTGTGACCTGTGAGAGAGAGCCCCAGCGCTTACTAACTGATGGAGCAGTCCATCTTCCATCTTCCATTTCAGACACAGAAATATGCGCCCTCAGATAGTCAAGGAGGCTTCATCCTCGTGGCCAATGCCTAAAGTTACTCCCATTCCAGCCAGATGGGGAAAAAAATTTAGGTACACACATACTCTCTCCCTCTTGCCCTCCCATGTACGTGTGTAGAATGCAGTGGATAGTGAGGTCATTCAGTATCTTCTCTGACTTCAGGAACAAAAGCACATCCGCCCACTCAAATACACACGAAAATGTTCAGCATCTCCTCATCCTCACAGAGACACTTGATTGCTGGAAAGATCTCATCTATTAGTATTTATTCTTTTGCTCATTTTTCTGACAAATGTGTATTCACTACCGAATACATTCCAGGCCTTACTCCGGGCATTTTTGCTACAGGGATGACTAAGGCAGTTTTGCCCACCAGTGTTTACACAGATGTGGTAGAGGAGACAAACAGGTAAACTGGGGACCTATCGCAATGTGAAAAGTGCACAGGTAGAAGTAGTAATAATAAAAAAGAGGGACACCAGCGTAAAACTTCTGCGATGCTGTAAGCAGGGTCAACCATGTAGTCTTACAAAACACTGCACTGTGACTTGTGGTGTCCCTTAAATAACAGCAGGAGGTTGCTCTGGAGGACGGGAGCCGACTACCAGCCGCATTTTAACATGGCGCATCCGTGTTACTGGGGTGCACACGATCACGGAGATTTACTGTAGTAGTACTAGCCACTTTCTCTAACCCTTATCTGTGCCCTCTCCGTGAGTTTATCTCTTGTCACAAGAACCCTCTGACCTCAGTACCATGAGAGCCCATCCTTAATGTGACGGTGAATAGGCCTGTTGTGCTGCCTCACACCTTGTAAATAGTAAACAGTTCGTGCTGGGCAGCTGAAGATGGTTGGCATCTACTGTTAGAAACTTATCCAGATATTTCTCTTAGCTACCCCCTCATCTCCAAGTTAATGCATTTATAATGCAAATTGCAGTGCATGGGATTTTGAACTGGCATTTCCAAATGAGCGAAGTGGGTGAACTTTTGGTCTTGGTTATTATTGTTTGTGTTGTGTTGGGTTTTGTTTATGAAAGACCACTTGGGTAGCAAGGATAGTCTGGCTGCCTACCCAGTGAGCTGGTCTCTAGGAAATAGCCTTTGACATAGCAGCCAATTCTGACAACCTTTGGGCATTTAAACATACTTGGTGTATATCATTGTCTTGTCTCCTTTAAACCTTCTAGCTCTTTACAAGAGAATCTTCTTGTAGTTCAGGTTAGGGACATGGGCAGCCCATGAGAGGGTATAGCCAAACCTGAATGGGAGCGATTTTGGCCACTATTCTCTTCCTTCAAGCATCGAGTGCAGAAGGCCAGACACGCGTCCAGGGAGAGACCCTTTAGGCTACATGAAAGCATCACCTCTCAGGAGAATACATTTCCTCCATACTTGGCTACCATATGGATTCTGTTTAAAGCTATAAAGATTCTTTTTAAAGTTATATTACCAAAAATAGGGGGATTCCCAATCATTATATGAAGAAGAAACAAGGTTAGCAATAGTACATGGCTCATGGGACTGGCCTTTCCACGAGGCAGCCACCATAACCCATGTCTCCTCACTCTTCTGATGGATGTCCCTCCCCTTTTTTTTAGTCCAGGTACTTTATGGAATAGGGAGAACTTGCAAATACACATGCAGGTGCCAGGCATCTTGTAAACCACACAACCACAACTCAGGCACACCTAAGCTCTAGCTAAACAGTACAAGGTCATGTGTGTGTGCAGCTGCATGAAGTTGAATCTGGATTCTGACTCCTGTTCAGTGAACATTTACTTCAGTGCCCAACCTTTGGAATACATCATTTCCATGAAATATCTCATTTAATCCCCTCAGTAGCCCCATGAAATAAAGCACTATTGCGCCATTTTACACATGACAAGACAGTTTAGAGAGCTTGTGTAACCTTGACTGAGGTCCCATAGCTGGAGAGAATACGTTATAATGGACCTCAGCTAATCTGTAGGAAGAGTCATGTAACAATTTCCCACAGTTAGAGAACTAGGAAGTGAGGCCATCAGGGTTTGAACTTTGGTCGGCCTGAGTTTAGACCCTGTGCTGTCAGTTCCCACATTGTCCTGATCACTTTGTGCCAGCGTTCAATTTGTTGGATAAGCTAAGATTGATTCATTGTTCAAACTCCCTTCTGAGCCACTCCACCAATTTAGCTAGGTCACGCTAGTCAGAAAAGCTTATGTGGTGCGCATGTCTTCTATTTTGGATTATCTTGATGTTCCCCATCAAGAGTGACTGGAAACTGACCAAATTCATGTGGAGTCTTCCTAAGAACCACTTTGATCCATGTTGAAAGGATTCCTTGTTAACTGCTCCAGTTAGGGGTTTAGAACAATTCTGTTTCTCCCTTTCACACAGGGTAAGACTCCTAGTGGTTTTACTGAGCCGTTTGTGGACGTGTAGGAATGTCCCAATCCTGTGCCGTGAATAAAATCTCTGGTGCTTCATCCGTTTTCTCTTGCTTAGTATTAGTTCAGAAATTTAATTGTAGAGCATGTAATCCCTGGGTTTAGAAATGCTTATTGATGGGAAGGAGTTGCAGCCATGACGATGTTCCGTCATCTGGAATACCCTCATTCAATTCAGGGCTTCTGAAGGCCAGATGAAGTATAAATAAAATATGCCCAGTTTCCTCTCGAACAGTGAAGCTGTGCTTGAATGCATTCTTGTGCTGTGTCTCTTGCCTGCATGCTGAGGATGTCTGTAAGTAGCACAGTACGGGGGAAGCTGGGGACTTGGGGGGAAGGAAGTTTAGTACGGTGAAGACACCCATGTGTGCCAAGGCCATGGGACGCAGGAGTTTAAGGGCTACCCTTTGCTGGTGAGGAGCTCGCTCTGCCTACCCTTCTTGTGATTCAAACCTCAAGAGTGCTATTTGACCTTAATCTGTCTGCTCCATTATAATATCACAGGTATTGAGTACACAGGAAGCAAGGAAAAATTGCTTATTGACAGAAATGACAAAGAACTGTTATTTTGGTGTTTCTGAGTTGTGCATTTCCTGCAATCCTAATTAGCGTGACAAGAAAACTCATTGCCAAGAAATTGTATGGTATTTGCTTAAGCTTCATTCTCAAATTGTGAGGCTTTGGAGAGTTAGCCCGAAATGTTTACTTTTTGTGTACTGAGATGTTTCGATGCCAGCAGGGCAGCCGAGACGGTGCAAATTGTTATTCAGATATAATTAAACCTAGGTCACATTCAAGTCCATTAAGCAACAGCCCCAAATCCTTTTAATTAATGGGTTCAGATTGGTTGGTCTAAAGGAGCTAATTAAATTTTTTTCCAGGACTTTCTATTTAAATAATCATTGTGCATCCTGCATTTTCTCCGAAGTTCTTGGCAATTTAAGTTTGATGAAGTTATCAGCACTTCATGGCAGGCCCTGATTTTCAGAGGTCAGGACACATTGTGGGCTCTGGGTCTCTGGTTAAACCCACAGAGCCCCCCGTCTGCATCTTCCAGCACCTTTCTTCTCAGAGTCAAAAGGATCTGGAGGCCCTATGCTTTCCTGCAACCTGAGAGAGGTCATCTTTCCCCTGGAGAGCCTGCGTATCCTCCCCAAAATCTGATAGGGAGGGCGGATCACAGAGCTCAAAAGCCTGAAGGATGGTAACCCTGGATTTTTCATATTTAATAAAGCTGTGATGTCTTGGGATGAGTCCTTCCCACTCTTGCCTTCCATTTCTTCTGCTGCTGTCAGTCATCCTACCCCATCCCCACCCCTGAGCCGCATGCTGAGGCCACACACTATATACTTAAGTTCACTCTGATAATCTCATTCCTTTCAGCTACTTAAGAAGAGTAAGATCCAAGGGCACCTGGGTGGCTCGTTCGGTTAAGAGTCCAACTCCTTTTTTTAAAGATTTTAGTTACTCATTTGAGAGAGAGAGAGCATGAGCAAGGGGAGAGGCAGAGGGAGAGGGAGAAGCAGGGTCCCCGCTGAGCCAGGAGTTGGACGCGGGGCTAGATCCCAGGACCCTGGGATCATGACATGAGCCGAAGGCAGACGCTTAACCATCTGAGCCACCCAGGCGCCCCAAGAGTCCAACTCTTGATTTTGGCTCAGGTCATGACGTCGGGCACCAAGCTCAGCTGGGAGTCCGCTTGAGATTCTGTCTCTCCCTCTGCCCTCCTTCCATGCATTCTCTCTCTCCCTCCCAGTCCCTCCCTCTCCCTCCCTCTCTCTCTCTCTCTCTCTCTCTCTCTCAAATAAGTAAATAAAATCTTTAAAAAAATAACAGTAAGATCCAGAAACAGGGCCTCCAAGTGGTGGTGGAGATGCCCCTTATATTCTACACCTTCCAGGCTCCTACTAACATGGTGTTCCTCACCCATGTCTCCAGTGGTTCTGCCCAAGGGCTAGTGCCCCCGGCCGTCAGTGGGAGCTCTGCTGGCCTCACAGCTGCTCTCCTCAACTCCTCCAGTGGATGTCCCTGGCAGTATATTTGGTCATCTCAAAGTTTACAGGAAATGAAAGGTTATTCCTCTGAAACAAACAAAGGTTAAGTGCTCTGTTTTGTGCAAAAGAACATACAGTTCAAAAACCTGGGGTTTTTGTTTCTTGTCCCAGAAAAATCCCTGTGGGGGCTACAGTATGTCCAGCATGGGCCATGCTCAGTGTTCAGTCCCGAAACTGAGTGCCCAGCACAAACTTCCTGCGTCTGTCAGTGGTACCCAGGGAACCCCGGCCACTGGGACTCAGGTCTCTCCACATGGAAGCATTCTAAGTAAGCGTTCCATTTCAGCAGCCGCAAAGACAGAATCACTGGGGAGAGGGCCCCAGGAAAGGAGAATCAGGCCTGCCGTGTATCCACTTTGCCAATATCCTTCACTCTCGGGGCCTGGCTGCATGGGTGTTCGTCAGCGTGATGGCAGAAGGGAACGGTGCCGTGGGGCCCCGTTATCGTTTGGTGATGGATGTGTCTCCTGAGGCTGAGTGATCTCAGCCTTGGCTCCTTGGTGCGGTAGGGAGATCTCACACCTCCCCAAGGCCAGACTTGGACCCTGCCATGGATGGCTTCTAGCCCTCCAGCACTGTGAAGGGTCCCGAGGGGAAGAGCTGCACTGAGGCATTTCCCTGAGATGCTGTTTCGGTTTCGGACCCAGAAATGATTGCCAGTGAGCTGCAGCAAGGCCCCTTTGTCCCAGCAGCTCGGAGCTTGGGTTTGCAGGAGGGCTTGGAGAGTGTGTTTTGGCTGCCATCTACCGTCTGCCGTGGGGAACGCGCGTGGTGTGCTTGCCGGGGAGGGAAGCCGCCTGACCAGTGGAGCCACTCAGCACCCTCTCCCCTCCGCTGAGGGGGAGATAAAAACAAAGTTATTGGTGTCCCCCAGTGAAAACCCCATTATGAAAACCTGTGTTTACCGACCTACCATCATTTTAAAGCAGCTCCATTTGAACTGTAATCAAACCGCCAAGTGACCTTTCTGTCCCCCCGCCCAGCATCCCTGAAAGGGCCTGTTGTTCCTTTGGTTCAGTGAAGAAACCTTCTGTTTAGTTAAGCAAGTGTTTTTCCAGTCATGTCTCCTGTTGAGTTACAGAAAGATTATTGTTGGGTCTTGGTTTTTGTTGTTGTTTTTTATTCTTTTAATACCGCTGCGTCCCTACCCCCTCAACTGCTCACCTCTCCCTCAGTCCCCACGCTCATTTCTTTACTTTTTTTTTTTTTTTTTTTTTTTGCAGAGGAGAGCATAATGAGCTGAGCAGCTTTCTGGGCCTGTAAAGGTCCCCGGTCCTGTTTCTCAGCTCCTGATGTGAGCTGCTTTCTCTTCACCCCACACCCCCAGGGTCTGGGAACCTTCCAGAGTCTCTGAGGCTTCCACGTGGGAATGAAGCACAGAATAGCCCCCTGTGAGCCAGGGACGCCAGTCCTGATTGATGTGTTTATATATGGTGTGCTTTTCTGTCTTACAGTTGTTTGTTGGACTCGGGTTCCCTTATGAGGGCCCAGCTCCCCTGGAGGCCATTGCAAATGGATGTGCTTTTCTGAATCCCAAGTTCAGCCCACCCAAAAGCAGCAAAAACACAGACTTTTTCATTGGCAAGCCAACTCTGAGAGAGGTAAGCATCTATAAAAAAATCCTTCTTTTAACAGTATGAGTACTAGCTACTTACTGAAGGCTAGGAGCCTGTTCAAACCTCATAGCCTTGGACAGTAGGTATCGTCAACATCATTTAACATAGCTGGGTGGAAGAGGGGTTGGGCAGGGGCTCAAGGAGGAATGGCTGATGCCCTGTCCTAACCAGGTGGTGGCACAGCCAAGACTTGCATCTACTTCTGCCCCTCTCCGAACTATGGCATCTTTTCACTCTGCCTCAGCTCTACCCTAATTCACACAGACCTCTCCAGCCTTCTCAGTGGCTGAGCTCTGACTTTTTGAACGTCTAGAGTTTATGGAATAAGGAAATCCACTGGCTAACAGGCATTTTTGAAGAATGTGCTCTCCACGATGGGCTGTGGGGAATAGAGAGTATGTCGTGGGGGTCCTTCGCTGTCCACCCTGAGAGACAAGACAGATGATGGGCAACTGAAGTCACGTGCCTGGTATTTTCAGCCTCCGTCCTTGGGCACCATCCTGAGAACTAATCCTGCCATTGCTCGAACTGTTGGCAGAAGCCTTATTTGAATTGCTTTCAGAGATCCTCTTAAAAGATCCACAGCAGGTGATGAATCGCCACTGAAGGCAGTTGGATTCGTTTTGGGGCAATCAACAAGTCATTTAGAGCATGTGGGTGATCAAGATGGTGTTTCTGTATCTAGTCAGAAACAGGTGTGTGCAAGAAACCATAAGATTGATCTTCTTATTTCTGTGGCTCTGTGGGCTGCTCCCAAGGAGGAAGCCTCTCCAAGCTGGAGTCCTGGTAGCGCCCCTGTCATCCGGGGCCTTCCCCTGGGGGACGACCCGGGTGAACCCCCATAATGTAGCTGCAATATAGCAGCACTGTGTTTAAAGCACACGGTTTTCAATTCTGCTACTTTTAAACCTTTTTGGGTCGACTGAACACCCCCTCCCCCAAATGATCATTTTTCACTGATCAGAGATCTTACCAATTCACGGAGCTTATTATTTTGAGAATGCTTTTTTCTGACCACTGGAGAAAGGGCCAAAGGAGGTGGAGGAAGAGGATTGAGATCCATAGATAATCCTTTCAAAAAGGACAGTCTGTGGCCCATACAACCTCTGACAGGGGGTAACTATGGGTGTGTTGACTTGCACGCTTGCTTTTCCTTCTGCTCAATACAGTACATTTGAATTCTTCCTTACAGGGAGCCATTCCTCAGCAATTTTTTTTTAAGATTTTATTTATTTATTTGACAGAGATAGCAAGAGCAGGAACACAAGCAGGCAGAGGGAGAGGGAGAAGCAGGCTTCTCGCAGAGCAGGGAGCCCGGTGCGGGGCTCGATCCCAGGACCCTGGGATCATGACCTGAGCCGAAGGCCGACACTTAACGACTGAGCCACCCAGGCTCCCCGAAGTCGTTCCTCAGCAATTCTTAATGCACACCTGTGTGCCAGGTGTTGGGGGAGGCGCCAGTACACAGATCAGGAGTGTTCAGCCTGGCACCGAACAGCTTATTCTTTGGAATGATCTGAAGAGACGCTCCCCAGCAATGAGAACATCTCAGTTTAGGAATCTCTGCTCTACCGTGTGTCTGACTTCTTTGAAACTTTTAGGATAGAGTTTAGGATAGAAAATTTGGGTCAATAAATCATCCCTACATTTTAAGTTAGGTGTAAGAAATCTCTGAAGTTTTTCTTTTTTTTTGTTGTTTGTTTTTTTTTTTAAGATTTTATTTATTTATTTGAGAGAGAGAGAATGAGAGAGAGAGCATGAGAGGGAAGAGGGTCAGAGGGAGAAGCAGACTCCCCGCTGCGCAGGGAGCCCGATGCGGGACTCGATCCCGGGACTCCAGGATCATGACCTGAGCCGAAGGCAGTCGCCTAACCAACTGAGCCCCCCAGGCGCCTTTCTGCCCACATTGGAATAATTATTTATAATTTTGTGTTTTTTTTTTTTTTACTTCTATTGGGATAAATATACATAATTGAAAACTTAGCATTTTAACTATTTTAAGTGTATGGTTCACTGGTATTAAGTATATTCCCAGTCTTGTGCAACCATAACCACCGTCCGAAACAGAAACTGTGTTCATTAAACACCAACTCCTCATTCTCCCCTCCGGAGCCACAGCCCCCGGTAACAGCTCACCTATATTCTCTCTAAATTTGCCTTTTCTAGAAGGTGCCTAATGCAAGTGAAATCAGACAGTATTCTTTCATGACTGGCTTGTTGCTCTTAGCATAATGTTGTCAGGGTTCATAGCGTGTGTCAGAATCTCATTCCTTGTAGAGGCATGGATAATATTCCGTTCTATAAATACACGACATTCTATTTATCTGTTCATCTGTTAACAAACACTTGGGTTGTTTCCACTTTTTCTCTCGTGAATAATGCTGCTGTGAACATTTGTGTACAGGTATCTACTTGGGTTCTTGCTTTTCGTTCTATGTACAAGTGGAGTTATTGGAATTTACTTTTTATTTATTTTGAAATAGTTTTAGTCTTAGGGAAAAGTTGCAGAGAGAGTACAGAGTTTGTGTTTAACACCTTCATCTGATGGTAACACATTACAAAGCTACAGTACAATTATCAAAACTAAGAAATGAACCCTGGTATCACAGTGTTGTCTAAACTACAGTCTAATTGGACTTGGCCATTTTTTTCCACTAACATCCTTTTGCGGTTCCGAGATCCAGTCCAGGACCCCACATTGCATTTACCTGCCGTGTCTCCTTAACCTCCTCCAGTCTGTGACACTTCTTCAGTCCTTCACTGTCCTTCACGACCATGACACTTTGAAAGAGTCCCAGTTGGCCTTTTTGTAGGCCCTTGCCCACTTTGGATTTGACGGATGTTGTCTAAAGGTTAGTTTGAGATGACGCATTTTTAGCAAGAATGTCACAGAAGTGGTATGGCCTTCTCAGTGTGTCATATCTGAGGGGGGGGCATGATATCACTCTTAATTACTGGTTCAGGTAGTGCCTGCTGGGTTTCTTCACTATAAAGTTACTATTTTTCTCTATATTGGAAAAAATATTTCGAAACTATGAAAATAGTTCTGGTTCTCTTCAAACTTTTGCCCATTTATTTTTACCATGTGTCGGCGGATCTTGCCTACAACCGTTATTATGGTAGTTCTAATGGTGGGTTCACCCCTCATTGTGATTTTTTTTGAATACGTGAAGAGCTAAGAAACCTGTCTTTTCTCATTGCTGTTTCTATATATGAGCCTTTGGGAAATGATCAGTCAAAAGTATCTTAGACTACATTGGCAACTGGCACCTTTTTGTTATTAGTAATTCTAAAGATTTTGATGACACTTCGTTACAACTATTTTTTCCTGGAAAAAAAAAAATGAGGACCCTCATACACAGTCCATTTCCCAGTGAGTGCTGTAATGTCACTGAGATCAGACCAGCCAGTGTTAAGTTATTGAGGAAAGGATTTTCATCATTTCCTGTCCATTGTCATCACTTAGTAATGTGCTTCGCAGTGAGGTGGTGGAGGCTTTTCATTCTTCATGGCATAAGAAGAGAATAGGCTTTAGAGCTGCTCCCCCCACACCCGCCCCGGGTGCTTGGTTCCTCCCATCCCCTCAGATGATTCTGCCTGTGCTTAAATGGGACTCTAGTTAGAATAACACTGTGGGGTCCTCTCAGTTGCTCTGAAAGGGACCTCACACGGATGGTTCCATCAGTCCTGGGCTCCCACAGGAGGGCTGGGATACCAAAGGTCAGTTGACAGATGTGCGCTGTGTCCCCAACAGGGTCCAGGGTACTAGCTGCTGCATTGGGGAAACTTACCAAGACCCATTTCCTGTTTTCCAGGAGCTTGGGTTTTGATACAGAAAGAAATAGCGAAGTCAGTCGAGGAGGGAGTGTCAACCTGGAATCGTGCCAGGTGGAGAATGTGCTGGGTTAACTGAAAGGGGGATGGTGGCAGAGCTGTGCTATAAAGGGAAAGGAGGAGATGGGGGTTGGGTTCAGGCTTAAATGGCATGAATGTTGATGAGTTGGAGGGAAATCCCGAGAAGGTCACTCTGCTTTATGCAGGAGGGCAGGTTCCATCTGATGTCTGTCTCCTTCTCGGCGGGATCAGTGCAGAGAGCAGGCTGGGAGCCAGCTTTGGGAGGACCCAGTGAACTTGACCTCAAGGCCAGGTGGGCCACCCACTCTGCTTTTTCAGCCCACAAAAGCCACAAAATCCCCCTAACCAAAGCTGCTTTTCATTGGGAGAGTGCTATCAACAGTCCTTGAGAAGCCCAAGGGTCAAAAATCCCTAGAAATCAATTATTCTTTTTTTTATTCTGCAAATGGAAAAATTTTAAGCAAAGTGGACATAATTACAAAGCTCTTTTTTGTGCCCTTGCTAGTTTTTCCAGTTAAGCAACAATTGATCCATATAAATCAATCTGTATAAATTGCATATATGTCCCTTCTTTGCCTTGGAGACAAAAAGTCTAAATTTCTACATGACAGTTTTGTCTTATTTTTATCTTTTGCATTGGACCAATTTTTAAAACCACGATGTATACTCAAGGGAAAAAGTCCCATATGTCTTAAGTAATGTGGTCGGTTCAGGTTATACTTTCAATGTGATATAAATTGGATTTTTATCTTTATATTGGGAAACACATTAGTAGGTTCTTAATCAGTATTTGGACATTTTGTAAACCATTAGAAATTCTCTGGCTTCAGGGTTTTTTTCCATAAAGAGAACTCAGGTTCTCCTTAGAAATTTAATAGCCGCTCTGTAGTAATGTCTCATATTTAATAAGATTTTCATTACTTTTACAAACTATACTCCAGTAAGTTTACTGATTGATATACAGTGAAGTAGCTCAGATCAGACGGTTCTCAATAAATTAACAGGGAGGAGCATAACATTCAGAGGGGAAATAATGAATTACAAAATGCCTTACTCGTTAAAATTAAGTAACCCTCAGTAAATGTAAATGAATAAAATGATAATGGCTCGGCATTCTGTATTTTCCAAGGGCTTAGAGCAACCTTGCAAATAAGCAAGGACCTTATAAAGGGGAGGGGAGGGAGACTGCCAATTTGTAAGTGGCTGCATAGTGACATTGATGGCAACTTTAATTTACCCCCTGATTCCACTGGAAGATTGAATCAGTTTGTTCTCCAGGCCACCAAGTGAAAACAGGGTGACATTTTGCTCGTCTTCAGAAAAGCTCTACTGCAGGCGTAAATTCAATCCTGGGATTTTTTTTTTTTTTTTTAGTTTGGCAAGTTTTAGGAGCGTGATTAAAAGACTGGAGTTTACTTCGGGCTTCTTTTTGCCTTTGTCTTAAGAACCCTGTAGGTACTGTAAAATTGTCATCTTCCTTTCCATCCAAAGCTAATGCGTTGTTGAAGGACCTCAATTTGAATTTGCTCTGCCACTTCCTGGCTGTGTGGTCTTGCAGAATTGTAAACCCCTGTAAATCTCAAAATCCTGATTGATACACTAGAAACGTGATAAATAATGAATATGTGGGTCATCAGCACAGTGCCTGAGCCAGCCAGGGGCTTCACTGATATGTGTTGAATCTAAAACGTGTGCTGAGAGGAAAAAAAAGAGAAAAGGGTGCTTCCCCAGCTCCATGAGGGGCTGTGGTCCCTCTGTAGGTTCTATCACTGAACACGTGGCTGAGCAAAGGAAGACGGTACGTGTCAGAAGAATGGGGAACTGAACAGGCCAGCGAGGGGCATAATTCTGGCAGAGGAAGCAGGAGCAAAGTCTAGGATATTTTCTCCTCAGAATCATGATTTCCAGGGGCGCTTGGGTGGCTCAGTCAGTTAAGCGTCTGGCCCTTGAGTTCAGCTCAGGTCATGATCTCAGGGTCCTGGGATCGAGCCCTGCGTCAGGCTCCACACTCAGCAGCCAGTCTGCTTAAGAGTTTCTCTCTCCCTCTGCCCCTCCCCCACTTTCTCTCTCTCTCTCTCTCTCTCTCTCTCTCTCTCTCTCTCTCAAATAAATAACTCTTCAAAAAGAGAGAGAGAGAATCATGATCTCCATGAGAGAGGGTACCAATGACAGCTGGAAGCTGAGGCCCGGTAACTTAAACTCTGGGTTTCCTGCCCTAAGTATTGCGCGCACACAGTTGGTGAGGTAGGATACGAAGAACGGTGGCTCGGAGTGAGATGGAGAGAGGCCAGTTAAATCATCCCATCCTCTGTGTATACTGGAGTCTGAAGAAAAAGAGAACCAGCTTCACCTCTAAAGAAACAGCCTCAACCCTACCAGACCCAACACCTGTATTTCTCCCACAAATATATTGTAAGATCTACTTTTCTGTCCTGAAATAAAATTCATAAATAATATACCCTGCCTACATATGTAATTTCAAAAAAAAAAAAAGAATAATTCCCTAGCTCTAACATAAAGGAAAATAATTTGCAATAAGGAAATACGTATTTCGGTATGTATATATAGTCAAGGAATATTATGCCATACCCAAGAACTGTAGTAGAAAACATGTCTCATTCCTCCTTACAATGAGTAAGTTTGTACTTAAGAAGAATAAAACATTCAGCTGAATATGGTTAGCCTTTATTTGGTAAAGGCTTATGGTTGCTTATATGTGATATTATAAAAGAGAAGCTAAGTTAAAAAGTGCCTATACAGGGGCGCCTGGGTGGCTCAGTCGTTAAGCGTCTGCCTTCAGCTCAGGTCCTGATCCCAGGGTCCTGGGATCGAGCCCCGCATCGGGCTCCCTGCTCCGTGGGAAGCCTGCTTCTCTCTCTCCCACTCCCCCTGCTTGTGTTCCCTCTCTCGCTGTGTCTCTCTCTGTCAAATAAATAAAATCTTAGAAAAAAATCCTTAAAAAATAAATAAAAATAAATAAAAAGTGCCTATACATATATATATGTATACATACATATACGATTGCCGTTAATGTGAGAGCTACAAATACAGACCGATTTGGGTATGTTGTAATGGAGACTCGCCTCATCTGAGTGACATTGACTCGGCTGCCCTGATTTTTCCAAAGTGGTTAACAGCTTATGGGTGAAGTTCCTAAGAAAACAGAGTACAAACATCCCTTGATTTACATGGTAATTACATTCCTGGGAAACTGAATGTATATCAAAACTGTGCCAAAGAGTTGGATTCTGTGACCCACATGGAAGCCCTGCGGGGCAGGTGGAAGCTGAATGGGGAGCGGACGGCCCGCCTCGTGCAGGACTGTAGCGCCTCGTGAGCCATCTGCAACCCCTGGTCCTCAGTCATAGGTTTGGGCGCAGCTCAAGGCAGCACCCCAGTCTTTGGGAGAACTGAAAATGTTCTCACGAATGTCCAGAAAGCTCCCTTCCCATTACTCCCTGAAAGGGATACAAGCATAAAGGTGGAAGCCAGTTTGGGTGGTAAATTTAGCTATCAAAGGAAGGACCCTTCAGGAATGGAGAATCACCAGCTTTCATCCTGGGTTTCTTTGGACCCTTTGTTCTTAAAATAAAACCTCCGAATTTAGGGCTTTGCTGAATCCAAATTGTTTTTATCAGTATTAAGGTTCCAACATGATGCTAATGATTCGTCCTGAAACCATTCCAAAATTCTCTGTTTTTCTGGTAGTCTTATTTCTCTTTCTTCACATTTCATGTGTCATTACTCATCTTCCTATGACTTTAAAGCTGTTGGCTTTATTATAATTTTCTCATGCTTAACCTGTGTGTCCTAATCTGTGTCTTGTTAACAGATACTAGTTTGACCAAGGTGATTTTCAGGGCTGGGATATGACCAAGAGTTAACTGTTCCATTGTATCTTGGTGCATCTTTGGGGGTCGGAGCCACCCGTAACAGCCACTGTGGTACCCAGTTTTGACATTTCCAAGTGGGATTCAAGATGTGGAGCTCTCACTCTTTCATTGTTCTCAACTTACAGGTCGTCAGGAGGTTTTGATCATCAAGGAAGGACAAAAATGTCTTGTTAGCTACGCAAATACAATGCCATAAAAAGCATAACGCTTCATCTAGCACAGAAGGCTTAAAAAAAAAAAAAATTGTGAGACTGAGCTGCTTTGTCTTTCTCTTCCAGCTGACATCCCAGCATCCTTATGCTGAAGTTTTCATCGGCCAGCCCCACGTTTGGACGGTTGACCTCAGCAATCAGGAGGAAGTGGGAGATGCTGTGAAAGCAATTTTAAGTCAGAAGGTTGTGTCTTTTTTTCTGTTTTTCCCCATCTGTACTGTGAACTGAAATGTGTGGAAAGCCTCAGGCCCTCTGGTCGAATGATTAGAACATTTCCACGTCAGCTTAACTCTGAGATTAGAAAAGAGCCACAGCGTAGGATTTGGCCTAGGGAGGGTTCATGGGTGCACTGGAGGGTGGGAACAGAGCCGGTGCCCCTGTGTGCGTGGATTCTCCAGAACATTTTGGCATGACTGCTGGGTCCCAGATACAATAGTAGGAGGTTGAATTACATTTGTTTCACTGCTTAATGATGGTCACTCTCACAGAGATCAGAAAACACAAACCTGTTCCCCTACCAAAAAGTAAGTATGTTAAGGAGCTATTAAGGAAATACTGGGAAATGTTTTTATATAGCGTTCATTCATTTGACTTTTTTTTACCTGAACATCTTAATGGAATTTTGTATTTATAAGTAACTGACATCTCTGGATTCTCCTGATCAAGTTAGCAGACATTTATTAAGTACCTACTGTAGGCAGAGCACCCTCTGAGCCACTTTAGGGGACACTCACTTCCATAAACATAATTGAGGCTGGCTCCCAGCCTGTAGGAGGCTTACTGCCCAGTGGGGATGGACCAAGTTAACCTCTCCCAACCCACCCGACTGCCTTCCACACTATTGGGTGCATTCTGCTCTCTGTACTCCTCCTACTAGAACACGATACTCTGTTACAGTTATTTAGGAGAGGCGGTATAGGCATGGTTGTAAGGAGTACGGGCTGCAATTAGCTTGGGGTTGGGGTTCCAGCCCTACCACCTACTAGTAGAGTCCCCTCAGGCAGTTACTTAACCTCTGAGTCTTAGTTTCTTCATCTCTTTAAGTAGTAGTACCTACTATATAGGTATTTGTAAAGAGTCAATGAGATAATGAATATAAAGCCCTTAAGTGGAAATCTACCACACAGTGAGTGTTTAGTTGTTTTTATTAAGTCATTATTAGTATTATAGATATAATATTCTTATTTTTGTGATCAACAGTCTGGATTTACACTAGACTGTCAGCAACATGAGGGCTGGAAATATGTCTCTCTCACTGCTGTACTCTGTACCCAGCATAGTGATTCACCTAATGGATTGAGAGAGGGAGGGATAAGTATTTGCCGGATGTGTTCAGTGCCAACAACAACATGCAAAAGATGGAGAAGTGGACATTGGGGGAAGCTTTCTGGAAAGTGCAGCACCGGGTTAAGTCTTTTAGGAAGAGTAGGAATTTGCCAAGCTGAACTGAGAAGTGGACCCAGAAGGACATGGGTTTAAGAGACAGTGTGAGTAAAGGGGAGGAGTTTGAGTAGAGTGTGGCCCCACTGGGTTGCCTCAGAATATCTGCCACACAGCCAGAGCTTCACCACCAGAGAGTTATTCCTATGGAGGCTGATGGTTCTGTCTTTCTTTCTTGAGTCCCTGAGTCCCTTAGGGTATTAGTTTCTCAGGACTACCATAACAAAGAACCACAAACTTGGTGGCTTTAACAAGAGAAATTTATTCTCTCACAGTTTCAGGGACTAGAAGTCCAAAATTAGGATGTCGGCAGGACCGTGCTCCTTCCAAAGCCTGCAGTGGGGGATTCTTCCTTGCCTCTTGTATCTTCTGGTGGCCCCAGGCTTTCCTTGACTTGCAACTGCAGCACCTTGACCTGTGTGTGTGTGTGTGTGTCTGTGTCTGTGTCTGTGTCTCTGTCTATTTATCTGTCTGTCTTTTCCATTCTTAGAAGGACATCAGTCACACTGGATTAGGGCCCAGTCTAATTGGGACCTCATCTTAACTTGATTACATCTGCAAAGACCCTATTTCCAAATGAGGTCACATTTATAGCTACTGAGAGTTTGAACTTGTGCATTTTCTTTTTGAGGGACATAAATTCAACCCACAACACTTGGTTAAGTGCACATACCCTTGAAAAATAAGTAATTTAAAAGGTAACGTAGAGGCAGAAAATCTTGGATCATGGAGTACAAAACTTTTTAGGCAATAGATCCCTTTTGTCAAACAAAAATCTAATGGGAATGCTTGATACAGAAAGCACAGAGTGAGGCACTGAGTTGTATTTGCTCATTGCTACATGAGATAGACTCTCTTCACTCCATGGAACCTCTAGTGCTCTACATTTTAAAACTCTGATCGACCTTTATCCACCTTATTCCAAAAATTATTCAAGACCACGTGAGAAAAAAAGTAATTATAATAGTAGCTCTTATGTAGAGAGAACCTCTTTCTACACATCTAGAATCTCTCTATATCTTTATGAGCCTTACCTCATTTAATCGTTATGAGCCTTATCTCATTTAATCGTTATCTCACATAATTCTTCTATAGATAAAAAGATTGAGGTTTAAAGAAATTAAGTAATTTACCCAAGATCACACAGCTAGTAAGTAGTAAAACCTGGATTGAAGCCTAGGTCTTTTTGACTAGTGTGTTAAGATAATATAAAACTTAGAAAGGAAAAGAAATATGGAAAGAAGTAAAGGGAAAGATATGAGTGGGAATGAGAGGTTAAGTAAGTAATGAGATTAATACAAAAACTATTGTCCTTAAAATCCTTACGCTTGTTAGAAATGGGTCAGAAATTTAGTTCCAGGCTTTCTTATATTTAATTACAAGATTTTAAATTACATGACACTCAAAAAGGCAAGGTATAAGGACCCATCATTAAGAGAGGAAATAGTCATTAAAACCAGACCCAGGGATGGCCCAGATGGGTTGGAATTTATTAGAAAGCAACTTCAGAATGCTCAGATAAATATATTAGAAGGTTTGGTGGAAAAGGTGGACAGTATATGTGAACAGATGGAGAATTTCAATAGAAAGCTAGAAACTTTTTCTCAAAACCAAAGGAAAAAATGCTAGAACTGAAAAAATAATTGGAAATGAAGAACTCTTTCAGTGGCCTTATCAGCAGAGTGTACACAGTGGAGGAAAATATCAGTGAATTTATCAATATCTTATCAAGATACTGACTTATCAAGAGAAATTTTCCAAATTGAAACAAAAAGAGAAAAAAGAATGAAATTAAGAAAAAACATATGAGACTTATGGGACAATATCAAACAGCCTAATTTATGTATAATTGGAATCTCAGAAGGAGGAGTGGATAGTCAGAAGACATATTTGAAAAGATAATGGTTAAGAATTTTCTGAAATGAATGAATGACATCAACCTGCAGATCCTGGGAGCTCAGTGAACTCCAAGCAAGATAAATATGAAGAAAAACAAATATACATCATTGGCAAACTGCTGAAAACAAAAAATTAGGGGAAAAAATCTTGAAAGCAGCCAGAGAAAAATTTATTACACTTAGGGGGATAACAGTATGAAAGACCTCCAACTTCTCATCAGAAATAATGGAGACCATAAAAAAGATCCCTTGGAGGCAGAATGTGTAGGGCCTTTAAAACAGGTCATGCTAAGAATTCTGGATTTTTATTTTAAGTATGACAGGAAGTTTTGAGCAGGGGAATGGTATGACCTAGTTTACATTTGGAATCATCAAGAGAAATTGCAGAATATGTCCAACCTAAAATCCTCTGGTTAGTAGATAGAGGAGACAGGGCCCAACTTCTGGTCTTCTGGTACCTTCTAAGACCACCTCTCATTGAGTGATGCCAAGCCACCTCTGTCCAGGGTCAGCTGATCTCTGAGATTAGTTCCCTGTAGGAATTGTACTCGGACTTAGAGCAGTGAGTGGGTACTAGAAGAGACAGGACATCTCACAAGAAGGGAGATAAAGAGAAAAGGAAGGAAAAGGTGGGAAGATAATGGAAGGTTTCCGGGGCCAGCAGGAAGTACACAGTGTAGCCTACAGGCTTCTTTCCTGTGGCCAGGTGAGTAGCTGTCCTTTTTCCTGTTTCTCCACAACTGGCCCCACTTGGGTTTCTCCATAACTGGATGTGCTCTCAGCATTCCCTTTCATTCCATTCCACAGGGAGGCCTTGACTTGTTCCTGAAGGATTATCATGCAGAAAATTGTCCCAGGCCCCCTGCCCCAGTCCCCACAATAGCTCCTACCTCAGAGGCTTGCCAAGGTTCTTTTATATCCAAAGCCAGGAGTCTGGAGAACTTTCCCACACAAAGGGCCCTGTTCCTGTCCACAGCAGGATGGCTAGTGGAACCCACTGGCAGGGGTGGTTTAAGAATACAATTACCTTTTTTATTTATTTATTTATTTATTTACTTATTTTGGTTTGCTTTTCCTTTATAGGAAAATCATTTGGCTTCATATTATTTAAAACAGTGAACAGGCCACCAAGCAATTAATGAGTCAGCATCCCTTCGGTTAAAATGGGTTTAGTTGGTAGGAGAACACAAGGAAGAGCCATTTTTCTGTATTTATTGCATTTGAAATAATTTATTGCCCTTTTAGATAATTCATTTCCATTTCTAAAGAATTTCTAAAGGATGCCCTTTGTAATGAGTTGTAGAAATGGCCCCTGAATATTCAGCCTCCTTCCTACCACATAATTGGATCTGTTGATGTCGTGACAGATGGGCACCAATGGTTATTTCACTCCAGAAATTCTACTTGTCACCACGTAAATGAGCCTGATATGCCAAGTCCTCTGTTGTGGTTTCTTTCTGTTCCTTCTGTGAACCTTTGAGAGGAGACCTATCTGTAGGCCAGTCCTAGTAAGCCACTGGAATCACCCACAGGTTGAGTAAATAAATATCCTTTGAAAGGAAAGAAAAATTTTGCCCTTGGTCTGAAGAGCTATGTCTGGGTTGGAAAGGGCACAGCATGTGCAAAAGCTTGAGGTGAGAAGGAGCAGGCATGCAACATTGAAGTCAGTTTTCTAAGTAGTTTGAGCTCTTCTGAGGTGATCTATTGAGGAACGAGATGACCTGCGTTCTTGCAGAGTAGTCCTGCCCCGATAGTATCATACTTATGGCTCAGCCTCTTTTAGCTCTCTCTGGACGGATGTAGGCAGGGATGGCTGAGATAAAACCTGTGTGATGCATTATATGATTGTGGATTTGAAGATATATTATGAAATTAATAGTCATGGTTAAAGAAGAGTTCACGTGTAATGTGTGAATCGACACAAAAAAAGGGGAGAAGGTGCCCTGTGCCCAGCTGCTTGGCTGCCCACGGGAGGATGACTTCTCTGTCAACTGTCCCATTTTCCACAGGCCTCAACTCACAGGTGTTCTCTCCAGCTCTCCACCCTGTAAATCTGAGATGGGCAAGTGTAGGCCTAAGCGGCGGCCCTCTACCTTATTGCTCCTAGGTGCCCTTGGGCTCTCTGAAGCTGTCAGACTAGATTGCTAATGATTTTGTCCCAAGTGCAAAAGTAAAATTTCCATTTCGGATTGGTAATGCCTGCTGGATGCCCCCAAAACACAAGCCTCATAGTGTTGGCACACACAGTGTGCAGCAGAGATCAAACCCACATGTCTTCACCTTCCCCAGGTGTCCAAACAGTGATCACATTGCCTCCCCCACCCCAGAGAAGCACCTTCTGGGATTTCCTCCTGCCTTCAAGTAAAGCTTGGGCTCCTTAGTATAGAAATCCTTTTGTGTAAATCCAGTGAACCTCTTCCCAGCCTTGTCTCTCCAGCCTTTGCGATCCCAAGCTCTACCCACCTGCTGTTCTTCTCGCCTGTCTCACCTCCTACTACTCGCTCTACCTGGAATGGCTTCCACATCTTGGCTTGCTGGAATCCTAGCTGGCTTTAAAAGCCCAGCATGAGCGGAAGTCTGCTTTGACCTTATAGCCTCGTGGGCCCCTTGGCTGAACTCTTTGTGGCACTTTGTGACTCTGTTTCTGCCCCACAAGTTCTTTAGGTATGTGCTAACCTCACCTACAAGTGCAGACCAGTGCTTTTGTCACCATCCTGGGTCCTTAACCACTCATGCCGTGCCCTTCCCATAACATTGAGCACGCACCCATGCAGCAGGTGTTTGCTGTGTTCCTCCGTGAGCCCCACAGCCCTGCGGCCATGGAGCCTGCCCTGTGGAGCTTAACCTCTAACCAGTGATACTCCCCACCTTTTGGGGAATGCCTACTGTATTCTAGACACCAAACTAAGCACTTTACTTTTTTTTTTCTTTTCACATAACCTTCACCAACAGCTTAAAAGAGGTAGATTTTTCCTCTCTCCGTTTGGCACATGAAGAACCTGAAGCTCAGAGATGGTGGGTGATTTGCTCAGGGTCCCACAGCTGGTGAGGAACAGAGTGAGCTTGTAAGCCCAGGTCTGTTGACATCCGAGTTCATAGTCGTAGCCCCTCTTGAGGCACGTGAGTGTGCGTGAATCAGGGGAGGACTGGGTAAGTGTCCTAGGTTCTGTGTCCTCCTCTTTCATGATACCATGTTCTATTTCCACAGATTGAGCCATACATGCCATACGAATTCACATGTGAGGGAATGCTACAGAGAATCAATGCTTTCATTGAAAAACAGGTAAGGCTCTTCAGAAGCCCTTTTATCCCATCACCCCAGGGGGCTCTCATGAACAGCTAAGAGCTCACCGTGTTTCTGTGGTTATTTTCCTGCTTTGGAAGACTCCAGAAGCTGGATAATGGCTTGATGGAATTTTGAAGCATGCACTATCATAGTCACCCAAGGGACTTAGTCTGTCCTTGGGTTAAGAATGTTCTTTTTGGGGGCACCTGGGTGGCCCAGTCAGTTAAGCATCTACCTTTGGCTCAGGTCATGATCCCAGAGTTCTGGGATTGAGCTCAACAGGGAGCCTTCTTCCTCTCCCTCTGCAGCTTCCCCTGCTTGTGCTCACTCTCTCTCTCTCTCTCTCTTTCAAATAAGTAAATACAATCTTAAAAATAAAAAAAAGAATGTTCTTTATGATGGTGGAAGGTCAAAATGGAAACTTCGAATGGGAGAGACTGGATGGTCAAGGTAAAGCCCTCCTGAACCATCAGACCTGTGCCCTGAATGGGTTCGGAGGGACATCACGAGGACTTGGGTGGGGAGAGGGACAGAGAGATGGTTCACTGGTCCTGCCTGATCTTCGTTTCTCACCCTAAGAATGGCAGGGGCTGAAACCAGGGGTTTCTAAGCATTCTTTTAATACATGTTCAATAATTCCAAATATGTTAGGACTTTTTAGTGGTGTTCAAATATCTTTTCAAACACGACCCCTTTTCAAACGAAACTTTACATGAAGGCTAAGCATAAAACAGCTAAAAGGAGGGTTTCAGTGCTAAAGTGGGGTGGGGGGTCCAAGAGTCCACCGCCCCCAACAGAGCTTGCAAACTCTGGCTTATGCTTGTGGCAGTAAAGGCCAAGAGCACCATTGGCATCCTTCTGTTTCCTTAGTCCTCAAAAGCAGCTCAGAGCTACAAATAGACAGATTCAGAACCCCTGTGGGCAGGGCAGTATGAACTCCTTGACCACATTTCAGGAACAGGGGTCTCCTCTTAAAAGGCAAAGCAGAGTGTCTTGGAATGATCAAAAGATCTTTACACAATAGGGGGTGAGGACTGTGCAGGCTGAAATAGCAATGGTGTGTTAAAAATGTAAGTAGGTGTAGACTGGAGGTCCCAGGTAGGTTTCTAAGGGAAGGTTTGCGGCGACAGGTTGGAGAGCCCTGGGCAGTCCTGGATGCTGCTATTGAAGAGGGAGAGCAGTGGGCACAGGCTTCAGGGTGGCGTGTCTGATATTCTGGGTGCCTGTTCATGGCCAGAGGCCATGCTCTGCAGCCCTGCCATCTGAGTTCACAATTTTTTGGTTTTATGATTTGGGTGCGTTACTCAGCCTCTCTGGGCCTTAGTTTCCTCTCCTGTAGAATAAGGGCAATAGTAGACCTCTTAGGGCAGGAAGTGCATAGAACAGGGCTGGCGCATAGTGCTCCATAAATGCAAACTGATATTGTTGATTACCTAATAGATGATATTATGTATCCTATCACAGTGTATAATTATATTGTGATGTCACATAATACAATATAATATGACTCACCCGACTTTACCACAAGAGCTAAGCATCTGAATCATCGCTTCATTCAATCTTATGTAGTGCCTTGATTGACGGTGACCACATCAGCACCCTAACCCGGGCAATCTTTTACGTGCCGACTGCACTGCAGTGCGTACCGAACACGTCCCAGTGCGTTGTCTCACTCAGTCCTCACAGCCCGGGAGGTGGCACGAATAGCCACACGCTCTGGATGATGGGGACCGAGATTTGCGGTCGTGGGCTCACACGTTGTGGACTCTAGGTTTGATGCTGGTTTAGTCTGAGCGCAGGCGTGTCCTAGCAGGCGGGGGCCGGTGTGTGGAGCTGGACTTCCCGCCTTCGTTCACCTTCCTGCAGGTGCCGAGAGGAGCTGCTGCTTCTCCTCTGGCAGGGAGTTTTAAGCTCTCCTGCCTCTTACCACCATCACAGGAATCAAGCTGAGATTGTACCAGGGTCCCCAAAGCCGCTTCTGAAACCCACTTCCTCCTCTCCTGTCTCCATTTCCTCTCAGGGAAGATGCTTACTCACCACCACGTAGAAGACTCTTGAATCACAGCCAGTCCTTTAAAGTTCTCATGTGGCCCGTTGTCTATAAATCTATTACCAGCTTTCCTTTCCAACAGGAAGGTGCCATTCCCCACAGTGACCTGGCATAATGCTCCATAATGCAGGAGCATCCCTGGTCCATTCACCCCCATACCCCAGGCACCATGCCCGACACACAGTAGGTACACAGTAACTCCCATTTGAAGGAGAGTGTGTGCACGTGCCTGTACTTTTCATTCATGTGTCCCAGGAGCCAGGAAGCTCATCTTGGACTTTATGATTTGGGATACACGCTGATAAAACTGAGCTGCCCACTAGCTCCTCAGCACAGACCCCTGCAGAGCCCACAGTTCTCAGAAATCCAGAGCTTTCTCTTTTGCCTGCTATGGTTGATTCCCCCGTCCACTGGGTAAATGTCTGTCAGCTAGAGTGCACTGTGGACTGGGCTGGGGGGTCGGGAAGATGTCAGGGGACGAGTCTCCATTCTCAGGTAGCTTCGGGCCTCCCAGAGAAGCCAGTCAGGCCCACAGGCAATGCCACCTCCATAGGGTTGGGCCCTGTAACAGTGATGTCACTAGGATGCTTAGGGATCGCACCACTCAGCCTGCAGAGTGGGGAAGGGGGAGAGTTGGGGAGAGTGTGTCCAGCAGCATTTTGTGGAAGATGAGCCCTGACAGCAGACTGAGGGGGTATGAGAAGGACTGTACAGATCAAGATGTAAAGGCCTGGGGGAAAAAAGAGAAAGTATGGTGAGTTATGGGAAATTTAACTGTCACCTAAGAGATGTGATGTAAGAGACAGGGCTAGAGGAGGAAACACTTCATGAGAAGATGCTGAGGCTCAGCCGAAAAATGCAGGTTTGACTGTGGGACAACAGGAAGCTCAAGGGTGTTAATGCAGGATGAGGGCAGTGAGACTCTCAGATTGGTATTTTAGGAAAATCCTTCTAGGAACCTTGTGTGGGGGGCATTTCCTATTAAGCATTCTCTCGGTGCTGCTACACAAGCCAGAAAGAGGCCGATTTTGAGTTTATCCCAGGCCTCACAAATCCTGGAGGGATTTGTTGAAGCCATAATGTTCCCCCAACTTTAGAGGGGAGGTGGGAAGTCAAGACCCCATTGAGTCACAGGTTGGGGCTTTAGCCTCTAACAGTTCTCTCCAGGCCTCAGTATTTTAGAGCTCAGGGTGTTCGTTATTTTTGCAGCTAGAATATCATCAAAGAGCAGGGAGACTGGAGTGAAGGGTGTTTCTGGTGTGAACGGAAAGCCTCGAGCTCTGAAGATTGGTGGCAGCTCAAGTTTCCCGTCCCTGGAACTGTAGGAGCACTGTAGCCCTAATTAGGCTGATCTCTGCCTTCAGAGTCTTCCGTGTGATCTGCAAGGGGAACAAGGAAGCTTTTATCTCAGAACCTTTTCAAGGTTGTCCATCATCCTCACCCAAGGCCACAGGAGCCAGGGGAAGCCAATTGACAGCAGTGGAGAAAGCCCCGGGCTTCAGTGTTCCGTTGAGCGGTTGACCGCTGGAAATCTACCTCATACCCAGCCAATCCCGGGCTCTCTCACCCAGTGGGAAAGAGTCCTGATTGAGGGAAACCACTTGCTTTTTTCCCTTAATGCCCCTGCCCTGCACACACCACCATTGCTTTGCTGTACTGGAAATGTTGATTGGAGTTGCGTACTCTTCCAAGTCAGCACTCTGTAAGAAGTGCTCTCTCCAGGAGCCGGGAAGGAACTGGGGCAAAAATCCCTTGTAATCTCAGATCAAGAGCATTATCCTTCCCTAACCTGAGTGTCCAGGCCTGTTAAGGTTCTCATGATGCATTTCTTGGGAAAGATTTAGGTATTTGCCTCAGGCCAGAGAGTATAGAACATGTTCTTTTGAAGGAATGGCAATGTTCAGGTTGCTTTCTGAAAACCATGCGTATGTCCCTCGTTCCTATTTTCTGTACTTCCTGTAAAGATCCTGTAAATGTACAGAATGATTATGCTCACATTATTTTGCAAAGAGCTGTATAATTCATGTGAAAAGCATTCCGGCGATATGGAGGGAAAAAGGAGTTAACCTTCAGAGCCACTGTGGAATCAGCTTCAGCTCCTAGGAAATCTGGCTTATCTGAGCCCATCCTGAACTCCCCAGCGAGTGTTCTAGTTGCAAGGACAAGCCTGGTAGTGAATCCGGATAGTCCAGGGTAGCAAGGAGTGGTGGTGGAGGAGACAGGTTGCAGGGGAAGAGGAAGAGGCACTGAAAAGGGGACAGGGTTGGCCCTCGTTTGGGGAATGTTTGCTGTTTGGAGAAGTGGACAGCTGCTGTTGGCCTAGCCATTCCTGATCCCAGAGACACTGGCTGAGGAATGCGTAAGTGCTGGAGCCTGGAGTCTGGCTCCACCACCACTCGCTGTGATCTCGGGCAGGTTCCTAACCTCCCTGTCCCGTTGCTGCTTCTGTGCAGTGGGGATACCACCACCCTCCCCGAAAGGCTGATGGAGGAATCGATAGATTAACTCAGGTGTAGGGCCAAGAGCAATGCCTGCCACAGAGTAGGTCCTCGGGAAGCCTCACCTACTCGCTGCTGCAGGAACCCGACACCCAACCAAGGTATGCTTTTTAGAGAGCTTTATTGAGGTGTAAGTTACAGACCATAAAAGTCACTCCATGTAAGCATACAATTAAACAATTTTTTAATCACATTGATGGAGGTGTGCGATTACCACCAAAGTCTAGTTTTATAGTTTTTGTCACCCCAAAAACCTCCCTTGTGCCTATTTGCAGTCTTTGCCCCAGCCCCTAGGCATCCGAGGTTCTGTGTTCTGTCTCTGGAGATTTGCCTTTCCAGGTGGTTGCTGGCTTCTTTGACTCAGCGTGATATTCATGAGGTTCATGCATGTTCATGTATCAGTACTTCTTTTTTTTTTTTTTTTTTTTTTTTTTTTTTAAAGGATGTTGCAGTCTTTTTTTTTTTTTAATGATTTTATTTATTTATTCATGAGCGACAGAGGTGGGGAGAGAGAGAGAGAGAGAGAGAGAGAGAGAAGCAGAGGGAGAAGCAGGCTCCCAAGGAGCAGGGAGCCCGATGCGGGACTCGATCCCAGGACCCTGGGATCATGACCTGAGCCGAAGGCAGACGCTTAACCATCTGAGCCACCCAGGCGCCCTATCAGTACTTCTTTTATCACTATTATTATTCTTATTATTATTGCTGAATAGTGTTCCACTGTGTGGATATGCCAGTGTTTGTTTATGCGTTCACCAGCTGACAGACATGGGTGTCGTTCCCACCTTCGGGCTGGTGTGAAGAGCGTGTGAACATTCCCACGCCCATGGATGTGTGTCAGAGGGTGTGAGAGGTCTGGGGCTAACTCCTTTAGGAGTGAGCTTGTTGGCTTCTTGATTTGCATGTGTAGAGATCATCCACAGAGATGGGTCTCGACAGCTCAGCGTCTCAGCCACCTCCTGAGTTGTGCCTGTGGAGACACAAATCCACACCCACTGCTGGCCATAAGCCCAGCGGCCACCTGGGGACGAAGTTCACTCCTTTGAGGACAGCACAGGCCGAGAATGGGAGATACCAGTGGGCAACTGAAATGTCTTTAATCCAGTCAGTCAGTATTTATCGAACACCTTTTTTGTGCCAGGCCCTGGATCTCCCAGCCATGACATAAATAATAAACGTGTCTCTTACCTCTCAAATAGCTGGCAGAATTTGGCCCAAACCCCAATTTCAAGGCCTAGAACCTGTCCCTTCCTTTTTTTCTCTTTTGTCTTTTTTCCCCCAAAATTCCTGGCCTTACTTCCTCTAGATCCTGCCCCCAGACCTGTATCTCCACCTGTCTTCTTGGCTGCACACAGTTTCTGCTGAAACCCACTTGCACCTGTTGTGTCATGGACGTAGTAACTCTATTAATGATTTGCCGGGGACTGGGTGGGGCTATAGGATTTGTGGAGGAGATCCCTTCGCAAACAACCAGGAGAGCGGGGCAGGCCAGCACCGCCACCCCGGGGGGTGGGGTGGCGGGGGGCAGCACCCCATCATCTTCTCTGCTCTTTGGCTGTTTCTAGGAACCACATTCTCTCCATGCTGGGACTTGGCCTTCGTGACCAAGGCAGCTCCCTTCTGTTCCCCAGTAAATTGTCTTCACTTGTGCAAACACTGCTTTTTCTCCTAAAGTTGTTAACAATAAACGTTTCTTATTAGAGTCAGTGCAGGAAAATTTCAGAATAGTGAAATTTAGGGGAATTTGGTGACTGGGTGAAATAATCGTTGGAGAGGAATGCAGATGTTCTGTGTTCTAAGTGGCCTTGTTAACCAGGTTGGAGATTATTACGTCTCATCCTGGCTGTAGAAAGCCTCTCTGAGGTAGAATATTGTCCCTTTCTGCTTCTACTGTCAAAGCCCCAGAATGCGAAAACCATTCAATTCAGTTCAATAGCTCTATATTGTGCACCAGCTATCTGCAAAACACTCTATTTGTGGGAAGCCACTAGCTCCTATTCAGCCTACAAAACCCAGCCCAGAAGTCCCTATTTCCTTCTCTGACTGCTTCCACCACCACACTGCCCATCCCCACAGAGTTAATCATTTACCTACTCTAGCTAAGTGGCCTTTACATCCTGTTTGGACATCTGTTTTCTGCTGTTCTGCAATTCTTTAAATGTTGACCTCAACATTTAACAGCCAAAGCTGTGTACAGTGACTCTGTGGGACCTCCGGGACCCCACTTTTGCTGCTTCTGGCCCCCACCCCGCACTCTCAGCTCCTACTACGTGGAACTCTCTGCTGCTCTGGAAGCCTGCTAGACACTCCCTTGTCACAGCCTCTGATCCTGGTTTGCCTCTGCCTGGAATGTTCTTCCCAGATAGTTGCAAGTCTCTGGGTCTATTCTCAAATGCCCCTTCTCAGTGGTGCTTTATCTGGACACCCTCTCCCCCAGCAGTCTCAATCCTTTTTCCTCACCTCATTCTCTTCTAGAGCACTTACCACCTTTGAACATATTATATATTTTTTTTTCTTTCTCATTGAATATAAGGTCTATGAAGGCAGAAGTTTGGTGGTTCCTTTTTTTTCACCAGTACCCAAGGGCCTAGAAAAGTCCCTTGCATGTAGTAATAGTAAGAGCCAACCTATAGACGGTGTTATTTATCTCAGGTACTTTTCTGAACACTTAAGCATCATAGTAGTCCCCCTGGTCTGTGGGCGATGCCTGAAACCTCGGGGAGTACCACATGTATATGCTATGTTTTCTCCTTTCCATACATACCTGTGATAAAGTTTTAATTTATAAATTAAGTACAGTAAGAACTGAACAACAACTAATAATAAAATAGAATGGTTACAACAGTACACTGTAACCCAGGTATGGTTACAACAGGACACTGTAACCCAGGTATGAGATTGTGCTCTCTCTCCCGGTATCTTACTGTCCCATGCTCACCCATCTTGCGATGCTGACGATAATAAAACGCCCGCATGAGGAGATGCAGTAGGGGAATGTTGGAAGTGCTGTGACGTAGCATTTGGCCGCTGCCGACCCTCTGACGATTTGTCAGGAGGAGGACCATGGACTTTGAGACCACCATTGACACCGGGAGCTGAAACTGCAGAAAGCGCAACTGCAAAGGGGTTGGGGGTGGGGGAGCAGTTCTGAACCCTTAGGCTTTTCTGCTTCTCGGCAAGTATCTTGTTGAATGAATGAATCAGCGGGTGAGGAGGAGGAGATGAGGCAGGTGAGCACTGACATATTCGCGCTCGCCTCTATCCTCCCGGGAACACCCAGTGGGGCCGGCACCCAGACGTGAGAAGAGGCTTATGACTGGGGCTGCTGGTTCAGTGGTGCCCTGGGGGTAGCTGGACAAAGAGATGGCTTTCATGGGTCAGTTGTCATACCTCATCCAGGCAATTCAGCATGTTCCCTCTGGACCTGGGAGCAAATAAGGGTCTACCGTGGAATATTATCTTTACCAGGTCTAGGTGCCTTCTTAGGAGTCACCTCGTTTTATCTCACCGGAATTCTGTAAGGACTGAAGGACTTTTGTAGATGCGAAAGCAGAGAGCTTGAGGGCCGTCTGTGGGCGTCCCCTGCCTGGAGGCCAGAATCACATCCCTCAGCCCCACACTCCCTCCCGCCCCACCTGGCCTCATGCTTACCAGGACACCTTCAGGCTCTCCAGATGGTTCACCAAGTCTTAAAAAGGTTCTCCTGCTATTTGCACTATTTCTTATGCTACTGGCCCCCAAAACAAACTCCTGAGAGGATGCCAGACCAGCCCACGGTGATCCATGAGCCAGGGTGCTTGGGGCCCAAAAGCTCATGTGAAAGTGAGCTCATAAGCCTGACTGTTGAAGGGAACCTCGAACAGTTTGGCTGTAGTGGTTGACTAAGAAGCCAGCGGGGCAGCTCCGCCGGCAGAAGGCCCGTCCCTCCGTGCAGACCCCACAGCACCCTTCTGCACATGAGGTGCTGGGCCCCATTTATCCAGGGCTGCCTGGCCTCTGCCGACACCACAGTGCCTAAACCCCCATACAGGGCAGAGGCAACCCCTCCGTGGACGGGCGAGAGCAAGGAGCCGAGCATCCAGAGAGCACCCGATGCTGACCGGCCTTCGGTTGGTTCCATCAGCTCAGATCCGGGCCTTCTGACTTGAAGCACTTTCCCTGGTCTAACACAGCAGAACCTTTCTCCACACAGGCTGAGATTGAATGAGAAACCATTTCTTAAGGGTCCACCAGACTGCACAGCTGTACCCTCAGCTCTCACTGCCTGTAGGTGTCGTCTGAGGAGAGACATTCTGTGTTTTCTTACAAACTGTAAAAGCCAGAATTGGCTGTCGTGGGTTTCCAGGTCCCCGGCCTCATCCAGGGGTGGGCCACGCTGAGTCCTGAAAATAAGGAGAAAAATCCTCACGTGGGCTCTAGTGATGTACAGTGTAATCTGATTTGGTTTCCTGGATGTCTGCCCGTTCTGTACGCTCACACATAGGCTTTGGCCTTGCATTTAAAATCTCCTTATGATAATACTCAAAGGCTATAGATGTTCTCAGATTGCTTCTAAAGAAGTAGAAGCCAAGTTGCTTGCATTAGCCAGCCAGAGAAACAAACCGAAAAGCAACACTTAACCTTTTTCAAACATCTGTGCACCCGCTCAGCTCTGATCAATAACTCCATTGATCATGATGTGTTTTCCTTCTTCCTATTTGGTGACAGCCATCCTCACAGGATGGACAGAGTACCAAAAGGCCGCCAGTACACTTCCATATGCTGTCAGGTAAGAGAGCGACAGCAACCAGTGAACACCGTGACCCTGTTCGGGGTGCTGTGGGTCATGCTGTCACCCTTAGTAACAGCACCCAGCCCAGGGTTACTGTGCCGCCCTGGCTTAGCAAGCACACGATGGTGCTCAGGGTCACCATGAATTGGGCACCTGGGTGGCTCAGTCAGTTAAGCGTCTACCTTCAGTTCAGGTCATGATCCCGGGGTCCTGGGATCGAGTCCCGCATCGGGCTCCCTGCTCAGCGGGGAGCCTGCTTCTCCCTCTGCCCTTCACCCTGCTTGTGCTCTTCGCTCGCTTGCTCGCTCGCTCTCTCTCAAATAAATAAATAAATAAATAAATAAAATCTTAAAAAAAAAAAAAAAAAAGATTGTCATGGATCTGAGGAGTCAGATAGGGTCTTCCCGCTCTGTTCCTGGTCTGCGCTGGCGCCCAGGGCTGTGGAGCCACTCTGCTCAACCTCCCGCCATGCATCACTTTCAGAAGGTTAGGCTGGGTCCTCATGTGTCTAAGTAATCCAGTGTATTTCTGTCATCTCTGCATTGTTAGGCTCTGCGGAATCTTCTGTTTTCAGCTGCTGTGAATCCACGTTCAGGGTGTCTCAAACATGCAGTGAAGGGTTTTTTCTTTGTTAGCCACCAGACTCACTCAGGCTCTCAAGGAGTCTAGTCCCCTCACGATAGAGTCGTGTCATGTGGAGGAGCAGAGCGGGTTTGCCTTACTTGCTGGGTCCCCATCATTGATTGGAGGAGATTAGAATGGAACCCAGCACTGAGTACTCACTACCCGCCAATCGCCTTTCTCAGCACGTAACAGCATCACCTCCTTCAGAAAGGAGAGAAGGCGAAGCAGAAGCCTTAGGAAGTCATCAGTATCGTCATCTTCATTTTCCTAATGAGGCAGGATCGACATCCGGCTGCCTGCAGAGCCTGGGGAGCATTCCCTTTGCTCTTTTCTGTTTTCTTTTGCTCACTAAAAGTAATACAAGCACAAATTTAAAAAAACAAAAATGCAAACAGTGCAAAAGCACCCTCCTGGATGCAGCTCTGGCCTGCTTTCCGGGGCTGCACCCACTTTGTTGCTAAGGGCCCAGGCAGTGGCAGGCGCCACCTTCAACTCTAGGCCCACTCGCAACGCTCCACATGACCAGCTGGGGGGTGGGGGGGCATGAAACATTTCCTCTGCGGGTGTCAGTTCCAGGAGCCCAGGGCCCTGAGTTTACAAATACGCTCCTCATCTGCACAAAGCAAGGAAAGGAAACATAAGAAAAAAGAAACTATTTCGGAAGGACATTGATTGGAAATTGAATTTCTTTACCATTCCCGACCATGTTCCTTCGTTCCCTTCTCAGTGGCCCCCGTGCCAACCAGATAGATTCTTGTAGGAGCATATGCACATTTGTAAGCACCTTTCCAGCTTCTCCCTCTGGGCTTGACATAAGTGGAAATGCACTCTGCGGCATCCTTCACTCTGCTGCTTTCAGCCCTCAGGATGTCCTGAAGAGGTTTCCATGTCAGCATATGGAAATCTGTTACATTTTGAGTATTGTTTGTGTTTAAACAGTTAGTGAAATATTTCAGATTATTTCAGACGTCTTTTAGATTATTTCAGATCTCTTGCATCTCCTCTAACAATGCTGCTGTGACGTCCTGTGTGGGTTTCTTTGGACCCTCTGTGTTCCCATATGTCTGTAGGGTGAATTCCTACCAGTGGAAATCAGAGCCTGGGATCCTGAACAGCTCTGAGCACTCTTGAGGACTCGCCCGCCCCCAAAACAGTGAAGCAGGCCTGGCTCTCCAGGTCCCCCACACAGACAGCACCTTTTGCAGCTGGGGCAGCCCAGCGACTCTGGAAGCTGGCTAGGATTCCAGATCAGTGTGTAAGCGCATGAGTTCCCACTGCTGGTACCTGCTCAGCGTATAGCCAGAGTGAAAGCCTGGGGTTGCAGGTCGAAGAGCTCCCTGCTCCTCATCGGCCCTTTCTCCAGCCCCACTGGGTCTGTGTGCTCATCACCCGGGCTGCCCGTTGGCTGAGCCACACAGGCGGCTTCCTGGCCCACCCACATCATGCCCCTCTGCCCACCCCAGGTCTTCCTTGGATGTGCTAGCTTCCTGCGCTCCCTCTAGATCCAGGAATTGACTGGCCCTGCCCCATTCTAGGCACCCCCACAGCTGCTGGGCTGCGGGCGCCTCTCTCTGCCAGGTTATTTCACTTCCTATCACACGTTCCCAGGCTGTTTCCATAGCTGTTGAATTCGTGCAGTTACAACTGTTTTCAACTCCCGAGCCCTGAGCCCCCACCAAGGCCCCGGCCCCACGGTGGGCTCCATCTGCGGTGCCTGTGGACTCCTCCACTTTATGAAGTCAAAACTAGCACTCGCCAGACAGTGTCCTGCTAGGTAACTGCCACATTAGGTAGATGCTGAAAAAACCTTCAGAATTAGAGCAAAGAATAGAACGGCTGGGGAAGGTGGGCCGGGAGATAGACCTTCGGGGGTGGAGGCTTCAGATAGCGAGACTGAAGGTGCCGGTAATGAGCAGCCACCATTCCTGGCAGGCATGGTGCTGTACACATGTTACTGTCATCCTCAAGCCCTGTGTGGACGATACTGTCGTCCCCCTGTTGTGGACGAGGCAGCCGCTGGGCAGAGAGAGGCAAAGACCTGGCTGAAGGACACGTTCCAGAGGAGCCCAGGTCCCACCAAGCCTGTCCGGCTCCCACATCCTGGCCTTCACCCCTCTCGCCATGGGCTGCCTCACCTTGTCTGGGCCACTGGGCAGACCAGGGATCCCCGCCTGAGTCCCTGCTCCCTTGACTGATGGCTTCCTTGTCATCGTAGGACTTCTGCCACGGGCAAGTGATGTGGCCGCCCCTCAGCGCCCTGCAGGTGAAGTTGGCTGAGCCCGGCCAGTCCTGCAAGCAGGTGTGCCAGGAGAACCAGCTCATCTGTGAGCCTTCTTTCTTCCAGCACCTCAACAAGGACAAAGACATGCTCAAGTAAGTGCTGGGGGTCGGGAGGGCTGGCCCAGCCTCCAGCATACCTCTGGGTCAGAACTGGGCTGAGATGGACAAGGCCTGGGGAGCAGGTTGCGGCATGGTCCCTCCCCGCCACTGCCCAACTCCCCCAGCAAGTTAGACCAGCAGTTTGGTTGTAAGATGGATGAGATCACCCTGGCATGCTGAGAGATTTAGAATTCGAACGGGGGTGTTATATTTGCAGAAATAAGGCCGTTTTGGGGATCAGAGATGGTGGGAAGGGTTTGGTTTGTTCATGTCATACCCAGGAACTGTGGGAGTGGAGATGGGCATAGAAGCACAAGCCTGGGGGGGGCCCCACCCCTGGGCTCCCCTGGCAGAAGCCAGGTCTTCTGGATGGCTTGAGGGCTTCCCCTCATGCCTGCATGACTTGTAGCGCTCCCGTGCGCTTCCCTTGGCATTGGCAGACCCCAAATTTCTACGTGAGGTTTCCTCTGGCCTCTGACTCGTGACCCCTGTCAGTGCTAAGTCTGTGCTCCCCGTTTTTATTACACCCACCCTGGGCCTCCTCTGACTTAATTACGGAGCCCCACTCCCCTGAATAGCTCTGGTTAAGAGACGTGCTGTCCCAACCCTAGATACTCAGCAGAGCAGTGCTACTGTTCAGTCCTGACGAGATTTAAGAAATGCAGTGTGCTCGCTGCTCGTGGCTTGCCCCTCTCCCGTTCAGGCTTCATGCCCTGTTACGCGGTTGGCCTCTGGGGTCATCCGTGCCCAGAGCGCGGAGCTGGCCTCGTCCTATATCTTCTTCTTCTCAAGCATGGTATAAAACCCTTCTTACAGAGCGTGGCCTCTCGCATCTTGCCTGCGGGAGAGCTTCCCTGAGTAGGGGTGTAGAGAATGCTGGTTTTTCCCATTCTTTTTATGTGAAGACCGAGCTCAGAGGCCACCCTGATTCCACTATCAAAGGCCAGAAGAGGGTCGGTGTGGCGCCCTCCTCCATCACCTGTGAAACTTTGTGAGAAGGGGTGGTGGTCTGATATGTAAGGGAAAGATGGTACCAGAAGCTTCTGTCCCCACAGCACGTATCCTGAATTCCGGGGTCCTGGGAGGGGCTTCCTACTGTCTCCTTTGGCAGACAACTTCTGTAGCAAGGTAGCTTTTTGAGAACCCTGAATATCTCTCTCTCTCTGTTTATCTGGAAGTCTGGATTCGCTGGGGGTAGACTAGGGACAGTGCACACAAAGCTGTCTCTGTGCAGTCCCCATCTCCACCTCTGGAGGAGGACACATGAGAAGCTGCGTCCCGGGAATGGAAGCCGACTGGGACTCCTCTACAGCCTGGCCCTCCTTCCCAGCCAGGCACAAGTCAGGGCTCCTGCCTGGATCCGATGATCAGGGCCTGGCTCGGACGGCACAGGGCCCCCACACAGCCGGGCTGTCTCTGGAGCAAAGGTGTAGGTCCAGTGGAGGGACAGAAAGGGGACCCAGTGGGTTAGTGTCCTCTGTTGCATCCATTTTCTCCCCTGTAAGATGGGGGCAGCCCGTGTGATGATGAGCTAATGTGCAGCTGGTGCCCAAGACAGAGAAGAACGACCCCTTCATCCAGAGAGCCTTGGGCCGTTGGAGCAGGCTTGAGGCTGCCAGGCTGAGACCAGAAAAGCCAGTCCCCTCCCCCAGCCTCCCTGTCCATCTCCTTATACCCTACAGAGCCCATGAGGGCGGAAGGCCTCGTGGGGCTGTCCCGTGGCCCAGACCCTGTGCCCTGGGATTGCTTCACAACCCTCTCCCAAACCCCACGGTAGCTATGTGGGTTTTCTCCCAAAGAGGCAGCAATGAATGCTAATTCTGTAATAAAGCTGTCTGAAATTAATTCCCTGAATGTAAGAGCCCTGTTGAATACCTTGTTCCTGCATTTGTAAATACCGATAATGTGGTAAAGCCCCAGCTATCTGGTGGTCTACTGAGTGCCTCCTCAGTATGAGGCAGTCCTGCCTCATCCACATTCATGGCCAATTAGCGAAATGAGTGGCTCCTACAGGCCCATGCTACTTCTTCTCCACCTGGGAGCCTGGTTCTCAGCTTAAGCTCCTTTTAGTCTTTGGGTGCCCATGACCTTGAAGAACCATTGAAGAACTAACAGTCTATCCCCACTGTGTAGTAGGCATTTATATCACATAGATCAGGCTCTTTGGAGTGTCCTATGCTGTCATCTCAGATCAGGGGCAGTCAGGCAGCTGGTCGTGGAGTTCCCGTTCATGCAGGGCGTGGTGTAAGTGCTGGAGAGGTGCCCACAAACTCTCATGCACAGAACATTCATGATTCAGGTGTGCTGCCACAGACCAGGGGGCGGGGTTCCAGAGGCAGAGGCCCTGGGAAAAGCCAGAGTCCAAGCTGGGGTGGCCCCATAGGGGAGGACCTTGGCTCCATAAGTAGGAACATGTGTTCAGGTGACACCTTATTTGTAATTCTGCTACCTTTTCAAGTTACAGCTTCTAAAATGTTAAATGATTGAGGCGTTTCTTTTTGAAGATGGGCAGTTGTAAACCGTGAAGTCTAGACCGCGAGTACTCTGGCACCTGAGTCAGAGAAGTCACGAGTGAGTTTGGGGGACTTGGTGGAGTCAGGGTTGGAATAAGCAGGGCAGGGGCTGAGGGGGAGGGGAGGAGCTCAGGGGCAGGGAAGAGGGGAGGAGTAAGACCAGTAGGTGGGGTCCTGCTTGCATCCCTTCCTCCTGGGTCGGTGGGTCTGTCGGGAAGGATGAGTTGTTTCTATCCTCTCAAGACGTAAGCAGCCCCGTGGGAGGGTGGGGCTTCGCCTTTTTATTCTTGGTCAAGAGCTGTAATGTAAACCAAGGGCCAGTGGGCCTCAGAGGCCCCCTCCCATCCTGTAAGAGGCCGGCTGGGGAGAGTTCAGCACCATGGGGCCCTACAGAAAGGAAGCAGCGGTGTGCTAGGGGTCTCTGAGCGGGAGTGAGAGAGTATGTGCGGCAGAGTGAGTGTGTATGTGTCCATGTATGTGTGAGAGAGACAGACAGATATCACAGAACAGGGAAGCAGAAGCAACAACGTATAGGCTCTGAAAAGGCAAGGGATCCACTAGTGGGGAGTGAGGAGGCTGGCTTCCAGATGCACTCCAGCAGTTGGTGAACATCACCTCGCCTCTCTGACTTTGGCCCGAGGACGGTGGAGTGCTCTCTCTGACTGCCCAGGGCTGAGGACAGGGACCTGCGCACTCATCAAAGGGAGCGCTCCCCTGGGGGGTGGGGGGGCGCCCAGTGGTTGGATGGCCTCCACAAGTGTCTGGAGCCATATGTGCCCCTAGCCCCCTGTCACCTGAACCTTCAGGGAGCTGCCCCATGACAGATCACGTGTCGTGCTGGGGACTACCTGCTACCTGAGCTCTTTGTGGGAGGTCTCCGGACATCATCCCTGGGCAGGCTTCTTCCGTGGCGGCCGCCATAGAGATGTGTTCACAGACACGTGCACACGTGTGTGCACTCCCAGGAGCACGTGCCTGGGATCTGAGCTGGGTGACCAGGGGCAGGAGCAGGAGGGTTTCTTCATGGCTCCTGTCAGTTAGACCCCCGCCATGGGGTCTGAGAGTTGGAGAGCTCTCCACACCCCTGGTTAGCAGCAGTGTACGAGGGAGCTGGCTTGAGTAAGAATAGGAGCTGCTCTAAGTCACCTAAGCAAAGAAATAACCTAAGCGTAACTCTGTTACGTAAGCTCTGTTCTGTATGGAAACCTGTAATGCACGGCTGAGTTCTGGAGAACCCTTTCTGGGGATAGGCCAGTGGGGGTATCCTGCGGAGGACCTGGTAGCCCCAAATCTCTGACTCACTCTTTTTTTTAGGAAATCCATAAATCGGCACTTCCTGCCCTTGTTTTCATGGTCCGTGACCTTCACGGTCTGGGTGCTATGTGTCTCCCAGCCGGCACACCTCGACCAGAGGCGTTATGGCGTTTAGAAAGGTCGCAGAACTCTCTGGTGACTGCAGGAGCAGCCTACAAGGGGGTGCTGCCTCCCCGCCCCCCCGAGCACCAGGAGCCAGGCAGGCAGGCTCAGAGGAGCCCCAGGGGATGTGCTGGGAATTGCCCAGTTCCTGTTGGCAAGGGCAGGCGCGGGCCAGGCGGCTTGTTGGCTGGAGGAAGACAAGAGGGGGCAGGAGAACCAGGAAGGAGGACGCTTTCCCCTGCCCCAGGGTTTGGAAGTGTCCCAGAGGCAGCAGGAGACCTTGAGCTCCCCTCGGGGTCCCCACCCTGTCAGCAAGAATGCAGATTTCTGTGCACAAAGTAAAGTGGAGCTGGTTGGCATGTGTGTGCATCCGCAGCACAGGGCAGGGGAGGGAGGTGGCAGGGCCCATCCCGTGGACACAGGATGCTGGGCCAGGCTGACCGTGATGACGATGACAAAAGCTGTAGCAATGGTGATAGTTAACTGTTTATCGAATACTTACTCAGAGCTACACTCGGCCAAGGGCTCTGTAAGCACTAATTTCCACAGCTCCCCCGTGAGTTAAGGCTTATTTGTCCCCACTCTACAGAAGAGGAAACTGAAGCAAAGAGAGGCTCATGGAGATGAAGTCAGGACCGCAGCTCAGGGCCGCCTGGCCCCCCTCACACCCTCTTCTCTGAACCGGTCCCCGGCTGGCACGCTGGGACTCTGTGCTAGACAGCTGCTGAGGCCTCCTTGCTCTCGGGGCCACAGGGTGGCTGGGCCCAGTGCACCCCAGGCCAGAGGAGAAAGGACACGGCTCTTCTCTGAGATAGAGGAGATACAGGCCGGCACTGTTGGCTCCCCCTGGCCCTGAAGGCAGTGGCCCCAGCCTGAGGAGGCAAAGCCACAAGGGCTTGGGTCTCAGCCGTGGGGCGAAGACAGTGGAGGAGCCAGAGCTCCGGTTTGCAGTCCTGCCCGGCATGTCCTGAAGCCTCAAGCACTGGCCTGTCAGGCAAGGGGCAGGAGGGAGCCTACTATGGCCACGGACCAAGGTGACTGCCAAGGTCCAGGGAAGTGATGGTCGGGACCCCCCCCCCCCCAGGAGACCCATCTGATGGCTCTCCAGCCGGAGACTAAGGCCATGTCACAGGAATCCTTTTAAACCACCAATAAAAATATTAAACAGAGTTTTTCAAAATATTTAAATAACATACGCCTTTGCCCCCGTTCTCGCTCCTCTGAAGTAGCCGTTAAGGCTGTAGGGTGTAGCCCTCTCGAGCCCTGAAGCGCACACACGCGCAGACCGATCCCGCTCTACATCTCCTTCTGCTACTTGCCTTCCTCAAGGACAGCTCTCCGCGCTGGTTCTTGCATTTCTGCCTCATGCTCTCTCAAGGGCTGCAGAGACCTCCGAAAGCACAGATGTGCTACAAACTATTCAGCCCTTCCCCACTTGGTGAGTATTCGGATTATTGCCATTTTTTTCTCCCTTACAGACAGTGCTTCTGTAGGCAGCCTCGAACACACATTCCGCAACACACACACCTTTCTCGAGCCTGGATTCCTGGTGGTGGGGAATTGCTAGGTCAGAGGGTGGCTGCCATTTCCTTTTTACGACAGGTGAACCGAACGTGCGCCCCACACCTCAGGAGGGGGGCCCAAGGAGCCAGTGACAAGGACTGTCCCTGCCTCTCCAACCCTCGTGCCTTTCTCTTCCCCTTCAGGTACGAGGTGATCTGCCAAAGCTCGGAGCTGGCCAAGGACATCCTGGTGCCCTCCTTCGACCCCAAGAACAGGCACTGTGTGTTTCAAGGTGACCTCCTGCTGTTCAGCTGTGCGGGCGCCCACCCCCGGCACCAGAGGATCTGCCCCTGCCGGGACTTCATCAAGGGCCAGGTGGCTCTCTGTAAAGACTGTCTATAGCAGCCCCTGGCCTGGCCCCACACTCACTCTGTGGGACTAACGGTGGCTCCAACCCCGTTGGGACAGGGCCAGGGGGCAGACGTCAAGTCAGTCAGGGACTCTCGCCAGAGCCAGAAATTGATTTTGGAAGGTTTCGATTTGGTATTGCTCCTCCTGGCTTCTCCCTGGCACAACTTCGTTTTAATTTCTTGAGGAGACTGTGTCACTGCAGCTGCCCCAAGGTAGAAAGAAGAGTCTCAAGATTCATTTAAAACAGAACCAGAGGAGGAATGGAGCTTGTCAGAAAGAACTTTCTACGGGAACGTTCCTAAACCCATTAACTTATTTATTTGGGAGGGAGGGAGGGGGAACAGGGGAGGGCCCAGAGGGATTGATCACACTTCTTGCTTCTCTGATTTCCCACTGTTTACTGTCCACCCTCACTGTACTATTACTCCTGTCTCCTTCCGGAAGGAAGCAGGAGGGAGACAGGGTGCACTGTGGGGCCGGTGGCTCGCTTGAGGGCAGCCGCAGGGACCCAGCTCCTCAAAGTGGATGGTGGCAGAACACAAGAAAATCTTGTGTGTGCTTGACAGATGGCAGCTAGAGGACAGGCACCTCCTGGGCGTGGGGGGACATGCCTGTGGTGGTGTCCTGAGAGCCCAGCCAGGGACCAAAGATGGGGCCACTTTGCAGTGAGAGCTCCTTTCCTCGACCCTCCCCCCCTCCGCCCCCCATCACATGCACGCACGCACACACACACCTTGGCTCTAATTTCTGATGAGCGCTTTAGGAAAGAAATGCAGGATTGGGGAATTGACATTTGCTAGTGTGTAGTAAATCCACCCTCCCTCCAGTGCCACTGGAAGGAGGAAAGTAGAAACATGGGTCATGCTTGTTTACTCCTGAAAAGGGTTATCTGAGCTGGGGTGTGGACAGGCGCGAAGCTGGCCCCTAGGAACCAGAGCTGTGCTCCAGGCAGGTGGGCTTGTGTTCTATTCCTTCTCATGTCTGATGTCACCAAAGTCCCATCTTAGTGGCCCTGATGTTGCCAGGGGGGAGCAGGGGCAGGCGAGGATGAACGTGGTGTGTGGTCCTGGCCGATCACCTGTGGGTGTGGGTGTGTAGGTGTGTGTCTTGCACGGGATTGGAGTCTGATGCTGGCTCTTCCTCGAGGCTCGAATATTCTGAGGGGGGTATTCCGAGTTGGCCGTTTGGCCCAGTCAGACTCACTGGATGCCCCTGCTAACCCTGGAGTTCCCAGTCTGTGCCGTGGTGGGAGCTCCCCACCACCACCCGGCCCTGCTTCAGTGCCCTGGCTAGAAGTGTGTGTGCGTGTGCTGTGAAGCCCCTGGCAGCTCCAGGCTGGTGACAGTGAGCTCTTTTCTCCTTCCTGCAGAACATGCCAGTCATGAGCTGTGGTGTGACCCACCCAGCCCTCACTGGTGGTTTTGAGTGCCTTGGCCACCTAGCACCATGCTCCCCCCCTGCAGCTCATGGCTGGGTGGGCCTTCAGGAAGGGAACTAAATCAGAATCCTGCCTCATGCGGACCACAGGGCCTGTGGAGCCTTTAGGTATGGGGAGTTAGATGGTGCCCGCTTCTCCATTCTTCCCTGGTGCGTCAGTAGGATCAGATGCACAGCCAACCTTTTTTTTTTTCCTTAGACTCCCAGTGGGGCTCAATTTCACCTCTAATCCCAGAGAGTGAAGGGAGTGAGGAGCAGCAGTTAGGGTCTCCCCCACCCTTCAGGTGGCCCGTGAGCACATGTGACAGGGAGAGTTCTGATAGGGAGACCTGAGCGTGGGCGCAGGGGCCCCTCAAGAACTAGCCGAGAGCACCCTCTGCCTGGGCCCAGCATAGAAGTGCAGTGGGATCTTGGCGATGGGGGGGGTGTGTGTGTGTCTATATGAATGTTCCTCCAGGTATCGCAAGGGCAATTCCTGCTGCAGGAGAAACTGCCTTCCGTGTTGTTAGGAACTGCTTTTCCCTATGAATGGGCCTCTGGGTTTCTCCCTAGGTTGTGGGAGTTCCCTTGAGCTCCCAGGGCTGCAATTCCTGGGCCAGGGCCGCCCTCTCCTGGGCTCTTGCGGGAGCTTCCAGAGGAGAGGATGTCATGCAGGCATTGGGCCAGCAGGGGGAGCCTGCGGGCTGAGACCGGATTTCTCTAGCTTGGCCCAATTAACCCATTTTGCAGAGTTGTTTCAATAAGCCCGGGGACTCAGAAAGCAAGGAAGCTGGAAAGCGCGGTTCCGAGAAAGATGCTGCGCCGGTCTGGTGTTCCGGGAGCCGCAGGGATGATTTGTGGCTGTCCTGTTTGCTGAGCTCAGGGCCTCTCCGCTTCCCGGTTCCTCTCTTCTCCATCTGGACTCATGTCTAGCAGTCCCGCAGAGCACTTGCCCGCCCTTGAAGATCCCGGTGGCGCCCCCCGCAGTCCGGTAGTGGCCAGAAGGACCCGAGTTCCACAGGTGTAGCTGCTGCTTCTGGGGCAAACCCGCACTCCAGGTGTCCAGGGCATTATGAGCAGAGGCAGTGACACCCGAATGTATAGCGGCCCCCAGGCCACCACCACCATAGCCCACATCTGATCAGCGCCCCCACCCCCAAGAGGAAATTGGGGAGGGGGCCTCCATCTGCCCTGTGTGGTAGGGACACAGTTGCTGGCTGCCCTGGGACAGGGCTGTGCCTCTCAGAGCGTAGCTGGGAGGCTTTGGTGGTTTTGCCACTGCCAATCTGAGCAGAATCCTAAGCCAGTTTTTAATTGCTGATTTACACAGGGACAGAGATCCTAAGTCAGGATCTGTGTCGTCTTGTGTCATAAGCATACCTTGCCTGTCTTTAAGTTTTTGTCCATTTTCTTTTCCTTAGTAAAATTTGCCCCCCCCCCCCCCCGTGATCCTAAATTCTTAAACATGAGGGAAATGTACCTAATTTATTAAAAGAGAGAAAGCTTTCCTTTGAACCATAAACTCTTTCAGGAGTGAAAACTCCCAAAAGGGGAAGCACACTTCTTTTAAAGCCAGTAAAAACCTCCTTTATTTCATATATGTAATTTGATTTGCACATGTACAAATGGAGACACTTTTTTGCATTTTTGCCTGGATCGAGTTTTCGTCACTGCTTTAGTTTGCTTTTTGTGTGTGTGATTGCTCCATGTTTTGAAATACTAAGAGTGTTTCTTTGATATTTATTGTTTCTCTGATGTGCCTTTTCACATTTTCTTTGGGGTTGGTTTTTAGAATCTGGGTACCATTTAAGGAAGATCACAAATCCCTCCAGCTTGAAGGTAGGACACACCCTTGTGTCACCGAGGATGCTCAGGCTGGGCACCAGAAATACCCTCTCAGGCCCCTAGGCCACAGCATATGTGCTCCTGCACCCCCTTGAGGCCATGAGAACCCCCAGGAGAAGGGCTGGCTTGCTCCCAGGCTGCTCCATGTCTTCGGATCTGAGGACTGCTGGTCGCCAACACGCCAACAGGCCTGTGCCCCCCGCAACTCAGGCACCCGGTGAGGTGTGGCTGGGGCACAGGACCAGTCTTCAGAACACTTGATCTATCATAAAGGGGAAAGACTATGCACCCCTGTTGTTTCCTTAGGGAACACGGGGTTTATTTTAGTAAAGGTGGTAAAACTGTATGCTGTGTACAGGTGGGTTTGTGCTTTTGAGACCAAAGCAGGCCATTCCATTTACCTAGACTGTGTATGTAATTGGGACAAGTACCACCCTTTCTCATGCCCCCAAAATCCTTGATTTAAAAAAATATATATATTTTGTTAACGACAGGCTCGGTTGTGTTACCATCCCAAGCCTGGATTACTTTATTTATTTTAAAGTATTTTAATTTCCACATTGGCTTCGTTCTAATCCCATCCATCCCTGTAGGGCTGCAGAGCATCTCCGTGGGAAGAGCTGGATGGACAGAAGTAGATTCTTTAGTGAGGTGGGGATTTCCTAAAGCTGAGAGTGAGTTCTTTCATTCCTGTTGGCTTCAGCAAAAACTGGAAACTTATGTTTTTTAGCAAAAGGCCAAATTAGTTGTAGAGTCTCAGATGCAGAAAAAAATTACCCTAGCTTTTCTTAGCACTTAAGGTTTTTGTGAGGATTCAGTGTTTAGCCGTGTCTGGCACATAGTAAGCCCTCGTAAATGTTAAATATTGTTATTAGCATTTCATAAAATTTGAGAAATAAAGAGCTAAGTAATACCTCCATGAAAATATTCCTCCAAGTTGATGGAATGTAGGAATTTCTGGTTTAGGATGTCCAAGTCCCATGCCCATCCTGCTGGTCGAAATGTTACTGTATCCCTGAATGCACTGACTGATTTGCAAATATGCCTGACTTCAGCCCCAGATGGAACTAGGCTGTAAGAACGTGTAAACTGGAGATGAAAAGGGTGACCCACATGCTGGACCTCACCCCACTGATGTCTTCTGGACCATGCTAGGGTTCTTCTTTCTAGAGCTTTTTGAGCTAGAATTAAAATAAGTTCTCAGACTGTACCCCTTAAATCAAAGTTAACTATATTCCTCTGAAATGCAATAATAAAGACTTTGTGTTTTGTTTAAGGAGAAAGGAATGGCCAGTTGAACTTTGTCATTCCCCCAAGAAGTCCCTTTGCTGTTCCCTGCTGGCCGGGGCCGGCCCCTCCACACTCCAACCCACAGGGATCAGACCCTGGGCTGGTTAGCGGTCACGTTTGTTTTGGTGCCATTCCCCTAAAAGACCCCCCCTCCCCCCCAGGCTGGCTTGGCTAGCCTGGGGACCCCAAGACTATCTGACCACTCAGGTGGAGCTATGGTGGGCACGGGGGTTGGGGGGGTGGGTACAGAGTTTCTTCAGAACTACTCCCAAGAGGCTGCTCAGTGATGTTTTCCCAAATCACCTAAATATCAGTTTGCTTTTTGTTTTATTGGGGTTTTAGCCTTTTTCTTCCCTGTTTGAGAGTTTTATCTTCTGTCTTGCCACTATTCTGGATAGACTGCCGTTGGGAATATGGAGGAATTTGCTGGAGTCTGAATTCTTTAGTGGAATCGATTAGCAGTTTTATATGTTTGTGGGTGTAAGATTGGAATTCGCCTTCTTCAAAGAATCGTTCCCTCTAATCCCTGATTCTGTGGCGCCTTGGGGACCCCCCCCTGGCAGCTGGTGAGGCATGGTAGAGGGCAGCCGTGTGCTCCTGTGGTGGGGGGGTGGCATGTCGGGGGACGGGGGCAGGTGCTCAGACAGGTGGGCAGTGCCGCAGGCCTCAAAAGCCTTGCTGGAACAGCAGGACGGACGGGACCATAGCGTGGCCCGCCACCTCCACCAAAGCCAAGAAGGAGCAGACCTGGGAAGCATTTTGCTCGCTGTCATGTCCAAGGGTTCCCGGGACGCCAAAGGAGAGGGCTCCATCCTTCCTACTGTAGTTGCTGTCACAGCCTTGATGTCCTTACGCTAATGGCCGTTTGCGTGTGTGTCTTCAGACAGCTCCTGGTACAACCGTTTTCTACTGTTCACTTCCGGGGTCATGTAGTGCAGGATTCTGCAAATAAGGTGTCGCTGTCCAAACGTACTGTACCTGCATAGAGAACACTGCTTTGTTTTCCAATGTTGTAGAGAAAACTAGGGAGAACTTTATTTTTCAATAAACTTTTGTTGTGTGACAGGTGGCAGTTGTTTTTGGGGGTCTGGGATGGGTGCAGGGTCACCTACAGAACAAACCCAGCGGCATCCCCCAGTGCCGGCACCCACTGATGACAGGTCACCATTCGCAGACCCCCTGCGGAGAAACGCTGACGAGAGGGTACGTGTCAGGAGTGGGGAGGGAAAGGTTTTACTCTCGAGTGGCCCTTCCCTTATGTGGCATCCACCGATACTCATTCCAGAACACTTCCCCTGTCCTGCATTCACCTACATGGGAACGGAATTGGAAAGAGGACTGGTAGGCTTATTTTGCGGGGGGGGGGGGGGGGGGGGGGGGGGGGGGTTGCAGGCAGATGCCCTGGAAAGAAGGAAGGTCACGTCCATGCCCACCCCAAGGGCTTGTCTGAGAATGCTGGAGAGCGATGGCCAGCCTCTTGGAAGCCAGCAGAACTCCTGGCTACTGCCTGGAACGCAGACACCACGCAGTTCCCATCATGCATCTGTGGGACACACATCCCACAAAGTGCCAGAAAAAAACTGGAGTGCTTACGTTTGCGGGGGGCGGGGGGCAGGGGGGGGCACTACATCATAGCTTCCCCTCCCGAAGTTTCCACGTGTGCTAGACACATAAAAGAAATATATCAAATCTTGCAGACTAGCTCATACAGTTGACCCTTTTTTCCATGTGACCGATTAACATTACCATGCAACGCTCCTCAAAATGCTGTCCGAGGAAGCCACGCGGGACGCGTCAGATTGAATCAAGGTCAGAGATGAACCACCTCCCCTCAGCGAGCCAAAGACAGCCCCCTAGGAGCGGGGGCATGGAAGGCAGGGGCGAGGCCCGGGGAGCACCATCCTGCAGTCCAAAGCACCACCAAATGAATGTGCAGCCCCCCTTCCCTCGCAGGGCCTGCAGTGCCCATGGGGACAGTCCTTCAGGGTCTCCCCACTCAGCACCCCCCAGGCCCAAGGGACCCGATCCATGGCATCCTTCACACACAACAGAAAACCTGCCCAGGACAGTGAGAACGCGCAAGATAACCTCCCCATACCATACAAAACAGGTGAAGGTCTTTATTGGTCGGACACCGTCGCCTGGACGAGCAGCAGTCCCAGAGGCACAGAATGTTGTGTGCTGGGGGGACACTTGTACAGAATCTATACCTAACGTTACAGAAACAGGGAACATCTCGTTCCTTACAGAGGGGCAAGCCATCTCTAGCAGACGGGGACGTACCGTTACCACTTCACACAGCATAGAGATCTATGCACATATGGGTAGATTATATAATTATTTATTACAAATAAACTGTCGTTTCACATCTCTCAAAAATGGATCCGTTTTTACATGTAGGTTCAGCTTCTGAATGTACAAGAAATGGTCATGTGCTCAGTTCAACCATGCAAAGCTCATACGTGTGTCACTAAGTACTTTAAAAATAGAATGGTCTCCTTTTGGACAAATCTGTTTGTTTAGAGTCAGGATTAGTAAAACAGTATGAAACTAATGAAATACCTTGATAGAAATCAGGAAGTGATCTGTACTGATGGTTCTGGGCATGTCAAGGGGCGAGGGACAAAAGGTACGGTCTTCCCTTAAAATCTGCCGGGAGAGAAGAGACTCTGGAACGGGAGGTGGCGGGGGCCACCGGGGGTCCAGAGGAGGTGGGTCTGGTCAGTTGCTATCCATTTCAGGCTTAGAGCACCACAGAGGAACTTTCTGCCAAGGAGACATCTTATCTTACCCACAAGAACCTTTTTTACTGCAGAAAACAGAAAAGGTCAGTTCTCGCTGGAGGTGGGGAAACCTGTCCCCACTCCTGTGCGCGTTGTCCTAACGCAGTTGACGGGGGGAGGAGTGCAGACTGACCTGCCGGGCAGACCTTGTTCCCATGAACACAAACTTGCCAAAAAAGAAATTGGATGTTCAGTGAAATATTGGCACCATCTGCCTGTGTGGAAACCTCGTGGTCCTGACGGTGTTCGTGCGGAGGCACAGCAGCCGGCTCGGGCCCCACTGGCCACTGTCACTCAAACATCTCGTAGTGGCGGGTCTGCCTCACCCTGGGCACCATGTCGATGAGGAGTCTGCAGGAAGGAAACACAAGTCACCCCCACGTGGACCCCCCACAGCCCTGGGGCTTGAGCGCTTGGGGAAGTAAGCAGAAGGCTTTTTAAAAACTACCATTTATATGTACCATAAAATTCAACCTTTTAAAGTAAACAATGTAGTGCGTTTTAGTATATTCATAGGTTGTACAAACCACAACCACCACCTAATTCCAGAACAATCTGTCACCCCAAAAAGACACCCCTTGGCCACCTGCAGTCATTCCCCATCCTCCCCTGCAACCTGCTGATCTACTTTTATTCTCTGCTTTGGCCTCTTCTGGATATTTCCTCTATATGGAATCACCTAACATGTGGCCTTTTCTGACTTGCTGCTTTCATTTGGTACCGTGTTTTCGAGGGTCATCCACATTGTGTCCTGAGGCAATACTTCATTCTTCTTAAGCCTGAGGAATACTCTACGGCTCTATCACATTGTTCCATTCGTCAATTTAACAGACTTTTGCCTACCATCAGTAATGTTGCTGTGATCACTCGTGCATGAGTCATTACGTGGATGTGTGTTTTCATTTCTCCAGAGTAGACACCAAAGGAGTGACACCTGCTGGGTCAAGTGGGAACTCCCAACATCGAACACAGTGAGGAACTACTCAGGGGTCTCCACAGCAGCTGTCCCGTTGTACATTCCCACCAGCAACGTATGAGGGTTCTCCTTTCCCCCCATCCTGGCCACCCCTGATTGTCCATCTTTCTTACTACAGCTATCCTCTTGGGAGGCAGGGAGCGCTTTAACAGTTAAAAAACTCAGTGCCTTTCAAAAAGGGCTCTCTCGAAGGCCGACCCCAGCCTGGATGCTGGAGCAGAGTCAGTGATGTCTGCACAGTGCTTCTTCAATGAGAGGACACAGGCTGGGTTTATCCTCAAGTGTGACCCTTCTGCAGTGACTCGTCCCTTTGGGAGAAAAGTCTCTAAGTGGGGTCTGGCGGAGTGGTGCTGCTGGGCCGTGCCCTGCTGGAGCATCCCAGGTGGCAGGAGGAGCTTGACCTGTGAGGATACCACACAAACGTGCCTCCCCAGTGTGTCATCATGATCCTCGTTAGAGAGGAAGGGGCACAAAGCTTCACGCACAAAAGGAAGACCACAGAGTGAGTAAAAGACTGCCCACCTCAAAAACACCGGGCCCCTGCTGGGGGCGTTTCTAGTCCCCTGGCCTCACCCGGGCTCAGAGGGGTCACAGGGGCAAAGTGTGACGGTCAGGAGTGGCAAATGGAGCATTCATGGCCCCTGGGGGAGCAAGGACAAAAGAACTTACTTGACCCCGTAGGCAAATATGGTGAGGCCGATCAGCACACCTATGCTGCCGTCCAGGTACCAGACCGCCGCGTTATGTTTGAACACTTCCGCACTCAGAAGAATGGAGAAGCCCATCACGCCGCCCACGAGGGAGTTAAACCCTGGAGAAAGAGCAAGGAGAGGCTGAGGGCAGGGCCAGGAGAACTTTCTTAGCCACCAGTGAGACTCCCCCCATGCCAGGCATGCCTCCACATGCCAGGCTCCCATCCCTGCTGAGCCTGCAGGGTCCGGGACGGCGTCTGCACATGGGAGACATTCAAGTCGCCAAGGACGACTTGAATGTCAGCAGGGCCAAGGACCGAGCCGGGATCTTCTCAACACTGTGAAGTCCAATTATGACCCCAGTTGGCCGGTGAGAGCACTAGGTCGAGCAGAGTGACATGAAACACCATGACCGAAGGTGACACAGATTGAGGGTGGGGCTGGAGACTCTCCCTGCACCCCCAATCCTTTGCCTCCAGAGCCTCCCATCAGCTGAGGATTTTCACTCTCCAGGAAAGGAAATGCTAAGTCTAGACGGGGGCAGAAAAGGCAATCGAAACAGGACTGGCGCGAAGAGGCACTGAGCAGCTCTCCGTTCACACAGGGCACCTCAGTGGGCTCCCCACTTCATTTGACCTTTGACCTCTGAGTTTTCAAAAGCCACGTGGGAAAGAACAGCTTGGGATGGCTTCTGGGGGCCCACCGGGTGTGAGCCGCAAGAGTCCTCGCCTGCCCCCAGCACCAAGGCGGCCCGGAGAGACGCTCGGGGTCCACGCACCTCCCCCGCAACAGGCCCCCCTGCAGTTCTGGGGCAGCTACACCTGCTCCCCTCCGAGGTGTTGGTGCCGGCTTCAAGCACGAGGCCTGGGACATGTTCGTACGTGGGGGGCTGAAGGCCTAGGAATGAGGTTCTAGGTGAAGAGCAGGGGAGGGTGGCATCGAGTGAAGCCTAGGTCCGACCCCTTTCTTGGGACCCAGGGTTGGACTCTGATACGCTGCTCCCCAATAACAGGAAGCAGCTGGACCTAAGCCAGCAAGGACCAATGGCCTCTGTCTGGGACCCTCCTCTCTTCCCTCAAGGCTGTCCTCTTCCCACGCCAGCTCTCAGCTGATGCCATGACAAGGACCTGCTTAGAGCACGTAGGTGGAGAAAATACGACCTCATCTTCCCCACACCAAACCACCACCCACCCTGCCGGCTACCGCCGCCACCCTCCCCCCTTTCCCCCCCCGCAGTGCTGTTCCTGCCTATAGCCAACTCCTTCACCTCTGTTCCTGGAATTCGGTTCCCGCTCTTGAGGCATCCCCCTGGGAGAAACCGTACTTCCCCCCTCCCCGACCTTCAGTCTCTTCCCTGGACCTCCTGGCACCCCCTCCACAACCCTGGCTCCGCCGCCCTTCACGCATCTCCTGCAAGAGCTGTCTCCCCGTGCACCTCCCGCTCTCCTCGCCCCTGCCACAACGGCGCCACCGCCCTGAGGTCATCAGTGACCAAGCTGCCACCTGCCCGGGTTCATAACCTGCGCTCCTCTTCGCGTCGCTGGCTGTCCTTGCTCCACTCCAGCCGTCCCGTCCCTGTCTCCACTGCTGGGTCCTCGTCTCCCCTGGGGGTTCCCCTGCACAGTGGCGGGAACTCCTCCTCCACCACCACCCCTGCCTCTGCCCTCCCCCGGGTGAGTGCCTGCCCTCCCCACCCCAGGGTCTCTCAACTTGCTCTTCGGCCTGACCTCTCTGCTGAGCTGAAGACCCACTCAAAAGCATCTCGAACTGAACATGTTCAAAGGAAAAATCTCAATTTCTGCCCCCAAACGCCTCACCCTCTCACGACCTTCTCTGTAAATGCTGCTACCATCCACCTAGCTGCCGAGGCCAAAAAAATCAAACAGCCCGTCCTTGACATCTCTCACACCCAAAATGTCACCAATCCCAAGCTAAACCATCTGTCAAGAGGTCTTATCAGCTGTTGCCTCCCAAACTCCGTGTGCCTCTCACCACCCAACCCCAGGGCACCTGCCCCTTGACTGCACCCCTGCAACAGCCTCTCACCACCTTCCCTACCCCCTGCCCACATCTCCCCCCCGCCCCCCGCCCAGACAGCAGCTGAAGGCCTCCAAGAGAAAAGCTGCTCAATTTTGGGTCACATCCCAACTCTTCAAGGCTGACCTGAGCTGCGGGGAGCCGCCCCTCCTGCCTCTCCCGCATCACGCACTGACCCTCCCGTCCACTACTCCCAGCACACCCCACCTGCCGCCGCCACCCCCGGCCTCCCCGCGGCCTCGAGACTCACTGCCCACCCCCGTCAGCCCGCACCGCTCCTCCCGGGGTCTCCCCCGCTGCCTCCTTCCCAGGCTGAACCCTCAGAGCCCTGCAACTCAAGCACACCCTACCTTCTCATTCTTGCTGTTGTTTCTTCCCCAGAGCTCTTCACTTCCTAACATGGTATTTTTACCCTTCTTCTTTTTACAAACATCTCTTTCTTCCCCGCTGGAGACATAAGCTTAAGGACAGGGCTTTTGTGTCTCTCGCTGTATTCCAAGTCCCAGAACGGGCTGGCACTTCTCAGGAGCTCAGTGGATGACCACATTAATGAATGAATTAATAGATGGAGGAAAGGAGGGAAGGAGGGCCTGGAACATGGCTTCGGCTGTGCTAAGAGGGCTCCTACTTAGCGGCGGCTGGGCTGAGCTGACCCCAGAGAGAGGAAGCCACCCCTGCCGGGCTCCGGGGGCCTCCCAGCCCAGGCAGGGTCTGTGGCCGGGGCCCTGGAGAGACTGCCTCTGAGGGAGGAGGTTTAGAGCCGTTCACTCCTCAACTCCAGGCTGGAGCCCGAGGCTCCCTGGAAAGTCAACCTCCCCACTCCCTTCTCAGGGCTGCCCAATTTCACCTGGGTAACAGTGGTAGGGACCGGGCAAGGCAGACACCTCCACCTTCCTTCCATCTGGGGGCCACATCCTCCACTGGCCAGCCCAGGGAACCTCGGGGAGAGGGAGACCAGGACTTGCCGGGAGCCGAGAGCTAGTGTGACCTCTCCCCGCGCTCCCGTGTCTAGCTGGGCCATCCTAAGAGCTTGCCCTAGGTGCCCCGGAGGCAGCAGGAGAACAGAAGAGAGGCTGAGCGGTGACCTTGGCTTCACCGGAGATGTGTCCCACCAGCTCCAAGTCCCAGGTCCAAATCTCCACTTCCACCTTTAATGGTGGAGGCGAGGGACAGGTGGGTTTCCCACCCCGTGTTGCCTCCTGGCTTCCGCTTGCCCGAGTGGCCCCTGTGTGGTGGCTTTCTATGGCTTCTCCATGCTCACCTAGCTCTGGACAAGGAAGAAATGGGCTCAGCATCCCTTCAATCACCACTCTCCATGCAGCTCTGGAGCAGACTCTTCTAAAGCCTGTGTTTTAAAAGCATCATGGCCCACTGGCAGCCTTTTGTCACCGCCATGGAAAGCTCTGCACCGGCTGAGTCCCTCCCCGGCCCCGACGTGCAGAACACACTGGCCCTTTCTCCCTCTCTGACGACCCATGGTTTCGTCCTCTGCAATCCCATCCTCGGTTCTGCCTCCACACCTCCCCCAGGAGGGGAACAGCAGGTCCTGAGAAGCGGGGGCCATATCTCCGTCCTGTCTCCTGATCTGTCAGGATCCCCCCTTCCCCTGCCCCATTTTGAGAAGCTCGCATTTACCCTCTTGCCTCTGGCAGTCTCTTGAGTCTTCCTGTCTTTTTTAATACATGGAATCAGGACAGTCCTCTTAAAACAACAACAACAAAGGCTCTGCAGCACACAGCTTTTCTCAGAAGGCCACCAAAAGCACCGGCAGAGTCCATTACTCTGTCCCAGGCTCCCTGGGCTGGAGTTTACATCTTGGGCATTCTCAGCATCGGGGGAATTTTAGAACCAAGGGGAAGACAAGGGGGAGCTGGCCACTGCCCGAGGGCAGCCTGGAATCATTTGCTCCCTGCTCCTTCTTTATCAGGGGCACGGGGCAGGGGGAGAGAGAGAGAGAGAGAGAGAGAGAGAGAGAGAGAGAGAGAGAGAGAGAGAGAGAGAGAGAGAGAGAGAGAGAGAGAGAGAGAGAGAGAGTGTCCTGGGGCCCCCCAGAGAAGGAGAAGCCCGTGGAGCTGAGAGAGGCTGCAGAGAGCAGGTGAGAGTCCCCCCGCCCTCCACTAGATGTCCGCTCAGTTCCAGCAAGTCACCCTGCTCCGCAGAGCCCACCCCCTGCACGCAGCTAGTTCCCGGGAGGAGCTCCCACTAGCTGGCCCCACTCACCTTTGCCGGTGACGGAGCCTGACACAGGTAGCTTCACCTCTCGTAAGCCTGCGCAGGAACGCAGGAACGCAGGAACGCAGGACAAGCACCCCGGGGCTAGGGGACGATTCTCTCCCTGCCGTGCCACGCCCTTCAGAATGGACAGCGTTCCCAGCCAGTCGTCCCACAGGAACCCCGAGCTCACAGCCCTGCACCCCAGACCTCCCATCTTCACCTCCGCAGCACACAAAGCGCGGTGGGTCACACACTTCTGGGTGCTAACTGCCCCCCCCCGCAGCCTCACAGCTTTTTCTTGTCCCCTTGGTTAAAACCAGAGCTGTTGTAAAGAGTAAATGCTATTGTCGGTTTAGGAACGCAGTATCCTGTGAGAGGCTCTCCTGATTAAAGGCTCTCCCGGTCTGGCCTTAAGGACTAGGGAAGGATCTGTGTAATTAAGCACATTCATTTTATGCAGAAAGTTCTGATTGAAGTTCTTCATGTGCTGGAAAAAACGACCCCAGCCTTTTGGGGTTTCAGAACTTGAGGTAATGAGGACAGTGGGCCCAGCGCCCCACTCCTCCCCCCGCCAGATTTCCATCTGTCGCTGCAGGCTGCTCTGGAGCCCAGCTGCTGGCTCCTGGTTCGAAACTTCCCCCGGGACCTCTCCACAATCCCCCTCTGTCCGATTGGCACTCTTCACTTGTGCAAAATCTTTCTGCCTTAAATAACACAGCCAGCTTCGGCCTAGTGCTGACAGCAAAAATCGCATGTTGACCGAATATTCAAAGCAACAAAACCAAGTTAGACAAGATTTACCACACTGCACGGCACAGAGTGGGAGTGTCTGGAATTTGCCCACACCTGCTGTCCCACTTTCCCTGAAGGTCTTCTTTCCGGCTGTAAGGACACAGTCCAGTGACAAAGGATCTGGTGGAGTCAGGCTGACCCGCTTCATGCACAGCTCCCGCGCGTGGGAAGGGCCACTGCCCCAGGTGACGGATAAGGCCTGCCCTCCCTCCCTGCATGGGAAGCAGTTTGCTGAACTTGCTTCCCTCCTGGAGAGAGTCTTGCCCCCAGCCCCGGGGCCAGACCATGAGAGGGGCATGCCCAGGGCGGCAGCCACAAGGGATGCCCTCCAGAGCCAGCCCCTCTGAAGACCCCCGACGTTAAAGATAGGCATGGCTCCTGAAGCCCATCCCGCCCTCACCTCGCAAAGGAGGGAAGGAGCAAGAGGAGATAGCTACACACGGTTCCCTCCATCTGCTCATCAATGCAGGGGTAAAACTGGGAGCCCAGACAACACACTTAGCAGGAGGCTGTAATTAGCGCTGCATGGTCGGCTGGCACTCCCACCAAGCAGGGGACTGTGGAGCTTGCTGACCCCCCGGGGGTCCCTAATGGGTAACAGGCTTGGGGATGGGGTACCCTGCTGCCTTTATGCTTTGCAGTAGTGCTGTCTGTCCTGTGTCTGTCTCTCTCATCAGCCTCCAGGGACAATTCAACCCCGAGCCCTGCCCGTTTCACAAATAGTGCTGCCACGTCCTCAAGTCTCCCCCATCCTCCACCCCTCTGCCCTCACTCTGTGCAGGCCACCACCCGCCACCACCCGCCACCCCCGCGGCTCCCCACACTTCTCCCGCCTCAGCTCTCCTTCCCTCCGCTCTATCTCCCCCCCTTGACGGCCACAGGGCTCTTTAGAAAACATCGATCATGTCACCATGTGTTCAATATTTAAGAAAACATCCAGAATCCTACCGTGGACCCGATGTCTGGCAGGATCTGCCATGCCCCCTCATCCCACGTGCCCCTCCGATACCCCAGACTCTCTCCCACCACGACCCCCAGGATGGGTCCCCCACTTTCTGCCTGTGGGTGGAACAGTTTCCACTCAAACCCTCCACTTCCCTTTCTCAAGAGCCCTCCCTGGTTCAAGACTGTGATGGAAACACTGCTTGTGTGTAGCTGGTTTTGTGTGTGAGGATTATAGAGTCAGAAGTGAAGCTATTCATTAGGGCGCCTGGGTGGCTCAGTCGGTTAAGCGTCTGCCTTCGGCTCAGGTCATGGTCCCGGGGTCCTGGGATCGAGCCCCGCATCGGGCTCCCTGCTCGGCGGGGAGCCTGCTTCTCCCTCTGCTTGCCGTCCCCCCTGCTTGTGCTCTCTGACACATAAATAAAACCTTTAGGAAAAAAAAGTTATTCATTAAAAAAACCAACTTATCATCACGGTCTTCTCCGCACACCACATAAAATGGGAGGAGGTGAGAAGGACACAGAAGCCTGAACAGAAGCTTAATATCTGGAATATCTAACAGGAAGTAAGACTGCAGTCAAGGCAGGGGGGGCCCTTGTTCTGGACCCCACGCTCGTGGTGGGAGGGGCGGGTCTGACTGCTGGGTCCACACCCAGGCCTCTGGGGCCGGGGGGCGGGGGGGCACCTCCTGGGTCTCCACTGCAGTCAAAGGAACAGATAAGATGTGGACGCTCTGCAGGCCAGGGGGCTTGGTGTCTTCAGGGCCTAAAGCAAGGCTGAAAGAGCAGCCCCTGGGGAGTACTCACGGCTGGGGGCCCGGAGAGCTGTGCTGAGGGTGCAGCCTCCCCCAGGCCTGCCCTCCCGGGCCCCCGGGTCCCAGGGAAGGAGACACGGAGCCGCCGCTGGAGAAGCCACAAGCCAGCCAGGCCCTGGCAGAGCCGTGTCCCTCAGAGTGACGGAACAAGAGGGAGCTGGAGAACCCACATGCAGACGCCTGGCTAATGCCGCCCGGCCTGCGGCTCCCAGCCGAGCGCGCCCTGGACTGCCCACCCGCAAGTACAGGAGAACTCCAAGTCCAAAGGAGGCATTTCCTTTCCCAGGTTAAAAAACACCAGACCACAAAGATCACGGGGAATGAACACTCCTCCTCAGATTCTGGGTCTGTCCCCGGAGGGGAAAGGGCACCCATTCGGGCCAGGGTGTGACGGGACCATATGCTAGGCGCAGCTTAGTGCAGTCCGCCTGGAAAGCCACGGTGTCTCGGTGGGTGGCAGAGCCCTCAGAAGACGCACAGGCCATGGCCTCAGGCATGCCCGCAGCGTTCTCACACAACAGAACCCCAGGCTCTTTAGACCTGGCTCTGGGAGAGAGCAGTTCATTTATACCAGAGGGGCTACCTAAGTGGCAAATGCACTTCTGGCGACCAGGCAGGAGGCTGCCCAGCAATGGGGCAGAAACCTGAAAGAGGTGGTTCGGATTCTGCTGGCCCCGTGCTCCTGCAGCACCGTGCTGTCCCAGCAGCAAACCCAGGAGCTGATGCCGGCTGGGTCCTGCCCTCCCCTGGCCTGCCCCTGCCCTGGGGTCCACCTGGGAGCTTGAGAAGCCAGGCGGGGCCTCCCGTTGCTTAAAAGCAGAGCAGAGAAGAGGACGGTTCAGTCCCAGTCGCCAACCCTTTTACTGTCTTAAACGGCTTTTGCGCTTAAAAAGCTTCGGTTCCATACGGGCAAATGGCGTCCACGGCCCCGGGCAGCCCTGCCTTGTTAGGGCAGAAGCCACCAGCAGGTGCTGCAGGAAGTGGCATTTGAGGAAGGTTGGAGAAGCCGGTGGTCAAAAGGTCACATAGGAGCACGAGACACTGCAGGGTCCGTCTCCCCTGGACCCTGTGACGCTGTGTCCTGGCCTCTTGGGTTGGCCAAGGAGGCAGCACCCAATCTCAGTGTGCACCGCCTAGCCTGGGGCAACGGTATAATTGTGGCTTCCTGGACTCCACCTCCAACTCCCAGAATCAGAATCTTTAGGGGGTCAGGCTCTGGGATCTGTATTTTTAACAAACACCACAGGCTGGGGAGCCCTGATCCACCCTGTTTTAAAGAGGTCAGAGTGGAGGTGATTCATGAAATTTATTAAATTCCCAGGGTACAAGACATCTGCCCTGATATGGGAACCCTGAGAATCATTAAACAGCCTGGGGAGAGGAGGATAGTGAGGAACAGATTCCAAATTGTTGAGCTGTTCTGCAGGACAAGCAACTGAATAGCATCTTCCCTCACTGTGAGCTCAGCCCCCCAGAGATCAGGCATATTGGCCTTACTCACCATCTGTTATGAGTGCTCTGCTGGTCAGAACCTTCCCCAGCATAAACTTCAACACAGCCAGGATGCTGCAAAGGATCCCACTTAAAATGGAGACGCTGAACAGGAAATCATCCTAGGAGAGAAAATTCCAGATTTCAACAGTTCACCTCCCGCTAGAACAGATTATCTGCAAACCACTTGCCTTAAAGATCAGGTTTGTTCAAATGCAGTGACCCAGAGGGGTACGTGCACCCCAGTGTTTATAGCAGCAATGTCCACAATAGCCAAACTGTGGAAAGAGCCAAGATGTCCATCAACAGATGAATGGATAAAGAAGATGTGGTATATATATACACAATGGAATATTATGCAGCCATAAAAAAACGAAATCTTGCCATTTGCAATGATGTGGATGGAACTAGAGGGTATTATGCTAAGTGAAATAAGTCAATCAGAGAAAGACAAGTATCGTATGATCTCATTGATACGAGCAATTCTTGATCTCAGGAAACAAACTGAGGGGGGCTGGAGTGGTGGGGGGTGGGAGGGATGGGGTTGGCTGGGGATCAACACTGGGGAGGGTATGTGCTATGGTGAGCGCTGTGAGTCGTGTAAGACTGATGAATCACAGACCTGTACCTCTGAAACAAATAATACATTATATGTTAAAAAAAAAAAAAAGAAGAAGAAGAAGATAGTAGGAAGGGAAAAATAAAGGGGGGGAATCAGAGGGGGAACCGAACCATGAGAGACTATGGACTCTGAGAAACAAACTGAGGGTTTTAGAGGGGAGGGGGTGGGGGGATGGGTTAGCCTGGTGATGGGTATTAAAGAGGGCATGTACTGCACGGAGCACTGGGTGTTATACACAAACAATGAGTCATGGAACACTAAATCAAAAACTAATGATGTAATGTATGGTGACTAATATAATAAAATAAAATTAAAAAAAAAAAAAAGACCCTCTTTGTTCCCTGAACAAATAATCAGTTGGGTATGCTGCCACCAGGTGGGAGTATCTTGCTTGTTCTCATAGGTCAGTTACTTACCTGTGTCACTGGAAAATGGAAAATATGATCAAAAACAGATAATCCAGATTTATATTCCCTTAGACACTAAGTATTCCTTTTCCTGTAGGAGATGCCCCTTCACACTCTTCTGCCAAAATGTTTGGCAATCACTGATCAGTAACATAATTGGGTGGAATGCTAAAAACAGTGCATGCTATATGCAGTTTTTCATAAATAATTCAAAAAGCAGTTGGAGAATACAGGAACACATAAGTACACCACTGGACTAAGAACACTTCAACACAGAGCCTACTGAACTGGCCACAGGGTCGATCATGGCTGATGCTACTTATAACCATGTTTTTTCCTTAAATTCAAACAAAGGCAATAAGAAGTTCAAATTTAGCCTTAAAGGTGCGGAAAGGGCATCTAAAGATAAAGTCTGCTATTGACGTTATCTTAGCACTTCCTATAAGTTTTTACCTTAACTTTGCAAGAAAATGAATGAGTCACACACGCAAAAGCCAGCACCACCATCTCATGACATTAGGGCCCACCACGCTCCTCAGCTTGGAGCCCCCGTGCATCGCTCCCATGAGACACGGCCTCCAGATTCTCTCCAATATTAAAATGCAACTTCCAGCAGAAATCGGATAAAGCATCACATATACAAAAGAAGTAAGACTCCTTAAGCATCTTATTATCCAAATTCACTAACCTAGTGCCAGAAAGCTGGGAAAAAGGAAGATAGTCTGTTTTCCTGGCTTCAAAAACTGAACAAAATCATTTGAAAAATCACCTCCCCGGAAACGAGATATCTGCAAAGCATCAGAGCATCTCCCCCAGAATACTGATCAGTGGTGGTTGGTCTTAACATATGTCCCCAGATCCTTTGCTAATCCTTCTTCTAGGAGGGGCAGCTGAATTCCCTCCTCCCTGAGTGTGGGCTGGGCTCGTGATGGGTATCTAACAAGTAGGGTATGGTAAGGGTAAAATAGTAACTTTGCAGGGGAGAAGCCTGGCAAGTGATCTAAGCCAGGTAATCAAGATTAACAGGACCATTAATGAGTTATGCCGATATCATGTGCTTCCTGATATGACGTGACATGACGAGAACAGGCCTTGGTGTTCTTCTACCCAAGAATCCATAACCTCATCTGAATCTTGAAAAAACACCAAATGAACCCACATGGAGGGACAGTCTACAAAATACCTGAGGAGTACTCTTCACACATGTCAAGGTCATGAACGATAAGGAACAACCAAGAAACTGTGGCAGATTGGAAACTATGGAGACAGAGGACTAAATGCAACATGGTGTCCTGGACTGGATCCTGGAATGGAAAAAGGATATTAAGTGGAAAACCTGGCAAAACTGGAATGGAGCCTGGAGTTTTAGTAATAGCCTAGTAATCTTGGAGTTTGGGCAAATGTGCCCTGATTATCTATATGAGATGTTAATGTCAGGGGAGGCTGGATGAAAGATATACGGGAAATCCCTGTAATGTCTTTGTGACTCTTTTATCTAAAATTATTTCAAATTTTAAAGTTCTTTAAAATAATCACCTCCCTGAATTTTATTATTATTACTACTATTCTTATTATCATTTTCACCTCCTCAAATTATCAGTAAGGACTATGCCAAACCTAGCCTCTTGGCAGATCCCAAGTCCCTGCTGTGCATAAGTGACAAAGCAGGGTCCGTGAGGGGTAGGGGTAGGGGTGAAGGTGGGCAAGGATCTCCAAATCACAACTCCCTTTGTGCAGGGACTCCCTCTAATCATGAATGTTGGCACCCACAGGATATAATGCAATGTATCAACACAGACCCAGTTGCTGACAGGATTCAGAAAGCCTAAGTTGGGAGACTGACATAGTCAAGCACTTTGAGACTCCAAGTTCAGAGACTGAATTCTTGCTTTGCTCAACCCCCATACCTGAAGCCTTTCTGATTCCATTCAGTGTGTTGGCAAAGCCCTCATCCCTAAATTCCCAGATGTAGAGAGAGTCTGTGTTCACCCCATCTAAGTCCCAAGGAGCTGGGGTACCCCTATGCATCTTGAGAATAGCCACTACGGCTTTAGCAGTCCTTTCCTGGGTCTGCTCTCCCAGGAAGCTCACTACTGGACAGGGGGCTTGGCTGAAGGGCAGTGATGCACCAGCAGACCTTTGCTCACATCTGGAGCATTGCTTACTGGGGAAACAGACCAGAGCACTCGAATCTCAATTCTCTCTTCTGGGGGCGGGGGGGGGGGGGGGGGGGTTGGTGATACCTGCAGCCCCTGGCAAGCAAATACTGTGCAGTCAATGTAGCAATTTGTGTTAAAGGGGCCCAAGCACTTGATCCATGCACTAACTTATTCCAGCAAACAGCCACACTAAGCGCTAATGGCAAGCCCCAAAATATGCCAAGCACTCCTATAAAAGAAACGTCAGGAACTGATTACCTAGAAAGAAGTATGCACGGTGCAATGTAAAGAAATATAAGAAAAACTGTCAGTGGGACCCACACCATCTCGTCAAGGCTTCTAGTTCAGACCACCCACACCAGTGAGGGTCAAATGCAGCTCCAGTCCATCTCCGGGGCTCCCGTTGTCTTTGCTCTGCTTCACTCTATGCCATTTCCGTCCTTCCAGGCAGCCCTGCTGACTTCAGGGACAGTAGCCTGCCAGATGCTTCTTCTGCAGCCCCCACCAGCCTATAAAGTCTCATCCCTGCAATCAACAATAAAGCCCTATTCTCTACCATTTAGAGAGGTTCCAGTTCTCTGCTTGAACCTGAAATACCACCTCAGAAGGATGCTTCAAACCGCTTAAAACGGTGCCTGCCTGCTGAAGAAGGCCATCAAGAAGACCTGACCGCCAGCTGACCTGCGAGCTGGACCGGGCAACTGGAGGATCCCCATCCCCCAATCTGTCCTTGGAATGTGAGTTCCACTTGCCTTCCTCACTCCCGGAAGCTGCCCCCAGGATACAGCCTTGAAAGAGAAACGTGCCGTGGGGGCTCTCTGGACTGGGGTATATGACTGAACCCAGTTAAAACCTCTACCTAAATGTTCAAGACTGGGTAGACAGGATTGTGGAAATCTACTCATCTTGTGGCCAGCCAAGGCAAGCCTCATATATAAGTTCACCTGCTCATAAAACCTACCACCTACCAATCCGAAGTCATCTTCCTCCTTCTTCCATCTCCTCCTGCCCTCCACATATGGGGTCCAGTTTCAGGTCACACCTGGGAAGCCCCAAGGAGCTTGCGAACTAACAATTGGTGAGCCAGGCAGGAAGGAGGCATCCGCACGAGTTGGCCATCAACCTCTATGTGGGGAGGAGGGGCCCATATATTAGATGCTTGTGGACTATTATGAGACAACAGGGGTGATGCTTTAACACATCTGTGTGAGATCTGTGCACAGCACACTGCAGCTCAGAAGAGAACAAAGGGTGCCACGGTGGGCTGGCCTCTACTGTGTTGGGCTGGCCACCGAGGCCCCACTAGAGGCTGCAGCTCGGGTGCCGGAGTTGGAGGAAGAGCTGAGGGTACAGAAGGACGGATGGTGGTCTGAGGCTCTGCCGGCTTCGGGGCTGGCCGACAAGGTGGGGGAGCAGGATCATCAGCTGGAGACCTCAGCGTGCCCTTCTGCAAAGCTAGGAGGGGTGCAAGGGATCTTGGATGAAGATCTGGGCACCTGCGACAAAGCCTGGTCAGGATGCTAAGCGGTGGGATCTCTGGGAAAGTGAAGAGAATGCAGAGGGGGATTTGGTGGTGACTGGTGAGGAAACAGACCAAAGAGCCCCATGCCATCAACCTTTAATAGAAGGGAAATTTTTTTTAAAGATTTATTTATTTGACAGAGAGAGACACAGTGAGAGCGGGAACACAAGCAGGGAGAGTGGGAGAGGGAGAAGCAGGCTTCCCACCGAGCAGGGAGCCCGATGGACCCTGGGATCGTGACCGGAGCCGAAAGCACCCAGGCGCCCCTAGAAGGGAAATTTTTAAATAGCAATTAAACAAAACCCTCCTAGGAGAAAACTTGCCTTCTTTCTCTGTGCCTTTAAGTTGTAAATTGTATCATGCCTTTGAAATGTAAGCACCCCAGGAGATAACCACAAGACTGCCCACAGAGACTGAGGAGGAAAAGGAGGAAAAGGAGGAAAGAGGATTTTTAAATAGAGACTGCTAGAGGAGCTTCTTTGCCCAATATCTAGTCCTCAGCCTCCATAAGATTACTCATCAAGGGCTCAAGTTTTAGAATGCAAGGTATGGGGTCTCTATTTGTGTCTGTATGTTTATGTGTGTCTATGGATCTATGGGTCTATGTTATGTGTGTGTGATGTTTTTATACCTCCGGAGGGCATTGCCGAACTTATTCTGTAAAATGAGCCCTATTTAATTAGCTTAAGGTTAAAACAAGCTTTAATATCAAACATGTACGTATGTAAAACTAAAACATAATTTTCTTTCATCTGCTTAAAGAACAAAGTTTTCTTGGACTATTGGTCTTTTTTTTTAATTAGTTTTTTTAAAGATTTTATTTATTTATTATTTGAGAGAGAGAGCGTGAGAGGGGGGAGGGTCAGAGGGAGAAGCAGACTACCTGCTGAGCAGGGAGCCCGATGTGGGACTCGATCCCGGGATTCCAGGATCATGACCTGAGCTGAAGGCAGTTGCTTAACCAACTGAGCCACCCAGGCGCCCCTATTGGTCTTCTTTTTGATGAGATTATAAAAGGTTTTTCTTTACCTTTTAAGTAATCTGCCCAGAAAACAAAGATTAAGTAATCTGTGTTTTGTCAAAATAACTTCCTGTGCTTCATGTTATCTTTATCAGGCCTTTGATTACTTAACAAAATTGAGTTTCTATTAAAAGGGGTATGTTTTTCACAACAATGTAACTTTCTGTATTTGCCCTTGAAGTCTTTAATTATCACTTTGATTAAATGGATAACTAAGTATTATTTCACAGTGACCTGTGAACCTATTTAATCAAGTGTTTTTAGACATTTGGATATTTTTGACAAGCTTCCCAAGAATCAAATTTTCAATCAAGTCTTCACCATGAACCAACTTTGGAATTTTCCAGAGAGACCCCAGACTATCTCAAAAGATGTGTTCTCTTTCCTTATGAAAGGAAGATGTTGAACTAATTAGGCTTATTTGGTAGGTTAAATTTCATGGGAAGCATTGTCAAATATGAATGATGCTAAACTTTCTTTAGAGCCCATTTATTTGAAATCCCTAAAAACATGGTAAGTCCTGGTAAAACACTATTAGTCATAATTTTAAAATGTATGTCACAGAAATAACCAAATTCTCTTAATTAGATTATAATGAACTCTCTTCAAATCTTCAACCATCTTTAACCAATGTTTTAAGTCTTTTGTCATTTACAGACAGTTTTATTCTGATGCTTTGGCAAGAAGTGTTCCTCCAAAAGTGCTTCATCGTCAAGGAGATTCAAGGAAAAGATTTTGCTTAGTAAAGGTTTCTGATAACTAAGATCAATTTGCCTTCATGTGGAAGGGACAATAATGAAAGTTTCAAGTATCCCCCAAGGCCACCTGCATAGCCCCACAATGTGTTGTGGACCTGTCCCTGTGTCTTCCTTCCCCACATCAGTAAAATGGGCCCATGACATCAATGATACAATGTTAACATGTAAAGACCGCCTTTGCTACAGGACACTGTGCAGGCTTTGCTGGAGTATCTGTAAGGGGAAAAAAAAAAATGGGCAGTGAACCCACAGAATATTCAAGGCCAAGGTGTTGCAATAAGGTTTAGGGACTTGTTTGGTCAGATAAGATGCTCATTGTCCCAGAAGCCGTGATTGGTAAGGAGCAAACCTATTCATCCCTTAGGAGGGCGAAGGAGATGCAAGCCTTGGTAGGGATTTGGGTTTGTAGAGGACTTATATTCCCCACCTGGCATAATGCCCCTGTCTTTTATACCACCTGGTAAAGAAAGGGCACTTATGGGTAGGGACTAGAGCAGCAAGCTACCTTTGAGAAGGCAAGAATATCAATGAGGCAAATTAAAGCTCTGTGCTTCTCCCAAGCAGGGCTACCATTTGAGTTAGGTGTGTCTATGACTCCAGAAGGTAGGAGTCAGACACTGTGGTGAGACAACAAAGCAGAGAGTGCCCCTAGGATTTTAGTCCTGGCTTGGGAAGGGGACAAAACCTGATATACCCACAGAGCAACAGCTCCTAACACAGTGCATAGCATTCCTCCAGATGGAGCCTCTCGGGAAGGAATGAACCACAGCAGCCACTAGGCTGCTGAGAGCTATTCATGAACCCTAGCTATGAACTGTTGGCATTGACAGCAGGCTGTCCTAAAGAAATTAACCCTTTGGCTTAGACAATGAGAAGCCAAGGGATGGATGATTCACAAGTGGGCCCCTGTAGGGTCAGGATGTACAGAAGGACATTTGGGTCTGCCTGCAAGAGCCTGAGGCAGTCCTCGCTAATAAAGCATTGGATACCCCTGGCAATGAAGAAGCTGATGCCCTGGAAGAGACAGACAGACAGACAGACAGACAGATAGGGAGGGAGGGAGGGAGGGAGAAAGGAAGAAAGGAAGCAAGTTGATGCCTTACTTCAGAACAAACCTCAGCAACTGACCGTTTAATAGATACAGAAGACTGGGTATATGGAGAGTGGCCACTACAATGCCCAGATGAGGTGGCATATTGCCAAGGATGCCAGATTGCACTTGAAATACAGGGACTTGGTTAATGCTCGAAGCATGTCACACGTGTTCTCAACACCCAAGGCAACTGCCAAAGGAGTCTGAGGCCAATCACCAGAGCTTCTGACTGGTGAGGGTGGCAAACTGATTATACTGGTCCCCTCCCACTGCGTGAGGGTTCTAAATATGCCCTGGTTTATGTGGACACTGACCTGCCCTAAGCTTTCCCAGGTCACTGTGCAAACCAAGCTGCCACCATTAGGGGCTTTAAAAAGCTGAGTATCATGTATAGACACCCTTGTTGAACAAACAGTGATGGGGGGGTCACATTTCAAAGGTAATGATGTACAAGACGAGGCAAAAGAACATGACATGGAATGCAGGTTCCCTAGAACCCAAAAGCAGCAGTTGGTAGAAAGGAAAAATAGAATATTAAAGCAGCAGATTAAATTACTAACAAGTAAAACTACTTTGACGGAGTGGACTGAAGTAGTGTCCCAGGCTTTCATACATTTAAGTGATCAACCAGGAGGGTCTGTGACCCAATACGCCAGACCGGGGATCCCTGCCAGTGCCCCCAACATCATAAACGTATGGAAGCTTCAGTCAACAGCCAACGCCCTCTCACTGTGGATCAGCATGCTGTGCTGCTGAGAACACCAAGTCCTATCAAGCCAGGGAAAGGAGTTATCTACTGGAATTTGGAATGGAATGTCCCGCCGAAATGGGTGAATTACTTCAAACTCCCGGATAAGGGGGAATTAATCTCCACTGGGATCACATTGCCCTGATGCACACTGGACCTGGTGAAATGCACTACCTGGAATGAACACAAGCCACTGAAAGAGGGGAGAAGGTGTGGGTCCTGACCTGCCATATCCTGCCCCCAATCCATCCATCTCCTCAGGTCTGACAGTGCTGTCCCCCCCAGCCAACACACATAGTATGTACAACCAGGTCAACTTTTGTTTTCTGGGTTTTTTTTTTAAGATTTATTTATTTATGTTAGAGAGAGCATGACCAGAAGGGGCAAAGGGAAAGGAAGAGAGAGTCTCAAGTAGACTCTATGCTGAGCACAGAGCCCGATGTGGGGCTCGATCTCACAACCCTGAGATCAAGAGTCGAGCATTTAACCAACTGTGCCACCCAGGCACCCCAATCAGGTCAAATTTCTAAAGTTGTCAACCTCCCGGGGCACCTGGGTGGCTCAGTTGGTTAAGTGTCTGCCTTCGGCTCAGGTCATGATCTCAGGGTCCTGGGATCAAGCCCTGCATCGGGCTCCCTGCTCAATGGGGAGCCTGCTTCTCCTTCTCCCTCTGCTGCTCCCCCTGCTCATGCTCTATCTCAAATAAATAAATAAAATCTTAAAAAAAAAAAAAAAAAGTTGCTAGCCTCCCTCTCCTCAAAGCCAGATGGGCATTTTTTGTCCCCGCCAGGTACAATCATTTGACTGTCATCTTTGTTCCTTCTGTTGGCCAGGGGTAGGGTTCAGCTACCCAGCAAGCCTTAAATGATAGCCAAAAGGCCTATTCTTGCTGAAATGTCTATAATGAGAAAGCTGTCTTCCAAAATCAGATAGCCTTGGACATTATTACTGCACCACTATCCAAACAAAGTTCTAAGTTCCTCCTATCTGATGAGTCTGCTCATGTGTCATCTTTATTAAATCACAGGGGGGCACAAGTGAATACCCTGAGTGATCTGAACCCCAGCCTAGGGGACTTCATACATCGTTTGGATCATGGGGCTCTTGGCAGAAAAAGTTGTCACTGATTATGGGAATTACTGTCTTGACATGTTTTCTCTCTTGCCCATGCGTGCACGGTTGCTGTGGCATCTGCCTCCTTGCAGCCCAACAGCTGCCAAATGAGCCACCTCCATGCTAAGGAAACCCCTTGCTTGACCACTCAGGGAAAACTGTGGAACAGGGAGCATATAAGATTGTAAAAGCCAGTCATGAGGGATGAAATGTTGGAGGAGGTCATCGAGAACGCATGCCTGGGGGCACCTGGGTTAAGCTCATCTGGTCAGAGTCTTGGTTTCAGCTCAGGTCATGATCTCAGGGTTGTGGGACTGAGCCCACATTGGGCTCTGCGCTCGCTCAGAGCAGAGTCTGCTTAAGATTCTCTCTCTGTCCCTCCTCTGCCCCTCCCCCTGCTTGCTCACTCTAAAATAAATAAATGTATCAAAAAAAAAAAAAGAACCTATGATCGCCAGTTGACCTACAAACTGGACCTGAGCAATTGGAGGCTCCCCACCCCCTCCTCTGTCCTTGGAATGTGAGCACCATTTGCCCCAGCCCCCTGCTCCTAGGAGGTCCTCCAAGGATACAGCCTTGAGACAGAAATGCTGTGTTGAGGTTGGACTAGGTATATGACTGAACCCAGTTATAACCCCATAGAAACTTCTAAGATTCTGGCAGGCAGAAATTACTCGTCTTGCAGCCACCCAAGACAAGCCTTCTAAATGAGCTCCCACGCATATTACACCTGCCACCTACCAAACTGGAGTGGGCTGTCTCTCTCTGGTTTCTCCCTGCCCTCCACTTATGGGGGATGGTTTCAGATTATACCTGGGAAGCTTCCAAGGAGATTGCAAACTAACACTGGCACAGTGTAAATGCTGTATTTAAATGTGGAGAAGCCAATATGCAAAACGCAGGCTTTTCCTGTCCATAGATTATTTCTACCAACCGCCCCCTGCTTCCAGGAGCAGCTCTGAAGAACGACTGCCTTCCTGAAGTCTGGGAGAACAGAGACTGCGGCTGTCTCAAAGCCTCACCCGGATCTACGAGGTCTGGCTCACTAGCGCTGCAGTGACCTACCTCAGAAAAAAGCAAACCCTGCAAAAGAGCCCACGAAGGACTGAGGCTAGCACAGGCCTGCCAGCTCTCTCACCCAAAACCAGCTTTCAACATCCTAGAAGCCCTCTGCAATCTCCCCACCCAAGCCCACCTGGCTCTCCTCTCTCCACAGAATGTCAGAGATGCAGTCATCGGCTTGAGACATCATCAGTCCCTGCTATGGACTGTTTGTGTTCCCCTAAAATGCATATGCTGTGCCCCTAACCCCAGTGCAGTGGTTTAGAGATGAGGCCTCTGGGAGGTAATTAGCGTTAGAGGAGGTCATAAGGAGGGGCCCTCATGATGGGATTTGTGCCTTTCTAAGAAAGGGAAGACAGTTCTCTTGCCCTCGCTACCCGCATGCCCTGTGGAAGGGCCAGGTGAGCTACTAGTGAGAAGGCAGCTGTCTATAACCCAAGGAGAGATCCCTCACCAAATACTGCTCCTGTTGGCACCTTGACGTTGGAGTTCCAGTCTCCAGAAACCATGAGAAATAAATTCCTGTTATTTAAGCCACCAAATCTATAGTCTTTTGTTATGTTATCCCAAGCTGACTGAGACAGTCCTAAATATAATTTAAAAAGGAGTTTCTGAGAGGATTCCTTCCCAAGGATCAGGAAGCCAGAGCAGATAAGGCTACTGATGAGAAACTGCAACCCCAGCAGGTATGTACCACCGCTGACTTCTTTCAAAGTGTAGCCCCAGCGGTGATGTCTCTGCTAATTCTCATAGCCCAGCCAAGTGGGACTTTGCAGTGCAGAAACTGATGCACAGAGGCTAAATGACTTGCCCAGGGTCACTCAGCTAAGGGCAGGACCTGGATTTGTTCCCAGCTGTAAAATGTACCAGAGAGCCTCCTCTGTGGCCTCGTAAATCTCTCTCATGTTACTGGACCATGGACTCTGTAAAAACAACGAAAGCCTTTTCCTGGTTAGGTATTCAGTTTTCACTGTTAACAGCACTGGGCCCCCATGATTTCTCACAGCTCAGTCTTTACTTAATAGGCAGGAGATCAGAGCAAAAAGGTTCAAAAAAATCAGCCACTCACTCAGAAGCCAAGGACAAATATGAATTAGAGGTAAGTGATAGAGATTATATCCATGCTGGCAAGCTTCTATATGACCTTGTGATGGTGTAGGCCTTTTATAACCATCTCAAAGCTATAAACAATTGATATACTTGACCAAACAAAATTAAAACATATGCAGAGGATATGTTACATACAAATACAAACTGGGAAAAAATATTATCACAAAGGGTTAACCTCCCTAATATATAAAGAGCTCTTAGAAACCTCTAAGAAAAAGGCCAAAAAAACTGATAGAAAAATGGGCAAAGGAGAATTAGAAAATAATGAATTTTTTAAAAGATTTTACTTATTTGAGAGAGAAAGAGCACATGAGAGGGGGCAGAGGAAGACGCAGGCTCTCTCACTGAGCAGGGAGCCCCATGTGGGGCTCAGTCCCGGGACCCTGAGATCATGACCTGAGCCAAAGGTAGATGTTTAACCGACTGAGCCACCTAGGTGTCCCAATAATGAATTTTAAACATATGAAAGATGCTTAAACTCATAAGAAATGAAACCAAAACTATACAGAGATATCATTTTTACCTAACCAAAAGGATTATTAAAAACTTTTGCTTCTTGAAAGACACTATTAAGAAAATGAAAGAAAAAATATTCACAAACATATTTGTTAAAGGATTTGCATCCAGAATGTATTAAGAATTTCTACAACTCTGTGAGAAAACAAATGACTCTTTTTAAAAATGAGATTTGAACAAACATTTCACCAAACAAGATATACGACTAGCAAATAAGCACATGAAAAGATGGCCAACATCATCAGTCACAGGGAGATATAAATCAAAACCACTATGAGATACTCCTACATACACATTAAAATCAGTAAAATTAAAGAGATAAGACCAACTGCAGTGAGGATGTGGTGTGATTAGACTTCTCATACACTGCTAGCATATATATGATAGATCATGTGTGTGTGTGTGTGTGTGTGTGTGTGTGTGTATACACACATACATGACTTTGTAAAAACAGATCGGCCATTCCTGATAAATGTAGACCTACCATAGGACTCAGCAATTCATTGTTATTTACCAAGAGAAACAAAAGCTTCTGTCCACACAGAAACTTGTACACCAGTGTTCTAAGCTATTATTTTCAGAGTCAAACAACTAAAATCAACGCAAATGTCCAACGAATGGCAAATGGAGAAACTGATGTATCCATACGATGGACTACTACTCAGTGGTGAAAAAGAATCAGCTACTGACACATTCAGCAAGAGCATGACTGCACTGCAAAAGCATTAGGCTAAGTGAAAGAAAGCAGATCCAAGAGATTAAATAATTTATTATTTCACATATCACATTCTAGAAAAGGAAAATTAGGCTGACAGAAAGCAGATCAATGGTTAGGAAGAGAGGATAATTAATGACTTCAAAAGTGCATGATGGAATTTTTAGATTGTATTTTCACAGTGTTGGTAGTTCTGTGACTATATGCATCAGGGGGCACCTGGGTGGCTCAGTCAGTTAAACGTCTGACTCTTGGTTTCAGCTCAGGTCATGGTCTCAGGGTTCTGAGATCGAGCCCCACATCAGGTTCCACACTCAGCATGGAGTCTGCTTGTCCCTCTCTCTCTCCCCACCCCCCCTTAAATAAAATCTTAAAAAAAAAAACTCATCAAATTGTACGGGTGAATTTTACTGTATGTACACTGTATTTCAATAAAACTCAGTTTTTAAAAAAGCAGTTTATCTCAGGGATTCTTAGGTGACAATTACTAATATTTACATAATTCAGCTTATATGCACATTATCATAACGTACATAATGTCCATTACCATAATGTGAGGCCAAAGATGGAGATCAAAGCACAGTCATTATGAAGATTAAATCAGAGGCTTAGAGAGGTCAGGGGTAGAACATGGGCCCAAAGGGTCTGACTTCAAGTCTCATGAATTTCCTACTGATATATTTGCACTGTCTGAGTGAGTCAACACTCCTTTCTACAGACTTATCTCAAGTGTTTCCTCCTCTTGTAAGTATTTCCTGACAACTCATACTCTATGAACTGACACTTGCACTCCACACCCCCTCGCTCTGGACCAGGTTCACACATGTCTCGGGACACAGCCTTGCACAGGCTTCCTACATTGTTTCCCTCTCCTACGAGCTCACTAAGAGGAGAGGTCCTTTCTCATCCACCTCAGTATCTATCCCTGTGGCAATAAAAAATGTCTGTGATATGACCCCACACCAATCAGAATGTCTAATATCAAAAAGACAGGAAAGCGAGTGTTGGTGAGGATGTGGAGAAAGGGGAACCCTCTTACACTATTGGTGGGAATGCAAACTGGTACAGTCTCTATGGAAAACAGTATGGAGTTTCCTCAAAAAATTAAAAATAGAACTACCCTATGATCTAGTAATTCCACTACTGGGTATTTACCCAAAGAAAACAAAAACACTAATTCAAAAAAATACATGCACCCCTAGGCTTATTTCAGCATTATTTACAACAGCCAAGATATGGAAGCAACCTCAGGGTCCATTGATAGATGAATGGACGAAGAAGGTGTGGTATATATACTTGGATATAATGGGCTTTATATATAGTGGGGTATATACTGGAATACAGTGATATATTTACTGGAATATAATGCACAACCATAAAAAAGAAGGAAATTTTGCCACTTGCAACAATGAAAATGAACCTAGAGGGCATTATGCCAAGTGAAATAAGGCAGAGAAAGACAAATACTGTATGATTTCACTTGTATGTGGAATCCACAAAACAAACGAGAATAATAAGAAACAGACTCATAAATACAGAAAACACATTAGTGGCTGCCAGAGGGAAAGGGAATGGGGAGAATGGGCAAAATAGGTGAAGGGGGTTATGAGGTACAACCTGCCAGTTATAAAATAAGTCAGTCATAAGAATGAAAAGCAGAGCATAGAGAATACAATCAATCATATTGTAGGAACATTGTATGGTGACAGATGGTGGCTACACTTACTGTGATGAGCATTTGTAACATATGTAATTGTTGAATCACTATGTTGTACACCTGAAATTACTATTACATGTCAACTATACCTCGATTAAAAATTTAAAAACCACGTGTGACATGAGCTACTATACTATACAGAGGTATGTCAAAATCATAATCAGCAAAGTCTTTTCCAAGCCATTTTATGGAAGACGGAGAAATGTTTATCCACACAGCCACTGTCACCTTAACCCTCGGTGAAAGCCAGGAGCAGAGCATTAAAAATATAACTCAGTAAAGTTACTCTGGGGGCGGAGGGGGCGCACAGAGGAGAGGCTGACTAGTTCACTAGGCTGACTGGCTCTCCAATGATCAAACGGGATGCTGGAGTATACCTTGAAATGGGAAGAACCACCCCCCCCCGGGAGTGTTCCTGAGCACCTGCTGTTTCCCTGGGCTGCTGGAGGGAAGCAGGATGTCCGTGAGGGCAAGAATGAAATTCTGCAAAGCCTGACCCTCACACTCATGTTCCCAGAGGCCAGACAGATGTGAGCTGGATCTGTTCTCTGCCGGCCAGGGCTGGGGCACATAGAGGCCTGATGGCAACAACACTCCGCACGCCCATCACCAGGGTTGCTGAGCCCCTCTTGCCCTGTGGGCAACAGCCCAATCCCCTGACCCAAACTTCAGGACAGCTTAGGAGAAGCCACCTCGGCCTATCCCGAACATGGCCTCTACGTGTGACAAAGGCCCAGAGTCCACCTGAGTGGAGTGCTTTTCCAAGAGCTAGTAATGCCTCTGTAATTTTCCAACTTCATTGATCCCCAAGTATGAAAAGCAACACCTTAAACTCAATGGAACAAATCACTCAAAGAGCAATTCCAAGGACCTGACAAACTGCTGTGGTACAAAAAGCTTTCCACCCCCACCTCATTGGTCTGCACCAAGACTAATCCTGTCTCACCTAAGAGACCAAGTCACTGAGACACACCCCAGCATCACCTTGGCCAGCCCCCCAAATATGGCCCACGACCAGAGAAGAGAGAGCATACCTTCTGTACAGACATGAGGTGGTCTTAAAATCACAGAGCATTATAACTGGAAAAGGACTGAGAGACCATCTAAGGATGGGGAAACTGAGGCTCAGAAAGACATCAGAGAAATGCAGCAGAGCTCAGAGCTCCCAACCATGCTCTGCCCCCCACCCCCCGGGCAGCGGAACACTGTCAACGTCTTCCAATTCTCTAAGCCCAGGCTGGAATGCAGGGAAAGCCTTATGGCTAGTTTTAGGATTCAAAGCAATGAGGAGAGAGCCGATAAATCCTAATCTGTGGGAGGATCCTGGAGCGATGTGTGATATTAGTTGCTGCACACCAGCTCAGGATAACTTGGTCCGCCAGATCTGGACGTCGGACAGCTCTTCTCCAGGAGAACACTGGGCCCCTGCACTGCCCCACACAGTCTGCTGACCTGGAAGATGAGAGTCACCATGACCTACTGTACTCCAATAAGATGAAGATCTTTTTCACCTCTTCGCAGTAAACCAAACCCAACCAAATCAACCGGATGAAGCTGACCCCTCTGCCCTCAGCTTTACCACTCTCTCCCTCTCTCTCACTGCTCCAGCCACCCCAGCCTCTGCCCTTCTCCTCTAACATGTTGAACATGCTCCTACCACAGGACCTTTGCTTGTGCTGCTCCCTCTCACTCCCTCACTAGCATCACACCTGTGCTCAAGTATCACTTCTGCTCAATGAGGTGCTCCTCGACTGTAATCACTGCAATCCCGTCCCCTGAGCTTTTGTTTAAAACAGTACTTTTCACATTCAAACACATGTGTGGCTATTTAAATTTAAAATTAACAAAACTGAAAACTCAGTTCCTCCTTTGACTAGCCACATTTCAAGCGCTCAAGAGCCACATATGGCTATTGGTTATCATGCTGGAGAGTGCAGATTTAGAACATTTCCATCATCACAGAAAGTTTGATTGGATAGTACTGATTTAGAAACAAGCAGGTTATTCTGAGCTGGAGTAAAGCAGGAAGTGGCTAGAAGGTGGTCGAGACAAGTGCAGGACAGGCGCCGGTAAAGATTATGACCCAGCAAATGGTCAAAAGAGGCAGTTAGGCAAAGCAATCAGCCCTGAGTTCAGGAAAAAAAAAAAACAAAAAACAAAAAAACAAAAAAACCCCACAGCACTAAAATTCATCACAAGTGACTAACACCCTGTCTCGAAAAGGCACCTAGGGATTCATTTCACTTGTTTTAATAATCATACACCTTTTTATTGAGGTATAATTAACATAGGATAAAAGGCACAGCTTTTAGACATTTGATGTGATGAATTCTGTCAATGGTAACAGCCATTTCACCACTCCCAAAACAAAACAGGGAACATTTCCCTTACCTTGGAAGGTTCCTTTGCGTCCCTTTCTCCACCCCCTGCAACTGCTTTCGGAGTGCAGTCACCGGAGAGTCTATTACTGAATCTTACATAAACGGAGCCACACTGTAGAGATTGTGCTGCCTGGCTTCTTTTGTCAACCTGCTGTGTTGGAGATGCATCCTTGTGCTGCACAGGTACCAAGTGTGCTCCGTACCGTCGGTGTCTAGGGACTGCTTTCACAACCCTCCTTGCAAAAGGTTTATTTATTTTTTTTTTTTTTGGTTTTGTTTTTTGTTTTTTTATCATTCACTCTAAACGCCTCCTGTTGACACCAGGCTTTTCCATTTAGGTTCCCAAGGGAGATAGGCAGTTAACAATGCCAGGAGCAGGTGAAGAAATAGGAAGGAAGCCGGCGGGGTCTGATCCCCTCCCCTGACACAGGAGACGATCTGCCATCCAGAGAGCTGTGACAGCAGGTCAAAATACCAGGGTGAAATGAGCACCGGTGGACAAGCTGCTAGAGCCATCTCTCCCAGCAGCCTCTGAAAAGGCCAGCCGGGTCACTGACCAAGATCTTGGCCGTCAGGATGGCCCAACGTAACCTTCCAACCCCTTCCACTCGCTAGGCTCTAACAGGTCGCCCTGCTCTCCCTGTTTGTGTTCCCCCAAAATCAGGATGTTGTAGCCCTGATCCCCAGTGTGATGGCACTGCCAGCTGAGGCCTTTAGGAGCTGACTGGGTCCAGAGGGTGATGTCCCCATGAATGGGATTAGCACCATCAGTGAGCCAGGAAGAGCGCTCTCACCGGATACCATGGATGCTGGCACCTAGCTCTCTGACTTGCCTGCATCCAGAATGGTGAGAAATAAATGTTTGTGGATTAAGCCACCCAGCCGATGATATTTTGTCACTAGCAGCCAGACACACCAAGACATCCCCCATCCCTCCCACCGGAATCCCTTACCCCAAAACACAGGTGTGATGTCAGTTCACACCTGTCAGCCGAAGTCCACTTCGGCTGGACTCACACTATCACGTTAAATGGACAACCTGTGTTTCTGGCTGCTCACCTGCTAGCAGCAGCTTCTAACACCGGAACACTGAGTTTTCTCCATCCTTCCTGCAACCACCCCCATTTTCCCACACAGCCTCACCTCAAAGCATTTTTATTCATGGTGTTGCTCAAAGCAAAACCTTTGTAGACAGGATTTTTTTTTTTTAGTACCACTTGTCACCTCCTACTTTAAGCTTATTCCTTATCATAGGTGATACCAGTAATTGCAAAGTCGAGGTCACAGTGAACGGTGACCACTAGCACCAGACAAGGACTGTGTCTGTAAATCTAACCCTCCCATTCCCCCAAGACCAACACTTTCCCTTCTCATAAGATGTGGGGGAATAGGGAGGCTCACTTGCTTATGCTTGCAAAAAAAGGCGTCCTTGGCTTTCCTAATGAGGACAAATTTCAAATCATTCTGACACTACATGTGTTACAGAATTACCCAGGGAAATGCTAGTGCTGGCTGAATAATAAATGTGTATCGATTTACAGCCCCAGGTGAAATTAAAAATCACTGTCATTCTCAGATCTTTTCATCACAACTCCCCCACCCCACCCCCCCAGCAGATGAGAAAAACCGGCAGATGTGGAGGAAATCACACCAAGCATGAGCCGTCAACTCCCCCCCCACCCCGGTTATTAAATTATATTGACAAATTGCCGTGGATTCACGTTAAATGACTTCACAATTTTTAAATTAGCATCAGACCACTTTGATATCAGGAGGGGTCAAGATTGGCGTCCAGACATTCAAACAAGCGGCCAGGAGGTTCTGCAGCCAGTGGACTTGGGGTCACTGGTGGGATTTACGGACAGACTGGAGGACCCTAGTCCCTTGTGATTTCTGGCCAGACTGGTGGACCCGACCACTGAGGCCTTCCGGTCTTGTGAAGGGATCAGGTGCCCGGCTCCATGGGGCGCCACAGAGCTGAAAGTGCCAAGGTCACCAAATGCTGCAGAGAAGGGCAAGACACACTGTGGCGATCTCAGGGACAAGGGGGCACTTTCAAGTGCTTGGCTGCCGTGCCAAGACGCAGGCTTCTGTCACACGAAGCATCAGTCTGACTGCTGTTTTCTGATGCGAGCGAGGGAGGCAGGGCTCTCGGGGGGACATGAGCCCTAACCCCGGAACACTGACTGCCATGGGATGGCACATGAGCCCTGCTGGCTGGACGCACATACCTTTCTCCCCTGTGACCATGGGACACTGTAAGGAAGGGACACCTCCAGGGTTCCCTACGATGTGAATAAAGCATAACAAACCCTCCGCTGACCCCTCCTGACACAGAGGTACTGTGGTGTGGGAAGAGTTCTGTTCCGCAAAGGAAGGAGGAGCTTCGGGCTGCCTGATTCTCTCCCTCTGTTGGGATGAAGAACACACCACCAAACAGCATGCCAACACCCCTGTCTCAAACTAGAGGGTTCCTTACGTAACAGAACAATACAAGCAGTATTACTACTGACGCCCATTAGAGACAAGGCTCTTTTCCAAAGCCTTAATGAACAATTTCCTCTTATTTTAAACATAAGCATAAGCATTTCAAGACTCCTGCCGGGTAGAAATTATGACCACAAACGGAAAGGCTAAGCAACCCAACCCAGGTCAGGTCACGCAGCTGGTCAGCCATGTAGAAGATATTCAAACCCCCAGATGTCTGACCTGAACTCTCCGGCCCTTCACCCCCAGGAACGTGTACAACAATCTTCCTCTAAAGTTGCCCGATGGCCCTCTCAATTTTGATTCATAAAAGAAAAAGAACAAATAATTCACAATGCTCAGAACATTGCTCTATGCATTTGACATCGCCTTACAAATCAGAAGAGATTCCAATTTAAGATACTGGAATGGACACACACAGGCAGGTTTTGTAAGGCCTACTATGGGCAACACAGGGATTTTGTTTTTCGTTGTTGTTGTTGTGGTTTGAAGCAGGAACCCACAATGACAAAGAAAACAAGAACAACTACCACAAAACTGTGTGAGCTGGGAAAGTAGACAAAAGAGCTGCAGTGGCCTGAAAGGTGCAAAACCTGGTGGAATCTTAGGGCAGAGGGTGAAGTGGAGAAGCTATGAATCAGAACCCCCGAAGGCTCAGGAATCAATGCCATGAGGCACTCCTGGAAGGGGAGTGAAAGAGGGAAGACCTCCCCTGCTGTCCAAAGTGTGCTGATGCCGTTCCCCAACAGGCATGCAAGCCCCTTCAATGCAGAGAGCCAAATAAAGCATCTCTGCACTGGGCATGCCGCGTGCAGCTGAACGCAGGGGTCACGGCGTTGAAAAGAAGAGGGATTAAGGGAATTTACCTACTACCCTGCAAAACTGACTAACCCAGAAGAACAGAGAAAATGACTTGAAGTGCATAAAATAAAATATATAGACTTATAAAAGAAACCAATTATATTAGCATGCACCTAATAAGATATAAAAAAAAACTCTGCTTTAGTAAGTGCTTCTAAATGAACGTATTAAGTAGCAAAATAGCAGATCGATTAAGAACAGTAATGTAGTGAGAAGCACAAAAAATATTTTGAGATATCTGCCAAAACCAATCTTAGACAATATCTGACTTTCACTGGTGACAAAGTTACAAGGACACTAATATTACCAACTGTGGTTTATTGCCTGATTTTATGATGGAAGAAAAGGTGAAGTTTCAGATAAAGGTTAAATGAAAATAAAGACATGATTTCTTTCCAATTAAAGTTCCTGGATATTCTAAATACCATCCATGGACCCAAAAACTAGATTAAAAACTCCTGTCCCAGCATTAAGATCATATTTGAGAAGTCTCACCCACACACAATCATAAATATACTTTTCTTAAATATTATCAGACAGCCAATAATCACCAGACTTTGGGGAAGCCAGAACACTGCAGGCAAATGGACGATCTTACAAGCATCCAGACAGGGACAAAAGGACTTTAAAAAACAACAAGGGGCGCCTGGGTGGCTCAGTCTGTTAAGCGTCTGTCTTCAGCTCAGGTCAAGATCCCAGGGTCCTGGGATCCAGATCCGAATTGCATCTGGGGCTCTCTGCTCAACAGGGAGCCTGCTTCTTCTCCCTCTTCCTCTGCCCCTCCCCTTGCTTATGCTTTCTGTCAAATAAATAGAATCTTTAAAAAAAAAAAAAAACAGGGGCGCCTGGGTGGCTCAGTTGGTTAAGCGACTGCCTTCGGCTCAGGTCACGATCCTGGAGTCCTGAGATCGAGTCCCGCACTGGGCTGCCTGCTCAGCAGGGAGTCTGCTTCTCCCTCTGACCCTCTCCCCTCTCATGTGCTCTCTCTCTCTCATTCTCGCTCTCAAATGAATGAATGAATGAATGAATGAATGAATGAATGAATAAATAAATAAATAAATAAAAACCATACAACAAGGGGCGCCTGGGTGGCTCAGTCGTTAAGCGTCTGCCTTCGGCTCAGGTCATGATCCCAGGGTCCTGGGATCGAGCCCCGCATTAGGTTCCCTGCTCCACGGGAAGCCTGCTTCTCCCTCTGCCTGCCACTCCCCCTGCTTGTGCTCTCTCTCTCTCTCTCACAAGTAAATGAATAAAATCTTGAAAGAAAGAGAGAGAGAGAGAAAGAAAGAGAGAGAGAGAAAGAGAGAAAGGAAGAAAGAGCAAAAGAGCCACCAGGAAACAGGCCTGGGGTCAGGAAAATGCTGCTTCTGACAAACCCACAGTAAAAACAACCCGATAGAAATCATACCTAAAAGGGCAGCCCTGCTTCCATAACTTGGCCATTATAAATAGTGCTGCAGTAAGCAGAGGGGTGCATGTGTCCTTTTGGGTTTGGGTTTTAGTATCCTTTGAGTAAATACCCAGCAGTGTGATTACTGGACAGTAGGGTAGTTCTACTTTCAACTTTTTGAGGCACCTCAATACTCTTTTCCACAGCGGCTGCACCAGCTTGCGTTCCCACCAGCAGTGCATGACGGTTCCTCCAAGTGTCTATGGACTGATGAGCGGGTAAAGAGGATGTAGGGTATATATACAATGGACTATTTTTGTTTTTTTATTTTTTAAAGATTTTATTTATTTATTTGACACAGAGAGAGACACAGCGACAGCAGGAACACAAGCAGGGGGCGTGGGAGAGGGAGAAGCAGGCTTCCCACGGAGCAGGGAGCCCGATGCGGGGCTCAATCCCAGGACCCTGGGATCATGACCTGAGCCGAAGGCAGACGCTTCACGGCTGAGCCACCCAGGTGCCCCTATATAATGGGATATTACTCAGCCATAAAAAAATAATGAAATCTTGCCATTTGCAACAACACGGATGGAGGTAAACAATATAACACAAAGCGAAATAAGTCAGTCAAAGACAAATACCATATGATTTCATTCGTGTGGAATTTAAGAAACAAAACAAATGGACAAAGGAAAAGAAAGAGACAAAGCAAGAAACAGACTCTTAACTCTAGAGAACAAACATGGTCACCAGAGGGGCAGTGGGTGGGGGATGGGTGAAACAGGTGATGGGGATTAAGGAGGGCACTTTTGATGAGCACCGGGTGATGTGTGGAATTGTTGAATCACTACATTGTACACCTGAAACTAATATAACAATATATGATAACTACACTGGAATTATGGGGGGGAAAAAAGGCAGTTCCGTAATTGAGGGCAAGGGCAAGGCTGTAACTCAGACCTAAAATCATGCCATCATGGCCCTGAAAACCAGTCTCCCAGGTTCCAACTGCCACAGGCATACTTTATTTGACCTACACAAAACTGCCCACCCACTCCCAACCAGGGTTTTCAAAAATGTTTAATGAGTTGCCAATTTATTTCACACCAAACAGAGGCTTCCACTCTCTCTTGAAAACTTGGAAGATTTGACAGCCCTGGGTCCACAGCCCTGCACAGCAAGTCTGCCGGGCACCACTAGAGGGCAGGCCTTTCCCCCAGGCACACGCTTGCCACAGACAACTGGTTGCACTTGAGCTTCTCCTGCTTTGCGGACTGGCTTCTCTGAGCAGCTGATTACATCTGATCTAAATTACATCGTGATTTAGATGTGGACAAACGCTGGTGCTGAGTGACTGCAGGCCAGGGATCGGGGGTCTGGCTATGGACTGTGGCCTTCCCCAAACGTCTAGAGCAGAGAGTGGGAAGCCAAAGACTGGGGATGGAAACACTGTTGGCTACCACTTGGCAGCCTTTACCAGGCCCCCGTGTGCCACTCAGCTGATCAGAAGGCCTTCTATCTGGAGACGGGAGCTTGTGTGCCTTTGTTATCTTGCCATGATGCTGAAGACTGAAAACAAAACAATAAAACCACCTTAATTCTTTTCTTCAGAGTTCTGAGGAGCTCACCATAAATGGGTCTGATTCTTAAATCCCACACCAGGGCTGATAAAAGATGCAGTGGGTGTGAGTTCTCCAAGGACAGGGCCTGTCTGGGGTAAAACCACGGAGCTCTTTGCCCTCTCAGAACCCCACATGGGACAGGGCATCGGACATTTTTATCCTGGTGTGGCATTTCAGTTGGTGAGCCGCTTGCCTTAGGAGCATTTGCTCCACAGGATGAGAGACTGTCCCCAGGTAAAAATGGTTCCACTATCAAGAGAAAGACAAGGAGGGCCTCTGCAAAGGCCCATGAGCGCAGCTGCCTGTTCCTTGTCACATTAGCCCTGCTGCAAATTAATTTTTAATGCCTAAATGAATGAACATGTCAACTAGCCTAGTGCTGAAAATTCCCACTGATAAACACTTCTTAGAGTGGAGGCATATTTCCATCCCCTGTAAAATGCAAAGATGTTATCTGACTGACATCTTAATCAATCATACTTAATGCTAAGATTCAGGTTCTGACAGAATAGAACATAGATTAGCAAGTCTGAGGGAGGAAAAGGATGGCAAAGTCCAGGATCCCAGGCCAGAGTGAGATCACAGCGAGGAGATGAGAGGGAGGCGGCACAATCGTGAGAAAAAGAGCACGGAGTAGTAAAACAGTACTATTCCCCCCTCAGCTAGCTCCGCTTCTGACTCAGACTGAAAGCCGTGGGTGGGTTGTCCATCTTTCCTCACTTGCACTGAGATATTAGAGAATAAGCTTCTGGCCAGCTGTGATGACAAACAGCGAAGATCCTGGTGAGTTATTAGAGGAGGGGCTCGGACCTCAATTTCAGTTGGGGAAGGGGATAGCAATTTAAAGCAGCCACTTCCGTACCTCTCGTAAACGCAGTATCAAGTCCCACTTCATTTTAATCTTCCCCATGAACACATGCAATACCTCACCCCGGGAAGGATTAACATATATTTTTCTAAAAGTGAAATGAAGGGTCTAAGAATTGAGGCCCGGTATAAGATGGCGCATGTAAGCCAAACTCAAATCAAATCACATCCTAAGAGAAGAGCCCATATTTTTTCGCATTTAAATCACTATGCAACTTGTATATAGAGAATCATCATGATGGCTTCATCTCCATCTCTTGGTAAGTAAGTCAGCTGCCTTCCATGAAGATGACCTGATAGGAGACATTAAAGCACTTTTTTTTTTCCTCCAGCACTCCTAAGAGAAGAGGGATAAAAGGAATCAGAGTGCTTGCAATAGCTCTCACCCAAAGAACAAAGAGTCAAAGACACACTTTAATATGAAATTGTGTCCTCCAGTTTCCGCATCCAAATGTCAGTTCTGCCAAAAAAAAAAAATCCAACGTGAATGAATCTATGCAAGGTGCAAAAGAGGAAAATTATTATTATTACAGTAGACAAAGAACAACAGATGCAAACAACACAGATTGGATCACTCTGCTATATAAAAACATCCCGTTTCTTTTCACATAAAAGACATCTTGCTTTAAAAATAGTCAAAACATCTAAGGAGAGAGACACAGAACCCAGAACCTAGTACCATCTCAACTACGTGAAGCTTTTTCCTCTTGCCCAGGGCTTCACTCTGCCAAATCATTCACACTCAGCTGTGAGTTCTTCTGTACTCCTAAAATGCTGTATATTCTCTCTCCACCCACCCGACTTGCCCCAGTAAATCCTTCATGAGAGGTAACACAGGAGGCTAGTACCTCCAGGAAAAACTGTTAAGGAAGAAGAAGGGCCTTACCACTTCTGGGAGCAGCCTAGTTGAGAGGTCATGGATGGCTTTGACCACTATACATATGGATGACAGAAGGAATATCACCCCCAGGATGACACAGGCTCTGCAAAGAAACAAAACATTGAGAATCTTAACTGGGAGAAGTCTGCTCCGCTCATTTACACAATAATACAACCCAAGGTACTGGTACGCAATCATAATTCGCCACATGCCCAACATGAGAATTGATACTGAATCATCTCTAGGATCCCAGGCCAATTTATCAGCAAAACCAACCCCATGGGAAAAGGGCTCACCATCCTACATAATCTCAGAGCATCCCATGAATGCTGGCATGGGAGGAATTTCAAGGATGTTAAATCTATCTCTTCGGCCTGGCAACACAATACGCCGGTTCACCTCCAGCTGGAGGGTTCAGGGTTTAACAGTAAAGAGTGAAGGCTCTGGCCTGAAACACCCCAAGCTCTACCATTTAACATGCTTGATCTTGGTCAAGCTACTGAACTTCTTTTAGCTTCACCTGTCAAATGGGAATAATATTTTCTACCTGAAGATGAAATGAGCATCAGTAAATAACCCATTAATGTTGGTCTAAACAAAGGAAAAGTCCACTCTGGATGTCGCTTTCTGATATGATGTGATAGACACCACTGTATTTTCCCAAAGATAAGAAGGAAGAATGATTTGGTAACAACAAAAGATAGAGTGTTTATGCCAAGAGGAAGCAATTCTTTAAAAAGAAAGGAGAGGAGTGAAAGAAGAATGAGTTCAACTGAGACATTAGCACGGGAGGTGGCGGGAGGAAAACTAGATGATGCACAGCCAGGGGTGTGGGGTGGGGGCTGCTAGGAAGTCTGGGGGAGCTCAGGACGTAGGAGTTTTCTCTGGCAAACCATAAGCAACAATTTGTAGGAGAAGCAAAGATGGAAAATGAAATAAACATGAGGAAATGATGATAGTAATACAGGAGTCAAAACACCAAATGAAAACAAAAATAGAGAAAAATGAACAACTACAATTAGCTCTAAGTCATTCCTATTCCAACCTGATGTCCCCATCACTTGGCAGCCTCCTCAGCCCTTTTCTCTCAACTATCAAATAAAACCATTTTTCACTGTCTATCTTGGATTCCCTTCTCTGGATTAACAGAACAGCCGAAAATTGCCCACATAACATTGAAGTAACACCTACTTAGTTAGAATCCTAATGAGCCCATGGACAGACATGCTCCCCCAAACCTCAAAGTCAGAAATAAGTGGGTAAATAAGGCTTCTTGGAGCCCACTCAGTAGGCTTCTGATGCACACTCTAGTTGTAGGTTTTAGTCTTTCAAAAACAGACAGAAAGAAGGGATCATTGCAGATTAGTGCATAACACAAAATATAGAGATTGTAGGAAAAGTAATGAATGGGCTGGGGATCTTGGTATAGACTTGAGCAAAAGAGGACTTGGCCCTATGCACCAAAATGGGTGATCCACTGTGGGTGGATGAGCCTGGCTTGGGGGGCAGGGGGATGCAGACTCAAGGAGGAGAAAAGATAATTCAGACAGTGAGTACCCACTAATGCAGTGGCAGGAGGGAAGAACGCTGACATGAGGCCCTCCGCCTGGGGCTGGTAACCCCCGTCCTGGCAGGGCTATGGGGGCAAAAGGGGCTGAAGCCAGGAGGGGCATTGTGAGGGAACTAGGTCCATCTACTGGAGGCTCTTTAATGACCAGATAGTTGAGCAAAACTGAAGAACCCTGGGGATCGGGGGATCAATGCTCCCAAGGCACTGGCCCCGGAGACCCAGCTGTGCCCACGGGGAAGCAAGCTATAGGCCACTGTGACCAGCACCTCAAATAACCATTGCTACCTGTACACTGTGGCGGGGCGGGGGGGGGGGGTCCCATCTACAGGAAAAGAGCCTAAAGTCAGGATAGTCCTCCAATGTAAGCTGAGCTTTTCTCCATTCAAAAAATTCCCGAGGGTCTGCCACAGACTCTCTCTGATTCCCTCTTTCAGACAAAGTCAACCGCCAGCTCAGTGCTTCTCAACACAAGGGCAAACTGCACTCACCTGGGGAGTGTTTTTGACAGTCACCCAGGGAACTCTCAAATTCAACTGTATCAGAATCTCGGGGTGGTGGGGAGGGGGTGAACCCAAGCATCTGCATTTGTTTCAAAGCTCCTAGGCAATTCCCAGAGACACTGGAGTTGAGAGTCCTGCACCTAGACCCAAGGAGGGGCCCTGCCCTTAGGGAGCTCCCAGTGTGGCATAGAAAGTCACAACTCCCTGGACAGAAGGCAAGGCGCGGGTTGTCATCACAGCTAGTGGGAAAGGAGGAGGTCTAATGGTCCCTATGGGATGTGTAGTGTATTTTCTTACTGAGCAGCTTTCTCTCTGTGAGGCACAAGTAGGGAAGGCATCACTTGGGTGCTAGACCTTCTACAGACAGTTTATTACAACATCCTCAGGGAGTCTTCATCTCCATACTTCCCTTGGTGGGGGCTGGGGAGGACAAACGTCTGAGCTTCTTGCTGACAGGTAACAGTGATGCTGCAGGAACCCATTTTATTCCAGATCATTGCAGAAACACCACTATAATGCATAAAGAGTGGATTTGAACTCTGTTTACATTTCTTAAGGAGACAAATATAAAGGATGCAATGTTCTCCTTCCTTGCTTATATATCTTGAAGCAAAATTACACTACAAATCCCTTAAGGGCAAGAACCGTATTTTTATATCTTGGTATCTACAGGAGCACACAGCAGGTGCCCCATATGCACCTGGAGAGTAGACGGAGTCGCTGATTAAGTAATTACTCGATAATTTCTAAGTGTTCCCGCATGGAGTTTAAGGGGTATCAGCCACTTACCAATACAGATGGGAAGGGGAAGGACACTCCTGATAATTTAGCCAAAATGCCTATTGAATAGCCCACCTTATAAAACCACTCTGAAGTGTAATGGAAATCAAAAGAAATTGATGGTTTGGTTTATTAAAGTTGAATTTTACGAAAAGTATAATCCTATTTTCTTCACAGATATACCTGTGAATATGCTCAAAAATGTTTTAAAGCCCTGTTTTCATCTTCTTTTAAATGTGCTGCAAATTCAAAAAACCATAGTCACCTTTCCTTCAACACTGCTGGGAGCTTGCGTGTCAAAGCTGCTCCCACAGCCTAAACCGGCTATTATTAGCAGAGGGTGTGATGCTATTTTTTAACATTTTATTAATAATATATTGTGTTTACACAGCAGCTTTGTCCTCAGGCACTCAGAGTTCTGCACAGCAGGGCATAAATGCTCTGGAGGCCACTCACCAGATCAGAGTTTCTGTTTTTCTGCGATTTTTCAGGCTGGGAAGGAAAGAGGTGTGTGTATTCCATAAACACAAGTGGTCAAAATGGGAAAGTCAAGGATGAGGAGGGCTTGTCCAAGGTCACCCAAGGAGTTTGAAGTCCACTTAGAAATACAACCCGGTCTCCTGACTCCCTCCCAGCAGCCAGCCCCAGTCAACCACCTGGCCACTCGAAGACTCTCGGCATCCACATCACATCCTCACACCTCCACCGCCCTGGGACTGCGGTGGCCTGCAAGCTGCAGGCAACATCTGGGTTAGAAGCCAACACTACAAATACGGCTGCTTCTTTCCGCAACCATGTGCTGCTTCCTAGTTTGGGAGGAAGCAGAAGGGGGAGCGATGGAGGGTCACTGCCCCATCAGCACGTCACCAGGCAAGGCTGGCCTGGGAAGTAAAGGGCAATGTGTGCATGGGCCTGACAGCAGTGAGCAGCCAGGTCACTGGAATGAATGCAGATTCCTTCTCCCCCTTGCCCATACCCCAGAGGAGAGAAACATTGAGTCAGAAAAGAGGCAAATACAATGCCTCTGTCAACATAATCCCCCAAATGAACACAGACTGAAGTTGAGTTTAAACTCCCCACAGGAACACTAGTTGTCAAAGAGTGGTCCACGAAACAGCAGCATCAGCATCACCTGGGAACTTGTTAGAACAGCCAAGTTTTGAGTCCACCCCAGATCTGCTGAATCAGAAACTCTGGGGATGGGGCCCAGCAATCTGTGTTTTAATAGGCCCTTTCGGTGTTTCTGATGCACAGTCAAGACAGAGCCTACATTGATCTTCCCCAAGACACATTTAATGTCTGAAAGATGACTAGTAAAATCTAGAGAAATGACTAAAGCCACTGGTCATCTCCTTTTCTTCTGCTAAAGACTACAGATTACTAATTGTGCACAGCATTGTAATTCTATGAATAACCTTGAAGTAACCATTAATATTTTTTGCTGATGAAATTATAAGGGCAAAACAGACTGACAGATACTCTCACATCCAAAATGATGTCAGGTTGAAAGTTTGGTCCTTTGTCAATTGTAGGTTTGAAGTCCTGTGATTCACATTAATAAAGCATGAGTCTTATACCAGTTCTAAGTTATTTTCCACCAGATCCAAACAGTCAAACAGGAGAAGTTTTTGTCTAGTCATCCCCTAATTTACAAAAGACCTAAAATACAGTAGTCCTGGTAATTAATCAGTTCAGTCCACAGCTTAAAGTGTCAATGTTTTATTGATCATCTTTCATCCTGGTGCCCAAAGCACTTGTAATCTGGGCCACTGTTCAAATGTGAAGTAATGAAAAATAAAAGACAGTCAAGTGATGAGCACAAACATAGTACTTAGGGAGGCACAATCTCTGGTGTTATTTTATTCCAGCTAGATTCTCTCTCCCTTCATGTGCTCTGCCATTTTAAATAAAGCCACAAAGTCCATTTGGAGCCAGGGTAAAGGGAAGGAGAACGTGAGAAATGAATGCTTATGAGCCATTTCTCATTCTCTATAATGTCTATGCCGAACATTGATTCAAGACCGCCATCTTGCCCCTTCCCTTGATTCTCCTAAGCTCTAGATCCCACCTCCTCTCACACCCACATTCCCATCTCTCTTCTCTACCTTCATCCTCATCTATCTGCTGCACAGTGAACAGGCTGTGGTGTGAATGGTTCCTCAGGCCAGAGCTCTCCAGGAAAGTGGTCCATGCACTCTCCATGGTAAGATCATCCATCTCCTCAACATGTAACCACCAACTCACATGTAACCACCTTCCTCAACAAATGGCCCTTTGTTTATATCTGTATGAATGTACAAGCTAAGACCCACCCAAGTAAAATCTCGTTTACACAGGACTTTTTTTCCTAGCTTCAATTGTAAAGACAAAAGTCAACATGAGGGATTTATAAAAGAATTAGATTCTATAGCAATGCAGTCCAATAGAATTTCCTGTGAGGATGGAGTGTTCTATTCCGCACTGTCCAGTATGGTAGCCACTAGCCATATGTGGCTACTGAGTGCTTCAAATGTTGCTAGAGCAACTGAGGAAATGGAATTTTAATTTTAATTACTTTCAATTAATTATAATTGAAATGGCCACATGTAGTTAGTGATGTATCAGATGGTGCAGTTGTAAAGGTTGTGCTGAAAATACAGATTCATCAGTGTATCTGTACATATGTATGTTGTCTATCTCTATACTCTCTATATATTTTCTCAATAAGAAAGAAAGAAAAATGAAGAAAGGGAGGAAGGGAGGATGGGAGAGAAGGAAGGAGGGAGGGAATCCCAAAAGCTACTCATCAGAATCAGGTAAATTAATGTGGGCTGGCAGGGTCTGCTGTTGTAAAAGAGCATCATGTCTTTGGTATTTCCCATTGATGAATGCATCACTTGCCCTCCCTCCAGTAAACCCCTCCAACTCCCCAGGTTTACATGCCAAGTCTCACTCTTGTTCTCATCTATTGTCAGTCAATCTCAGCCACAGCTACTGCTCCACCAGAGGTAACTGCATTTTTTTTTTTTTAGAAGGGGATTTGTACTTCAGTCATTCACATTTTAAGTTCTACATGCCAAGCCTTGAGGCTAAGGAAAACAATCTATTCGCAGTCTCCTGAGAGCACAAATGTAGCATAGGAAACCTGAAAATCATCACAGGAACTTATTACTTATGAATGTGAAAATGGGCAAGAAACAAAATGAACATAGTAACATGGTGAAATACAACCTGTGGACAGAGTGGGAAGGAAAGACATGTATCATATGACCTCACTGATATGAGGAATTCTTAATCTCAGGAAACAAACTGAGGGTTGCTGGAGTGGGGGCGGGGATGGGGTGGCTGGGTGATAGACATTGGGGAGGGTAGGTGCAATGGTGAGCGCTGTGAATTGTGCAAGACTGTTGAATCACAGATCTGTACCTCTGCGACCTTTTTTTTTTAAGATTTTTTTTTTTAATTTATTTATTTGAGAGAGAGAGCATGAGTGGAGCAGAAAGGCAGAGGGAGAGGGAGAAGCAGACTCCCCACTGAGCAGGGAGCCCAGCACGGGGCTTGATCCCAGGACCCTGAGATCGTGACCTGAATGGAAGGCAGACACTTAACTGAATGAGCCACCCAGGCACCCCTGCAATGTGACATTTATTTAAGCTAGGTCTAGAAGAATGGACAGGAATCATTAAGCAGAAAAAATGGAAGGCTAGGGAGGACACTCCATGCAGAGGGGACTTTACGAGCAAAAGTGTGAAGACCTACCACTGTGGGGCCCTGCTTCAGTGAAAATGCAAAGTAGAGGTGCTGTGCATGGATATGTTCATGTCCCTATTAAAGACAGATCACATGTTAGTTCACAAAACAGGTATCAATAAATCTAGTAAGTCTGAAATCATACCAAGCATCTTTACTGACCAAAATGATATGAAACTAGAAGTTAATTACAAGAAAACAAATGGAAAAAAACACAAATACATGGAGGCTAAACATGCTACTAAGCAACCAATGGATCAACAAAGAAATCAAAAAGGAAATAAAAAAAACACCCAGAGACAAGTGAAAACAGAAACACAATGGTTCAAAATCTTTGGGACAACAAAAGCAGTTCTGAGAGGAAAGTTTATGGCAATACAGACTACCTCAAAAAATAAGAAAAATCTCAAATCTCAAATAAACAATTGAACTTTGTACCTAAAGGAACTAGAAAAGCCCAAAGTTAGTAGAAAGAAGGAAATAATAAAGATCAGAGTTGAAATAAATGAAATGAAAACAAACAAAATCAATGAAACTAAGAGCTGATCATTTGAAAAGATAAAACTGATAAATCTTTAGCCAGATTCCTCAAGGAAAAAAAAAAAAAAAGACTTAAATAAAATCAGAAATGAAAGAGGAGAATTTACAACTGGTAATACAGAGATACAAATGATTACAGACAATACTAAGAAAAACTATATGCCAACAAATTGGACAACCCAGAAGAAGGGGATAAATTCATAGAAACATACGATCTTGCAAATTTGAATAATGAAGAAATAGAAAACATGAACAGATTACTAGTAACAAAATTGAAATGGTAATAAAAAATTCCCAGCAAATGAAAGTCCAGGACCATATGTCTTCCTAAGTGAATTCCACCAAACATTTAAAGAAGAGTTAATACTTTGTACACCTGAAACTAATATAACAATGGATGTTAATGATATAAAATTAAAATTAAAAACAGTAAAATTTTAAAAAAGAATGAGGAAAGAGGCTTTGGAAAAGCAGGAAATAGAAGAGGAAGGAATGCTTTCAAATTCACTCTATTAAGATCAGCATTGCCCTGATAACAAAACTAAAGACACTACAAACAAAAAAAAAAAAGTTATAGGCCAACATCTCTAATGAAAATAAATGCAAAAATCCTCAACAACATATTAGCAAACTGAATTCAATAATGCATTAAAAGGATCATTCTCTATGATCAAGTGAGATTTATTCCAGGAATGCAAGAGTGATTCAATATACACAAATCAACAGTATGATACACCACAGTAACAAAGGGTAAAAATCATATCATCATCTCAGTAGATGCAGAAAAAGCATATGACAAGATTCAATATCCATTCATGAAAAACACTCAATAAAGTACATTTAGAGGGAAGATACCTTAACATAAGGGCCACATACGACAGACCTACAGCTAACATACTCAATGGTAAAATGCTGAAAGTGCTTCCTCTAAGATCAGAAACAAGACAAGGATGTCCACTCTCATCACTTTTATTCAACATAGTACTGGAAGCCCTAACCATAGCAATCAGACAAGAAAAAGAAAAAGGGATCCAAATTGGTAAGAAAGATGAAACTGTCACTATTTGAAGATCATGATACTAGATAGAGAAATCCTAAAGATGCCACCAAAAAAAAAAAAGCCCTCTTAAAAATAATAAATTAATTCACTAAAGTTGTAGGATACAAAATTAATACAGAAATTTGTTGTGTTTCTATACACTAATAATGAGGTGGCAGAAAGAGAAGTGAAGAAAAAAAATCCCATTTACAATTAAATAAAAAGAATAAAATATCTAGGAATAAATTTAACCAAAGAGGTGAAAGATATGTACTCTGAGAACCATAAGACAATGATGAAAGAAACTGAAAACAACATAAATAAATGGAAAGATATACCATGCTTATGAATTGGAAGAATACTGTTAAAATACCCACACTACTGAAAGCAATCTACAGGTTCTATGCAATCCCTATCAAAATGCTAACATCATTTTTCAAAGAGCTAGAACAAAGAATCCTATAATTTGTATGGACCCACAAATACCTCAAATAGCCAAAACAATCTTTAGAAAGGAGAACAAAGCTAAAGGCATTACAGTCCCAGATTTCAAAATAGACTACAAAGCTGTAATAATCAAAAGAGTATGGTGCTGGCACAAAATTAGACACACAGATCACTGGAACAGAATACAGAACCCAAAAATAAACCCATGCTTGAATGGTCAATTAATCTACAACAAAGGAGGCAAGAATACACAATGAGGAAAAGAAAGTCTCTTCAATAAATGGTTTTGGGAAACCTGGATGGCTACATGCAAAAGAATGAAACTGGACCATTTTCTTACATCATACACAAAAACAAACTCAAAATGAATTAAAGACCTAAATGTAAGACCTGAAACCATAAAACCACTTAAATGAAAACACAAGCAGTAAATTGCTGAACATCAGCCTTAGCAATATTTCTCTGGATCTGCCTCCTCAAGCAGGAAAAACAAAAGCAAAAATAATTGGGATCAGATCAAACTCAAAAGGTTTTGCACAGTGAAGGAAACCATCAACAAAACAAAAGGGTAATGTATTTAATGGGAGGAGGTATTTGCAAATGATATATCCAATAAGGGGTTAATATTCAAAATATACAAAGAACTTACACAACTCAGCACCCCCCAAAAAATAAATAAATAAATACTCTGCTTAAAAATGGGCAGATGACCTGAACAGATATTTTTCAAAGAAGAAATACAGATGGCCAACACACACATGAAAAGATGCTCAACATCACTGATCATCAGGGAAATGCAAATCAAAACCACGGTGAGATATCACCTCACAGCTGTCCAAATGGCTATTTTCAAAAAGACAAGAAAAAACAAGAGTTGGTGAGGATGTGGAGAAAAGAGAACCCTCATACACTATTGGTAGGAATGCAAACTGGTGCAGCCACTGTGGAAAATGGTATGGAGTTTCCTCAAAAAATTAAAAATACAGATACAGATACCATATGATCTAGTAATTCCACTTCCAGATATTTACCCAAAGAAAATAAAAACACTAATTTTAAAAGATATATGCACCCCTATGTTTACTGCAGCATTATTTACAATACCTAAGATATGGAAGCAACTTAAATACCCATCAACAAATGAATAATGTGCTATACACAGACACACACAGACACACACACACACACACACACACACACACACACACACGGAATATTACTCAGTCATAAAAAAGGAATGAAATCTTGCAATTCACAACAACATGGACAGACCTAGAGAGTATAATGCTAAGTGAAATGGGTCAGTCAGAGAAAGACAAATACCATATGCTTTCACTTACATGCAGAATCTCAAAACAAAAGAGCAGAAACAGACCCATAAACACAGAGAACTAGTAGTTGCCATGGGGGGAGGGAATGGATGAAACAGGCAAAGGAGATTAAGAGATACAAACTTCCCAATATAAAGTCAGTCAGTCATGGAAATGAAAAGTACAGAATAGGGAATATAGTCAATAATATGGTAATAACTTTGCATGGTGACAGATGGTAACCACACTTATCGTGGTGAGCATTTTGTAGTGTCTATAATTGTCAGATCACTGCATTGTATGCCCGAAACTAATATCATATTGTATGTCAACTGTATTTCAATTTAAAAAAAAATTAAAAAAAAAAAAAGTGAAGGGATGCCTGGGTGGCTCAGTTGGTTAAGCGTCTGCCTTCGGCTCAGGTCATGATCCCAGGGTCCTGGGATCGAGTCCCACATCGGGCTCCCTGCTCAGCGGGAAGTCGTTTCTCCTTCTGACCCTCCCCCCTCTCATGCTCTCTCTCTCTCTCTCCCTCTCTCTCAAATAAATAAATATCTTAAAAAAAAAAAAAAAAGTGGAGAGGATATTCCTGAAGCATTTGGCCTGAGAGCAGCAATGCAAGGGCCACATGAAGAATGTCCCTCTGTGTCCTGAAAGTCCCCTCAAGATGGTGCAAAACCATGGCTCTTAGATGGTGCATGGACCAGAGTGTTGTATTTAATATGTACATATTTCAACAGAGTAGGAAAAACCCAATTATCACCCCAAGCCTTCAAAGATATTATTGCTTAGGGGAAAATTAAGATTTCGTTTAGGTAAATATTCAGTAAATAACAGCATAAGTGATATGCAGATAGGCCAAAGATCATCAAAGTGAAACACACGTTTTTGAGTGATGACAGGAAGTTGCTGGAGGATCTTAAGCAAGGGAGGCCCACAGTGTCATCTGGGCTTCACAAAGACCCTCTGACTGTGGGTGGGGCTTGACAAGAGCGAAGGGAAACAAACTAGAGGCAGGGGATCAGCTGGGAGACAACGCCAGCGGCCAAGGAAACAAAGGGATGACTCCCTACACAGGGGCCAGGACAGCTAAGAGGGGTCGATAGGCAGACACTGAGGGGCCTAAACTGATGGAACTCGGGAACCAACGGGATCTGGACAGTGGGGGAAAACACAAGGACAACCCCGATTTTGAGACTGGCCAAAGGAGAAGAGGCGGCACATGGTCCTGAGCAGGCAGTGTGAGGTTGGAGTCGGGGCTGGCAGGGAGTCTCCTTGGGACTTGCTAAGCTTGAGGACAAATGTCCAGCCAGCCAGATACCCTGAGCCTAGCCAAAGAGGCATCTCCTGAGTCCGGCCTCCCAAGGCTATTTTCCTGGGGCCCCTACATCTCACGCCATTGTTTCTGGGGTGTGGAGAGGCAGAAGGAGAGAGAGCAACAGGAAAGGGCCATCCTAATAGTTGCCAAACTCTACCCAGTACCTCTGCTTCCAATACACACCACAAGGGGAGTGCGTGCTGAGACTCACAACCCAGGCTCCTTCAATCCATCAACCAATACCAATCAACACCTATTATGTTCTAGTGCAAGGATTCAGCAGCAAACAAGAAAGTGAGTAATTGCTTGCTCTCATGGAGCTTACACAGCAAGAGTCAGACAATAAGAAGGTGAGCAAATAAGCACAGGATGCAGAAAGCAGCATAAAGGAGAATAATGAGAGTGTCATTTTATATACAGTAGTCAATGCTTCTCTCTGATGACAGGACATCTGACGAAAGACCCAGAAGAAAGGAGAGTGAGCTGTGCAGCTACGCGGGAAGAGCACTGTGGACCAAGGGAACAGAGGGCAAAGGTTCCCATGGAGGAGGGAACCAGGCTTATTCAGTGAAGAGCTACGAGGCCAGCACGGCTGGAATACGGCATCCGTGCAGGGCCTCAAGGTCATACCCAGGACTACGGCCTTTATTCTGAGTGGGACAGGAAACCAACAAAGGATTGATCAAAGAAATGACTTAAATAGGATGGTGATGGCCACGCTGTTGCTAACAGGCCAGTGGAAGCAGGAAGACCGAAGGGAAGGTAACTCCAATGAACCTCGAAAGAGATGATGCTAGCAGAGAGCAGAAGTGGAGGGAGGGAGGGGGCTGGTTTCTACCAGTTCCTGTGAGATACCAGCAGATCTGCTGGTATCTCACTATTTTCAACCTGGTGAAGTAAGCAATGGACTGGTGGGTTTTAGAAAGATTTGAAAAGGACTTTCAGGGTGAACCTCTTGTTTTTCAGGAGAATAAAAACATCCAGAATCACTACTTAGACAAACTGGTTATTCAAAGTGAGCCACAAAAGAATTTTCAGTGTTAGATCAATTATCAACTTCAACTTTTTCTTAGGTATTTATTCAACGTATAACTACTTGTCTATGCACAGAACATGATAACAGCCTCTACAGAAAACACAGGGGAGAGGCTTGCTTTTCCCTTCATACCCCATCATGCTTTTTGTTTTTTTTTAAACAATGTGCAAGTACCACCAATTAAAATAAACACTACGTCAATCTTGAGACTGAAGAAGATATTTCCTGAGGGTTTACCAAGTGCCAAAAAGCCTCCTCTGCACTAGATAGAATGACAAGATAGTCCTTCTCCTCAAAGAGTAGAGAAAGGGGGCATTTAAGTCACACAGGAATCTTCTAGAGGAGTTGAGATTTGAGGTGACTTTGAAAGAACCAAAAGAAGCTAGCTTGGTAAGCAGCAGTGAACAGTATATTCTAGGAAAAGGGAAAGTATGTGCAAAGGCATATCAGAATTCACTTGGTCAGCACATTTTCACTACAAACCCACTTTGTCCTAGGCACTGTTCTAGGGAGCAAATCATGCAGGCACATGGGGTTAGAAGCTTCCAGGCACAGACAAGAGCAAGGCTCTGAGGCAGAAGACTGCTTGACATGATCCAAGAATGTCAAGGCAGCCAATGGACTGAAGAGAAGTGAGAAAGAGGGCAAGTGGTGGATGTGAGGTCAGAGGGCAAGGGTCATGCAAACTTTCAGAGCCCCTGAAAGGATTTAGGCTTTTATAAGGATAGGAAGCCCCTGGAGGCTCTGACTTGGGGATGCTGTGATGTCCACATGTTCTAACAAGATCACTGCTGCCTGGCAAAGGCAACCAGGGAGAGCAGTTAAAGGTCATGCAGTGATACAGGTGAGAGTGTGACAACTGATAGGTCCTGGACCAGGACTGCAGCATGGAAGAATATGTCCCATGGGTCACCCCTGATTTCAAGTTTTGGTCTGGTCAGGGATCCACTCTGAAGGTACCGTTGACAAGTTCTGCTCATATATAGGTGAAGTAAACAAGACTCACTGATCCAAGGTTTGTGACCTGTGAAAAGTGAAGGATGGAGATGCCATTTCCTGAGCTCGGGAAGACCCCAAGAGATGCAGGTTTCTTTGGGAGGTGGCGGGGGGGGGAGATCAGGAGTTCAGTTTGGGACGCGCTAAGTTTGGAATGTCTGCTAGGCATCCAAATGGAGATGTTGAGAAAGCAGTTGAAGATAAAAAGTTTAGTTTCAGAGAAAAGCTCAAGTGGGACATAAACTGGAGTCATCAGCACACAGATTGTGTTTATATCCTTGAACGTAGACGAGATCCACATTTTTCAAGAATCCCAAGTGCCTAAGTAAGGCTGGAGTGGTTCCATGAAGGTTCCTAGCCAGGAAGCTGGGCAGGGAGGTGTGCAAGGGTCACTGCTGAAGAACCTCACGTACCAAGCTAAGGTGTCGACCCTCTCTTACGAAAACCATGCAGAGCCCCTGGCTGCTTTGGAAATGGTGGAGTAAGAGGATTCGATTTGCATTTTCAACAGCTGACTGGGGCGGTACCCACCATGAACACCTGCTGGAGGCTGCCCTGCGCTGCATCCATGCTCCTTTCAGTGGTTGCGGGCCTCAATCTTCCCTTCCAGCCCCACCGTCCTCAAGGGGCGAACTGATGGTAAGTGCACCCTGCCCTTGAACCAAGCCACCCAACCCAAGCTTAGGCTAATCAGATATTCTTCCACTGGACTTTGAATCCATCATAAATGATAGCAAGGACTGAAAACAGAGATGCTTCATCCCACCGTAGAGATGACCGGGATCAAGCTCAGCTGGGACTCAACTGGAGGGGTTAACCAACGTCCCTCTGGGTAGTCAGCCTTCCTGCGGAGGGGCTGACTCCCCTAGAGCGGGTGTTCCCTGAAAATCAGGTAGAAGCTGTGGGGGCTTCCTTGGAAGTCATGCAGCATCTTTCCAGAGCATTCTGCTGGTTACAAGTGGCCTGCTGAAACTAAAGGGAGGGGAGAGAGATGCCACCTCTTGATGGGAAAATAACCGGAGAATATTGGGGAATGCCACATACTAGGTTAGTAAATCCTTTGTTTCTGGAGACTTCCTTGCCCTAGGGCCAAGGTAGTTCCTGCCAAGAGCCAGGTTCGGCACAGCAGTGGACAAGGGGATGGAAGGCAGAAGAAACGGAGAAGGTCAATTCCCAGTAAGCGCATGGTATATTGTATCATTGTTCCCAACAAACTTGATCCTACACATTCCTTCCTTTGCCATGTGCTTCTCACACTTCTGTTTAGGGCAAGTGTGCATCCCACCCACTGTCAGGCTTGGACACGTGGCTTGGCCAACAGAGTGTGAGTAGAGGTGCCATACACCACAGACACCGCTCCTGAGCAAGAGCTCTGCATGGTTGGCTTGGCCCTATTCTGTCCTGTGAAATAAGCAGAGCAATCCTCAGAGAGGAGCTATTTCCCCAGCCTAAGACCTGGACTAAGAACTCATGTGGAGCATGGCTACCATCAAACCTCAGCTTAAGTGGGAAATGACTGAGAAATTAATATTTGTGGTTCAAGTCACAGAGATTTGGCGGGTGTTTGTTATTGCAGCAAAACTGACAGATACAAGGTTCTTGAAAGAGAAAAATCTGACGTTAGCAGCAGGGCGCCTGGGTGGCTCAGTCGGTTAAGTGTCTGACTCTTGATTTGAGGTCAGGTCATGATCTCAGGGTTGTGGGATCGAGTCCCACATCGGCTCCATGCTCAGTGGGGAATCTGCTTGAGATTCTCTCTCTCCCTCTGCCCCTCCCCCCTCCCCTCAAATAATAAATTTCTTTTTAAACTATCTCAAAAAAGCACCACCTAGGCCTGGAGCAGGTGGCTGGCTGTTAAGAATCACATCACAACAGAACAAACTATCTGAGGGCAGCTCTGTTGCTGCAGACAGGAATCCACTCAAGGTTTAGTCCACCCTGAAGAAGCAGGCATTCCCACTGTCACAGACACATACAGAAAACCACTTCTGAATGAATACTCTCACTGAATCAAAACACACACACACACACGCACACACACACACACACACACACACACACGGAGAGAAGGCTCCTTATGATCCCTGGAACTCCCACCCCTGGGGTAGATGCATCAGGCACCAATCCTACCATTCTGTCTCTGTGGGAAGTGAAAAGATCTGCACCTTCAGGACACATGTTCATCAGCATGATGTGGTTAACTGAATCTTTTATTTCTTTTCATCCCTAAAAAATATGCTATCATTTCCTCGGTAACATATTCTCCAGTGTTGCCAGCCTACTTGATTATGGTATTTAAAGTAATTGGCTTAAGCTGTACATTCACTTTGATCCACTCCTGGGAATTTATCCCTAAAGAACAAGCTTTTTGCAGAAGAATGTTCATAGCGGCATTATTTAGATTGAAAAGTGTAAAAGTTAAATGTGCCACAGAAGGAGTGTTGAAGTAACTGTGATACATCAATTCAGTCAACTGTTAAGTGCTATTTAAGAGTGCTTTTGTCAATAACAAAAAAGGATCCAAATGATAAAACATTACGTGAAAAAGCAGGATATAAAATCTTATGTATACAGATGAGAAATACATAATACAAATACATCTAATCTAAACCACAGGAACATTTTTGGCAGAAAATATACTAAAAAGTAACAACACTAAGAAGATGGACTTCCTCTCCTTTTACTTTTCTGTACTTGTGCTGTACTTTGATAATGAAAAGACAGTTTCTAAAAATGCCTTCTCCAGCTACATCACTTTTAACATTTCCTTTTACTGTATCCTGGTTACAACATCGAATGCTGCTATCAAGTCTCAAGCTTGGTACAAATTAATCCAGTTTTAACTGAGCATCTCCTGTAGGTCCTGCACCGTGAAGGAGCGCAGGTGGATGCTGTTTCCTTGGGTGGGTTTCCACACTGTGGTTGGGACAATATAGTAAGCTTCTATCCATGCTCTATTATGCATGTCTCCTTCTCCAAGACTTGGAATTATTCAATTATAAGTAAGATAGAATTGGTAAAAAAAAAAAAAATAATAATAATAATAATAAAATACTACTTCCCTCCCAAAATTGTGAACATAAATAAGATAATGAGTAAAATGCTACATGTCAGTAAGATGATACTGAACATAGGTAAAATGCTGAAGATAATGTTTCTAATTTGATCTTATAGCACTTTCTTCAATAACTGGGACTTCTGGTAAAACCCACCACTTAGCACACCCTGTCTGAAGCAGAATCTTAGGGCCAAGCTCTATGGATATGAATTCTCTAGGGCAAACACCCCCTGACATGTGGGGCAGGAGTTTATGACTTTCAGAGAACTCTCGGTGACTTGTGGGCTTCTCATCAATGCTGCCTTTGACAAGTTAGAAGGACTGAAAGAGGGGGATTCTGGGAGAGAGTGGAGGAAAGTCTCGGAAAAGTCCACGGCCTGACCAGGATTGTAAAGCCTGTCAATAGTTGAGTTGGGACTCAAATCTAAATCTGAGCCCTGAAACATAGACAAGCTAGAATTTTCCTTAGGTGGATATTCTATCCATTTCTCTCTCTCTCTCTCTCTCTCTCTCTCTCTCACACACACACACACACACACACACACATACACACACATACACGTTGCACAGAGTTTTATGTCCAGAATGTTTTAACTTAAACAGTAGCACTGCTGAAGTCACTAAGTTGGGAGTGGGGCTTAGGAGTCTTGGGTTCTACATCTATCACTGCCACTAATTTAGGGAAAAATACAAAAATAGTAAAACCTTTCTAGAGCTCAGTCTCCTCATTTGAAAGCTAGCAACTTCGACTTAATTACCAAGGCCCTGACACTCTAAAAATCTAGTCTAAATGTAGCAGTGGGAATTCTGGCTCACTAAAGATTTTTATTTTAAATCAATCGGTTTGAGACACAGATTTATTTGCATAACTAAAATTTAAGTGAACAGTAGGTATTATTTACCTACTGGCAAGTTAGGAGGAAAAAAAAATACAAGTTTCACACTGAGCAATGTGCGAATTATGGGCTTCCTTTCATATATTACTCCAGAGCTGTCAGATGGCAAAAAAAGATTCGCCATGTTTTTAGCTGAATCTTACTTATCTCTGCAACTTCTTTGTGACCTATACACTCTACTATTTTGAAGGGCTGACATTTCCCAGAGTAAGAGAGAAAAAATAGTACAAAAAGAGAGTGTTTCAAAAGAAAGTGTTATTCATCCATTGAGTTGGTAAACTGGTTTTCTAAACATAAGAATGATTTTAAATTATTTGAATATTAAAATACTACAGCCTCACTCTATTATAACTTGGGAAAAGCACATTAATGATTAATCCTAAAGCCTTCGCCCGAAGGAGCTAGTTCCTATAAATTCTGCCAACTTCGAGCTACACTGCTCTCTCTTATTAGATTCACAAAACGCTAAGGCTTCCCTTTAATACACAGATCTGCACTTACATGGGCCATTGATTTGGCCCCTAAATCAGTAGTGCAAGCAGAAAACATCATCCATCCCACCATCTTAAGAGATAACGTTAGTGTTTACACATCCGTTATCATCCTGCATATCTTAGGAACGGAGAAATTAAGGAACCTAAATATAACCCGCTGTAGTGCTGAATAAATAAATACAAGGACAACTCAAAGTAAACACGGGGTGGGATCACCTCACATACTGCAGGGGGCTAGGAGGTGTAGCAGATGGTCTGGAAGCCACCCTCTATCCTCTGCGCCAGCTCAGGCTGCAGTTGCTGGCCCAGGGAACGGCCCTGTGCTCTCTGACAGGGTTCCAGCCCACGGTGGCAAGGGCTACACTTCTCAGAGGCTGGTGGCATCCATCCCCCACTATAGAAGCAGCCACAGACCACATCTTCACTGGGTTTTCCTTCCCCCCTGTCTACCTCCCTCTCCCCCCTCCTCCCTTCCCTCTCCAGTTCTGCTCCCTGGGATCATTCCTGGAATCATTGCCCCATCAACCACCTGCAGCCGGGTCCTTGGTGAGAACATGAAAGATGAACTCTGAGTCCGAGCGCACACAACCACATGAGCAAACCAAATGTGGATCCTGGACAGCAGCATCAACATTCTCCCGTTTTTGCGGATTAAATCTGCCCAGGGCCCTCAGAACTGGGCCACTCTTCCAGACTCAAACGTCCAACCAATTGGGCACAACTGTTCAAGGAATTTATCATTCCCTATTATCTTGTAAGAAACTCCCAGATCTAAAAGCAAGACTAGGAATACACCAAGGTCAATAGAAGGGAGACTTTCCCCCTTGGAATCATTGCATGTCTGCCTCTGAAAGCCACTGCCTTCCCCCTCCACTGGCGGCAGTCTTTAAGATCTGGTGTGGCACCTGACTCCGATCAGCACAGAAACCAAAGAAACAAGACGGAGGCAGAAACAAGGTGGAGGCAAAGAGACAGGAGCTTCCTGCGGCCAGATGAACACAGAGAGTCTGGCCACTAGTCCCTCCTGATGGCTGGCACTGTCCCGAATGACAGGGAGGACCTGAGGGCTCAGTCGTCTGGAAAAGCTCAATTGGGAAGGCAGGAAAGGGGAGCAGTGTGAGCAATCTCTAAAACACATGAATGTCCACCACACGGGGGCAACCACAGGGAGAAACAGGTGTGTGGAACCACGTGCCGAACGGCGTTGGGGACCACGTTTCGGCACCAAGGAGAGGCAAAGACCGTTCACATGACCGGTCCCACCCTCAGCATACTCATCTGAAAGGCAAACTCTCATGCCAGTGTAAAACAGGGGGAAGAGAGGGAAAAAAACCTTGCCATAATTTATCTAGGTACCACCTTAGAGAAGAGAGGAAGAGACCATTGTAATTTTTAAGATTCTATTTTCAAGCAATCTCTGCCCCCAACGTGGGGCCCACACTCACAACCCCAAGATCGAGAGTGGCAGGCTCCACCGACTGAGCCAGCCGGGTGCCCCAGGGAGGACGATCGTAATAAGACAGACTGTCACTTGTAGTTGATATCGCCACACATTCCCCCAAAACAGAGAATCAAAGCAATGTCCTAAAAATGACCGAATTGTCAATTTGCTAATTAAGGACGTGGACCGTTCTCATGAGGACTGATCATACAGAACTTCTGTGAAATCCATCATAATGCCTGGACTACAGGCAGCACCTGCAAGACCCCCGCTGAGCCTCCCGGCTCCCCAAGGCAGAAGGGCAGAACTCCAAGTGTGGGCTCCAGAACCAGCGTCTGGTTACACTGCAGTGTCAGCACTCACTGGCAATTTACGACCTCGGGAGAGCTCCTTAACCTCTGTCACATTTCTATTGTCTGCGTAATGGGACAGCAGTAGGAATGTTGTGAGTTAATTCATGTACAGAGTTTATTAGCACAGTGCCCGGCGCCAAGTTTAGAAAATTAAAAGTGAGTCATTTGGATGATGCACAAAATGTAACTGATCCAAATGCAAACTCCTCTCATGTTCTTGGCTCACACTCCCACGTGCCTGTGATAGGGGGCCTATAGCTCACCTCCTCAAGTCCAAAATGCCTCCTCATCTACAACCTCACTCTCCCATGACTAACCCTGTGGCCCAGTAAGGGCAGATAGTAAGCTCACCTTCAGAATCAAATTGTAACAAGCAGGTCTACCCAGAGCCACTGGCAAAGGGACCGTGCCAGGTAACCTGTTGGTCCCCAGTTGACTGTTCATCAGAATCATCTGTGGACCCTTTAAAAATTCAGACGACTGGGCTCTACCTTAAAATTTCTGACCCCAAAGTAGGGCCTAGGCAGGAGTTGTTATTTTCCAGTGTTTTGTGTTTTATTTTTACAAAGCTCTCCCGGTATTTTATGAAGCAAGAGGCTAGAGAATTTTTGGTCTACGGCACAGGTAAGTCAGTGGTTCCCAACCAGAGGGATTTTGTTCCCCAGTGGACAAGGGGACATTTAGTGGTATTTGGAGACATGTTCTACTGAAGCAACTTGGGGCAGGGGTACCACTGGCATCTAGTGACTGAAGCCCAGGGATGCTGATGAGCATCCTACTATACACAGGACAGCCCCATACAACAAAAAATTATCTGGTCCAAAATGTTAGCCATGCCAACCGTGCACATGACATGTCAGCATGTGAACCCTGCTCCATGTCCTTTTCAGGGTGTGGCATTCTCTTGGTGGTGCCCAGGGAACAGACACCGGCTTCCCAATTTCATCAATGGGGCCAACCCACAGAGCCAAGAGAACCAAACTGGGTAGCATACGTTGGACTGATGAGGAATAGTTTTGAAAGAGCAGTGATGAGTTCACACAAAACACCATAACCTCTGTGCACAAAAGGGCGAACGTAAATGTCTTTTAGGAAGAACACACCAGCAATCCTGACACTGGAGACATGTCAGATGACAGAGGTGCTCCTTCTGACCAGTGGGTCCCAGCCCTGCATGATGAAGAACACCTACTAAGTGGGAGGCACTGGGGAGAGGCTTTGTCTACACTACCCCATTCACTGCTCACAACTGTCCGTTAAGACAGCTATTATCGACCACCAGGAGCAGTTGAGCAAACCAAGTTTCCAAGAGTTTAAGGAGCGTGTTTAAGGCTGCCAAGCTGGGCGGTGGATCTCATCCATCTATAGGACTAGAAGTTCATGCTGAGGCCACCCAGCATCCTGCTTCTCATCTCGTTCTGCATCTTTGTCCCTCCAAAGCATGACTTAAGGCACCTATTACACCTTACACACCACGGCCCCACCCTGGATCTGTGGAAAGATTCTGGAGAGGGTGGGCACAGATTCTGGGGGCTTTTGAAGCTTCCCCAAGGACTCCTGAGCACCCTTGAGTCTGAGAACCGGACATTCCTTTGATGGGCTTTGTTTGTCTGAGCATCTTACCAAGACTGGTTATTGGGGCTTTTTTCCTACAGAAGGCAGAGACTGACTGTTGATAAAGCCCACCACCCAATTCCCCTGAAGAGAAAAGAAAACAAAAAATGCTGGCTCAATGGATCAGAGAGAAAAGAAATATTTGAATTTGCATCCCTTTATAGCTAGTTCCAATGAGAAGAAATGAGTATCACCTAAGCAGTTTGGTCTTGTAAACCATTCCGTCACTAACAGTATCTGAAGGGCCAACATGTTGGGGTTTTGTGGATTCATGGATTGGATAATTTGCTCCCCAAAAATCCCACAATGGGGGCACATTTGTAAATCATCCACTGTGCCTCTGTGCAGGCCTCAGATCTAACAGAGACTTTATCAACTGGGACCCTTATTTTGCCAACAAGAGAAACAGTCTTGTAGGGACAAGTTGCCAGCCACATGGGGCGAATGATTATGGGAACAACAAAAAGGAAAGTCATGTATTATTCCCACCGTAATATTCTACTGCCTTATCTAAGGCTCATTACAATTTGCCCTATTGCTCTAAGTACCCTGTTTTACTCTAATTTGCCTGCCCAGTAATTATGAATTAAGGTAACCTGTCACTGTTTTTTTTTTTTTTTTTAAAACAAAGGGGAAGGAGAGATCAGATTCCATACGTGTTGAAAGAGAAATGCTGTGTGGCTCTGAGCAGCCCTGGCAATGCCCACTCCTTTCCTAATTACCAGCCCATTGGCTTCCTGACAGATGGAAAAGAATGACACCGCCCCTCACAGAGCTTATATAATGAGGCCCTTGGTAATCACAACTTGACATTCAAGCTGCACCATTAATGCTAGAGGTGGTTCAGCCAAATTAGAGAATTAGGGTCTGTGAATGAAGACTGACACATGTGTACATAGTAATTTTTTTAATCATTAACATGCTTTGTGAAAAAAGGCTTCCAATTCAAAATCATGAAACACATATGTAATTTGTACCCCTCACTGACTTAATAGCTTGTCAATGGGTGTGGAGGTGGGGGTTTGGAGTGTGCATGCTATCAATGAACTATGACATCACAGAATAAAAACATCACCAGAGGTCAATTAAGAGAATTATTCATGGACTTGTTAAAAGGTCACATGCCAAAAACTTCACTTAACAGAAAGGAGCTGAGGTGTGGCATTCAATTTTTTTTTTTTAACTCAGAGATCATTGCAAATGGGGACAAGCAAAATCTCACTTATAAATAAAGCTGTGACTAATGTCTTTCAAATCCCAATATTGAGAAAATTACTAGGGCACTTCTGCACCCCCTCTCAAACCCCCCCAACTTCTCAGGCACCTATTGTCACCACTATCCTGCCGCCTTCCTCTGCCTTAGGCCAAGAAGCAGATATGTAATTCATCTTGGTAATGATGAATCGTGTGGCCTCTTCCAGGCACTTAGTGGACCTGTACGGATAAACAGTTCTTCCCATGTGCAAAGGAATAAAGGTTCCATTAACAGAGAAATGTGAGGGTGCCTGGGTGCTCAGTCGTTAAGCGTCTGCCTTTGGCTCAGGTCATGATCCCAGGGTCCTGGGATTGAGTCCCACATCGGGCTCCCTGCTCGGCGGGAAGCCTGCTTCTCCCTCACCCACTCCCCCTGCTTGTGTTCCTGCTCTCGCTATCTCTCTCTCTCTGTCAAATAAATAAATAAAATCTTTTAAAAAGCAAAAACAAAAACAAAAAACAGAGAAATGTGAAGAAGGCGGGGGAAGGACCCTTGATTCCAGCCTAAGTCATATTACTCCAGTGGCTTGCAACCACGTAACCCACCACCACCCTGGGGAGACATTTGGCACTGTCCGGAGACATTTTTGGTTGTCACAACTGGACAGACGGTGCAAGTAGTGTCTAGTGAGTAGAGGCCAGGGATGCTGCTAAATATTCCACGATGCACAGGACAGCCCTGCAGCAAATCATTATCCAGCTCAACATGCCAACAGAGCTAATGTTGAGACACCCTGTTCTACTCCATAGTTTAGAGCCTCAGAACCCAAGTGTGGCTCACTGGCCAGCAGCACTGACATCATCTGGGAGCTCGTTAGACTCTCGAGTCCTTCTCCAGCCCTCCTGAACCAGAATCTGCATTTCAACCTCCCAGAATGATTTTAAGTGCATTAAAATTTGAGCCACACTCACTTAGAACAATGGTTCTCAAAGTTGACTGCTCACTGGAATCACATGGGTAGCTTGATGAGCATCAAGAGTTTTAAAAGCGCCTCCGATGATTCTCATGTGTAGCAAATGTAAGAATCACTGTCTTCGAATATGTTAATCAGTGCTGCTCAAAGTGTGATCTCCGGACCCGCAACATCAGCACCACCTGGTACCTTGTTAGAAATGCAAATTCCGGGCTTTATTCCATCCCTCCTGATCAGACCCTCTGGGGTGGGCCCACCAGTGTGTGCTCTGACAAGTCCTCACAGGATCGTGGGGGCCCTGAGTCTGAGCAGCACTGCATTAAATAATGTGCCCCCAGCCACCTAGCAGTTTTTTATCATTTTGAACTTTATCACTGTGTTCTTCCACTCATTACAAAATCAGTCCCTGAGCAGCATTGTGGGGGCCCTAGTTTCCTTTGCTGTGGCCCTGTAGATACTGTATGAAGGTGTGCCCAATAGAAGAGATGGTCTGCTTCTGAGACTGACCTCTGGGTTAAAGGCGCAAGTGTACACAGTTTGGAACCACTCAAAGGAATGTGGACCTCTAAGTCTACATTTGGGGAAAATCGCACTGAAGCTGCACGTGCCACCTGCGCCTGCCCCACACACCGGACAGCAAGGTGGACACCACTTGTGAAACACTCCCGAGCCTGCCCTGGCTCCTGGTTGGACTTCACGGGGCATCTCCCCGACTCAGTCTTCCAGACCGGGAGTGTGTGTGGAATCCAGAAAAGCTTTCCAGAGGAGGGCGTGTCTTTCAGGGCAGTAAGGTGAAGAGAAGTGGAGTGATGAGCCAACAGGAAGGAGAACTTCATGAGAACAAGTAGGTAGGAAAGCTGCAGGCATGAATACAGCACAACAAATCCATCCACCAGGCTAGAGAAAGGGATTCCTGCAGAGAAAAAAACTGGAGAGATGGTTTGGGCCAGGTCTGGGATGTCCCCCATGTGGGACTGCTTCCGGCGCCAACTACAGTTCTGGGCATCAACCTTTCATCCGTTTCAAAGCTCGATTTGCTTAGCCTACAGTTAGTCAAAAACCATGGCTACTTTCACTCTTCACATTGAGCACTATCTGTTCTGATGCCAGTACAGAAGAAAGCCATTTTCCCTGGCTTAGTGAAAGAAAGGGACATTTCAGTATCATTTTGCATGACGATGGAATTTTATAAAGTTACCCGATTTGTAAAATATTTTAAGGAAAATAATTATCCATGGCAAGCATCTCTGAGAGAGGAGCTTAATTAAAATCCACTGTACGACTTTGCTAGACAAATCGACTGCCTGACATGAGCCGTTATGCAGTTAATAAAATCACTATATCTAAAACCAGAGCTAACATTACTTAAGACACAGTGGTGAAAATAGTCCAGCAATGCAGTGGGCTGATAGGTCCTTTAGGAAATCAATTCCAAATGTTATCGTTGCTACAGTTCCATCTAGTTTTGTCCCAATTGAGCCATTATAATTTATTTTAAGAAGGACATGGTTAATACTCATCTTCCACGCCTTGCCTTTTACCAACCCCAATCAAATTTTCACTGGGAAAGCTAATGATAAAAGCTTATATAAAATGCCGCTATGAGACAGCAAGGTGCAGTGTGTGTACTGGTAGAGACAGATGAACAGATGAAGTTTCCCATCATTCATGGTGTAAGCCCTGACCCTTGAACTACATCCTATAAAAACGCCTCACCTCAAAACAAAGAGGGGGCAAATAACTCATTTTCTAGCAAGCGAATAATTGACTCCAGTAAGTCTATCTCCTATGTTCCTCACCACCTTTCCAATCACAGACTATTTTTCAGACATGACTACAGATCTTTCTTGACTTATGATGGGGTTATGTCCTGTTAACACATTATAAGTTGAAAGTATCTTAAGTGGAAAGTGCATTTAATACGCTTAACCTACTGAACATCACAGCCTACTTGAAGCATGCTCAGAACGCTTACCTTAGCAAAATCACCTAATGCAAAGCCTGTTTTATAGTAAAGTGTTGACTCTCTCATGTAACTATGATCGCTGTACTGAATGTGAAAATCAGAATGGCTGGACGCTTACAGAGTGTGCTTATAAGTTTATCAGTTGTTTGTCCTCATGATCACACAGCCGACTGGGAGCTGCCACGGCCCAGCACCACGAGGGAGCGTCATAGTGCACATCACTAGCCCGGGAAAAGATGTAAATTCAAAATCAAAGTGTGGTTTCTATTGAATGAGTACTGCTTTCCCACCACCATGAAGTCGAAAACTCCTAAGTGGGGGACTGTCTTCAACATAACTAGAAACAAATCTCACCTTGGTAATTAATTCATCATCACCTCACTTCCATCCCTTCCTTCTCACTTCCGCTGGCTCCTCCACACATCTCTGTACATGATGTATGCGCATGTACGTGTGTGTCTACGTGTGTGTGAGCACCCGGGTGTGTGTTATACAGAAGGACAGAGACAGACAAGGAGGGAGGGAAGGAGGAAGGAGGAAAAAACGAAGGGGAAAGAACTTTCAGAAGTTTGTAAAGAAGCTTTAGAAGGACTTCAGAGAAATCACAGAAAATGCCCCAGAGGGAAATGCAACAAATTCATAACATTTGCAGAGGATACTTGCCAAAAAAAGTCCAAGAGTCCCAAAATCCTGCTCTAATACAGCTCGAGGTTGGGGAGTGAAGGGGAGGAGCAAGTATGAAAGGAAGTTTTCAAAGTATAAGAGCTTTATCATTCCCAGAGAAGTGTATGGCAAGGAGACCACCATCTCAGGGGCCTTCCCATTCCTGATCTTCCAGTGTTCTGGGCAAGGTTACTGCTGTTACCTCTCCTAACCTCGGGACTCGTTCTGGTCCCAGCTGAAACCAGGAACACTGGGGCTTGGAAAATGGCAAGACAGAAAGAAAGAAAAGCCCATAAATAAATCATCATGACAGTATGGGAAACTCAGATGAGGTGAAATTTAAGAAAATACTCAATTTAGTCAAAGTCACAATCAAAACAACAGTGCAAACATCTATGTTAGACATAGGTCCAAAATGGGCTGAGCTTGGAAAAACATCTTTTTGATATTTAAGACAGAAAAATGGAAATCTTTTCAAGTGCCATTTGGAGCACAATTCTCAGGTAAGCTACAAGCCAAGAAAAATGGTCAACGTTAGAAGACAAAGAAAAGCCAAAAAAGCACCACTTCCTCTTCATTTCTTTCTCCTGGCCTTCCAACCAGGCAAGGCACAGAAAATAAAAGTTGTTAAGAGGACACGAAAGTTCAACAGGAGAGACTTGAGTAGAAGCCCCTGGTCTCTAACAAGACCCGGGTCCCAAACCTCACTGTCCCAAATACAAAAGATCATTCAATGTTATTGTGCAGAATCTGCCAGGAGTCTTTGAAAAAGAATCATGGCAAAGAGGGAACAATACTTAAAGTCTAGAAACAGGTTTCAATATTTTTAAATAGATCTTAGAAATTAAAGCTTAATAAGAGCTTTACTTCAAACTCTTAGATGACTTAATTCAACATATTACAAACATTCCAAAATGAACAAGATTTTGTCCAACTCACCCAGCTTCTCCAAGAATAAATCACACTGGCCTAACTTCATTTCCTTTATAGATGACTTTACCGCCCTAGTGAACCAGGATATTGCCTTGGCTTGTACATTCTGATTTTATGAAGGCATTTGTTAAAAGTTTGTCACAACATTCTCACAAACAAGATGGAGAAATGAGGATACAGTTAGGTGAACTAAACTACGGTTTAACAGCCTCTCCAGAAATTTTTATTAGTCAAACACAATCAATTTGGAATGAGGTCCTGAGGGTCCTGTTTTAAAGAAAAAAGAATTTTGAAATTTAAACAAAGTTGTAATGGACATCACTTTGCCTCTTATTTGCAAAAACAAAAATGTAATGAAAATATGTACCCTATTAGTTGGAATATAAATTGTCACAATCTTCTCAGAGGACACCTTAATAATACAGATCACACCTCTGACTAGCAATTCCGTCTTAAGGAATTTTCTTCCTAAAAAAGTAATCAGACACATGCAAGAATGTACAAGGTTCTTCGCTGCTATGTTACAATGAAGAGAAAACAAACAAGTATTTAATGAAAGGGGAATAGTTAATAATGGTGCATCCATAAGATGCAATATTACCAGACACTTAAATGAAGTCCATCAAGATTCTTTAATGACAGAGAAAAGCTCACTCTAGGAAGTTAAGTGGGGGAGAAAGTAGGATATACAACAAAAACACTGAACATTAACTCAATTTTGTAAAAATGCACTTAAACCTGTGCATAGGCATTAAAGAGATGGAAAGAAAATTAACCACTGTCTCTGCGTGGTGGGATGAGAGGTGATTTTGATTTACAAACTTTGAGATTTTCCAATTTTAAATCTTTTTTTTTTTAAGATTTTATTTATTTATTTGACAGAGAGAGACACAGCGAGAGAGGGAACACAAGCAGGGGGAGTGGGAGAGGGAGAAGCAGGCTTCCCGATGCGGGGCTCGATCCCAGGACCCTGGGATCATGACCTGAGCTGAAGGCAGACGCTTAACGACTGAGCCACCCAGTCGCCCTGAGATTTTCCAATTTCAAAATAATGAATATGTATTAATGTAAAATCATTAACTGTTATTCAGATTTTTTTTTACTTGGTTTTCAAAAATCATAAAAAAGAAAGTAATGAGTATGCAAGCCAGAGCTGATGGGCCAGCACTCAGGTTGTAACAGCAATGTAACAGGGAGGGTTTCTACACAGGAGCCCCAAAGCCACGTCCAATCTGGAGGCGAGTCCAGGCCTTCATGGGAAAATTCTACTCATGCCAGTTAGGAAGCCCTATATCCTCGTATGAGTCTCATATTGAAAGTAAGATATATGTAGGGGGCTGGAGGAGGGGTGGCCCCCCCCACCCTTCCCCCTTTCAAGTTCCTTCTATCAAAGTCCCCATTTCTACAACAACTTCATTGTGAATGCACTCTGACTTTACTCTTTTACAGGCGGTTAGGAGAAAAAAAGTTGGACTTCCCAACACGAAATGGGCCCCCATGAAATCCCGCAAAAAAGCCTTCCTCAGTAATCTACCCAAATCATTTTCATTCAATAAGAAGAAAAAAATCATGACTTACATGACTTGAGGCTTTTAACTCAATAACATATGCCATCTTTGGAACTAAATCTAATAACCTGGGCCCCCCATGGAGGGGGGGAATAAATCAAAGTAATTATTTCTGGAAAGTAGCTGATGTGCAAATATATTTTCTTCCACAATAAAATGCCCCCCCCACACACACACACCCTTCCTTTGAAATGAGCCAATCAAATATTACAAAGCTTAGGATGCAAAGAGAAATCAATTTACGTACTTTCCTACATTTCTTCAACTATGCTTTAATGCTTCCTGGCCTCCACTCCAACAACTTTATTGGCTTATATCAGTCTGGTTTTGATGCAGAAGAGGGGGTAAGGAGGTTTGCATTTGTTCTGCTTTGCCATTAAAATCCCCCTTTTGAAACGCCACTGAGGGGCTCCTGGGTGGCTCAGTCATTAAGCGTCTGCCTTCAGCTCAGGTCATGATCCCAGGGTCCTGGGATCAAGCCCCTCATCGGGCTCCCTGCTCTGGGGGAGGCCTGCTTCTCCCTCTCCCACTAGCCCCGTTTGTGTTCCCTCTCTCGCTGTCTCTCTGTCAAGTAAATAAATAAAATTAAAAAAAAAAAAAAGGCCACGGAAATGTTGGATGTTGGCTAATAGGCTAGACCTAAACCCGGAGAGCTGCTGATGGAGATGCCCACCTCCCCTGCCCTGGGGACAGGTCAGCGGACAGAGACTGAGCACGGTAAGGCCAAGCAGACCCGAGCCCCATGCCCAAACAACACACCGCTGATCTCAAGCGCTGTGCAAGTCCTCCCTCCCCCAACATTTTGATAAGGCCAGGCTTCTGGGACGGCCAGAGAGATTGTGTGGAACAGCACATGCAGAAAGTAACTCCCAAGTCCTTTCTTTATCCCAAGGCCGTTCATGAGACAAACCCTCCTCCCTGAGCGCCTTTGCTTTGAATAAGATGTGATATTTGCACAACGTCGATTCAATAATAAAGAAATGTGTCCTGCCTTGGTCCCGACCATGTTTGCCACTGCCTTCAACGATCACATTTCTGGAAACGCAGAATCGCAGGTTAATTATGCAAAGGGCAGACCCAGCTTTTGCCTCCCCATTGTTTGCAAGCCTGTCCCTGGCTTTAGTTATCATGATCTTCGGGAAAGCAATCTCAGCCAGACCTGCAGCTGTGCCCACACAGTGAAGGGCGCTTGGGGAATACTGCCGGCTTGCCGTGCATATAAAAGAGGTGAGCTTACCCTTCCCTGCATATGTTCCTCATTCTCCCATGCATTTGGGGCTGGCAGCATGTCCAATTACAGTGGCCACGCCACGAACAACCAAGATTACAGATCGGTGGCAAACAACAGCCCCACCATACTGGGGGTACTGATAGGTCTCCCGTGTTAAGGCACGCTCTTGCCAACAAACCAGCTTTCACCCTCATTCAGAATACGGATTGAGCTAGGATGCACTAAGGGACTGTTAAAATCACAGTGTAGTTGTCTCGTCTTTCAGAAAAAAGTACCCCGTATTTCAGACACAGGGCCTAGAGGAACACACAAAGAGGTGTGCATAGATTCAACCACAAGCAGCAGTGGTAACACAGCTTAAAACAGCAAAAGCTGGAACCACTCAGGGCTCCTAACAGGAGACTGCAAAATAAATTATGGTATAGCCAACAGCAGAACTCCATGAGGCCCTCAAAAAGAATGAGTTATATACACAGGCAGGAGATTTTTAAATGTCCTCGGTTTTGTATTAGGAGGAAAAAAGCAGGTTCCAAAACAATATGAACAAAAAGATCCTATTGTCCTTGACACCTAGTGATGTATGTATCTAAAGCATATGGGTGTGTACGATATTTTATTTACATAGAAACTATTCTGGAAGCCCCTGCACCAAACTAGTCATTGTGATGATCTTTCACTGGGGAGACAGGAAAGAATGAGAGTAAGTATGAATGAGAGAGAAAAGGTTCAGTTTAAACTTAGTTAATTTAAATGTATAGTTCTGCAAATATGCACCACAATGACAGCCAGTGAAATGAATAAAAATATTTTCATTTTTTAAAGAAATGACACAGGGCCTCACACGAACAAGAATGGCAGAATTCCCTTATGACAAACCACCTGAGTTCTCTGACATTAATTACATTATCAGATCACCTCACCCCCAGCTTAATGACTTGCCCATGGCTTCCCACTGCTCATATAATCCAAATCCCTCCCGAGGGTCCCCAAGCCCTGGCCCCTCACTAACTGGGTCCAGCCACAGGAACCTATTTTTTCAACCCCCAAACACACCAAGCTGGTTCTCACCTTCGGGCCTTTGTTTATACCAACCCCTCCGTCCAGGGATGCCTTTCCTCCAGGCTCCTTCCTGCCATCTGCAGTATCAGTTCAAGGACCTTCCCTGGCACCCAGCCCCAGAGGACCCCTCCCCACACTCTCGGTCCCATTGGCCTGGAAGATCTTCATAGCTCTCTCTTCCCTCTGCATTGACATTACGGGCCATCTTCTCCTTTTGGGCCCATGAGTGCAGAAGCTGGTCTCAAGAAGAAGTACTTGGCACACTGTGGGCTCTCAGTAACTCACTGTCCAACCATGAGTACACATCACAGCTGGGTGTTAGAAAACGCATCTCCTGACAGGAATCTGAGCAGCAAAACTGGACTTGCTCAAAATACATCTTGCCTTCTCACATAGGAAACAAAATGCACACCACCAGGACACCTCTCTGACCACAAACCAGATCCCTAGATCATCATTCCCCAGCCAGAAATGCAGACTACCTGAAGAATTCAAAATGAGGACAAGGTTTAGATATGGTGCGATTTCATGGAGGCCCGTCAAGAATGATTTATCCGTGAATCCTCACCATGCTTGGTCAAGGCAGGAAAGGAAGTTTTTCCATGACCACCTTTCCTGAGCCGTCCATCCCAACAGTCAAACGAGCCCTGAGGAAGAGCAGGCACTTAGCCAGGTTGGTCTTAACCAGAGCCAGCAATATAGCTTGCTCAAAAGAGCAGTAAAGGAGGGTACTGAGACACAGGGGCCTAAATAGGTCATTTTTCAAACTTCTGTCTGTTCTCTCAGACAGGACTTGTCAGCTGACTCTTTTCTTTGTACCGCTGCTATTGTTTCAAGAGACTCAATTTCAGACTCCAACACATGCCTTCATATTCTGGAAGAATTGCACCTCTGATAGTCTGGTTTTCCCAGGACGTCAGCCTCAGTCGCCTTGGGAGAGAGGGAGAATCTGAAATTTAAAAGCAGTTAAGGTCAGCGTACGGTGTATTTTCAGGGTACTTCCATGCCACTGACCTAGCTGTTATTTAGGTTTTCTGATTGAAAACACACACACAGAAAAAGGAAAAGATTTCTTGGCTGAAAATGCCAAGGAACAAATTCTGGTGGGTGCCGACACCCACACTAAACAATCCCTTTGCGGCAACAAACACAAGAGCAAATAGAGAAACAGGGCCATTCCACCTGTCCTCACAGTCGCCCTAGGAAAGCTCCAGAGAGCAAGGGTTTAACCCTCCCATTTAAAGTTTGGAGCAACGTTCCGGCCCAATACTCAAGCCCTCTCGGGGAATTTCCCCTCTGCTGGCCTGTAGTTAAGAATTTAAGTTAATGGAAGGGGATGAATGGGGAGCTGCTATATCAGTGGGCATTAATTTTCCATCACGCAAGATGAACAAGTTCGAGAGATCCGCTGTACCACACTGTGGTCATAGCAACACTGTTGTATTGTACACTTAAACATTTGCTAGGGTGGCTCTGACATCATGTGTTTTTACTATGATAAAATCAAGAATTTTTAAAGAATTTAAGTCAACTTAATTGGTTTTAGGAATATATATTACTTTTATACGTATAGTTTTATATTTACTTATTATATACCATGTATATATGTGCGTACACACACACGCGCATGCACACACACACACACACACACACACACACTTTTCAACTCTTCAAAACATGTTCTCTTTTGATTCTTTTCCTGATACCTCCAAGGCAGGTAAGACAGCAATTTTAATCTTACCCTACCAGATGAGGAAATGAAAGCAAAGGATAGTTACACTATGTGCAGCAGAAACAGACCTAAAATGTGGGTTTTTTGCCTCTTAAGTTGGGGCTAAAGTGTGGGGCTGTTCACAGCTGTTCTCTCCTGAGTCTTCTTACTTCTGAGCCCACCATCACACCTGACATCAGCATACAATGAATCCATGGAGCTTCTCACCTGGGCAGGACCAACACACTACAGCCCTGAAATGAAGGCAACCCCAGGCTTTGGAGTCCAGCGGGGCTTGGTGCAAATCACCAGCATGAATCCCAGGTCTACAACTCTGGGCAAGTCACTGTACCTCTCTGGTATCCATGTCCTCATCTATAAAATTGAGGTAGTGACATGTGTATCTCATTGGATTGTTCTGAGGATTAAATGAGAGGAAGCAGAGAAAGTACTGAGCACAGTCCCGAAAGCATGGTAAGTAAATCAGTAGTTAAGAATGGCCTAAAAGTTTAACTTTTAGATCAAAACCCATCAGATCAGAACAGGAATTCTACAAAAACCCCTCGGCTCCATACCAGACCATAAAATCCACAGCTCCATGTCTAGGGCCTACAGGTAGTCCAAAAATATGCGATGAAAAAAAGAAAAGGAAGCCTCCATTGCTAGCAGATGCTGATAGTGTTTCTCCCCACAGGCAGAAAAATTAAGAAAACCATTTGGATCCCCAGACAATGTTCTTCTGATGGCCATACTATGCATCCACTAATCAACTGGCATCCGGTTTTTACAGGTCAGTTCGATGAGCTTGATTAATCTTAGTCCCCAGTCTTTGTGCCATTAAAACTAAAATTCAGTCTGTAAGGCCCTAAGCCAGACTCTGCAGAGCCATCAGGAGCCAGAAGGACATCGTCAGTGGGGTAAAGGGCCTCTGGAGGGAAGCTTCCTCCAGACACCAGCTACTTCACTAGCAGGGGTAATGTAACTTCTGAAGAGTCTATGGGAATCGAGACAAAGAAACAAACCAGGGAAAAGACTGGCGACTTTTCAAAAGCATAAGAACCCTCAAATATAAATCAAAACCACAAGGAGATAACACTCATACCCACTAGGATGGCTAGAATCAAAAAGGCAGGTAACACCAGGTGCTGATGAGGATGTGGAGAAATTGGAACCCTCATACACTGCTGGTAGCAATGTAAAATGGTGCGGCCACTTTGGAAAACAGTTTGACAATTCTTCAAATGTTAGCTATATAGTTACCATCTAACTCAGCAATTTCACTCCTAGGTATGAAGCCAAAAGAAATCAGAACCTATTTCCATCAAACACTTGTGCACGAATGTTTACAGCAGCATTATTCCTAAGAGCCCCAAATGAAACCACCCAATGTCCATCAACTAATGAATGGATTGACCAAATGTGGGACATGCAGACAATGGAATATCATCCAGCAGTAAAAAGACAGGAAATACTGATCCACGTTACAGTGTGCAGAAAGGCAGGAAACATTATGCTAACTCAAAGACTAAGCGAAGGAAGAAACTTTGTGTCTGCGGAGCCACAGACAAGGAGCACACGGTATACGAATCCACTTATATGAAAGGTCCAGAGTAGGCTCAACTACACAGACCGACAGATGAGGGATTGCCTAGGACCAGAAGGGGGGAAAGGCAAGTTAGAAGGAGTTGGAGTGGTGGAAGCTCAAAGGAGTGGGACCTCTCTTCATGGTGATAAAAATGTTCTCACGAAACTGATTGTGGTAATACATGCACAATGCTATGAATAACTTAAAAGCCATTGACTTGTACACTTTAAATGCATGAACTGCAGGCTATGTGAATTATATTTTAATAAAGTCATTTTTTAAGACATACTTTTTTTTTTTGCCTGGAAAGCCTACTTTTAAAAATAACCCCCATGGGGCGCCTAGGTGGCTCAGTCGTTAAGCGTCTGCCTTCAGCTCAGGTCGAGGTCCCAGAGTCCTGGGATCGAGCCCCACATCGGGCTCCCTGCTCAGTGGGGAGCCTGCTTCTCGCTCTCCCACTCCCCCTGCTTGTGTTCCCTCTCTCACTGTGTCTCTCTCTGTCAGACAAATAAATTTTTTAAAAATCTTAAAAAAAAAAAAAATAACCCCCATTAGGGGCGCCTAGGTGGCTCAGTCGGTTGAGCATCCGACTCTTGATTTCAGTTCAGGTCTTGATCTCAGGGTTGTGAGTTCCAGTCCCACGCTGGGCTCTGCGCTGGGCACGGAGCCTACTTTAAAAAAAAAATAATAATCCCCATTTATGGGATACCTACTATTCGTCAAACACTATGCCAGGCAACTTACCTATGTCATTTGTTTCTCATAACAATTTTTGAGGTAGGTAGAAGCTACTCCAAAAACAAACAACTCAAATATTCCTCCGGATGCCTTCTATTTAGTGATATGAGTAACCCAAATCATGATGTGGAAAGATGCTGGTAAAGCCCATGCATGAACAAATACAAACTCAAAGGTTCCAACTGTTTAGAGAAAGACAGGAGATGGGGAGGGAAAAAAAATCACCAGCTTCCATTTGGTGGAATTTCATAGACTTCCCTGCCCAGGGAAGGCTGCATGCACTGTGGCAGGTCCCTTCAGAAGAGAAGTAATCATATGTAAAAGCACCCGGTGGTGCTGACGCTGAGTATAACAGCGCCCAGTAGGATGATCACAGGAAGGCAGTATAAACATAGAGGAGATGAGAGCTTTATTCCTTGTTCCCAGACCGGCTGGCTTTTTATATTCTCCCAGAGGGAACAAGTATGCTTGGCAGGGTTACCAAAATAACATATGCACCTTGTAAAATATTTTTCTGAAAATGCAAGAAGTATAAAGAAGAAAGTAGTCATCAGCCATAACCAGCATTGACAGTTGGTGTCGATCACTCGTCAATGGCAAGTACTAAGCAAAATTAAACTGAGTTTGAATTATCCAACAGCTAACGTACAGGACAAGCTCTGGCGACCGAAAGGAGAAGAAATGTGCCATGAAAACTCTGACCCTAGAACTTCAAATACAACTGGAGAAACCGAGCCCATGGAGTCATCCTCTGAAAATAGGCCCACTCAGAGAAGGCAAAAAGCCTGCCAAAATCCCACCGCCAGAGGCGGTCACAAAAAGAGAAGCACCCTCTTCTTAGCCGTCCATCGGAAACCTCGCCACTTCAAGGAGGGCTCCTGAGCTAAGTCTGTTCACCACAAAGCACAAGCAGCGGCATGGAAGGGGGAGGAATGACAAATATGGGGACTTCTCAGGCTCAGGTTTCCAAAGGGTGACCACACTCAAGGTGAAGGGGCCCCATTCACAGTTTTGGGTCCTGGTGTTGTTAGGGACAGAACCCTCTCCACTCATCACATGCCTTGTTCTGGCAGCAGGTGCCAAAGGAGAGGCCACAGACCTGGACAAAGATGTGCTCCTAGTCCTTCATAGCAAACCCACAGAGCCCTCAGCCCAGGATCCAGCAGGCCCTATGCAGCTACCAGCTTGGCCTGAAAACAAGAACCAAAGTTTCAGGGAGCATGGAGGAAGTCCAGGCTGCAGCCAAGACAAATGATCTCCATTTGCAAGGCCTTTGAGACACAGGAGAGCTGCAGAACTTGTCACGGCGGCCCTTCGCCAAGGGACCAAGACATGAACAACTGCTCCTGGGAATGCCGCCCCACAGGCAACCCTAGCAGTTATGTGTGTCCGACCAACAGCCAACCATTTCCCCACCTTCCAGGGTCAGAACCAAAACTCAGGACCACATTTTCAGTCGTATCTTTTTATAATAAGATTTTATACATTTTTGTGGATCCATACCACTTTCCTTCTCCCTCCAATTAAATCAGGGTTGCAGCAAATGCTAAGAAAGGGCATTTCCAGGAGGAGGGGGTGGGGGTGGGGGAGGCTGGAATGAAAAACCAGTAAAACAAAGACACACAAATGATCACTTAAAGAGGCAACGTTGCATAAAGGTTATATGAGCAAATTTCAGAGCAAGATGTAGGTTCAAACTCCAACTGAATCCATTACTAGCCCTGAGCCTTCAGAAATACTGTTTATCTTCCCTACCAGCTGTCGAATAATACCTCTACCTAATGCAGAGTCCAGCATGATACCTGGCACAAAGCAGGTGCTCAGTAAATACTTATTATCACCTTAACAGAAGCTACCAAATCTTCACATAAGATGAAGGGCTTCTGCAATTCAATCTTTCCTTCTGCAACTCTTTAAATGAGCACTCTAGTAATTGCCAGGTGTTTTCCTAGGGAATGGGGGTAAAAAGACTGAGACACTTAGGGAATCCCCTTACCCTTGTGAGCTTAAAGTCCTCTGAGGGCAACAGACGGTCAACAAATGTGCCAATACAGAAATTAAGGTAGGTATTTAGATCTACGAAGGAAAAAAACCATGGCACTGCAAGAAAGAATATGACAGGGGAGGGTGGGGATGGGGTGGGGGTGGGGAGCAAAGCAGGGAGGATCTGGTCAGCTATTAAGTTGTACTTTCTTTGTCACCTAAGTTCTATAGCCAGAGTCTGGGAAATGTTTCAAAAAGGAAAACAAAAGGCTCCTCATTCCCGTCTGAAATTCTGGCAACCCAGTTTCCAAAAGAATTACAAACACCAAAAAGGCATCTGAGAGTATGCTCAGACTGATAACTAAACAAATGCATGTTAACGTGGAGAATTCAATTTTCCACCTGGACAAATAGCTAAGATCAGAAAGAATTTTAACACTTAGTACCGGCCACGGTAAGTCAACAGACATCCTCACCTCTACCAAGGGGGATGGAAATTAGTAGGACCTTGTTGGAGCACAGTTTGACCCTGGGCATCGAAATTATAGGTTAGCATATTCTTTGACCCAGACTTCTAGTAATTTATCCAGAAGAAATAAGAAGATAAGCATTACAAGCATTAAAATACGAACGTGTAAGGACAGTTATTTCAGGACATTTCTAGCCCCGAGACACTGGAAACAATCTACATCTTCATTGGAAAATTACTTCACAAAATATGCTAAATCCACACACACAATACTGCCTAGCTATCAAAAAATAACATACCTCTATCCAAAGATGGGAAAATGTTCAATATGTAAGTAGAGAAAAACCGGTTTGCAGAAGGGTATATATAGATGATCTCTATTTATGTAGGAAAAAATTGTATACGTAACCGTGCATATGCATGCACACGAACACAATACACATCAAAACGTTAACTCCGGTTATCCCTGGAAGGCCCTCTAGCAACTGCTGTATTCTTTGTTGTTGTTGGTTGTTTTTTTGGGTTTTTGTTGTTATTGTTGTTGTTTTTTGAGAGCGGGCGTGTGCATGGACGGGGTGGGTAGGGGGCAGAAAGAAAGAGAGGGAGAGAGAATCTTAAGAGAATCTTAATCTTAAGCCCCAAGGCAGGGCTCAATCTCACGACACTGAGATCATGACCTAAGCCGAAATCCAGAGTCAGACGCCTAACTGACTGAGCCACCCAGGCGCTCCTTGCTATATTCTTTGTACCTCTATGAATTACCTTAGCTGTTTACAATAATCATATATTACTTTGTCTTGCCCCACACAAATGAGATTTCTTTTAGGGGTGGGTAAGGAAACGATATCAGAAAATCAAGCAATAATCTTTTATCACCTCACTACACTATCACCCCATGTCCCTAGGTCAAAAGCAAGTTTTTCAATATGCCAGAGCATGTGCTTGGGTTTTAAAATTTTTTCCTTGCAAATTCTTTTATTCTACACTGTTCCAAAGCAATTAAATAATAGAGTAATTTCAAACTATCCTAGTATGACTAGTGAAAAAACATTTTCAAAACTCCAGGGATGGAAAATAAATGATCTAACTTTTTTTAAAACAAAAATTTTATTTATCTTAGAGAGAGAAGGAGCAGGCAAAGAAAAGAGGGAGAGGGACAAGCAGACCCAGTACTGAGCATGAAGCCTGAAGCAGGGCTTGATCTCATGACCCTGAGATCATGACCTGAGCCGAAACCAAGAGTTGGACACTTAACCAACTGAGCCACCCACGTACCCCATGATCTAACATTTTTTGAGCATATACTGATGTCGCATTCAATGTCACGTTTAATCTTCACAACAACACCATTCGGTAGCTATCAGGGCCCACCCCCTTTCCCAAATGAGAAAACTGAGGCTTTGAAAAATTCATTCATCACTCAAGGTCACCGAGCAGATGAGTGCAAGTCTGATGGAAGACTCTTCTCAGGGACAGCAGCAGTTTTCATGCGGCTGCTACAACTGAGCACCACAAACTGAGAGTTTTAAATAACAGAAATGTATTCTCTCACAGTTCTGGAAGTTAGAAGTTCAAAATCAAGGTGTGGGCAGGCCCAGGCTCCCTCAGAAACCTGTAGGGCAGAATCCCTCCCTGCCTCTTCGAGCTGCTGGTGTTTGCCAACAATCCTTGGAGTTCCTCAGCTTGTAGATACATGCCTCTGAACCCTGCCCCTGCTGTCAGGTGGCCATTGTCTCTTCTGTCTCTTCCTACACGGACTCCAGTCATATGGGAGTTAGAGCTGAGAAGACCCTTTTTCCCAGTCAGGTCACATTGTGTAGTAGTCAGGTTTAGGATTTCAATATATGTTGGAGGAACACATTTCTACCCGTAACATGGACCAAAGACACTCCCTTCCTCTCTACACTCCAGGACACATCCTGCCCACAGCAGCACGGCCCGTTGATGTCATGCCTGTGTCATGGAAGGTTTTATATGAACTTTCCATGACTGTGGAAGGCAAGTCTCCTCTGCCTTCAGGCAAAACTATTCAAGGCACATGAGCTCAGGTCCCGCTATCAGGGCTCTCTGCCTTTTCTGCACACTGGCTCTCAGCAGTTACTGGGGGACTCTCTGAAATTATGTATTCGTCCAGGTCAGGTTCTGCTCTTGAGTTAAAATACACTCAAGAGCTTTGTAAGGTTAAGATCAGCAGAAAGATGCGGAGGAAATATGGTTCACTTTCCCAGAGTCCCCGATTTAGGGTCCAATCGAATGCCTGTGAGAAGAGGGGGAGACATGGTACTAGTTCACTACGTTCCTAGTATAACTCATTGCCTTTGCGATCCGCTTAGATCAGACACCAAAAGCAAATTACCAATATGCCATTTCTTGACTGAATCAATTACTTCTCTTTTTCTTTTTCAATTTCTGGAGCTGTTACAAGAATGTTGCTGAAACCAATAATCAAAAGCCATCCTGTTGACCGATAGTTTTCAGACCAAGGCATTTGGCTCGGCAAACAGGGGGGTGGGGGGGGTGGGGGGGGAGGAATAAAAACCAGAGCAATGACCCTGCATGGGTGAGAACCAGTGTGCCCAATTTATTTCGCATGAGGAGATACACAAGGATTTATGCATGCCTCTCTAAGAATATCTACTCCAGAGCTCTCAAATTTGCTTTCCAATATGCTGCTGAGCATCATACCATTTGGAGGTACATTTGGAACAAGTGAACAACCTCCCAGGCTGTGTTTCTGCCTCAGTGTTGCAGAATTTCAAGCCTATAAAGGTGAGCAGCCTCCCATCTGCCTCCACCTCTCCATCTCTGCGAGCTGACGGATGGCCCAAGGAGACAGCTGGGACTGGGGAGCATTCACAGGCCTCCCACCTGTGCTGCAATCATGCAAAATGTCAGAGGCCCCCAGTGAGTGTCAAGCTGTACCTTCCCATGGCAAGCAGCCCGATGGCCCTCCACAGCTGATGGCAGTGGGAAGCTCTGTTTCCCGGGGCACAAGCGTGAGATGCCCTGTGTCATCTGGCCTTGCCAAGTTCCTCCTATACTCATTTCTCCCACGCCTGCCACCTCCGGCACCTCCTTCCTTCCCTCAGTATCTTGCTCTCATTTCCAAGTCCCGTGGACTTTGAGTAACAACATTGTTTTTAAAAAAAATGGATTAAAAATGATCAAAGTACCTAAAGAGTCACTGTCCAATACGGGAGCCACGAGCCACATGTGACGACTTACAGTTCAATTCATTTAAATTAAATCAAGCTAGAAACCTAGCCACAGAGCCAATGTTCCATGGCCCCACGTGGGGAAGGGTCTGAGGACACCGGACGGGGCAACTACAGAACGCGTCCATGGCTGCAGAGAGTCCTACAGGATAGGAAGAGCAGACCTCCTCCCTTTCTTCTGTCCCCCGTGCCCCCTTCCTGAGGCGAGCCTGCTGTCCAGTCTGCTCTGTATCCTTGCCAGAGTTTTTATATGCCTAAGCAGTGTGCGTGGATGCAAACCTGTATTGTTAAAACCAATGAGAAAAGACCCTAACACTATTTTGCTGCACGCTTTCTTCACCTAAGGACGCTTGGTGATCACAGTGTACGTGTACAAATAGTGCTTCATTCTTGCGGTGGCCTCAGGGCAATCTGCGGTCACCAGGACAACTGTCACCACCCCACCCTTCTAGCCAGGCTCCGTGTTGTCTCCTTGCTCCCTTCCCTCCCCAGAACACTTCCATTCTATCGCAGTGACCATACCCTCGGGCTCTTTTCTGACTCTTGCCCTCACCTTTGGCCTAATAGAAACCTGGCTGCTCCCCGGGAAAGCTGCCTTCCCTACGCTGCCTTCCCTACGCGTTCTCTCTCATCCACATTCACAAAGCCTCCCTTCCTCGTGCTGAATTCCAAACCAGTCCTCCAGCTTTTCCCCTCGACACCCACAGGCACCGTCGGAGCGAACCACCTGCTACAACTCCTTGCGTCAGCCCCCACCTCCTGGCGCCTCTCCTTTAGTGACTGAGGACAGCAGAAACTGCTTCACTGCATTCATCTCCTCCTTGAATCCTGCAAGCATTCCTTCCATCCCAGATGGGGCACCCAGCCACTACCTGGCATGACACACGTCCCTGACCTTTGGTTCGCACCCTACCTCAGCCACCCACTCCCAGCCTACATCCATACCAATAAGAGAACCACCCATGAAATGCTGGATTTTAGCATCTCACTCTCAGATTAGTGTCCCACACCCATGACCGGCTACCTAAGCAAGCAAGATTTCTCACCCTTGAGGACCGTTTGTTAACCTTACCATGGCCATCATGCTAAGTGAAAGAAGTCAGTCACGGAAGAACAAATACTCTCTGATTCTACTTACTTGAGGTACCTAGAGTAATCAATTCAGAGAAACAAAATAGAACGGTGGTTGCAAAGGGCTGGGGGAGAGGGACAAGGGTAGCTGTTCAGTTAGTATAAAGCTTCAGTTTTGCATGAAGAAGTAGTTCTGGGGACTCTGTTCACAACCGTATATGAATAGATTTAATACTTTTGAGCCATACACTTAAAACATTTAAGATGGTAAATTCAATGTTATGTATTTTTTACCACAGCAAAAAAAAAAAAAAAAAAAAAATTGCAAAACAAAACCACTGAGGCTACACTCTGTAGCTGGCTATCTTAACAATTGAGGTGTACAATGCAGTACTCCATGGTGGTGCTAAAAGCATCCTCTCTTCCTCTGGGCATCAAACGCCCTATCCCATGCAGCCAGCACACACAGCATCAGGGCGCAGGGCTGACGAAACTCCCTCTCCTCCTTGTGCTGGCAATTCCGAGCTCAAGATTCTTTCTGAAGCTTAGAGTCGAAGTAGGACAAATTAGAGGAATTAACTAAGGACCAGTTGGGTATTTCCCCATTCATTATTCTCCAGCAACTAACTGAAAGCCAATGGTTTTTCTAGCCATGCCTCTCATAATTCATTCATGCTCATTAATATGCAAACATCAGTTTCTCAGCTGGCAATGATTCCATGAATTTTTAATTTACATGGGATGAGGCAGAGATTAAAACTTTAAACTAAAGCCAACAATACAAAGGACTGTGGAGTGTCGTTTGAATCCCTACGTTTAGACTCTCCAAATGAATTCATTGGCATCTTCATGTGAACTATCATCTGGGAATTATCAAAGCAACTTCTCTGTGAGTTTTTGTCCTTTGGGTATCAATAGAGATATACATTTTTTTTTAATGGTACCTGTTTGGGGATCACTAAAAACAGTGAAACCGAAGACATCTGGTTCACACCCTACCTCAGCGACCCATTCCCAGCCTACATCCATACCAATACGAGAACCATCCGTGAAATGCTGGATCATCAATCTTTTGTCATCAATATTTTAATCTTGGAAAAACTCCAGGCCACGTGACAAATGCTCAAAGAGATCCCAACTCTATAGAAAAGCCACAATAATTTGTAGATTTGTGACTAATATGTAAGAAATTCATTTCAGCATAAAAGAAATCGGATTTTAATAAGCACATTAGAAGAGAGATATTGAGAAACATGGAACTCAATTCCTTCTGGAATTGCAAATCAAATTCTGGATTAGTAATTCAAAAATAAGAAAAGTCAGAGGGAAGAGCTTTGTCTTTTGAGGGCAAGGCCCAAAAGAATTATAATATAAGCCACATGTGTAATTTTAAATATCTAAAAGCCACATTAGAAAAAGGAAACAGAAGTAAAATTAATTATAATAGGTTAACCCAATATATCCAAAATATTTTTTTAAGGTTTTATTTTTAAGTAATCTCTACACCTAACATGGGGCTTGGACTCATGAGACTGAGACAAAGAGTCACATGCTATACTAACTAAGCCAGCCAGGCACCCCATATCCAAAATATTCTTTTGTCAACGTGTAATCAATATCTTTAAAACTATTAATAAAATGTTTACAGTCTTTTTTTTTTTTTTTTTTACTAAGTCTATGGAATGTACTATTTTACACTTACAACACCTCTTAGTTCGGACCAGCTACATGTAAGTGCTAAAATAGCCACCAGTGGCTACCGTTCTGGACAGTGCAACTATAGAACCAAAGATTCTATGTTCTCCTGGCAGGAAAAGGACAATCTGTCTCTAGGTTGTTCTCACTGTATTCCTCAAATAATTAGCCAGCAAAAACTCGGGTTTTTGTATTAGCTATTCCCTTGGCTAGACTAGTATTAATTCAATTTTGATCATTATGATACCATCATTTGAAATTTTACAAAATCCACTTACTGTAATTGTTTTCTTAACTTTTTTCAACCATCAATTGACTCACTTTTAAAACAAATTAACCTTATCCTAAACAATATCATCTGTGATATCACAGATTCGACACTTCATATGTGTTAAAAGAGCTAATGCACGTTAAAATAAATACCTAACACTTCAAAGAAGTTTCTGTGCTCTACCTAAAGCCAACAGTGAAATAAAATTTGTTCTCATTCGTGAATCAGTTACAGCATGTTATAAGTTTATATCATATTCAAAACCTTTCCATTTGGCACGTGCAACCCCAGATCTATTACTGAGTCCCCTAGCACCTAACATTTGTATCTCAACACTTATACATTTTAGGTATGACATGGCATTCCCATCCAGACTACCTTCTGTCTGGGCACCACCAGAAACACAGCAGGGGAGCATTTACTCATTTGTATTCAACTGTCCAAAAGCCACAGAGGTGGGATCAAACTCTTCCCTTAATGACCAGCGGCGGCTCAGTCTCAGGGGAACCCCCTTAATAATTCCTTAATAATTAATAATGATGGAAGCTAAGGTTTCCTGAACTACATGCCGAACACTGCTCTAAGTTATATGTGCATATACTGTTCTAATATATACAACATACATACTACATTACATATTGTGCATATATAATATATATAATAACCCTATGAAGGGGGTGTTGTTTTCCTGCTTTTCCAGATAAGGAAACAGGGCATAGAGCACTGAGCAGCTTCCTATGGGCACAGAGCTAGCAAGTGGTAGAGCTAAGATTCAAAGTCAAGAAATCTGACTCTGGAACCTGTGCTATTATCAGCCTGGAGATTACAAATGGAATAGAGAAGATGGAAGGTGGGAAAGCCATGTTTTATGGTCACAAACTCAAATTCCTCAAAGACAAGATCATCACCTACAGGATGCAGAGACTGGGACAAGCCGCGTCCTCTAATAGAGAGAGGAATGGAAGACAAGCAGTGTAACTTAGAATACCCTCAAGATGTCTTCCAGAAGTTACAGTGGAAAAGTCATCCTAAAGCATGAGAACCCAAGAGAACAAAGATTCCACAAACACAAAAAGAATGAGGGTGGAAGGACGGATGAATTGAAACGTGGACAGATCAATGGACAGAGGGACAGATCAATGGACAGAGGGACAGAAGGAGAGCCAGACAAATGAACACACAGACATTCCCTCCCGACTCGAGCAGAGAACAGGGCGAATTATAAAAGGGCACCCCATCTCTCCGACCATCCCCAAAGGGGCCTGTCATATGGCTGGTATCCCAGCAGGCCCTCTCGAAGGTGATGTGGGTCCTCATTCTCATCCCTGGGACCAAACCTGCAAGGAGAGCTACGCTGACAGCCTAATGATGTGGCCTTCCTTTGCAAGGGTTCCGCAGCCTGGAGGAAGAGAAAAATCCACTTACATGTACTCCCTGTGGGCAGAGTGTACGGCGGCAGCATTGCTGTAACGCCACAGGACAATCGCCGAGGACAGGACGTCGAGGATGGCGTCAAACTAGGAGAAGGAGACACGGCATTAGTGTTTTCCAGCATTAATAAGGCAAGACTGTGAAGACACAAGACACAGAGGCTTGGAATCTGAGCAAGCGACTTCAGAACAAAGAGGCTTCGCATCTTTACGACAGACGCTCCTGCTCATCCTCACGGTGGGTGCTGGGAATCTGGAGCCAAGGCCACTGGACATGCCAGCCTGGTGGAAGGACCACAGCTCCTCCTCACCTCGCGCTGCTCCTCAGGCTGCTCCCACAGCCTGAGAAAGCACACTCTGTGGTGCAGTGGGCTCTGCTCCCTGGGCCCTGGCTCCTAGCATTCTGGAGATAATAGGGGGACTTAACACTGTTCTCACACCTATCTCCCAGCAGGCAAAATCACTGCAGCATTTCCCCCTACATCCCAGGTAAAAGATTCAGGATAAGGATTCTGTGTGTCTGCCTCCCCGTGGGATGGTTCTACTTGAGGTTCAGGGGTGAGAGTGGGGCCACCCAAGGGTTCTGGGAACTCTGTCAACACTTAAAAATTGTATACAAAACTTAATGCTCTTGTTTGAATGAATGAGCGAATGTGTGAGGGACACAGACAGAAGAAAGGGGAGAAAAGAAAGGTGTGTGGGGGTGGGGGTGGGTGGGTGTGCGTGCACATGCGCACGCACCCATTTTTCTGGAGAGACTGTCCATACCTTACAATCTACAACCTGGAAAACATTAAGTTCTCACAGCAAAGGGAAGAAGTAGGTTTGGGAACAGGAACACATGCCCTCAGGTACAGGAAACCCTGAAGCTACAGAGGAGGATGCTGGACCTCTCCAGATGAGTCACTGCACCACAATGCACTTTTGATCTGGAAAACTACAACCACTAGCACTCTCTTAAAGGAATGTGGGGAGATTTCACCCAAGCTTTCAACATGCCTAGGCTGAGACCCGTTTTCTCTGACCCATTTTCTGAGACCCCTTTTCTCTGACCATTTCTCATCAGGAAGCAGGTCTGGGAGTCAGGTTACCCCTAATGGGACCGGAGACTGACTTGTCTAGTGCCGGCAGCCCCATTCCTAACCCCCAACACCTCTGCCTGCACCAGCAAATGTGTCTTCACTCCAGTGTGTGCCCACTTTCACATCTACAACCTTGAGAGGGAAAACCAGGCTGAAACCCCTCAAATATCTTCTAAACCAGGGGTGGAAAATGAGGTCCCCCTAATGTGTTCCGGAGACCTATAGAGCATCATCGTTCTCAAGTAAATCGCTGTTTACTTCCATGAAACTGTAATTTTGTTATGGAAGCTATTGCCATAAAAGGTTTGTTTGTCATGCTAAGCTCTTGTCTGCTAACCACCCTCTGAACAGCGGGCCCAGGGCGAGATTCATGGGCTCAGGAAAAACGTGCAAAACTTCATAAAAGTACATTTCAGGTTACTTACTGCAAACCCAAAAGCAGAGGCGCTGTACCTCATAACGGAGACAGCTAAAAAGAAAGAAAATATTATTCAGAATATTTTAAGACCTCATGGATATTTTCTCTCATTTCTGAGTATATTAGTATAATTGATAGGGCCTTTTAAACATCCCTGGAAAAGTTCCCAGAGAATTAAGTTAAAAATTAACTGTACTTGTAACACCTATGAACCAAAACAGGTAAAGAGTGAAGTGAAAAGGTTGCAGACTCCACCGGCAACAGCATCCCTCCCCACCACATCCTCAAGCACCACAGGGCCGGCTTCAGAATGAAAATGCCCAAGCACTTGTCAATCACATGGCTGCTAAGACTTTAAGAATTCAGCAACAGGGAACAGAGAGCTGGGAATCACATGAAACTATCAGAGCAAAAGTGTGACCATCCACACTGTTCCCATCATAAGGTAATTAGTGGTGGTATCTACACGCACACGCCATTGCTAACACGGTTGAGAGAAATCTCTTGCCCATCAGAGCTGAAAATCCAGTGTAGGCCTCAAGGAAACTCTTTAGAAAAAACAACAGCAAACGATCTTAACCAAGAGATGTCTACAAATATAGATTGAACAGTTATAATTAAAACGTTTCTCCATATTCAAAAATCTATCTACCTTTTGTGGGGGGAGTTAACTGAGCAGCGCATATGCCTAATTCTGTGATCTGTTCTGTGCCAAAGCAATGTCCAGTTTCAAAGACTGTTCTCAGCTTGACTTAATAAAGGCAGATCTCCAAACAAAAGCCATATCATCAAGCATATGTCCACCCTCCAACAAAGAATGAAACCCTACCCAATGGGTCAGCAAAGCTTTGAAGCGGATTGTCCCAGGCACAGGTATGACCAGCAGCTGACTCGTGAAGTAAGTGAGGTATGGGTGTGGGGCACAGAGGGCAATATCCATTTGGACCCCCCACTCAGCTCACCCCATGTCCCTTCTCTGGAACCCAGTCTCTGTCCTATCCATTAACGTCCACAAATGGGCCCTGGACAGCCATGTTGTGCTTTGTACCCCTGCCCCCAGCCATAACAGGGTCATGTGACTCAATGTGAACAAAGCATATTTCATTTTCTGTGAATAAGGAATTGAGACCAAGAGTCTAGTTGGTCAATTAAAGTTGTTAGAAGTGAAACCTGTGAACACGGAAGTGGAGTTGGCCATCGCCTGCTATACACACTGAGGAGCAGAGACAAGCATGGGGTAAACACAACTCTCGGGCAAGGGAGCCACTAGCTTCTTAACGTTTCTAAGCCCTTCCTGGGAGCCAGACACATTCCAGTCCTCAGGCTGTGTAAGGCAAATGCAACTCATTAAATTCCTGACCATCTCTGGTTCTTACAAAAAGCTGTCCCAGTTAATCCCTGCTGTTGCTCTTATGGGCAGGGGGAGGGAGATGGGCAGAGCCAGCTGTATGCGGTGACAGGCTGTAGCTTTCATGGGCACCACGGCCGTGGTGGCGCAAAGGGGCCCTGGATCCTCCCAAAGAACTCAACTCACAGGCCATGCAGACATGGGCAAAAAAGGCAGGAGGTCCTCCAAGGGGTTGCCCTGAGCACCAAGATAAACTAGAGGATGCTGGGCCTGACTTTGCACTCAGGACTCAGTAACTCATTACGTAAGCTTCATAAAATTTTACAGAAACAAATGTTGGATTTGTTTTGTTTTGTATTTACATTACAGCCTGTTTTTACAGTATCTTAGTTGTGTGCCTTTTGCGGGTTCCTTCTTTATCAGCAGTGGAAACTTTTTAACTCCTACTAACATCCTGCACAGATCCTCACTATATACAGCAGATAACAAAGAGCAGCCCGTGCCAGAGCTCTGGCACTGTCTCTCCCCACCCCGTCCGGCCTGGGCACCATGGAAGGGAGAGCACAACGGAGCAAGCGCTCCACCCGCCAACCCAGAAGGCCACCTGCTTTCCAAGAGGTAAACCGTTTCTTTAAAAAGCTTTAATCAAAAAATCAAAAAATAAAATAAAATAGTTTGACTCAGTTATTTGGTAATATCAGACAGTTGCGCAGTGGACTAGAGATCTCAGAGAGGTGTACACCCAGTTGATTATATGGAGAAACACAAGGAACTTTATCTTAGAGACTCTGGAATCCAACAAAGGAGATGGCCATTGGTAGTGGATTTCCCTGACTCAAATGGAGTCAGTGTCCATGATTTCAAACCCTCTCAGAATTATACAGAAAGTTCTGATTGTGTGAGTGATTCCAGCCTGCCCAGTGGATCAATAGCTTAGAGTACAAGTGGAATATTAGTATTGTTCTATCCCCTCCCCCCAAGCACCAAGGAAAATGTGAGGAAGAGGGCTCCAGTTTAACCCAGAGTCCTTCACAGAAGGGAAGGACTAACATGTATCATTTACTTATAAATTGCCTCTATCCAATCTCCTTGATAAGATGGGGAAGGAAGAAAATGCCAAAAATTGCATGGGGAATCCAGGGTACGCCGAAGGGCCCTTGACGAGGCCTTGGCTCAGACAGCTTCTCATTGCGAGCAGTTTCCACATGGAGAACACAGGCCTGGGCCAGGATGACCCACCAAGGGAGGGATTACAAGGCAGGTACTCCTGGAGCCACGGACATACTTGGCTGAGGGTAGCTGAAAGCCACCAGAGATCCAACAAAAGTCTAGCAGTGCCTTTAAGGCAGGTGCACATCCCACAGTAGATGACAGATAAGGACCCTTTCGACATCGGAATCATGCTGCCAGCCAGCAAGGTGCACGGAGACTGGCAGGGGGGCAGCTGCGAAGCCGAGCTCTCTTGCCAAGACTGCTCTGGGTCAAGGCCGGGGCCACAGAGCTGCAGGAAATGAAGCCACTGCGACTGTCAGCTGGCGGTGCGGGGCCTGTACGACAAACGCCACCGCTCCTCTGGAATGGAGTGCCCGACTGTCAGAAGCCTCCAAATTCATCCGGAGAGCATAGCTAGGGAAATTTTCAAGAACTCTCCAGCTCCTCCCATTTAGAACCTGTCTCTACCACTCGTATTTTAAACACGTACTCTGGCAGCCAGTGGCCACCAAGAGCCCAGGAGGCATGCAATTACAGGCCATCAGAGCCTCATTCCCCAGGGAGCTGAGGCCAGGGGTTTCCCCTCCTCACGGCTCTCTCCCTTTCCACAGTGAGAGTGGCAGCAGACTGCCACCTGATGAGGCTGGCCTCACACATCCAAAAATGCATGCTTTGGCTATGGGACTGGGCGCCTTCATTTTCTGTGCTTTTTTCCTTCCCTGCTAGGGCACAGAGTCCCTAAAATGTTCCTAAGTAAAATGAAGATCCGCAGTTTGGGGGCCTTCCCGGCATCCATCCCCCATTTAGAGAAGAGTACCCTGAGTCTCCTCTGGAGAGAGCTACCTCCCCTGCCCTCAGAGGTTGTGGTTTGGGTGGGATGACATCATCACCCCCACTCTCCTATATACTTGTCCTACAGCCAGAGTTAAAGATTCAAGGGTGCCACAATTCAACGTGAGCCAGCGACAATCTGTCCTGAGTTTTTGCTAAAAATACTGGGAAGGGGATGTCTTTCTAAGACGGGACTGTACAGTTGGTAGCATGAAAACAGGAGCTACAAAACACAATTTTGCCTTAAATGGGGAGAAGCTGCCTCCCATGAAGCCAACACAGAGGAAAGCATGGATGAAGGATAAGAGACACAAATCAGACCCCTGATAACATGGACTGAACCTCTGGAATCAGCCCTACCTGCAGTCTACCCCTGTAGTTTTCAAATACATCAGCCAAGAATTTCCTTTAATTTGCTCAAGCCAGTTTGAGTTCATATCACTTGCAGCCATGAGTCTTAATACAATTTACCTTATCCAGTAACCCCATGTTCCAAAAATCTTCTTTCAGTGCTTAAGAAATGGAAAAACACTTTATACACAAAAAGTTCACCATAGGTTTATGTAATTTAAAATAGCAAAACACTGGGTTCCATTTCCATGTCCAGCAGTAGGGCAATGATTAAAGTCCAGTCTATTAAAAAAATAAGCTATGTGTAAGGTATTTCAAAGTGTTGACCAAAAGTACACTTAGTCAGTGCTTGTGTGAGCTCATGAGTTAGAATAATGATAGTGATAATAAACACACAGGGGGTATGATTAGCGCCATCAGCACTGGGTGCCATGGAAAAGGACGGGACTAGGTCAGGAGGCATTCTGGCTAGCACAGGTGCAAACTTAATGGGGAGGTCAGTGGAGGTTTCACTGAGTAGGTGACATGTGAGCAAAGGCCCGGAGGAGGTGAGGGAGTGAGCCATGCAATCACCTGGAGGAAGAACCTTCCAGATCATGGGAATGGTCAGTGCAAAGGCCCTGAGGTGGAACTTCTGGTATGTGTGAAACCATTTTGCCTGAAGCAAAAAGGAGCAAGAGGAAAGTTATGTGACATAATAGATTTCCTTGCTGCTTGAGCAAAAAAAATGAAGTAGAAAAGGGCAAGATCCAAGATAAAACGTGATATAACTAGCTTTACAGTACAACCATGTTTTTAAAATGCACTGTAAACAACTAGAAGAAAAAAAAAGCAACTCAAATGGTAATAGTAGTCAATCTGTGGTGGGTAGGGATATCTGAGTGGATTTCTTTCCTTTCTAGTTTGTTTCCTTTTCTTTCTTTTTTTTTTTTGTATTTTCCACATTTTCTACAACCACCATACATGATCATTCAAACCAGAAAAAAGAAATCCATTTTATTTGGGGGAAAAAAGAATTAGCCAACTCCTAACAACATAGCCAAAGATCTCAAACAGAAGAGCAGAAAGCAGATTTATGCCTCACATCGGGGAGTAGGCTGCAATGTTTCTGGCTAACAGGAGCACATACTATCATCCACATCTTTATTATGGCTCAGTTTCTGAAATCCATGTCTCTGAGCGAGATCACCTACACAAGCAGGTCGCTAATGCCACGGAAGCGCAGTGGAGGGCCAGGCAAGCCAGGGTGTGGCACATAAGCAAAATGTCCCTCTCTGCGTAAGGGACCTCCCGCCTCCCAGGTTTTTGCTTGTCCTACACTCTACTTTCATTTATGTGTCAAGGGAGTAATAACAGCTACACTCCCAGAAGCACACACACAACACAAGTCTTAAATAAATATTTATACGGGTCCAGTTTAAGACCAGACCTTCTTTTACTAAGTCACACTCAGGCCAGAAAGCCCATCAGCTGGAAACTCAAATTCAAACAGAAAGACAGCTGGAAGATGGAGTGGACCCAGGCAACCCATTGTCAGGACAAAGCCGAATGCAAATCACGCAGCTGAATAAGCAGCAAGCTTTGAGGGAGGGTTGGGGAGGTTCGAAGGGCCTTGGAAAACGCACAGAGAGGGAGAGTGCCAGCAAGGCGACCGAGCGAGCACCCTCAACAACGTTAAACAAAGAATGCCATTTCAATTGCAGGAGAGATTTACAGCAACAATGAGGTCCCATCTGTCATTCTCTCCTAAGTAAGGCAATAATTATCTTGAGCTTTAGCACTCTTTAGCAATACCCCAGGCCCCGTAACACCTCCGAGTTGCTAAATTATGTGGCCAGTAAAGCTCCGTTAATAAATCAATCCCACTTTAATTAGACCACCTCTGTCAGTCAGGCGCCTGGCAACCGCCTCGCCCACAGCCGGGTAACTAACCTAACTTGAGAGGCCTTTCCATCACCACCTTCATCACGTTTACGGCAGCCTAGACAGAAGAGGTGGAGCTAAGAGGGGTCAAAATTAATTGGTTTATGTTCAACTCACTTCCACAGAACATCTGGTAACTTCCAGACTCTCCCCAACTCAAACAAATTATACTTCAATAACCTGTGATAGGATGCTGAATTCAGTCACCACTGCAGGAAAAGAGGGAGAAGCAGTTTGAAAAACAAATCGAAATGGCTTCACCCATTCATTAGACTCCTCATCCTCCGCTACAGCCTAGTGACTTGACTTTGCATTTTATTGGTCTAGACCAGAATTTGCAAAAGGATAAAATTTCAAAGTTTTTGTTTGACCTACACAGTACTATTCTAATATCAGAATTGGCTACCACTATTTTTAAATCACGAGACTTCACAAATTAAAACAAGGAAGTACACCCGGCTGTTTGATGTCTCTGGAAAACCCGAGACTTGCTGGCATGGAGCTGTTCCTTTCTCCAGCAGTGCCAGTGCTGCGTCTGGTTGGGGCATGCACCATTGGCCACCTGTCTCCCCTGCCGCATCAGGCCCAGCTGGCCTCCCTCACCTTCTGGCCACCTCTGGTCTCTAGCTGGCCCAGTAAGCTTCAGTTTGGGACTTTAGATGCAGCCCATGAGCAGCGTAAGGGAAAGGACAATAGCTTCATCTCCGTATCTGCAGTTCTCAGCAAAATGCCTGCCCAACAGTCATTGTGCTGCGTGGACGGTAGCCTCCAATGTTTCCTACTCTAAGGTCTGGCTCTCGGCAAATTACAATTAGCTGTACCACGGGCCAGGTTCTCAAAGCCTGTATCATTCTTGGAGAGTTTCTGCAGGGCCAAGAACCATTATTTAGTCCCAGGGAGGCTATAGACATTGCCCACCCACCCTCCAGGGCTCTGCCAGCCTACAGGGAAGCAAACCCTTGCCAAGACCCCAGCCCTGGCTACCTAAATTTTATGAATGTTTATGGACTATCTTCAGTCAAGTAAACGATTTCCCCTCACTCATTGGTCCATTGACTCTAAAGAGTCTCACTGGCCAGAATTAATAGTAGGAGCATGGTTCTTTACATATTTTCCATCACATGAAATTTTACTCCTCCCCGTGCTATATGGTTCCCTGTGATGCCAGCACAGCACTCAGGAAAGTAGTCTATTGCCTGTGGGCAACAGGTGTGGCTGGGCATCCTCAGACTACAGTCCACTCCTGTCCTACAACCCACCCTGTCCAGACCAACATGAGCAGCCTGAGCTCACCAATCATTCTTTCACTCAACAAATGTTTATTGGGCATCGACTACATGCCACATACAATTGTGTTGAGCTGGGGATACCATGGTTACTTGCTTAACGATTTGATGAAATATGCCTCTGAAAGCCCTAACTATCCCTTAATCACAGAACACTATTTCTGTCTAGTAAATAAAGCATTCATTTAATAGAAAACAGAGATGGGGCAAATTTTTATAACACAGAACCCTCACAGTTTGTCTTCTCTAGCCTTCTGTTCTGAGAGTGATTGCTGGGAATTATAAGCCTGAATGCTCACTCTCAGCTCATTCTTTCTAACTTGGCTCAGCACCTCTCCTCTGCCACCCCAAAACCCCATCCCTACTGCCCTCACCTTGTACCACCCAGAAATGATCCTTGTCTTCCCCAACCAGCTTATAAAAACCTTAAGTCAGGGGTTACATTGTATTCAACTCTCTAACCCCAGGGCCTGTGAAAGCACCAGCACATAGTCGGTGCTCAATAATTTCTTATTGAGCAATAAATGCTTGAGCAATCTCTAAACCTAATAGTAGTATCCGGTTTTTATTTAACATGTAATGAATAATTCATGCCAGAATCAAAAGCTAATGCTCTGGGTAATGAGAGCTGGCAATGGTGTGAATGTTGCCACCTAAGGTCATCCTTTGTCAGGTCACTAAGACAGCCCTTCATCTGACACCACTGACACCATACCACACAATGGACCTCATTGGCTTAAAGAGTTGCTAAAGGAACTTTTTAAAAAGCAGAACACATCAAGAGGAAAAGGAATACAATGACTAAGACTTCAAAGACTTGGCTTAAAGAAATGGTGCTGGATAAATATTTACTCAGTGGAGCTGAATCAAAGTCATTAGAAGACCATCAGCATTATTACTTGGAGAATAAAAGCCAAACATGGAGGAATAAAGACCCTTTCTCCCCTCCCTTCCTACGGCTCTCCTCTATAAAATCCACCAAAGCAATGAGAAGCATGGGCCACTAGTGAAAGAATATAATGCTCAAAGAAACCAGCAAATGGTCAACCTCAAACCCCCAATTAAAGAAAATTTACAAATACATTAAAATTTATCTTACACTGAGGAAGATGTTGAGAGCTGATAACATACCTGCATCAAATCTTAAGCAGAGCTCAGAGTGCTCCACAATTTGATGCTACTATCATCAAGAGCCCAAACAATTACCCTTATAGGCATAACAAGTTTGGGAGTAGCAGCATCCGCTCCTGAACCCTTTCCTCAGAATCCATATACCAGAGAGCAAGGAAGGTGAAACCAAAGAAGTGCTCAGACAGCCACAGGTGTAAGAATCAGGCGGCTGGAAAAGCAATGGCATTTTCAACAAGAAGAGCAGAGGTTGCCCAGTCAACCATGCAGTCTTCTCTCACTCACAAGGAGGTGAGATGATCGCTGAGGTAGGCTATCAAGATCAGAGGTGAAGCACCCTGAGGAAATATACTCAAATCAAAGCCGCATGCTGGCGTTGGTGGTATAGTGGTGAGCATAGCTGCCTTCCAAAGCCGCATGCTGCTCCTTTCTGGCCCCCAGGTCTCCATAAAGCCCTGATTTTTGAATAGTGAGGTACTGGCAAACTGGCAGACAGAACCAGGGAACCAAAGAGAATTAAGATGTGCATTCAGCAAACGTAAGGCTACCAGGCACTAAGTCATTACCCAAGTACCAGTTATTTCCAGAGTAGCCACCAACAGTGAGAAAATGCAATTTTAACAAGATACCATTTTGAACAGAAAAGATCAAATACCTAGAAATAAACAAATGAAAAATGTGTAAGACCTTTACCTAGAAAAATAATAAAATGGTATTGAGAGAAATTAAAAAAGACTAAACATATGGAGGGATATACAATGTTCATGGGTGACAAGACTTGATATTAGCAACCAAAATTCTAGCAGGTTTTTTGTGAAAGATTAAGATTATTCTCGAGTTTAAGTGGAATGTGAAGAGTCAAGAGTAGCTAAGATAATACTAAACAACAACCAAAAAACCCTGGAAGACAGTCACCACCAGATACCAAGATTTATTTCAAAGTTTCAGTAACTGAGACAGAATAGTACTGGCCTCAGGATGAACAAAAAGACCACACAACAAAATCAAATCCACACATAGATGGTCACTTGATTTATAACAAAGGCACTCCTGAAGAACACTGGGGAAAAGAAAGGTCTTTCAATAAATGGTACTGGGACACTGAGTCTACCTCACACCATACACACACACACACACACACACACACACACACACACACACACAAAAACAGCTGGGGATGAGCTATAGGTATATATGATAAGTACAAAATAATCCAGTAGATATCTGAAATATAATATGGGAGAATATCTTCATAATCTTGGGGAAAGAAAAAGATTTCTTAAATAGGACATAAAAGCATAAATCATAAAGGGAAAGATCAGTAAATTAAACTACATTAAAAGACCCCACTGAAAGAGCAAAACAGCAAGCCAGGGAGAGGAAGAAGTTATTTACAATACTAATAACTACCAGTGGACTGTATCCAGAATATATAAAGAAGTCTTCCAAATCAATAAGAGGAAAACACCCAAAAGGAATATGGGCAAAGAGTTAACAAGCTTCTTCTTGTGAAAAATGATACACAAATGACCAAGAAACATATGAAAATATGCTCAACTTCATTAACAACCAGAGAAAATAAAATTAAAATCACAAAGAGATACCACCATACAAGAAAAAAGCCTGACCATTTCAAATGTTAGCACAGATGTATTCCAACTGGAACTCTTAAAAACTGCTAGTGGAAGTGTAAATTGGTAGGAACGCTTTAGAAAACTGGTTGCCAATATCTGTAAAAGAATATCATACTCTATACCCCAGCCATTCCACCCCTAGATATATACCCCCAAGAAATGCATACATAAGGATATGAGAAGACGCTTATAAAACCATCCAGAGCAGCATAATTCAGACATGTTTCATAACTGTCACAACTGGAAACAATCAAAATGTTCAACAGTTGCATGGGTAAATTGGTGGTATCTTCATCCAATGGAATTCCATACAACAGTGACAATAAATAATTTATAGCTACTTGTAATTACATGTATGAATTCCAACAAATAATGATAAAGGGAAAGGAAGGAAAACGAAGCATTCACTGAACAGATGATCTGTTTATGATTCTGTCTGTATAACATTTGAAAACAGACCAAGCAATGCAGGGTGGTAGAATTCAGGATATGCTTACCTCTGGAGAAGGGAGGAGTGACTGGGAGGGGACAGGAGAAGGGCTTCTCAAGTGAAAAGGTGAGTGAGTATGAGTGGTGGTTACATATGTATGTTCATTTTGTGAAAATTCATCAAACTAAAATTTTGATCTGTGCATTCTTCTGGATGTCTATTATACTTTAATTTTTTTAAAAAAGAATACTTACAAATCAGCATTTTTTAAAAAAAGAATCCCAAGAGCCTAAAATATAAGAAAAGATATGAACTAGCAATTTCAGAAAAAGAATCTAAAACAGCCAAGAGGGCAAAATTTGATAAAAGAAAACTTCAGGAGCACCTGGGTGGCTCAGTCACTTGAGCGTCTGGCTCTTGGTTTCAGCTCAGGCCATGATCTCAGGGTTGTGAGACTGAGCCCTGTGTCAGGATCTGTGCTCAGCAGGGAGCCTGCTTGAAGATTCTCTCCCCCGCCCCTCCTCCCCTCTAAAATAAATAAATCTTTTTTAAAACGAAAAAGAAAACATAATTTCTATTTCACCTATCAGAATGGCAAAATAAAAGAACTTTTTATATGCCAAGTGTTGGTGAGGGTTAGTGAGGGGATACAAATCCTCTCATTCGGTGCCAACGGGAAAACCTCTTCAATGGTAAACTTGGAAATGTTTAACAAAATGTAAGACATACAACTATTGAACCCAGCAGTTCTACTTTGAGAAACATATTCTATATTTGTACTGGCACAGGGGCAGAAAAAATACATACAAGAGAGTTTATTACAGATGTGTAACAGCGAAACATTAACCATGTAGACATCCATTCATAGGGAGTCATTTAATGAAGTTATCGTACATTCATTCTATGGAATGATACCATTAAATTCTTTTTTTTTTTTTAAGATTTTATTTATTTGACAGAGAGAGACACGGCGAGAGAGGGAACACAAGCAGGGGGAGTAGGAGAGGGGGAAGCAGGCTTCCCGTGGAGCACGGAGCCCAATGCAGGGCTCGATCCCAGGACCCTGGGATCATGACCTGAGCCGAAGGCAGATGCTTAACGGCTGAGACACCCAGGCGCCCCGATACCATTAAATTCTTGAAAAGATTTGTCATGATGCAAAATGTAATGAGTGACTAAAGCAAGACAGGGGACAGAATGATTATTAAAGCTTGCGTGTGTGTGTGTATAGAAATAAATACACACATATGCAGACAGAATGTCAGGAAAGTTATGCAACCTGTGGATGATGATCACCTCAGAAAGGACTGGGAGTGGAGATGGAAAGGATGTCCCCATTTCACTGCATATCCTTATGTATGCTTTGGTTTTCTTACTGTATGTATGTGCCGGCATGTACTTCCGAGGTGGAGAGAGAGGTTCATGTGCCACAACCAAAGAAAGAAGCCTAACCACTTCAGATATGGCCACTGTGAATCAGTTATGATGTTGTTGCCTGCCATCGTGGGCTTAAACTGGATTTGGCCAAAAAGGGCTTGTGCCATTTTAGGCTACCTGGGCCTACTCTCCAGGAAAAAATCAAATAGATCTACGATTTGTCAACAACCACAAAATAAAATAGCCGGAGATCACCCAAAATTAAGGTCCCCACAATAGCACCTTTCTCCATTTGCAACAAAATGTTTCCTTTCTAGTTGGGCCTGATGCTAATAAAGAATCAAAAGGAGGAACAAATGCAAATATTCTCAATGACACGACTGTCCTGGACATTCCCTGGGTAGGTACAAAGGTCAGAAAACTTATTTCGTGATGATTAAGTAGGTCAGGTCTCTACTCAACTACATTGCCTCATTTGTTAGGGCTTGAAAACTTCTATGCTCTCTTTTTTAAAGACTACTATCAGACCTGACGTAGTTAACTGCATAACCTTAGCATTCTCATCACTTAAAATAATAAAACTAGACCCAAATAAGATTTGTAATAGAATAAGGTAATTTACTCAACAAAAATGATTCATTTTGTTTGAAAGCTTGTGTTAGCTGATGTACTCTGGAGTACCCAAGGTCTATCATGTTCCAATAAAGTATCACCAACTTCCATTAACCTTGAGCATGAGTCGTTATAGCCTACAAAAATGCAGAAACAAGAATAAAAGGAAAGAAATTTTGAGTCTCATTTCTAAGTCAACAAATGCATTAGGTACAGCATGTGCCCTGTGAGCATTCTAAAGGGAGGAGAATATACAACAGCAAAGAAAAGACATCATCGGATCCATCATACAATCAATACAACTTCAAAAGAGAAGCCTGGGGATCAGTCACAGGAACAAATATGGAAGCTACAACCCTCCAAAGTGAAATTATAGAGACACCATGATGTCACTAAGCCAAAGACCCATAGAGCAGCTGGTTACACTGATAAAAATTACCTGAACTGAGCTCTGATCGGATGTTATAGATAGAAAGCTGTGTTTTTCAGCATTTTACATGAACTGGAACAATCTCCCAGTGATATTGAAGTATAAATCAAAGATGAATCAGTGCTGATGCCCTCAAAAGAAAATAAAAGTAAAGAGTCATGGTTTTTCTTGATCCTATGACAATAATTCTTCCATGATAGGATCCACTTTATTTCCACTCAGGGCTCATAAATAACTCATAACTAGGCATCAGGACAGTGAATTAAACACTGCTGAACTCGGCCATGGTTGGCCCATCCAGCACAAAGTTGTTCAAAATTATTCCTCAGAACACTGTAAGTTTAAGCTGTACCTACACTGTTGGGATCCCATAGTGATTCTCACCTGATACTCCACCTCATCTCAGTCAGAGCAACTTCATTCTCACCTCTGTTAAGAATTAGGGTTTAGTCAAAATCTAACTGCAAGGATTCAGTTAAAAACAACACTTGAAAAACACTTACATGAACGAAGACTCCCTACCCACATCAACAAGGCGGATGGTCTTCACACTACACACCATCCTTTGTAGGTAGGACTAGTGTTCTAACCCCGATCACATCCCCAGTCCCTGGCCCAGATCAAGTCTCTAATATAATTACTGCCCATCAGGAAAGTAAGGCCATGTTCTGGTTCCATACTCAGAGATGGTCCTCAAAGATGTCCATCAGCCACCACCAACCAACTGGACCACAACACTCAACTTCGTGGGTATTAGGCATCCCTTTCCTGGGATCCTCACAGACACATACACTTGACAGCTGTTTCTGTTCATTCTGCTTTCTTCTTTCTTCTGGTAAAAGAAATGTTCTTTTGGGGGCTCTTTTCCATCTCAAGAGGGGTACCCTGCCTTCAGTGACAATGCAAGGCCACCACATATTGAAGAGCTGGCCTGAGAATGAAGCTGACATGGAAGGAAGGTGAGAGGAAAGGAAGGGGGCAGAAAGGAGACAAACGGAATTCTGACAACTTCACGTGAGGCCATGGATCCTGCCAGGTGTATTCTGTAGTATGTTCTCATTTATTTTGCTTAAACTAATACGAGGGCTTTCTACTGTTTGTGTCTGGAACACCCTTGACAGCTACAACATACGTACATCTCTTTCAATCAGAACACTCAATGCTAAGGCTCACACTCCTCCCCCCCCACTCACGTTGGCTTCACGTCAGAGATAAATTAGGAATCAATTCACAGGAGGATTTCTTCAAACAATAAGCTCCCCTCAAATTATAAATAGCCTCCGTCTTAAGAATCCAATTATATCCAATTCAACAACATAGGAAGACACCAATAGGTAAAATATACAGCTAACAGGATAATGGATAAAACGATATTGCCTAGTTACTGTCTCACTTTGCACTGACTCTTTCTCCTTTGTGTTTATTTTCTTACAGTTGAAAGCACACATCTAATGCCCAACTAGGCTATGGTTTGACGATGGAACAAGGGGATTTCTGCCAGTTCACTCTCACTGGCCTCTACCATGACCTTGTCTCACTACCGAGTTAAGGGGGGAAAAGCCTAAGGTACCGAAATAATTTTTACTCAGGAAAAAAAGAACACCTAAGATTTCGACTTTATAGATTTTCAGAGAGTCTTAGAGTATCCACGTCGGAGGATTTCGTGATGATTAAGCTTGAAAAGATTTGTCAGAGGAGGTCCTCAAGACCACCCCCAGGTTTGGTGATTCACCAGAAGGGCTCACAGAAATCAGCATCAGTATGCCCGTGGCTGAGATTTATTACGGCAAAAGGATACAAAGCCAAATCAGGGAAGGAAAAAGGTGCATGAAGTGAAATACAGAGAAGACAAGGCATAAGCTTTCAAGAGTCCTCTCCCAGAGAATCCAGGAAGGATGTGTTTAATTCTTCCAGCAACAAGTTGTGACAACATGTACCAAGTGTTGTCTACCAGGGAAGCTCATTAGAGAGTCAGCACCCAGGGATTTTATCAGGGGCTCATCACAGAAGAACCTTCTGTCTAGCACATACCAAAATTCCAGATTCCCAGAAGGCAAGCAGGTGTTCAGCATAAACCACATTGCTCGTACAGAGAGTTTAGGCTCAGTGAGCCACTTTTACCATTGAGAGAAAGTTTAATACCAGTGTAGAAAACCACTGACTAGCCAAGTTCCTACAGGCCACCCAAAGACGAACGCTGCCAGCAGGCGTTTCCAAGGACAGGCAGCGCGCACCTGCTGTGGGCACATTTGGTCTGCACAGGACCAAAGCTTAATTCCTCACATTAAGGTGAGAGCTGAGCTCTGAGACATGGAGTGGCTTGCCCAAAATCACACGGCACAGCTAGAACTAGCACCCAGGTCTCCAGATTCGCAGAGAGGGTAAGATACACCCTCACCCGCAGCTTCCAGACACACGCGCACACATCTTCCAGGGAAGTTCGCTTCGGAGGCTGCAAACGAAGACGACACCACGGCAGCTGTGATTCTCAGTCCACAACCTCTCCATGGCAACATTAATTATATCCATCGGCTGAAAGTTTCACTGACGAACTAAGTATAATGTTTAAGATCCTACCACTATGCCTCCTCTCAGAAAAAGACACCTTTCCAACTCAATTTAATTTAAAACTCTCAAGCTCATTATCACTTTAATTAAAATCATACATTTTCACTTAAAGCTAGAAGAGTCCTCAGAGGTGGTCTATCAAGTCCCATATCTTTATTTAACAGAAAAAACACTGGGGTCCGGACGGGAAAGCAACGTGACCGAGGCCGCATCATCGACACATGCCACAGTCCTGCTCTCCCCATCTTCAGTCACGTGCCTTCCTAGTGCATCTTGCTGTCCTTCCAGCCCCGGCTCAGAGCTCAGAAGACCATACGCTTATTATAGGCCCTTAAGTGCTTAATGATCTGAAATGTATTCCTCTTCATGACCTGTGCAGGGAAGTCCGTACAGCCCCGCAAAAAGCCAATATTCTTCAAATAAGAGAGCTGATAACAATGCTGCACTGGAGTAGATTTCAAAGACATTTAGATGCTATTTGTATGCATTCCCTTTTAAATATTCACAATTACCCAGACGTACAACACAGTGCTGAATCTCCCAAGATTCAATGTGCCCAAGATATCTCCACCCCATAGATGAAGCCACTGGATGGACCACCAAGGGGCCTTCCACACCCCGTCTAGCTCCTGAGCAAGCCGTGCACATGCACATGAAAGAACAATATGGGGCTTATTTACATGGTCAGAGGAAACAGCGATCGTAGGCTTCCCAGCACGTTACCATTACTACACCACACAAAGAGAGCCAGCCACAAAAGCTCGTGAAGACCAGTCATTGCTCTTCAGAACAGATTCTCATTGTACGCAGTCAAGCAACTGGAAAAACCCAAATGAGGAGAATGTTTCCATCGTCTAACATGAAATACACGTCAAACTTAAAAACTGATGGGTTGAAGGAACGCAGTCTAAAAGGTGACACTCAAGGTGTATGAGAAAAGTGGAAACCCAGTGCTTCTCAACTGGGGGCATGGTGGCCTCCCCGGGGCCATCTGGCAACCTCTGCAGACCACTGCCTGTTGTCACAGCTGGGGGAGAGGGCAGATACTACCAGCACCTTGTGAGTAGAGGCCAGGGATGCTGCTAAGCATCCTAGGATGCACAGGACAGCCTTCACAAGAAAAATGATCTGGCCCAAAGTATCCAAAGTACCAAGGTTGAGAAGCCCTGCTTTCAAGAGCTAAAGGCCAATTCATGTCTGGATAAACGGAGAATTTTGTACTGTTTTACGTGTTAAGTACAATGATACATAAATTAAATTCAAACAATAAAATGGCATTAAAGTCATAATTCAATTAACCAGAGGATTCCAGACGCCATAAATTTTAGAGTTTTAGATTGTTTATTTCACTGTTTTAAGGCTTGTGTCTTTTCATTCTGCAAAATGTCAATGCCTTTTGGCTGGAATTTGGCCATTATTCTTGGGATAGCAGTTGCAGGTCTGCCTCCATCATTAGAGCCCAGGGAGTTAAGGACACTCCGGTGAACTTGGAGAAGGACCCACAGTGCAGAGCTGGCCCAGACAGCCATCAGCTCTTACACAGCCTTCGTGCCAGAGCCTCTAGCTACCACTCAGCAGTTTGTATTTTTAATTACATTTCTAAGGGTTTGGAGTAAAATTTTCAAAACCACTATGAAAACACCGGTAAATCAGAGCAATTAGGAGAGAGAAATAAAACCTGTATTGCCAAACAGTAAAGAAGCAGCAGATCCTGATAACTTAGGAAACAGAGTAGGTGAATATAATAAAGATAAATAAGATCTGTACATGGTGTGTTTATAGAAAAAAAAAAAAAGCCAAGCATTAAAACAGCAAAACGGAGCCAGGGCAGACTGTGCCAAAAATCTAGGGAGCTATGTTCAAATATCACCTTCTCCAAAATTACTTACTACCTGCCAAGGACTTTTGGTGTTCCTCAAATGTGCTCCCAGGAAAAAAAAAAAAATTTTTAAATAGGAAATAAAATTAAAAAATAAAAAATAAACAAATTTGCACCCAGAAAACACTGACTTAGATGAAGAAAATATCTGAAGACCAAATGGGAGGGTAAACTCATTAACAGGAGCTGATGTGCTTGCAGGTTTCCCAGCTGCACGATGGGAACAGATTGCATGATGGCTCTGTTTGATGCAAAGCCCCACATACAGCTGTGCAGGCTGCCCGCTGCCCAAGGGCTTCCTGCCCAAGGGGTTTAGTGAGAGCAGAAACCCAGGCCAGTGGGCTAGCCAAGCTGAGCACCCCAGCATGAGGAGTTCATCCACACTTAGGAAAGAGAGCTTTCTTCTAATATGCCCCATGGCCTAGCAGCAGAGACTGCATGGTAGAGAAAGAGCAGAAACCATTTGCCAAGCTAGGTCAGCCCAAACGTGTGGGGAGAAAAGGGGCAAAGTAGGGTTCCTGAGCATGTAGAATGAGAGGCCAGATATGGGGGGAAGGGGAGAGAGAAAATCACCCACTTTCCCCTTGGATTTTTTTTTCAGCATAGCTTGAGTGAGAAGAATCAAGAAGGAAATGATCATAAAGCATAAGCACTGCTATCTGGGGATAACTTTATCAGGATGCTCAGCCTTGATTTTTCACCTACAAAATGGGACCTGGTTAAAGCAGCCTGGAAATAAATCCACCTCAACATGGTCAGAACCTCTGCCCCAACCCCCATCATTCCTGCCTCTGTTCATCCAGGAGCTAAGGCTGAGAACTGTCCCCGCCCTTGCCAGACAATCCCCCTGGGGTAAGGCTTGCACCTGCCTTTATTTCAACCCTACACACTTTTACTGAGGGCCTGCCGCATGGTGGGGGGGCCACTACCGTGAACAAGCAGAACAAACCCTGCCCCACAGCTCGTGTTTGGTGGAGGAGACAGACCCATAGGCAGCGTTCTTGGGATTATTCCATGCCACGCCACCCCTCCATGTCACATTCCCGCAAGAGAGCTCTCTCGCCACAGGGGGCCACTGCCTAGCCCCTAGGAAGACACAATGCATTAGCTATGGCCATCTGTGCAGTCTGTCCTGGACAGAACACAGAAGATTTCACCAAGGAGCCCAGTTCTATTTCCAGTTTGGCAGGATTTCCACGGGTGAGCAGGAGAGAACATCCCATGTCAAAACAAGGCAAGTTTGGGGGAGACAGGCTTCCAAGCAGTACTGAGCCTCAGGGGGATCATTAGGCTTTTGGAGTGCCCTGGGATTTGCCCCCATAGAGGCAGGCCCAGGGACACGGAGGGGAAGTTCTCTGTGTAAAGAAGGATGAAGAAGGACCTTGGGAGGTGTACAAAAATGGAAGAGTCAGGGAGGAAACAAAAGGAACCATGGGAGTGGACTAAAGAGAGCTGGGAGGTTTGTTGCCAGAGCGGTAGTGGGAGGAGTTACTGGGGGTTGACCATCAGCAGTGTACATGGGTGGGCAAGCCCCTGAAGAAAGGGCACTTGACTGGTCAGCTGAGGAGTGGGGGGACGAGGGACACAAAGTTAGAATGGAGGGGATATGAGGATTTTTGAACTCTCTTGGCGATCTTCAGGACAAAGTCATGAAATACTAGGTAGGGGATTATGACCCGCCTATGAAATTCTACAACGTGGGTTTTAGTCATCCAAGAGCCTATTACGGTTACATTTCTCACTGAGCCCTAAATTAGGATCCCAAAAATGCCAGTAAGGCCTTTTTGAAGCCATGTTTTTGGGGAAGCTGCATCCCCAGTCATAAGGGCTTGATCCCAAATGAGACAAATTTTAGCTTGCAAGGTAAGCTCTCCCGATATAAAAGTCCACCCATTAAGTGGCAAGTAAGAATTCTAACCTTGAACAAATGGCCCAGCAGGCCAATCAGGCAGGATGCCTCTCAGAGGACAAGGTTTTCTTTTTGGGAGAGAAATGTCTCCCACACAAACCAGCAGGAGAGGCAGATAATGGTTTAGCCTCTCCGGAGCCACCCCTCGGCTTACAAAGCTGAGGGCTTAGGGCCAGCAGGCGACACACCTTCTGAACATCTAATGCATCTGCAAACATTTCAAGTCCCAAACAGAAAGGGCCACTTGCAAACCGGGCCACCTCCATTCTTCTGATGCACATGGTTTCCTTCCTTCCTTTCCCCTGCTATAAATGCTGTCTGAAGATGAGAGGTAGGAACAACCCTTTAAGATCTCCTCAGTTGAAGTATCATTAAACAAAGATAAAAATACATACTCCCTGAGGACATGCTGCACAACCAGCTCTAAATTCCATAAATCCCTTCATCTGCACGATCACACAGCATCCCAACTGCTGGGGTCCACAACTATCTTATTCCTACTTGTAGACCCCTCCCCTCCAACCTTGCCCCAGTGCTAGGCAAAGAAGCTGACACAAAACAGCACCCAAAAGATATTTCCTGAATGTTAGGCAGCTGCCATTTTTTTTCGCATTTTAGATAAATATATATAGGTCATACATATATATGCCATACACTAAAACATACCCACACATACCCCACCACACACACACACACACAGATGTAAGCATTGACTCTAAATCAATTTCTCAAGAACCAATATCTGGGGGCGCCTGGGTGGCTCAGTTGGTTCAAAGTGTCTGCCTTCAGCTCAGGTCATGATCTCAGGGTCCTGGGATCGAGCCCCAAGTTGGGCTCCCTGCTCAGCAGGGAGTCTGCTTCTCCCTCTCCCTGCTGCTCTGCCTACCTGTTCTCTCTCTCTCTCAAATAAGTAAAATCTTTAAAAAAAAAAAAAAAAAAAAAAAAAACCAAAATCTGTGTTCTTTATGGGAATCACTTCATCTCCCTTCTGGATGGTCCTTTCCTTCCCCTAGGATTCCCCTCTATTAACCAAGGTCCCCATGGGGAACACAAGTCACCCTAGATGGCGCAGAAAAAGAGACTTTACCTTGCAAGGCTAAAGGAGCAAAACCAGAACGGTGAGTCACCCAGGAGCGAGTAACAGTCAGAAGCAGTTCCCCTCATAGGGTTGGAGAGACAAGGGGAGGACACAGTGTCCCCAGAGCCAGCAGGAGCTGGAGGCCAACAAGAGGAGATGCCCCAGAAAGAAGTTACCACAGAGCTGCTACGCCAGAGGCTCAGAACCCAGGCTGAGGGAGCAGCGAAGTGTCTGGCCCTCTCTCCCTATACCCTGCAATCTCTTGCAGGGGTTCCACCCCCTCACCCCCCACCCCAGGTACTCAGGCCACACCCATGTCAACTGGGAGGCATTTCCCCAGCTCTGCTCTACCTGTTGCTGGGAGCCGCCTTGCCCGGAGTATTTACATCTATCCTAAATAAGAGGAAATTATGGCTGAATGACTCTTTTACCCCTCCAATGTTCCTACTTTGGATAATACAGTTACATTAGTCTCATGATTTAAAAATAAGAGGAAAAGACAGGATAGTTTTCTGATGAAATGTGCAGAATTCTGGCAGTCTTCCATTAAAAGTCTTGATCACAGGATTTAGCTAGAAGAAGAAAAGTCCACAAATAGATTCTTCTCACACTATTTTGGGTTCTGGATATGCCCACTTCAAAACGATTACTCTCACCAAAGCCAAATAGGAGAATCCAGACTTACCCACTTAAGGGAAGAGCAGCTGTTTGGGTTATGTTAATGCCCCCCCGCTACCCTGGTATAGCCTTTCTAGAACCAGAAATGTAAGGGGTGACATTCATGTCAGCCAATTATATTTCCATCGTGCTACACGCATGAATTGTGAAGCGCTTACCATGGGGTTACATTGTCTATGTGTAATGTTGTATGCAGCCATTTGGAGAAGATTAATTTGATAACAAATTACAAAAGGCATCAGACAACACTTCCCCATGGCACAGCTAATATGAAAAATACTGTACATATCCAAAATAATATTAATATGCAGCTGTGACAACTCTCCTTTTGTCTTGTCCCAGTAATGTGACACATAGCCTAGACACGGCAATTCTGATCATGTAAAATCTCACAGCCTAAGTGGATTATAAATAATTGTGTCTGTGTGTGTGTCCACGTGCATGTGCATACAAAGCAACAATTTTTCTGTAGCTCAGCCAAGTGGAGCTTAACCATGTTCTATGGGAAGAGAGTGGTAAAAAGAGACTGCTCTATTCCCCCAACAACGAACTTACTATATTCCCTCCATCACTGAATTCCCTAGCACAGAGATACAAACCTCTATCCTGGATCCATCCAGTATTTAAATAAACAATCAGGAAAGGAAATAAAATGGTTCAATTATTCCTACAGGAAATCAAAAGAAGGAGCGGAAGTTTCCAGCAGGTACAGTGCCTGGAAGGAGTCCCACACAGTAGGATGGCATCAAGCCCTTCTGGAGTGAGAGAGACATTCTGGTCCACCATCACCACCCACTCTCCTAGAGCAGCATCAGCTGTCCTGTGACTAGCTGCCCCAGAATTCCCAGCTCTAGCTCCACTCAAGTCCATTCAAGGGGGCGCTATTACATCTACAGAAGGGCAACTGGTCCCATAAGAGCTTTCAATACAAGAATTACTGCTAAATTTTCCACTTTTTCCAAAACACATATAGTGCGGACATAGAATTCTTTTCCAAAACTCCGTTTGTTTTGTTCACACTACAAAATAAAATGGACTTAAAACCACTTCACCATAAGGCTATTATCTATAAGTAAAACTCTGACACTATAATCAGCTCTGATAATTCTTCAGGATGATTCCTCCATGATATTTTCTTTATAAGTAAATTCAAACTTCCTTCCACTAAGTACTTTTTGAGGGGTTAAAAAAATGGACAGCCACTGAATGACAAATTTCTGGATTCATCCGAGTTTTAAACATTCCTGCTGTCATCACCTGAATCACGTTCAACCCCTTTCCCCCCCTCATTTCCCCTTTTGAGGGGGCCAACAGGAAGGACAAATGCTGTTTGAGGGTAGTGGGGTCAAATTGGCTTCACAGGGCCTTGAGACAGACACTCCTGGATTTGAATCCAGTCATGACTCAGGCATAGTACAGGACAAATTGTTCAGTGTCTCCAAACCTCAGCTTTCTTATCTGAAAAGTGAGATACTGACTTACAAGTTTGTGAAAGTTAAAATAGATGTAAAATATTAGTCACACAGTAAACAATTTACCTCTTACTGCATGAGTATATTTTGCTGATTTCTTCAGCAAGTACTTCTTGCTAAGGAAACAAATCCTTAGCCCTTGGTTAATAGTAATGATTTCTTTTCTTACACATAGCATGAAAGATCTCATGATACCAAATGGAGAAAGCTAGTCTTTAAAAACAAAACAAAACAAAGCAAAAAAAAAAAAAACCTCACTGGGTTTTGTAAATGATGAACTGCGGAATTCTACTCCTGAAACCAATATTACACTGTATGTTAACTAACTAGAGTTTAAAAAATAATTATTAAAATAAAATGACAAGAAACAAAAATTACCATTTTTATCAAAGATTAACGATTTAAGCCAGAATATTTGGTACCTAAAAGAAGTCTCAACCCCAGGCTTTAATCAAGAACTTTGAAAAACAAAGCAGAAGTATTTCACCTGTCCAATTACTTGGTAATAAAAGAATTTTCTTAAATTGAGAAGATGCATCTTCACAGCACATTAAAAGCTGCTGCCTGGATCTCTGACTTTTACAGTGAAGGAAACAAAGGTGAAAAGAGAATTCATTCAGGATTGAAAATTAATTAGTCCATATCAATCCCATGAGTCACAGCCATCAATTTAAGAGACATAACACCACACACTGGATTTTAATTAGAAGGGTTACAAAGCTGTTGAAGAACCCAAACCTAATTGTCAAGCCCAATTAAGCAGGTTGATAGAACATACTGTGTAATGCTACAATGTGTTCCTTTTGCAAAAGAGGGGTAAAATAAAACCCTCGTTCAGGCCTTACCAGCTTCCCCCCAAAATATGTAATAATATATATGTAAGATCATTCATTCATTGTGCAAAGGATGTCAGTCTTTGGGACAACAAGAAATTAATCTGGAACTGGGCCCAAGATCAATGCGTTTGTAAGTCACCACACAACCCTGGGACAGAGGCAAGAAGCAGGTGCTTGTTCTGGCTCAGTCTAGCTCTGGCCAACCTCCCTCCCCAGAAGGGGTTTCGTGAGACAACCACCGACGCTCAATTCAGTTCTGAGATCCCATAATGAAGACAAACCTCCTGACTGTGACTGAAGCTGGCGTCAGTGAGAACAGAGTCTGCATTAAGGGTCAGAGACACATTAGGCAAATCAGGTGGACAAGAGCATGGAGTCCAGAATGTACCATAGCACCCTGAGACACCATCTCTGGTTGACCCTGGTCTTCCTTTTCTTGTTTTTTTAAACCGAGCTTCTATCACCAATGTAGCTATGTGAAAAATAACTCAACAGTCTTCTTCCCATTAAAAAGCCAATTACTTCTTTTATTTTTTTAAGATTTTATTTTTTTATTTGACAAAGAGAGACACAGCGAGAGAGGGAACACGAGCAGGGGGAGTGGGAGAGGGAGAAGCAGGCTTCCCGCGGAGCAAGGAGCCCGATGCAGGGCTCCATCCCAGGACCCTGGGATCACGACCCGAGCTGAAGGCAGATGCTTTAATGACTGAGCCACCCAGGCGCCCCAAGCCAATTAATTCTTAAAAATTAACTAGGAAATACCACAGAAACAATTTTCACACTCTCTTCGTAAGTGTCTACATGCAAATAGCCTCAACAACACATCATGCTTGCCTCTTTCAGAAAACATCTGCAATTCTTCACTTTACTTCAGTGAGAAAAATTGTCAACATTCACATTCATTCCAGAACTGGGTCCATTTTCAACCAAATATAAAATAGCAGCTACCATCCCACTCTTGCAACATTGCTGTTTTGACCTGCCCCGATCTCATCCTCCAATAATCCCCCACCTACAGGAGCTTTCTTTGGAGGGGGGAAGAGCTTTGCAGGAAGGTCGTGAATATTTTAATTTTAGTTTCCTCCCTCCTTTCCCATGGTACATATCAGCACGTGTACACTAATTATTCCATGTTAGCCATAAAGAATTCAACTTTACATGAAGCAAAAGAATCAAAAAGGCAACTATCCCTCCTATATTTGGACCCCTGGTTCTCCATTTTAACTATTCAGGGACTCATCATATGGTGACCTGTATTTGGGGACTATGTCCTTCCTAATGGTGTCATGAAGCTTGAGGGGTGTTTCTGTCACCCTGACTATGGGTAGAAATATCAAGAGATACTTGTATCAGAACCGCTTGGGTTTACACACACACACACACACACACACACACACACAGAGGCGCACACGTGCACATGCAGATGCACGCACACACGCATGCAGGGACACATCCTGCACAGCAGAGGTTCATGACCCAGAGAACAAGAAATACAAGAGCTTGAGGAAATTTCCAATGGGTTTTCTAGAAAATATGATCATTTCAAAAAGGGTAGAAAGATAGCTGTGTGCAATGGAAAGCTGCCTGCTGAGACAGAAAGGAACTAAAGAGGGGACAGAGGCTGGGGCAGGGAGGGGTAAGTTTTGCAAAGGCATGTCTAAGCTTTGCAAATGTACGCATGTGGACCAATCAGAAAGCCCAACACGAGTTGGCCTTGGCTCACAATGACTGCATACAATCAATTAGTCATTAATGCTCAATCTCTGGAAGGAGGAAAACAATCAAACTCATGTCTTATTTTATGGCAACATTAAGTCACTGGCAGCTGAAGCAGAGGAGATGGTAGAAATTTCTCAGGTGGGAATGGAGAGACAAACCCCACCTGGAGTGACAAGGGGGGCAGGGGGCAGAAACATTGCTTCTGGGATTCAAGGGAAGGGGACCTAAGTCCTCTCTTACCTGGAAGAAGTTCAAAAGAGTCTACCTACTAGAACACATGCCATATGCCTAAGACATCTCTACTTCTACTGCCTCTAAAAATGGCACCAAAACATACTTCTCTATGTGAGGAGGAATCTGTGCAATGATTCCTTGGATAAAAGGATCTGTTCATTTTTGCTTCCTCCCGTGTAAAAGAGAGACCTTGGAGCTTCCAAAGAATGCTAGTATCGGCATACCAGTTACTTGGAGCGCCAGCTTTGAGAGCCAGCTGCCTATGTTTGAAACCTCATCCCACCCTTGCTAAGCACGTAAAATCGGGCCATTTCTTTGATACTGTTGTACTTTGGTTTCTCTACCTAAGAAAGGGGGATAATCATCTCTAACTCATGGAGTTGCTGTGTCCTGAAGGCACTGACACAGGCAAAGCATTCGGAGCACATGGTAAATACCTACCGGCACGTAAGCTTCTGATAATTAGCTCTCATCATGTGTACCTGCAGACTCTACTCTCTGTCACTCATATGACAAAACTCTCAGAGGACAAAAATCTGATAAGAGTTTCCTACAGATTAAAGGGGGAAAAATCAATCAAGCTAAACCCAGGGCCCTAATGAGGCCTCTTACTCAAAACACCACGGAGAAGGCCGCAGACCTCAGAAGCGGAAGGCCGCTTGGTCGGCCATTGGAGGTGAGATTCTCGGACCAATAAAGGAGCTGAAGCCAATGGAATTCTGGCGAAAGGGCCTCACAATATCCATGGGAGCTCCCTTCACGCCAGGCTCTAAAAGCTTCAGTGGGCTTTTATTAGCCCAGTGCTCAGACTCTCAATTACCTCAGGTGATCTCCTAGCCTCCTCACCCCTCACCCTTCCCCTCTTCTGCTCAGGCCACACTGGCCACCCAGCTGTTCTGAGAAACCTCCTCCCCCTTCAGGACCACTGCCTTGTTCTTCCCTCCATGCGGGAAGCACTTCCCCAGGTATCCGCTCTCACACACTGCACACGTGTGGCTTTCACAGGGAGGCTTTCTCTGACCACATGTAACACATCACTGCTAATTCTGTCCTGCATTCCCTTTCCAGTCTCATTTTTCTCAATAGCACTACTAACCATCGCATATGTACTTTCATTCACTCGAGCTCCATAAGGACAGGGATTTCTGTTCACGGCTCTATCCCCAGGGCCCAGAACAGCACCTGACCCTTGTAGGTGCTGAATAAACGGGCTTCAAGATTGCTGCAAAGGAAATGCATGCTATTGCTAGAAATAAAGGTGAAACGAGACAGCAAACACATCACTCAACTCCCCCTTGCTCTTCTAGGATGAAATCACATTTTTGGATGCCCTAAGTGCTACCACGTAAAATTTCTCAACTGTTGCCAGGAGTAGCATTTAGAAACAATGCAAACTCTTGAAATGAGTAATGTAAACATATCACACTGCCAAGAGTGGGCTGGATCAGAGAAGTGCATCACCCTCAGAAATCACCAACTCACTGCCCAGCCATGGTACTCAAAGCAACATCCACAAAAGCATGTATTCACAGAGCTCCCACAAGGTCATGGCACAAACACCCAGAGAGTGTATAGGAGGGTTGCCAGGTGATCTGTACAAGCCCCTCGTTGTGATATTGAATTTTCACCCATGTGAAAATTACAGCTACAAAATCCCTCCCAGAAACTAACTTTCAAGCAAGATAAATCCTCAACGTTTTTTTAGAAAGGCAAAGTACCCAGAACCAGAAATTTGTAGACCATTTCATTTTAGAAGACCTGTCTGAAATTGCTTGTTTAAAAAAACAGACAAAAAAACACAGGATAAAGACCCAGACTCTTGCTAAGGAAAGAAGTATGGGCAGGAACTTGTATTGGATTCATGTAGGAAAGTTTGTCAAAACCATCTACGACGTGAAAGTTAACATGTCTGAGCACTGCACTTGGCATGCAAACTCATGGAAGGAAACTGAGGCCCACCAGAGGCTGTGACTTGTCCAGAATCACAGAGCGGGTACGCCGCTGGGTTCAAGGCCCAGCTCCAGACCCCGACTGCACACAGTGATCTGCTCACTATCCCACGGACACTTCACAGCCAAGACACTTCCAGGACACTTGGATGTTCTTGCTAGGAACTTAAGAGACAGTCCCCACAGTCTGCCTGCAGATATTTTCATTCTATTATAACCACATCACATGTAGAGGTGTTCATTAAATGTATACATTTCAATTTCTATACTTGTAGAAACAGTAGAAAGAGTTGGCAACCTCATTCTCTAAACCTCATCACTTCCCAGGGAATGGGTACAAACTGAATCATCTGTAAAACCTTTATAATCTCACCTCCACTTCCTAGCTGGGTGATTTTGGGCAAATTACTCAAACTCTCTGTGCCTCTATTTCCCTTTAGAGCGTTGATATAATAAGAATCAAATGAGTTAACACAGGAAAGTGCTTAGCACAGTACCCAGCATAGTCAATGCTCAGTAAGTGTTAGCTATTATTATTTCTTATGAACGTTAAGACAAAATTGGGATATTTCATTAATGAAAAGTAACCAGGAAAAGAAAGGAAGAGTTGCCTTTTTATTTGTTAAATATAAATAAAGCCAAAATTTTAGTATAAAAGTCTTATCCTAAATGTTCCTCCCAGGGAGGATTTCTGGGCACAGGCTTTTTGAAATAAGAGCTCAATGAAGTCTGTAATGAAGAGCAAGCAAGGCTCTAAGGACCTCTAAACAGTGTTCAAAATTCGGGTCATCAGTTGTAACAAGTTTTACAGTTAAGTCAAGGTCCATAAATGCCACTGAAAGTCTTTGGACGATACTTGTTATAGAAAGGGCTGTTTCCAGGGCAACTTCCTTTTCTTTGGGGATCCCTTAATCTCGGCCAAGCTCCTATGAGTTGGCTAGGGCTGCCGTGACAAAGCATCACAGACGAGGTTGCTTAAACAAGAGAAATTTATTGTCTCACCGTTCTGGCAGCCCAAAGTCCAAGATCAAGGTGTCAGCAGGCATGGTTCCTTCTGAGAGCTAGAAGGGGGAATAGGCTCCATGCCTCTCTCCTAGCTTATGGCAGTTTGCAGGCAACCTTTGTCTTTCTTTGGCTTCTGTTATTATCACCTCAGTTCTTTGCCTTCATCTTCACATGGCATTTCTCCCTATGTGCATGTCCAAATTTCTCCTTTTGATAAGGAGACCAGTCATACTGGAGTAGGGGCCCACCCTACTCCAGTATGACCTCATCTTAACTAATTACATCTGCACGATCCTATTTCCAAATAAGGTCACATTCTGAGGTACTGGGGGTTGGGACTTCAACACATGAATCTGAGGAGACACAATTCAACCCATTACAGCTGTAGATGGAGCCCAGGCCTGGTTCCACCAGTAGGATTGGTGAGCCGCCCCAAAAGAACCCCAAGCCCATCAGGAGATGGCCATAAGTACCAGTACCGGCTGTTACTGAAGACTTTAATTAACCCAGAAATGTAATAAAGTGGCAGGAGTTAATATAGCAAGCCATCTTAAGTCAAGAATCACTTATATTTGGCAATTTAATCCACCAGAAAAATCCAAAAGTATCCTTTTATCCTTTCCACACCTAGAAACAGTTGACAGAGTGGCACTTCCTTTCCCATGAGATCTGAGCAAAATAAAAAGATGGGAAGACTGCGGTCTAACAAGGGTCAACCTTTGATTTAATACCTAGTCCCAGAGACCTGAAAAACTATGGTCTTTAAAGTCCTAAGAACAGGACCTCGGAAGGTCTACCCTTGACCTTGAACCAAAGTACCCTCCATCATGCAGGCAGCTGGGTTAAGAGTACCATATACACCAAACCTGCAGCTCCGCACAACTCTCAGTCCCCAATGCCACCCTTGCCACACGTCCAGGTGTAGATGTCTGTGCCAAAGGCCCATGAAGACCACAGAAGAAACCAGAACACATAGGCAAATCACACAGCAAGGGCACAGAGGACTCTGTCTCCTCACTGTTCTAGTTCTGGAATGCTAAAAATTTAAATAAGAAAGTAGTTTCTTAACCAAAGAGGCTCAAACGTTACCCCAAGGTTTCTGGCTGATTGGACTCCTTGTCTTGTTAACAGACCTAGGTTAGCCACATGATTATCAAAAACCTGGCAGGCTCCCAAGATTTCCTAGGCACCAACGAAGAGGCATTCAAACACGTAACAAGAAGGGATACACTCCAAATCCATTACTGCAGAGCCTTTATATTTATTTCCAGAAGGAAAGTATCTCATCATGTTCTCTGTTTTGTTACCAAAAAAAAAAAAAAAAATCACGCTGTCCTATACAGTTTCTGTAAATCGCCACATCCAAAGGGAAGTAAAAGGTGACAGAACCCAGGGGAAAAAAAAAAAGAAAAACTGGACGTGAGTGTTTTAATGTTAGGTAGATTTGTACCCAATTTGTAATATGTCCATAAGCCAAAATCCACTTACCTTTGGGTCCCAGATTAACCAAGAGAATTCACCAGTGAAGAGGACTGTGGTCTTTCCATGTCCTACCACACGTAGAGCTCTAAGAAGAACCTGGACAACCAGTCAGGCCATAGGCTGGAAAGCTGTTAAGCTGTCAGTGGAATTAACCAACCATTCTCTGACAACTCCAAGAGAAAAGACTGAGTCAGAGAACAAAAAAGAAGTGGAAAAGATAACTCTGGTGCAAGGGAGACATCTGCCACCATATCTAAACTATGCCAGTCACATCACCATTTGGCCAGATAAGCAAAGCCAAACAAACAAAAAAACAATTATCACCTTGGGGTCCAATCTACAGCTCCTAAATCAGATAAAAATGGAGGGGCATTGCATCCGAGTGGGAAGACAAGGCCATCCCAGGGCACAGGGAGAGAGGGCACTCAAGCAGCATGCGCAATCAGCCACGGCAACACCATAGATCCTCTCAGAAGGAGAATTCTCCATTCAGACAGTCATTAGGTGCCTACTACGTGCAAGGGCCATATGCTAAATGGGGCAGAGTTAGAGCCTACCCATGTGTATATCTCAGAATATAGACATGGACACTGAGGCCTAGAAACTCCCTCATTAAGGCAAATGTATCACAACATAAAGTTTGTCTACCATAAGTATACAAAGGGCTATATGATTTATCACTTGATGATGGCAGAATCAAGAAGGGCTACATGGAAAAGGTGACACATGAGCCAGTATGGGAGGGTGGCAATCAGCAAAAATTGCAAAATATGGGAGAGACAGGCAAAAATTTGGAGAGCAGACTCCATTCCCCGTGAAGGGTGGAACCAGTTAGACTCAAGTGCCGGGTTCATCAACGGTCCTCAACTGCAGACGGAGGACAGGCTTTATTTAGCAGGGAATGGGGGCCCACTTAACGTCACCAGGAAATCAAGATGTGCTTGAAACCATTTACTCCATTATCCAGGAACCTCTAAGATGGACTGGATGAGACCAAGGCTAAAAGCAGAGCGCATAACGATGAGGTTATCGCAATAGTTCATGGACAAGGTCATGATATGTCAAACTGAGGCCTGCCTCAGAGGCAGGCAACAATTAGAGGAAAATGACCCACACAGCCCTCACTGAGTGCCTACTGTGTACAGTGCACTGGCAATGCAAATATGATTAAGACACGCCCCTAACCCTCAAGAAACCAAAGAGACAGAGAATAAACACATGACTAATCCAACAGCCTTAGGATTTACAGATAGACTTGCTCTTATTCATCACTTAGACTTACATTTCCCATCATTTTTCAGGCTTTCTCCTACCCTTCAGTCCAAGCCCCGGATTCTTTTTTTTTTTTTTTTCCTAAGAGTTATTGAGAACCTATACCCAAACCAATCCTATGAAGTTTAAGGCTGAGGTCCCCATTTTGAGAAAAGGACCTAGTGGAGATACAGAAAGGTCAAGTAACCTGCCCAAGGTCACATGGTCAGTGGCCAAACCAGCTTGTCTCTCTCTCACCTCATGCTCTCACTGCATCCCCTCCCTGAACCTCCCACCCAGGTGTCTCGCTCTCGGGGACCCTCAACTCAGCATGATCATGTCACTTGCCATCTGAGCGACTGTGACTATTTCTAGCCATACACCTCTGGTCTGGTTTCTCCCAGTTCTTGCCCAGTACTTCCAGATAAATCCAAAGCAGATTTGCATCACACCACTTCCATTTACAAATGTTCATAGCTCTGCCAAACAAAGCTCAAATTCCATAGCCTGACATTCAGGGACTCCCACCACTGGTCAAATGCCACCGTTTACAATATGTTGCTACCTCCCATTTAGCTTTTAGGAGCAACAACCATTTTAAATTTTTCTGCAGCCTTCACAGCCCATAAATGTGCACATATAAGGCAGTCATTCAGATATATATATATACACACACACATATATATCTCCTATATCCTTGGAAATATGAGAGAAAAGCAATGTCATAATTGTCGTGTATTCTCATAGTGCTCTGCTCGGCTTTTTTCCCAAGTTACATAGCATTCTCAGGCTCTAGGAGCTTCTGTTTCATTGGGACTACAAAACATGAAGCTTTTAGGAAAACAAGACACTAAGTGATCGATACCTGGGTTGTGTGGAAGAGATTAAGCTCCTGTGAGCTCAGAGAAGAGAGAAATCCATGTGAGCTGGCAGGGACCTAGCATCAAAGTTGGATGAGATCTTGGGCTGGCTTTAAAGATGAGGGTAGAATTGAGACATACGGAGAAGAGACAGACAGACACTCTCAGCTTCTCAGAAAACATGTAAATTCCCTCAAAATTCCCCTGTGATTCTAAAAGCATTCATTTCAGATTACATTAGGAACCCCCTTCCTGTAACACAGAGCCCGGCAGCTGATAAGAAAACCAGACCAACACCACGCCATTCCCCTGGGTCTGTGGAAAAGAGCAGTGCGATCTGACAGGTCCCCCCTCCTCCCCCGCCATCATGAACATCTCCCAGCATCCAGGACTGGTCACCACCAGGCTCTTCAGAAGGCACGAGCCCTGGTGCTATTCTATTTGAAAGAGATATCCTAAGAACCTGCTCTGTTGAAAATCCTTGTCTGTGTGGAACTCAGGTGGTGAGAACGGAGTCTGCACAGGATGGAGGGGGCAGGAAAATGAGGGGAAGGGCGGAAGGTGAGCGGAGCCCAGAACCAATGGCTATTGCTTCTCCAAATCAATCAGTCTGGGTCCAGGCAGTTCAGAATGTGTGCTACTGCAGGGTTAATAGTTTCTAGTGACTAAAAGCTTGATTCATAAAAAATTGAAGATGACTCTGACTCTAGGATTTTTTTTTTTTTTTTTTTTTTTTTACATGAGAGGTTTAACTCAGGAAAATGCTGGCTGCCTTGTAGTGATTAACCCCTACGAAGGCCACTCAGCTGCCATGCAGTCTTTCTGGAGCTGCATTCCTGTTTCCCCTGCATTCCTGCCAGGGGAAACGTGGAAACCAGCACTGGAGATGAACAGAAGGGTCATTTAATGAAGTGTTCGGGCTCTCTAGGTGGAGAATATAAAGTTCGGGGGTAACATCTTAAATAAAGAGGAAAGAAAAAAAAAAATCCAGTTAGAAGTGCAACCGTTGAATGATGGGAGAGCCGAGATGGCAGAACTTCCCCCATGCCACCCAGGAGCCAAAAACAGGTGCCACCTAGCTCACTCCAGACATGCTTTTAATCTGTATCATTCCAATTTGCAAGAAATGAAGGAAGGAGAAGGGGAGGGAGGGAGAGAGGAAAAGAGGGAGTGAAAGGGGGAAATGCTGGACATTAAGGCAGCCTCAGGCTTGTCTGTTTCATTTTTTTAGTGGGGAGGTAAGCGGTAAACGGAAAGGGAGGGGGAGAATCTTAAGCAGGCTCCATGCCCATCGCGGGATTTGATCTCATGACCCTGCGATCATGACCTGCGCCAAGATCCAGAGTCAGATGTTTAACCACCTGAATGAGCCACCCAGGCGCCCCAAGCTTGTCTATTTCATCACCAGGTTTCTTTTTGTCCATTATATGTGGACTTTCACGTTACTGCAATTTTTAATGAGTGTGATGCTGCCTGACTTCTGCAGAAGTGGTAATTACATCCCATAACTTATTAAATAAGAAATCCCATTTCAAAAAAGAAAAAGTCATCACCACTAAAAATAAAAATGGAAGCTTGCTATTTATATGCTGCCTGCCACAGTGCCCTCTCACACACACAGCGGGATAAAAACAGAGACATATGTGACACCAAAAGTTACTCTCCTGTTCCCTGAGAGCCCGGGATGCAGCGGAACTGTAAAACCAGGAGGCGCACCCACTGGCAGAAATCTTGCTTGCGGAGTTGTTTAGTTTAGATTCGTTTCCATCTACTAGTTAAGATGATCAGCAAGTAAATATCATTTCATCGGGCATGCACGTGTGCCAATTTCAGAAGAAAGCATGCTGGCAAATCCTCTGAATCCCACGGAATCTGCAGAACATCGAACTCCACAGGGCAACATGGAGCATGGAGTCAAGGTTGCTTGCTTGTGTGCACTCTCCTGCCCTTGTTCTCTCTCTCAGCAGAATGACAAGGAGAAGTTTGGCCAAGCAGCAAGGTCATGAGTTTCACTGAACAACAACAACAAAAGATGAAAAATGTATTTCCAGGCAGCTTGATGCATGCTCTGAATTATAGTATGTACAAGTGGATGATCGATTACATACAGAGCATAACCTCTTTGAATTGACCTCCCCTTGTGCCCTTGCCAGAGGAGCGGACATTAGTCCCTCCATAGGGGCTGCCCTCTCTGGATGCTGGCTCAGTTCTACTTCACAAGTTTTCAGCCAAGAAATCGTGTTGTCTGTTCTCAAACCTGCTTCTGCCATTTGGATGTGTCAGTACAATTACTTAATCCTCAATATTTACAGTAATAATGATAGCTAACACATACTATGTTCCATTGTTCTAAAGACTTTATTTGTACTGATGGTTATAAATCTCACAGCAATCCTATGAGGTATGTCTGATCATTGGGCCTATTTGACCAATAAAAAAATTGAGGCCACGGCCTGGGTTTAAGCTACAAGTAGCAAAGCTCAGATAGTCTGGCTCTACAGCCCATGCTTTTAACTACTACCCCTTGCTGCCCAAATATGAGGTAAATTGATACTCTTGAAGGCAAAAAGAAATAGTTTTTAGAAATTAGACTAAATGCTTTAAAAAGACTCACTGCAGGGCGCCTGGGTGGCTCAGTCGTTAAGCGTCTGCCTTCGGCTCAGTTGATGGTCCCAGGGTCCTGGGATCGAGGCCTGCATCAGGCTCCCTGCTCTGAGGGAAGCCTGCTTCTCCCTCTCCCACTCCCCCTGCTGTGTTCCCTCTCTCACTGTGTCTCTGTCAAATAAACACATAAAATCTTAAAAAAAAATAAAAGAGGGGCGCCTGGGTGGCTCAGATGGTTAAGCGTCTGCCTTTGGCTCAGGTCATGATCCCAGAGTCCTGGGATCGAGTCCCACATCGGGCTCCCTGCTCCTTGGGAGCCTGCTTCTCCCTCTGCCTCTCTCTCTCTCTCTCTCTCTGTCTCTCATGAATAAATAAATAAAATCTTTAAAAAAATATACTTAAAAAAATAAATAAATAAAAAATAAAAGAGACTCACTGAAACTATTTTGTTGAAAAACAGTTGACGTCACACCAGGTGTGGGCAAAATAATTGTAAAAGATTGGGAGGAAAAAAAAATCACCAAAAATGTATAATTCTGGGCTCAGATGACCTGACAAGTATGAGCTCACTCTGCTTAAATTGCAAGCAAATGGAAATCAGAAGCAGCACATTCTAGATAAGGTTTCCAATCAGTTGAATTCAGAAATCCTAGTACCGAATCCGTATTCAAAGAAAGGGTCTACATGTTTTAGATGTAGACATGAAAACTTTATATATATAAAGTAAAAATAGAACATTAAAGCTACCTATGTTCCCAGGCTTACCCTACTTCATTTCTAAACCAAACACCTACGCCTCATCACATCTGGTAGAGGCTTCCACTGCGTGGAGGTATGTTGACACATACACACCTCCACACACGTCCAGAGTTACCAAGTACCTCAAAACAGAAAATGCTGCCTAACGAGTCTAGTTTTGCCCCAATTGGAAACCAAGCTCCCTGACAGCAGGGTTTGCCTGCTTTGTTAGCTTCTATATACCCTAAAAAAACACCAGCCACATAAAAGGCAATCAATTGATATTTGCTGAATGAATGACAGCATAACTGAATGAATGAGAATGATGGGCAACTATAATATTCGCTAGGTGAAAGGAGATCTAGAGAAGCAAAATCATCCAAGCAGTTGGAAAGGTCCCTCACAGGTAATGAAGATGAACGTCGTTTTTATGTGACTTCATTGTTAAGTGGTGTAATTCTTCACTTGTCCCTGATGCAACAGAGTAATAAGCAGATAATGGCAAAAAAATATAATGTATACAGAGGACTCAAAGTGCTAGGTAGTGGAAGGAAGGAAAGAAAGAATAAATAATGCGTGAGGGCCTACTAAGTGCCAGATGCCTCCAAATATATCTTCGCTTTAAACACAAAAGTCTGTAAAGCAGGTCTTATCCCCTTTCAGAGTCTCATCTACTTGCCTAGTAAGTCCCTCACTCCTTTGGGACTTGGCTTATTAGTCACACAGTAAATTGTGTGCTACAAGCAACAGAAGAACGCAATGAACACAGTCACTCACCAGTGACCCCTTCAGAAATGACTAGGCAATAGAGCATCAAGAAGCAACTGCTGAATAATTAAAATAAATATACTAAGAAACTACACTCATCTAAACTACTTCTTTGGAAGGTTTTTCCAAGAAGCATTAGCCATGGGCTCAAGAGACCTGAATGTGACATTAACAGCTCACCAACCATGTAGTTTTCAGCCAAGCGCAGCCTCTCAGGGCCCCCTTTCTCTCATCCATGAAAGGGACTACATTTGCCCCAAAAACTTGAAGACAATTTTAGACCTAAGTCCACCATATTCTCACCCCAGGCAAGTCATAACCAGGGCTGCATTAGGATTTTTGTGGGCTGTGGGCACTTTTGCCCCTTTGTCCAGCAATTAAATATTAATTACACACTGTATTTTACAACTTGATAGATGAGTGCTATAATATTGTATATTAAAACATTTTCTTTGACCTAAATTAAAACATTTTCTTTGACCTAAATTAAAACATTTTCTACTGATTTTAAGAGAAATTAAAATACTTTTCACAGTCACAGTAAGAAAGCATCATAGACCCTAGATAATGCCTGTGGAGACTACAGGATGAGAAACCTATCCCACGGGAACATGGAAAGCAGCCCTTCCCCCCCCCCCCCTCAAATCAGACTTCATACAAGAGCTGTGTTCCTACAACACATGGTCACAGGCTCCTAGTAGCACCACAGGGATACCCTCCTGGCTGCGCATGCAACAGGGACTGGAGAAGGCCCAGACTGGAGCCCTGGAAGCAGGAGGCCAGTGAAGCAGAAAACAACCCCACAGTGTCGTAGTAACTCAATGATGAGCACGCCAAGGCAGCTAACTGCAAAGACAACTCTGCTGACTTGACCACCAACCATATCCTTCCTATCCTCCTACCTTCTCAACTGGCTTCAAGATTTCCTGGTCTAAGTGCTTCAGAGTCAATTCACTCAACAAATACTATAGTGTCTATGCCAGACACTGTTCAAGACACTTGATCGACTGATCAGGAAATAAAAACAATGATCCCTGCCCTGGGGCTCATATTCTCCTGGGACAACAGCTGATAAATAAGCATAATGAATAAGTATATTATATGCCCAAAAGTAGTAAGAGATATGAAGAAAAGTGTAGGGCAAAGGAAGGAGGATCAGCAACTCTTAGTGGGGTTGGGTGTTGAATGGAGGGGACAAAGCCATCTTCATAAGAAGGTGAGGTTTCAGCAAAGACATCAGTGCAGTGAGATAAACACCTGGGGGAAAAGCATTCTAGAAAGAGGGGGCAGCTTGAGCAAAGGCTTGGCGATAGAAATGCATCTCTTTGCCGACTTCCTAACTTGTTCCTAAAGGAGACAATTAAAATCTGTTACCAGAAGCTAAAAGCAATCTCTACTTTGGATGGAGCTAGGGAGTAGTTAAGATCTAATTTGAGTGAGTAGAGTCTGAAATACCCACTAAGAAATTAGACATGTAGACCCTGTAACGAGAAAGGGGGGTGGGGGGGGGTGGCTGTAGGTATGCCTTGGATAGTTTGGCAGAAAAGACTTATATGCTCACCAATTCCATTTTCTAGTTTTGGCTTTCCTATGCAATGAGGTTGAGATCATGTGACAAGTTCTGGTCAACAGGGTGCGAGTGGAAGTTACTTACACTGCTTCCAGACCTGGCCATACACCCCCTGCATGCTGGTCCATGCTCTGTCCCCTCCACAGCAACTGCAGTGAGCTCATGTTTAAGATGGCAGCATCCGAAGATAAAAGGCTCTCACATTCCCAAGTCACTGCGTGGAGAACTGCTGCCAAGAAGGGCTGCCTACATAGGATACGGTATGAGTGAGGAACTATGAGTTAATTGTGTAAAACCCCTGAGATTTCCAGGGTTGTTGTTAAGGCAGCTAGCTTGACTTGTCCTGACTAATGCAATAGACATCTCTACAGAGCAGACACCTAAAGTGGAAAGGACCAACATCACTGAGGGGTCCTGCCTCTTTGGAAACGGCCTTGAAAAGCGTGAACGAAGACCTCCTTATTTCCACGGATAAAGGACACTAATTAAACCTTTATCTTATTCAATGTTTAAGTTATTTCATCTTTTCCTGCTTGAAACTCTGTTTTCCCTAGGCTTCTAGAACCCAGGCCTTCCTGGTTTTCTGCTGGTCTCCCTGGCTATTCCAGTTGTTCTTCTGCCTCTCCCTGGGATGGGGTGTTCCACCTCACATAACATACCTTCTCCCTGGGGATACCATTTGCTCTCAAAGCTCTAACTGTCCTTGTACAATCAAGAGTTTCCCACCTGTATCTGTAGTCCTCACCCATCTCCTGAGCTATAATCCCTACTGGACACATCTGTCTGACAGGCTGTGACAGTTAATTCTATGTATCACCTTTATTAGGTCACAGAGTGACCACATATTTGACTAACAGTATTTCTGGGTGTGCCTGTGAGGGCATTTCAGGATGAAATTAGCAGTTTGAATCAGTAGACTGAGTAAAGCAGATTATTATCCCCAATGTGGGTGGGCATCACCCAATGCACTGAGGGCTTGAATAGAACAAAAAGGCAGAGAAAGGGAGAATTTGTATGTCTGACTACAGAAAGAGGCTGGGCCATTGGTCTTCTCCTGCTCTTAGACTGAGACTTCAGTCATTGACTCCTCTGGTTCTCAGGCCTTCAGACTCAGACTAAACTGTTATCACCAGGTTTCCTGGGCCTCAAGCTTGCAGACAGCAGATCGTGGAATGTCCCAGTCTTCATAACCATCAGAACCAATTCCTGAAAATAAATCTTGTGTGTGTGTGTGTGTGTGTGTGTGTGTGTGTGTATTTATATATACATACAGAGGCACACATGTGTATATCCTATTGGTTCTGTTTCTTTGGAGAACCCTAATAGATGGTGTATGGGCACCATAAACTTTAAACTGTATTCCAGTATAGATTTATCTTTCCTCCAGAATAGGCTGTCCCATCTACAGTCATCTTGGATCAGCAATACCAATACCCTTGTGGCCCCCTGAATTACAAACTCAGAGGCACTCTTAACTCTTAATTTTCTTTTTTCAGTCCGATATCCAACAATAAATCATTGTCCCCTTATCTCTTTCTGCTGGAATGGATCACCCAGAACATCTCCCTCAAGAAGCATGGGCAGATTTACTCTGGAAAACAGTATGGAGGTTCCTCAAAAAGTTGAAAATAGAGCTACCGTACAACCCAGCAATTGCACGACTGGGTATTTACCCCAAAGATACAAATGTAGTGATCCGAAGGGGGTACACGTACCCCAACGTTTATAGCAGCAATGTCCACAATAGCTGAACTATGAAAAGAGCCAAGATGTCCATCAACAGATGAATGGATAAAGAAGATGTGGTACATACACACACACGCACACACACGGGAATATTATGTAGCCATCAAAAAAATGAAATCTTGCCATTTGCCATGACATGGATGGAACAGGAGGGTATTATGCTAAGCGAAATAAGTCAATGAGAGAAAGACATGTATCATATGATCTCACTGATATGAGGAATTCTTAATCTCAGGAAACTAACTGAGGGTTGCTGGAGTGGTGGGGGGTGGGAGGGATGGAGTGGCTGGGTGATAGACACTGGGGAGGGTATATGCTATGGTGAGCACCATGAATTGTGTAAGACTGATGAATCACAGACCTGTACTTCTGAAACAAATAATACATTATATGTTAAAAAAAAAAAGAAGAAAAAGATAGTAGGAAGGGAAAAATGAAGGAGGGGAAATCGGAGGGGGAGAGAAGCCATGAGAGACTATGGACTCTGAGAAACCGGCTGAGGGTGTTAGAAGGGAGGGGGGTGGGGGGATGGGTTAGCCTGGTGATGGGTATTAAAGAGGGCACGTACTGCATGGAGCACTGGGTGTTATACGCAAACAATGAATCATGGAACATTACATCAAAAACTAATGGTGTAATGTATGGTGATTAACATAATAAAATAAAATTAAAAAAAAAGAAGCATGGGCAGATTTTACCATTTATTTATTTTTAAAGATTTCATTTATTTATTTGAGAGAGAGAGAGAGAGCACAAGTGTGGGGGGCGGGAGGAGGAGAGAGAGAGAGAGAGAAGAAGCAGGCTCCCCACTGAGCAGGGAGCCCAATGTGGGGCTTGATCCCAGGACCCCAGGATCATGACCTGAGCTGAAGGCAGACGCTTAACGACTGAGCCACCCAGGAGCCCCAGATTTTACCTTTTAACAAGACTTTCCTTTTGGTTACTAGACTCTCCCTTAAATTAGTTCAAGTTCAAAGTCTCTAAATGTTATTTTAAAAGATGGTGGAATTTCATTTTACTACAATATTGTAGATCTGGCCCTAAAGGCCACATGTGAACTGAAGAGCATGAAAGATTTTAGTGAAGTCATCGAAGATGACAAGTGAACGTAACCTATGAACTCCTGAATGCCCTAGTTAAAGAAGCCCATAAAAGAAGGGGTTTTCTGGCCCTCTGCCCAGGGTCAGGTGAGATGACTACTATGATACCTTCTGGAAACCACTAGAATTGCTATCCCTACCCTGACAAAAGGAAGCCACACAATGCTCCTCAGGATTCCAGGTCAGTGGGACCACCATGCATGCACATGTCCATGATCTCAGCACATGCTAGGTCCTACCTGGCAGATGACAGTTGTAACTTTTTAAAATTTTTATTTAAATTCTACTTAGTTAACATGCAATGCCATATTGGTTTCAGGAAGAGAATTCAATGATTCATCACTTACATACAACACCTAGTGACAACTGTAACTCTTAACACTCCTTGGGCTAAAGACTCTCCCCTTCTTCCTCAGGGACCATCAGTCACCCACAGGGCTTATGAAAACAGAATGCTGGTCCCTACCACAGTTTCTGATCCACCCCAAAAGGGTGGGGTGGAGGCCCAAGAACATACATTTCAAATGAATTCCCAGGTGATGCTAATGCTCCTGATCTGAGAACCACATTTTGAGAACATCTGCTTTAATTTTTCTGCCCAAAGAGGGTATTTGCATCCAAAAGTTCACACATATGTTGACAGCATCACATTTAAAAGACCTCCAGGATGCATGCAAGATTTGAGTCGCAACCCTGAATGCCCACCAGTCACCTGGGGAGTTTTACAAAAGAGACTCATCCCTGGGTTTCCCCCAAAAATTCTGATGCAGTCTGTCTGGGGGAGGGGCCCAGGAATATTTTTTTAAGCTCCCCTGCTAAATGTAATGAACAGCTATGGTTGAGAACCATAGCCTTAGGGGATCCGTCGGAGGAATGTAAAGATTATGAAGAATCCTTAAATTCAAAGAGATTCTTTACCAAGACTGTAATTTTTACTCTCAAACGGTCTTTTGAAACAGGCTGGATAATAGTGCTTGTATAACAGGATCCGTGCACAGAGCTGACAAATTAGATGTAAATAATCAAATGCTTTTTACACAAGCATTTTGAAAAATCAAACAACAATAAAATTTAAAGGGCTGTTACCCCAAATATATACCTGTGGCCAAAAGTCAGTTAGTATTTATCTCCATTAAAAAACAAACCAACCAACTTATGATGTCTACCCAACAGAATCCAGGCTATCCCAGAATGGCAAGATTCAGGATCAATGAGCCATCCTTGGGCCTCACCTAATTTTCCACACACTCATTCAACATTTATTGAAAATCTAGTAGTTCCCCTGGCACAGTGCTAGCGATGCAAAAATTATTAACAAAGAGAAATATACTCCCTGCCCACAGGGATTCACAGGCCAGAGGGAAGAGGCAAGTATCTAAACAAACAAAAAAGTACAATGAAGGGTTAAAGGCACTGTGACAGCTATTTTTACGGAGTACAGTGAAGCCAGAGAGGTAAATGCATTGTACTTAACTAGGAGAGCAGGGATTGGTAAGTATGATTCCACAGAGGTATAGACAATTGCCTGAATCTTGAAATATTGAGAGTTGTTTACAGGGGGTGGAGTAGGGACAATAAAAAGAAAGGGCATTTCAGAGAGTGAAAAGCCAAAGATTAAAAACAAGCCAAAAATAATATACATTGCATTATTTTCCTGAAAATAATGCTGGACTCAACCCATTTAACACATTTTTTTTTCTGTAATCTTAAGGAGACCTGGCACAGTGGACTCTTCGCACTTCCAATTTACACCAAGACTTTCCAGACAGAGAGAGGCTGACCCACCTGCAGCAGACATCTCATCTGACTCCAAGAGCACAATATCATGTTGGAGGAAACAGGTGTAAACAACAGGCACTTGGAGAAAAGTAATCCAAACAATAGCCATAATGGTAAGTTCATAAATGAACCCAGAAGTTTGTCCACAAACACTGGCACATCTGGTAAACAAGCTAAAAAATAAAAAAATATTGAAGAGTGTCCCAGGAAAAATATTTTAAAAACAGCACAGAAAATATAACCAGTCCTTCTATCACTTATGGCACAATGTAGCTCAAGGAACAGTACAAAATAATCATTGACATCAACCAAAATCAAGTGCTAGTTTTAGCATCACTCCATCACTTGTAACCTACAACTGCTTCATATCCAAGATTCAAGTTCCTTATCTGAAAAATGGAGATATACCACCTTCTTCATAGAGTTTTCAAAATGAATAAACGATGAAATGTATTTCAAGGCGTTTTGCATAATGCGCAGGAACTAGTTAGAAATGCTGATGGTAATAAGTATGTTAAAATAATAAGTTGATAATAAGTAAACATTGTGTATGTTTCTCAAAACCCCTCAGGAAATATGCAATACGGAAAAGTTCTAGAAGATGATGCACTGCCTTGCACTAAATAAAATCTCCCATACTAGACCAGTGAAAACCTGATAATTCATGAAGAGATAATAAAACAATTAATAGGGAAAGACATGAGTTTTAATAAGTTCAAGGATAAATTATCCCTACAAAACACCCATGAGAAATACAGCTGTTTTTAATAGCTTTATTGAGATATTATTCATATAACATATAATTCACTTATTTTAAGAGTACATTTCAGTGGTTTTTACATTAAAAAAATTTTTACAATGATTACCACAATCAATTTTAGAAGATTTTCATCACCCTAAAAAGAAACCCTATACCCATTAACAGTCCCTCCCCATTCTCCCCAAGCCCACCATCCTAATCTACAAATCTATTTTCTGTACCTATTCCATGTCATATAAATGAGGTCATACAATTTGTGGTCTTTCACTTAGCATAATGTTTTCAAGTTTCATCCATGGTGTTGCCTGCACCAGTGCTCCATTCCTTTTTACTACCAAATAATATTCCATTATATAGATACAGCACAATTTATTTATCCATTCGATGGATGATCAACATTTGGGTCATTTCTACTTTTTAGCTTTTATGAATATGCTACTAAGGTCATTCAAGTTTTCGTGTGGATGTATGTTTTCATTTCTCTTGGGTATATACCTAGAAGTGTAATTGCTGGATCATAAGGCAATTGCTAAACTCTTTTACAAAGCAGTTGCACCATTATACGTTCCTACTAGCGGGTTCCCATTTCTCCACATCTTTATCAATATTTATTATTGTCTGTCTTATTGGTTATAGACATCTTGGTGGAAGTGAAGCATTATCTCACTGTAGTTTTGATTTCTATTTCCCTAATAACTAATGATGAACATCTTTTCATGTGTTTGTTGACCACTTATATGTCTATTCACGTTCTTTGCCATTTTTAAATGATTGGTTTTTAACTGTTGACTTGTAAGAACTCTTTATGTATCCTGAGTACTGTTGCCTTATCAGACATAAGACTTGCAAATATCTTCTCCCATTATGTAGGTTTTCTTTTCCCTTTCTTGGTGGTATTATTTGTAGCACAAAGTTTTAATTTTGATAAAGTTCAATTTATCTATTTTCAATTTTGTCCCTTGTGCTTCTGTAGTCATACCTATGAGGGCTTTCCCTAACCCATGGTCACAAAGACTTTATTTTTTTAAGAGTTTTATAGTTTTATCTCTTAGAGTCTATGATCCATTTTGAGGTAATTTTCATATATGGTATGAGAAAGAGGGTCCAGCATCAATCCACCATTTCTCAGGTGGATATCCAGTTGTTCCAAAACCATTTGTCGGAAAGTCTATTCTTTCCCCTGTTGAACTGTCTTCACACCCTTGCAAAAAAATCAATTGACTGTAAATATAATGGTCTATTTCTCAATTCTGTTCCATTCAATTCTGCATCTACCCTTATGCCAGTATGACACTGTCTTGACTGCTGTAGTTTTATAGTAAGTTTTGAAATTAAGAGTTAGTCCGCTGAATTACTTCAAGATTGTTTTGTCAATTTCATGTCCCTTACATTTTTTTTTTTTAAGGTATTTATTTATTTATTTATTTGAGAGAGAGCAGAGCATGAGAGAACACAACTGGGGTAGGGGGGCGGGAGGGTAGAGGGAGAGGGAGCAGCAGACTCCCCACTGAGCAGGAAGCCCAATGCAGGGTTCGATCCCAGGACCCTGGGATAATGACCTGAGTTGAAAGCAGACGCTTAACTGACTGAGCCACCCAGGCACCCCATGCCTTGCATTTCCATATGAAATTCATGATTAGCTTGTCAATTTCTGCAAATTTCAATAGGGATTGCACTTAATCTGTAGATTTGGGGAGTAATGCGATCTTAACAGTATTAAGTTTTCTGATCCATGAACATGGGATGTATTTCCATTTATTTGTGTCTTCTTTATTTTCTTTCATCAATGGCTTGTAGTTTTAAGATTCAAGTTGTGTACTTCTTTTGTTAATTTTTTTCCTAAGTATTTTATTCTTTTTGATGTTATTATAAGAGGAATTGTTTTCTTAACTTCATTTTCAAACTTCTCATTGCTACTACATAAAAATATCTTGATTCTGTATATTTATCTTGTTTGTATCCTATAAATTTGCTAAACTCACTTATTCTAATACCTTTTTTCCCCCATTTTTTGCCTGTTTCTCTTTTTTTTATTAACATAATGTATTGTTTCAGGGGTACAGGTCTGTGATTCATCAGTCTTATACAATTCACAGTGCTCACCATAGCACATTCCCTCCCCAATGTCCATCACCCAGCCACCCCATCCCTCCCACCCCCCTCCACTCCAGCAACCCTCATTTTATTTCCTGAGATTAAGAGTCTCTTACTGTTTACCTCCCTCTCTGGTTTCATCTTGTTTCATTTTTCCCTCCATTTCTCTATGATCCTCTGTCTTGTTTCTCAAATTCCTCCTATCAGTGAGATCATATAATTGTCTTTCTCTGATTGACTTATTCTGCTTAGCGTAATACCCTCTAGTTCCATCCATGTGTTCTAATACCTTAGTGGATTCTTAGTATTTTCTATATACAAGACAATGTCACCTGCAAATAGAGGTAGTTATATTTCTTCCTTTCCTATCTCGATATATGTTTATTTTATTAATTTTTGCCTACTCATTCTGACTAGAACTTCCAGCACAATATTGAATGGAGATGGTGAGAGTAGATATCCTGATCTTGGGGGGAAGACATTCAATGTTTCACCATTGTGTATGATGTTAGCTGCATGATTTTCATAGACATTCATCAGACTGAGAAAGTTCCCTTCTATTCCTAGTTGGTGGAGTGTTTTGATCAAGAAAGGGTGGATTTTGTGAAATGCTTGTTCTGTGTCAATCCAGATTCTGTTTTTTTTCATATTCTATTAATATGAGATATTGCATTAATTGATTTCCAGATGTTAAACTAATCTTGCATTCCTGGCTACTGCGTAAAACGCTTTTACAACTTGATGGATTCAGCTTGCTGGTATACAGCCTACATTTTTTTTTATAATTTTTTATTGTTATGTTAATCACCATACATTACATCATTAGTTTTTGATGTAGTGTTCCATGATTCATTGTTTGTGCATAACACCCAGTGCTCCACGCAGAATGTGCCCTCTTTAATACCCATCACCAGGCTAACCCATCCCCCCACCCCCCTCCCCTCTAGAACCCTCAGTTTGTTTTTCAGAGTCCATCGTCTCTCATGGTTCGTCTCCCCCTCCGACTTACTCCCCTTCATTCTTCCCCTCCTGCTATCTTCTTTTTTTTTTTTAACATATATTGCATTATTTGTTTCAGAAGTACAGATCTGTGATTCATCAGTCTTGTACAATTCACAGCGCTCACCATAGCACATACCATCCCCAATGTCCATCACCCAGCCACCCCATCCCTCCCACCCCCCACCACTCCAGCAACCCTCAGTTTGTTTCCTGAGATTAAGAATTCCTCATATCAGTGAGGTCATATGATACATGTCTTTCTCTGATTGACTTATTTCACTCAGCATAACACCCTCCAGTTCCATCCACGTCATTGCAAATGGCAAGATCTCATTCCTTTTGATGGCTGCATAATATTCCATTGTGTATATATACCACATCTTTATCCATTCATCTGTTGATGGACATCTTCAGCCTACATTTTAATGTTGAAAATAAAATCATTTTGCCTTTTTGAGAAATTATCTTTGATATCTCTGTCAAAAATGGCATACTGCATTGAAGAATGACCACTCATCTTAGCAATTTAAAAATAATACTGTGGGGCGCCTGGGTGGCTCAGTCGTTAAGCGTCTGCCTTCAGCTCAGGTCATGATCCCATGGTCCTGGGATTGAGCCCTGCATTGGGCTCCCTGCTCCATAGGAGGCCTGCTTCTCCCTCTCCCATTCCCCCTGCTTGTGTTCCCTCTCTCACTATCTCTCTCTCTGTCAAATAAATAAATAAAATCTTTTAAAAAAATAAAAATACTGCATGTGTTAGGTGATTAATTTGTGTAGTAATTCAGAATTTTGAAGCTCATGGTAGTCTTCAATGACCAACTAACAAATTACTAAAACCTTAGTATTAGTTACATTATCTAAAAGGCATTGTTAAATTGGATTATAAACTGTATTTTCTTCTGTAAATTCTATAGAAACTTGAAGTCCAGCAGGCTTGAATATTCCAGTATTAATGTGTGAACAAGTTAACCAAGCCTAATTTTCATAGTATTTAAGTCTCTCTTATATAACTTCCACTAATTGTCCTGTCTTTATAGATTATCATGGAGAAAAATAAGCACAAAAATATTTTTTCTTCATTTCTCTGAACAAGAGGTATATTACAAAAGTAAAATAAACATCATGCAGTATGCCATCAACCTAGGGCAGTAAATTCACTTTGAGTTCACCTTATTAAATGATCACAACGTATATAATCGAGAATGCCACACCCATGTTCATTATAAACTTTTTCTTCCACTAAGCACTCACATATCCTCCACAGTGCTATTTTTAAATGCCCTATATATTCCAGACGTTTTAAATCATAGGCATGACTTCAGGCAATGAAGGAAGAGGTCACTAAATCCTTTCTCTAAAATACAACACTGTAAGTGGATAAAACTGTCAAAAAAACCAATCATTTTAGGTCTCTGGAAACCAAAGACATACAATAAATGGAGTGGGAGTCTGTTAGATTCTTGCGTAGAGCTACCACCATCCCTAGCCCAGCTCAGTAAACAGGACAGTCATACAAAGGCAGAACTGGCTGTGAAAACTAGCAGCATGGCTGCCAGGAAGGGGCTGACTTGATTTGGACCACAGAGTGGAAAACCCACGCCCAGTGAATAATGGGAAAAGCCCACCTATCCTAGCCTGAGGTTGCAATTCTGATTGAGCTATGCTGCACACTGAAAGATAAGCCAGATATTTAACAGGAACTGTCTGTGCAGGACTTTCAGAATGGTGGAATAAAGATCTACGTGATAAAGGAACAATGATATTGTCAAAAATTGTCAAAATCAACTTTTTAAGAACTCTGGAACTTAACCAAAGACTTATAATAATTCAAGCAGCATTTACTATTTATGAATATGTTGGCTCAGGGCACTTTAACTCAACTTACTCCCATCCTTTGCTCTCCAGATCCACAGTAGCCTTAAAACCCAGCAGCTTTGCAACCATGGTGACTGAAGACCAGCAGCCTTGCAGTCACCAAAGGGATCAGTTTGGGCTAGGGGCTCCCTAAAAAGCCCATCCCAGAGTACTGCCACTTTCTGACCTTCATGTCCTACGTCATCATATCCCAGCACCACGTAGAGTTCTGGGCACAGTGTGGGTGTTCAATGTACAGCAATCCCCCTTTCCCATGGTTTTGCTTTCTGTGGTTTCAGTTAACCACAGGCAACCGCAATCTGGAAGCAGATGATCCTCCTGACATATTGTCCAAAGGTCAAGAGTAGCCTAACTAACGCTTCGTCAAAATGCCTACGTCAGGGGCGCCTGGGTGGCTCAGTTGGTTGGGCGACTGCCTTCGGCTCAGGTCATGATCCTGGAGTCCCGGGATCGAGTCCCATATCGGGCTCCCTGCTCGGCGGGGAGTCTGCTTCTCCCTCTGACCCTCTTCCCTCTTGTGCTCTCTCATTCTCTCTCTCTCAAATAAATAATCTTTAAAAAAAAAAAAAGAAAAAAATGCCTACGTCAACCACATCACTTCATCTCATCATATCATCTCACATCATCACAAAAAGAAGGGTGAGTATAGTACAGTAAGATATTTTGAGAGAGACTATATACACATGAGTTTTTATTATAGTATATTGTTCTAATTGTTCTATTTTATTATTAAATAATAACAAGTTAATCTCTTACTGTGCCGAATTTATAAATTAAGCTCTATAATGGGCATGTATATATAGGACAAAACAGTATATATAAGGTTCAGTACCATCTGCAGTTTCAGGCATCCATTGCTGGTCTTGGGACATATTCCCAGTGGATAAGAGGGCTAGTGTATTTCTATATCTTGTATTCTAATAATGAACAACCTGAAACTGATATTAAAAAAATCTCATTCAAAAAAGCTTAAAAATAATAAAATAAGAACAAAATTAACAAAAGAAGTTCCAGACTTGTACACTAGAAACTACAAACGTTATTGGAAGTAAAGATTTAAATAAGAGGAGAAATATTCCATGATGAAATCCAGTAATATCAAGATGGCAATGGTCCAAAAATTGATCTATAGATCTAGTACAAACACTATTAAAATCCAAGCCATTTTTTTAAAAAAATGGACAAGCTGGGGGCACCTAGTTGGTTCAGTCGGTTAAGCGTCTGCCTTCGGCTCAGGTCATGATCCCGGAGTCCCAGGATCGAGCCTTGCATCGGGCTCCCTGCACAGTGGAGAGCCTGCTTCTCTGCCTCTCACCCCACTCATGCATGATCTTTCTCAAATAAATAACATCTTAAAAAAAAGAGAAATGGGCAAGCTGATCATAATATTTATATGGAAATAAAATGGACCTAGAAAAGCCAAAACAATTGTTAAAAAGAACAAATTTGGAAGACTACGGTACCTTATTTCAACAGTATACAACTAGAGTAATCAAAATGATGTGGCACTGGCATAAAAACTTTTTTTTTTTTTTTTTTTTTGAGAAACAACTCTTCCAAGATTTTATTGAAATTCAAGCTGGTTCACATATAGTGCAGTATTAGTTTCAGGGGCAGAATTTAGTGATTCATCAGTTGCATGTAACACCCAGTGCTCATTATATCAAGTGCCCTCCTCAACGTCCATCACCCAATTACCCCATCCCCCCACCTACCTCCCCTCCAGCAACCCTCAGTTTGTTCCCTACAGTTAAGAGTCTCTTATGGTTTGCCTCCATCTCTGTCTTTATCTTATTTTCCCTTCCCTTCCCCTGTGTTCATCTGTTTTGTTTCTTAAATTCCACATATAAGTGAAATCATGTGGTATTTGTCTTTCTCTGATTGACTTATTTCTCTTAGCATAATACCCTCTAGTTCCATCCACATCATTGCAAATGGCAAGATTTCATTCTTTTTGATGGCTGAGTAATATTCCATGGTATATATATACTACATCTTCTTTATCCATTCACCAGTGGATGGACAACTGGGTTCTTTCCATATTTTGGTTATTGTGGACATTGCTGCTATAAATATTGGGTGCATGTGCCCCTTTGGATCACTATTTTTTTATCTTTTGGATAAATACCTAATAGCGCAATTGCTGGATTGCAGGGTAGCTCTATTTTTAACTGTTTGAGGAACTTCCATACTGTTTTCCAGAGTGGCTGCACCAGCTTGCATTCCCACCAACAGTGTAAGAGGGTTCCCCTTTCCCCTCATCCTCACCAACATCTGTTGTTTCCTGAGTTGTTAATTTTAGCCATTCTGATGGGTATGAGGTAGTATCTCATTGTGGTTTTGATTTGCATTTCCCTGATGATGAGTGATGCTGAGCATTTTTTCATGTGTCTGTTAGCCATTTGTAAGACAAACATAATTATAATTCAATAATTAACTGAAACAGAATTGAGCATCTAGAAAAAAGAACCTTACATTCATGGCAAATTAATTTTTGACAAAGGTGTCAATGCAATTTGGTAAAGGAAATGCTGATTTTTTTCAACAAATGCCACTGGGAAAATTGAATATCCATATGCAGAAGCAGAAAAATGAATTTAGACCCTTTTGTCACACCATATGCAAAAATGAACTGAAATGAATTATAAACCTAGATGTAAGAGCCCAAAATATAAACCTTGTGAAAGGAAATATAGGATAAAATCTCTGTGACCTTGGGTTGTCAAGATTTCTTAGAGAGGACACCAAAAGCACAATCCACAAAAGAAAAAGTTAAGAAACTAGGCATGATCAAAATTCAAATCTGTGCTTCAAAAGACACCATTAAGAAAATGAAAAAACCAATCAATACTGGAAAAAATTGCAAATCCTATTTCAGATAAATGACTTGTATCTAGAAAATACATACAAATATACATATGTATGTATATGAATATATATCTCGTACCATTCGATAAGTCAAACAGGCAAATGATGTGAATAGACATTTACCAAAGAAAACATACAAATGGCTAACAAGCACGTAAAAATATGCTCAACAATTTCAACCATAGGGAAAATGCAAGTTAAAAAAACAATGAGATACTACCAAATAGCCATTAGAATGGCTAAAATCAAAAGACAAACAATAACAAACGGGAGGTCTAAGATTTAGAAAAACTGGAACTCTCATGCATTGCTGGTGGGAATGTAAAATGGTACAGCCACTTTGGAAACCAGTTTGACAGTTTCTTTATTAAAAAGTTAAACATAGAGTTACCATATAATCCAGCAATTCCATTCCTAAGTATATACCCAAGAGAAATGCCAACATACATCTACACAAAGCCTTGTATGGAAATATTCATAGCCACATTATTCATAAAATCCCCAAAATGGAAGCAATCTGAATGTCCATTAACTGAATGAATAACCCAAATGTAGTTTATCTATACAATGGAATACTATTCAACAATTAGAAAGAACACACTGCCCCTCACATATACATCAACTAATATTCAACAAGGGAGCTAAGAACACTCCATGGGGAAAGGATAGTCTCTTCAATAAATTGTGCTGGGAAAACTGGACAGCCGTATGCAGAAAAATGAAACCAGACCCCTATCTCACGCCACGCACAAAAATTAACTTAAAATGGATTAAAGAGAGACATTAAAAAAAAAAAAAGACTTAGACATAAGACCTGATACCATAAAACTCCTAGAAGAAAACATAGGGAAAAGTTCCTTGACATTGATCTTAGCAATAATTTTCTGGATATAACACCAAAACACAGGCAAAAAAGCAAAAGTCAACAAATGGAGCTACATCACACTAAGAAGCTTCTGCAGAGCAAAAGAAACAATTAATAAAATGAAAAGGCAGGGCGCCTGGGTGGCTCAGTTGGTTAAGCGACTGCCTTCGGCTCAGGTCATGATCCTCGAGTCCCGGGATCGAGTCCCGCATCGGGCTCCCTGCTCAGCAGGGAGTCTGCTTCTCCCTCTGACCCTCTTCCTTCTCGTGCTTTCTATCTCTCATTCTCTCTCTCAAATAAATAAATAAAATCTTTAAAAAAAATAAATAAATAAAATGAAAAGGCAACCTATGGGATGGGAGAAAATATTTGCAAAACAAATACTGAATAAGGGGTTACTATCCAGAACATACGAAGAACTCCTACAACTCAACAACAACAAATCCAATTTTAAAAATGGGCACAGGAACTATATAGATGTTTTCCAAAGACATCGAAGTGGCCAACAGATTAAAAGAAGCCCAACATCACTAACCATCAGAGAAATACAAATCAAAATCACAGTATCACCTCACACCTGTTAGAATGGTTATCATCAAGAAGATAAGACATAGCAAGTATTGGCAAGGCTGTGGAGAAAAGAGAAACTTAGTGCACTGTCAGTGGGAACGTAAATCGGGTTAGCCAATATGGAAAACAGTATAGCGGTTCCTCTAAAAATTCAAAATGGAACGAACTACCATGTATTCCTGCAATCCCACTTCTAGATGTATATCCAAGGAAATGAAAACAGGATATCAAAAAGATATGTGCACTCCCACGTTTATTGCAGCATTCACAGTAATCAAAATATGGAAACAACCTAAATGCCCATCAGTGGATTAATGGATAAAGAAGATATGGTGCATAAGGACAATGGAATATTATTCAGCTATGAGAAGGAAATTCTGCTGTTTGGGATGAACAGCATGGAGGGCATGGAGGGCTTTATGCTAAATGAGATGAGTCAGCCAGAGGAAGACAAATACTGTATAATATCACTAATATGTGGAATCTAAAAAAGCCAAATTATGGGGGAAAAAAAGAGAGTAGTATGGTGGTTACCAGGGACTGGACAATGGGGGGAATTGAAGAGATGCTGTTTAAGGATACAAACTTGCAACCGGTAGGTGAGTAAGTCCCAGTGATGTAATGCACAGCAGAATGATTACAGGCAACAATACTGTGTTATAGACTTCAAAGTTGCTAAGAGAGTAGATCATAATTATTCTCACCACAAAAAAGAAATAATAACTATGTGACGTGATAGAGATGTTAGCTAACGTTATGACAGTAATCATACTGTGCTATCTATATGTTTATATCAAATCAGCATTTTTTTTCTTTCTATTAATATATAATTTATTATGTTTCAGGGGTATAGGTCTTACACAATTCACAGAGCTCACCATAGCACATACCCTCCCCAATGTCCATCACCCAGCCGCCCCATCCCTCCCACCCCCCACCACTCCAGCGACCCTCAGTTTGTTTCCTGAGATTAAGAGTCTCCTCATGGTTTGCCTCCCTCTCTGGTTTCATCTTGTTTCATTTTTCCCTCCCTTCCCCTATGATCCTCTGCCTTGTTGCTCAAATTCTACATATCAATGAGATCATACGATAATTATCTTTCTCTGACTGACTTATTTCGCTTAGCATAATACCTTCTAGTTCCATCCACGTCGTTGCAAAGGGCAAGGTTTCATTTGCATTTTTCGATGACTGACATACAATATTCCATTGTGTGTGTGTATATATATATATATATATATATATATATATATATATATATATATACCACATCTTCTTTATCCATTCATCTGTTGGTGGACATCTAGGCTTGTTCCACAGTTTGGCTACTGTGCATATTGCTGCTATAAAAATTGGGGTGCACATGCCCCTTCGGATCAGCATTTTTTGATCACAAAATGTCAATTACATTTCCCACACAATAATGTATGTCAATTATATGTCAATTTTTTAAAAGAATAAACTACCAATACTTGCTACAACAGGAAAGTCCAGCTGAAAGAAGCAAAACAAAACGTTCATATTGCATGGCTCCATTTATATGACATTTCCAGGAAAGGCAACACCTACAGAGACAGAAAGCAGATCTGTGCTCACTTGGGGCTGGGAGCGAGCACTGACTGCAAATGAACATGAGGGAACTTTCTGGAGTGATGAAATGTTTTACAACTGGGTCATGGTTATGTAACTTTACGAATTTTACAACCGGTAAATTTTACATGTAAATTATACTTCAGTAAAAATCATAGTTTGGACGGGAGAGCAAATATGTTTCTTTTCTGTCCCTACATTGCTTCTGCCACTTCCACAGTGGGGAATCAATGGCTTCACTTCCTTACAGGGAGGATGCTGATTGCTGTGATGAAACATGCCAAGATCATTTTGCTAAATTACAGCAAAGGCTATGTCTTCGCATCACCAACAGACTGGTGAACCTGAGTGACACTGAAGCATTTGGCTTCAGAGAGCAAGAGGTGCCAAGATGGTAGAGTCTGCTATTGTTACTGGGGCAAATGAGAGTGCTTTCTGCTTATCACACCAACTTAAAAGCAAATGCCCCACAGGAAGTACTATGAGAAGAAAACTACAAATGCAGCACAGACAAGACCAGTTCAGTTATGGCGGACATTGACTTCCATTGTACTAAATTAAGTCGTTCTCTCAAGTCCTGAGAAACTATCAGCCTCCTTGCCGAATGAAGCGCCGGTTGCACAGAGGCACCTTGTATTAATATTAAACAAATCTCCTTTGCCCACCAGGCAAAGAAAGTACAAAGAAAGAAGGCAGAGAGGTGGTATCTAAAACACACAAATGAGCAAGACATGTTCTCTAACCTCTGACCACAGCGCCACCAAGTTCCTAAGAAGGATTTTCAGTAAACTGCCCCAATTCTTCCCTCCCATCCTGTTGTCCCTCTCTCTCTCTCTCTCTCTCTCTCTCTCTTCCGAAGATTTCTGATGGTGATGCAAAAGAAAATATGAAGGAATAGAAACTTCATCTTCTCATCAACACTGGCTTTGTGTGTTTCTTCCTCCGTAACAGTGCAGACCACAGACAGATTCTGCTAAAGCCACTCAACTCGGTCTACACAGCCCATACCTTACTTAAATACATCTTACGACCTCCATTTACACTTTGTCAAGCAGCACTCAGACCTGAGGACTAGACTCAACTAAGAATTCTAGAATGTTAGACAAGGATAGGAAAGAAGCATCAAGTGTACATAGAAGTTTCTCTACTTTCCTTAAAAACTATATACTGCTGTATTTAAAGAAATCAATACACATTCATCACCAAAAGTAGACTAAACAAATGAGTATAGGTAAGAAAATAGAAATCACCCCTAACCCCACCTCCTAGGATCAGTCACCAACATTTTTTTCTGCCTGAACTACAGAGTCATTTCTTTTTTTTTTTTTTAAAGATTTTATTTATTTATTTGAGAGAGCGAGAATGAGAGAGAGAGAGCACATGAGAGGGGGGAGGGTCAGAGGGAGAAGCAGACTCCCTGCTGAGCAGGGAGCCCGATGCGGGACTCGATCCCGGGACTCCAGGATCATGACCTGAGCCGAAGGCAGTCGCTTAACCAACTGAGCCACCCAGGCGCCCCAGAGTCATTTCTTAATGGAATGACGCTGTACACACATATTTCCCTTCAGTGGGAGGGGTGGTGGGCTTGTGATCACAAGTCACGTGCAGTTCCCAGCCAGAATCATGGAGCACATCGGGGAATGGATACTGGAGAATATCAGCGAGAAGATAAGGTGGGGATACATGGAGAGTGATCCCGACTTTTCCTTTATGTGAGATGTGGCCTTGCTGGGGGTAACTTTAGCTCAAAATCTAAATAGGCCCCGAATGGCTGAAAATATTGCCTATCAAAAAAAAAAGATCATTTCATAGGTCATTCCTGAATAGTGACAGGAAAGGGACTGTGACACAGGACAAAATTAAGCCTAAGCTTTTCTAATCTGGCAGGCTTATACTTTCAACAGATAGGGTCAACAGCTTATCAGAGAACCTGTTGCAGGGGGAAGCACCTCACCCCGCCAATCATCTCCCTGTGAGGACAGCCTGTCTCCCGGATGCATTTACAGACTGTGAGCTTTTCCCTAGTGTACTGGTTTCCTATTGCTGCTGTAACAAATAACCATATATTGAGTGGCTTAAAATAGCACAGATTTATTATTTTACAGTACTAGAGATCAGAAGTGCATCATGAGTCTCACTGAGCAAAAATCAAGGTGCTGGCAGGGCAGCATTCCATTTAGAGGCTCTAGATTCTATTTTCCTGCCTTTTCCAGCTTCTAAAGGCTACCTGCATCCCTTTTCTCACTGCCTCACATCACTCTGTCCTCTGCTTCTATCACTAAATTGCCTTCTCTGACCTTGACCCTCTTGCCTCCCTCTTAGGAGCTCTGTGATTCCATGAGACCCACCCAGAAAATCCAGAAAAATCCTTCCATCTCAATACCCTTAACTTCAGTGCAATTCATTGTAATTAGGGGGATTGTGCATTTTTATATGTATATCAGTCATTTCTATTTGTTTTTTGAGTTGAAGTGGCATCTCAGTTAGAAGAACAGAAAGAAGTAATACGTTAGTGTTGGGGAAGTTGCAAATTTCTTTGAAAGAGTTTTCTATCTTTTTCTTTAGCTGTATGATCTTGGGCCAGTTAACTAACCTCCCTGATCCTCACTTTTTTCATCTGTAAAATGAGAATCATAACTATGCACCTTTGGGATTACTGTAAGGCTCAAACTAGGCAGCACGTGATAAGTTTCTAGAACAAGATCGGTACCTAAGAACTGGAGAGTATCATCATTCCTAATACCCCTGCCACACAACCAGCCTATCTCAAAGTCATAGCTTTCAAAGTCTCAGCAAAAGGACCAAAAAACAAAACAAAAAAGCCTCTAAATAATATGCCTTTTATTTCCAGCATTTTCTAATCGGTGACGTCCTACTTTATATATCTGAATGTCCTTTATTAAGTCTCCCATCTCCAGTGCAGCCCTGTGCGGAGAATAAAAGACGCAGGAAGAAGGGGGCAACACCTGATACTGGAAAATGACAGAAAGAAGGGCACAGGAAAATAACCCAGATATGGGCCCAGCCAACCAAGCCACCTCCACATGGACACTTCCATTGTGCTCTTAGAGAGTCTCACGCCGATCCCGAGAGTGCAGTAAGAAACAAGACATTTCTGCGGGGCTGAACAGGGGTCTGACAGCCAGGCCCCCCTCCTTCCCTCCCCCCGCCAGGTTTCGTTAGCCGGCACACAGTCACCATGGCAACCCTCTGTCAGAAGACACACCACCTCCAGTCTGAAGCAGGCAGCCTGTCCCGTTCAACGCTGTGAAATGTCTAGAATGCTTTCTGAGACTAATTTTTTCTATCTGTGCTCTGTGTGGAGATGTGTGAGAGAGAGGAGGGGGAGGTTCTGGCTGTTAATGTGTGGCTCAGTAGATTAAACAAAAACCACCACAAACACACACAATACGGAACTAAGACACACTATGCTAATGATAGAAGTAAAACATTTTGACAGCCTCACTCAGCTAAGTGTCAAACACTTAAGGAAAAGAAAAATTGGTTTAAAAAAGAAAATCAGCAACCAAGTACAAATAAGAGCCTAAAAGGAATGGATTAAAGGCAACCCAGAGCCTCTTCAAGGCATAGAGAAGGACGCCCCAATAAAAAGGAAAAAGCAGACCTCAAAGAGGTTGACCAGATCTTTGATGGGGGTGGGCTAGAGCTAGACCAAGGTGGGCACTGAGCTTCTGACTCTCACAGGCAGGCGAGGGGTCAAAAATAAACAGAGCTTGTTCAGTACTCACAGCAAACAATAAAGAACAACACGATGTGTGAAATGTGGGCGGACAGGCATGCACACACCTTACAGACCCAGCACACAGCACGTAAGCCTTAATACCCCTGGAGCCATCACCACTTACCAGCTTCCACAAAACTGCCACCCACCCATGAGTAGAAAATTCCAGAAACACAGGTAACCTGCACAGCCAGCTGGGTCATCTTCCTCTCACAAGACATCTCACCACACACTTACCCAACATGACAGGACAAAGGGGCGCATGCCCCTCACCCTAAATTCAAATGTGCCCCTGTTCTAGAGCCTCTCTCACTGGAACAGCCTTCAAAGGCCTTTTGGCCAGACTGATGCCCCGAAGAGGGAAATTAAAATTTTAGTCCTGGCAGGGAATTCAAATAGCACAATGACGCTGCACACAGCAAAAGACCGTTTTCAAGTCTTTCTGGCAACAGAAAGGAATCATAAAACAAGACAATCACTTTTAGCCCAGCCAGTGAAACAGAAAAGCAAGCAGAGAAACCCAGGGCAAAACTATTTTTTTCCTCATCTATTTCTCCAAGGCCAACAAAGGAATGAGTTTGCAATCCTTGCACAGGTCTGACAGGTGATGGGCAAGAGCACCAAGCCGCAGACACTCTCACGCCTCCCCAAGACCCAGTCTCCTTTATCCCTTGCCGTGAGCACGCCAGTGCTGATGGGACAGCAATATGCCAGACTAGGCTGCCGGATTCCCAGCCCCCCTTGCGACTGAAGGTGGCCATGCGAACCAGAACTGGCCAATGAGATGCCAGCTGGGCATGCTCTGACCTTGTCCCTCTTCCTTCTGCCAGACCCGGCGGGGGCGGGGGGGGAGGAGAGGGGGCCTGCCGTGCCTGGAGGGGAAAACTATCCTATGAGCAGGACAATGAAACTCTCATACTGCTAAGACTAGAGAAGCAAAAGCTAGAGGGCCTGGGCCCCTGACAGCATTGTGGGCTGCCTTCAATGGACTGAGCTCATTCCCAAACAGTACATTACACTTTTCTCTTTTTGCACCTGGCGGCATTCCAAAGTTCACCTGTGGAGAAAAGGATGAAAGAAGGAAAGGAGCAAGACTCAATGACCTTGTTTTCCCAACCCGCTCCAAACACTTACATGGTGAAAAGGCACCCACCCACCCCCACTTGGTGTCTGCAACTGGCAAGGGGTGCAGACTGGGTCATCGGCATCCTAAAAGAACAAGCACTGTATCTGCTGTAGGATTTACCTGTGTATACTTGACCAATCATGTGATCTCCACACCAGCTTTCTTACTTTGGTGTTTTTAACATGACAAACTCTCCAAATTGTGAAGTACTACTCAACTAGGTGCATTTGCTGGTTCCAAGAACAGCAAACATTTCCACCTTCCAGCTACCCGGGCTCCACCCTCATCAGGCTTCAGGAACTTCCCCAGACAAAACCTGTCAGTGTGGTACTTAGGGGATATAAAGAGGGGGAAAAGGCTTCACTTTTAATTCCTCTGGTTATTTAAAGCCCATGTTCATCCCACATACACATGGTTTCCACTTCCTTTGAACTTCCTCCCCACGAATTCTTTCAAATGTTCTAATAATGAGATAGAAACCCAGAGAATTACTGACCCAATGTGATGAAGGTGGATATTATTTTAAATTACACACCTTTTAAGCCTCCATAATGTTCATTATCCCCATTTGCTTAAACACTAAGAAAATGAAAACAATCTTGCATCTCAGAACACCTTTTGAAAAAGAAATAAGTCCCCTACTAAATTAAGTTATAAGTAAAATATCAGGTTTATAATACTCATTCAATTAAAATAAGACTTTGAGTCATAATCTGCTCTATGTTAGGATTTCTCAGCCTCAACGCTACTGATATTTTGGACCAGATCATTCTTTGTTGTGAGGACTGCCCTGTGCAATGAGGGAGTTTAGCAGCATCCCTCGGTAGAGACAAAATATCTCCAGACATTGCCGAATGTCTTCTGGGGGAGCAAAACCACCCTCCAGTACTGCTGCTCTACCTGAAAAAAGTCATTACCCACACCTACTTTACAGATGATAAAACCGAAGCCCAGAGGAGCCAAGAGGCAGGTCCAATGTCATAGAGTTAAATTAGCAGCCAAGACAGGGTATATGCCATTGGAGTTATTCCTTCCTTGTGTTTCAACACACTGAACGGGCATGTGTTGGGACTTAGGCTGAAGACAACAGTATTTTAACTTAAAATAAATGTTACCAAAAGCATGTTTTATCTGTTCTTTTTCTAGTTCCTTTAGGTATAAGATCAGGTTGAGATTTTTCTTGTTTTTTGAGGTCGGCCAGCATTGCTATAGATTTCCCCCTTAGAATAGCTTTTGCTGCATCTCAAAGATTTTGGATCATTATGTTTTCATTTTCATTTATCACCATGTATTTTTTTTTCTTTCCTCTTTGATTTCTTGGTTATTCATCATTTAGTAGCACATTACCTGGCATCCATGTATTTGTGTTCTTACCAGACTTGTTTGTGATTTCTACTTGCCTACCACCGTGGTTGGAAAAGATGCACGATATGAGTTTGATCTTTTTGAATTTATGGAGACTTGATTTGTGGCCCAACATGTGATGTATTCTGAAGACTGTTCCATGTGCACTTGAAAAGAAAGTATAATCCACTGTTTTTGGATGGAATGTTCTACTCTAATGTGTCATTCAAAGCCTGTTTCCTTGTTGATTTTCTGTCTGGATGATCTGTCCATTGAGGTAAATGGGGTATTAAGATCCCCTACTATTAGTGTTATTACTGTCAGTTTCTTCTTTTATGTCTGTTAATAGTTGCTTTATGTATTTAGGTGGTCTCACATTGGTTGCATAGATATTTATATTATATCCTCTTGTCAGATTGTCCCCTTTATTATGTAGTGTCCTTCTTTGTCTCTTCTTATGGTCTTTGTTTCAAAGTCTATTTTGTCCTATATAAATATTGCTACTCCAGCTTTCTTTTCATTTCCTTTTGCATGGTAAGTGTTCTTCCATCCCAACTAGAGGAGATTACGCCAAGTGAAATAAGTCAAACAGAGAAAGACAATTATCATATGGTTTCACTTATTTGTGGAACATAAGGTATAGCATGGAGGACACATTAGGAGAAGGAAGGAAAAATGAAGGGGGGGGGAATTGGAGCGAGAGATGAACCATGAGAGACGATGGACTCCAGGAATCAAACTGAGGGTTTTAGAGGGGGCAGGGGGATGGATGAGCACAGTAATGGGTATTAAGGAGGGCACGTATTGTATGGAGCACTGGGGATTATATGCAAACAATGAATCATGGAACACTACATCAAAAACTAATGATGTATTGTATGGTGACTAACATAACATAATAAAAAAAATTATAATTAAAAAAAATGTTCTTCCATCCCTTCACTTTCAGTCTGCAGGTGTCTTTAGGTATGAAGTGAGTCTTTTGTAGGCAGCATATAGATGGGTCTTGCTTTTTTATCCAGTCACAGACATAAAGGAAATAACTGATTGGAGCATTTAGTCCATTTACATTTGAAGTAATTATTGATAGATACATACTTACTGCCATCTTGTTACTTCTTGCATGGTTGTTTTTGTAGTTATTCTCTCATCTTTTCTTCTTCTCCTGCTCTCTTTCCTTGTGGTTTGATGGCTTTCTTTAGTGTTATGTTTGCATTCTTTCTCTTCATCTTTTGTGTACTGATTATAGGTTTTTAATTTGTGGTTACCATTAGGTTCATATGTAACATCTTACATGTATAGCAGTCTATATTGAGTTGACGGTCATTTAGGTTTAAACCCATTCTAAAAGCAGTAAATTTTTACTCCCCCACCCCACCCCACTGCACACACCTTTTATGTATTTGAGTCATATCATATATCCTTTTATTTTGTGAATCCCTTGACTGATTTTTGTATATATAACTGATTTTAATGTTTTTGTGCTTTAACCTTCATACTAGTTTTATAAGTGATAAATCTATTTTTATTATATGTATATGCAACCTCTCAGGGGGTCCTCACAGGGAGAGCACCCTAGAGTTTGGTGTGATTGCAGCCCTGGCAGATGGACTGAGAACAGTCATCTAGTCTGACTGGTGACACTGCCCAACCACAAGCCTGTGGTGGCCCCAGACAGACCCTCTAGCAGCACAGGGACCAAACCCTGCCCAGTGAGCCCACAAAAGGCAAAGTGGGCCATTACACCCAACTGGACTGAAGGCAAATGTGGCTCAGCCACAACGGTAAGGTGCACACAGCCCACATAGGAGATACCCCTGAAGTGCATGATTCTGGTGAACATGGGGCATTGCACTGCAGGGCATAATAGGACCTCTTCCTTATAAGGCCACTACCATCAAGATCAGGAGAGGTAAGTGACTTTCCTAAAACACAGAAACATAAACAGAGAGTTAGACAAAAGAAGGAGACAGTGAAATATGTCCCAAGTGATAGAATAGAATACAATCGCAAAGAGCTAAATGAAATGGAGATAAGCAATATGGGCCTGAAAAAGAATTCAAATTAATGGTCCTAAAGATACACACTGGACTTGAGAAAGGAGTGGAGGATCTCAGTGAGACCTTCAACAAAGAGATAGGATATATAAAAAGGAACCAGTCAGAGATGAAGAGCTCAATACCTGAAATAAAAAATACACTGAGGGAATAAGTAGTAGACTAGAGGAAGCAAAGGAATGGATCAGCAAGCTGGAAGATGGAGTAATAGAAAGCAATTAAGCTGAACAAGAAAAAGACAAAAGAAAAATAAAAAATTAGAATAGATTAAGAGAACTCAGCAATACCATCAAGCATATTAACTTTCACATTACAGAGATCCCAGATGGAGAAGACAGGAAAAAGGGGGCAGAAAATTTATTTGAAGAAGTAATAGCTGAAAACTTCCCAAATCTGGGAAGGAAACAGAAATCCAGATCCATGATGCCCTGAGATCCCCCCAACAAAATCTACCCAAGAAGACCCCCACAAAGACACATAATAACTAAAATGGCAAAAAGTAGTGATACATAGAACATTTTAAAAGCAGCAAGAGAAAACAGTCACATATAAGAGAAACCCCATAAGGCTATCAGCTGACTTCTCAGCAGAAACTCTGCAGGTGAGAAGAAAGTGGCATAATATACTCAAAGTCCTGAGAGGATAGAGAATACTCTATCCAGCAAGACTATCATTCAGAATAGAAGGAGAGAGAGAATTTTCCAGACCCAACAAAAGTTAAAGGAATCCATGACTACTAAATCAGACTTATGAAATGTTTAATGGAATTCTTTGGGGGGGGGGGGGAAGGCCATAATCAGGAGTAAGAAAATTATGTAGGGAAAATACTTTACAAGTAAATGCAAACATATAATTAAAAAAAGATTAATCACTTATAAAACCGAAGGTATGTTTTGAAGAATTCAATACCATTAATCAACAGTATGTTAGAGATACTGGCATGAGAAACTTGTTAAATTTCATGGTCAACCATATGACTTTTCCCCTACACTCCCATTCAGACTAATTCAACAAATATTTATTAAGCATTTTCTAGGCATCTTCACCATTAGTTAAGCAAAGAAGAGTACCTGCTTCAGCACATTAGCCGTGCAGTGAAGTGACAGTGGGACAAGTTCACCAGTCACCACGGCACAAGGAAAGAGCCAAGTTCCATAAGAGAGGTTCCAACAAAGCAATATGGAGCCTCAGAAAAGGGAAAGTTCACATCAGCTTGGAAATCAGAGAAATCACAGAGGAAAAAGCAATTGAAACGGGCTTTGCGAGATGGTTGAAGCATTCTAGGAAGAAGGTGGGAAGTAAGGAACCACTTATTGGACCAATGAATTACCTAACTGCCTAGGAACCAGTGAGTTTCTAAACAGATAAATGATATAAATGATGCTCTATTTCCAAGGAATTATTTCACTGTAACAGCATAAATAAATTAGGGAAGTGATGGCCTGGAATGCTGTCATTGACTGTGTTGAGAAGCCTTCTCAAGTACAGTCTGGCCAAAAGGAAAGGGTACCATGAGGCAGTCTGTCGTTCCTGGCTTGGAAGACTAAAGACAGTTAGAAAGTGAAAATTTCACCAGTGTAAGCAAAAGGCATCGTGAAGGCTGGCCTGGGGCTACAGTGGCAGGAATAGGATATGCTGGGACAGACACAGAAGATGAGGCAGACATGAGTTGTTGGAAGGCAAGGGAAGAGGGTAAGGAGGAACATGACCATCACCTCCTAAAAGTGAGTGAGTGGAAGAACTATGGTACCATGAACATAAACCCGAGTTTGGGGGAAAAACTATCCTAGGGAAGAAAATGAGTTTGTGATTTCAGGGGGACACCTGAGAGAAGTCCAAAAAGACATCAGAAAGAAGGGGGTGGAGCTATGAATAAAGATCAAGACCAAGACTTTGTTCACAGAGAAAAGCAGGTTACAGATTTGGAGCTTTCTGTGTAAAGTTGGCTCTTCAAGCTTTAACCATAGATAAGATCCCTGAGAAAGGGGTGAGAACGAAGTCTTGAAAAATGCGTAGGTTTAAGATGCAAAAGTAAGAGGAAAGGTGAGAAAAAGATGCCACAAAGGAATTTTTCACTCTAGGTGGACAAAGTAGGGGGGCCAAACATAGGCAAAAGTCCAAAAGCACCAGAAATATTAAGTAAGATGAGGCATAAACGTAAGCCTGTGGTTTACCGGCTAGGTCAAAGCTAGGTTGGGTTTTGATGAGGCAGCAGCAAAGCATAAAACTAAGGGACTGCTCTCTGGAGTCAGACAAACCTTGACTCATATCTGGGCTTTGGCACTTGCCAGATATAGTACCTGCGACAAGTTACTAACCTGCTCTTTGCCTCTTTTTCCTCAATAAAATGAGGATAATACCGTTCTCTACATGTAAGCTGTGGGAGATTAAGCATGTAAAGCACTTAGCCTAGTGATGGGCCCTTACCAATAGCACGCGCTTTTCAACACTCTCTCCCTGCCTCCACTGACACCACAGAAACCAGGAGAGGGAGTGACTTAGCTCTCCTCTGCACCAAGAGCCAGGTGAGCGAGGCACTGAGAAGGGTAGGTCTGTAGTACTGCAGCTAGTGGTATTTGCTGAATGGTTGACTCCATGTCATGACATGAACACTGAGAAGCACCAACCAAAAGAAACCACGATCATGGGGTAGGCATGAGGAAGGGGAGTGGGCAAGCAATTTAATACAGTACAGCAGGGATCAGCACAACATTTTCCAAAAAGTGCCAGATAGTAACTATTTTAGGATGTGAGGGCCATATGGTCTTTGTCACAACTACTCAACTTTACCTTGCAATGTGAAAGCAGTCACAGATGATACGTAAGTGAACGGATATGGCTATGTCCCAATAAAGCTTCTTTTATAGAAACAGGCACGGGCGCCTGGGTGGCTCAGTTGGTTAAGCGACTGCCTTCGGCTCAGGTCATGATCCTGGAGTCCCGGGATCGAGTCCCGCATCGGGCTCCCTGCTCAGCGGGGAGTCTGCTTCTCCCTCTGACCCTCTCCCCTCTCATGCTCTCTCTCTATCTCATTCTCTCTCTCAAATAAATAAATAAAATCTTTAAAAAAAAAAAAAAAAAAAGAAACAGGCAGTAGTTGGCAGGTAACCCACCGTGTGCTGACTCTTGCAATAAAAGGTGGAATAAGGCCAAACAAGACAAACATCCTCAAATCTCTAACTCCAGCTGCTAAGTTTAGAGAAGGTAACACAGACAGGAGAAACATATTGAGATAAGTAAGACCAAATTTTAAAGAATTCCAGCCAGCACAATCTCAAGTGTAACAACTGGCTTCATCTATAGTGTTTCATTGTTTTTGGAGAAGGGGAGGAAGGAGGATGAAGAAAGTGGCTGAAAAACATTAAAAGCTCTCATGGAAAATAATAAACAAGTTAGAGAAACACAGAAGTAAAAACATTCATGAGTGTCCATCTACATTGCAAATTGAGACAATTTCAGTCTCTGATTCCTTGCTAAGTTTCCTGGGCTGATTTGGAAAACAGAAATACTACCACCTTATTTCCTGGTGACAGGGACTTGTACTCAATGCTCAGTGCGTCCAGCCCTTGGTTCAATGAATCCCACTCTCCCACCCACACACCCAAAAAATGCACCTTAAGATGCCTTGTACTTCCTTTGCTAAGGGGATAGCAACTCATTCTTCTTTGTCTCTTCTCACCATTAATTAGTTGAGGGCCATCTGAGGTATCTCAGAGTGACAAAACCTTCCCAACAAGAAGTCAAGATCATTGGGCTGACAGTTATTACTATACTTGGAAGGACCAGATCAATATAAAGTACTGCAGGAGTCCAGGGAAACACAAAGATGAATGACTGGTTTTATCAGCATGTCATTACTGTCTTTAGCAGGAGAGATAAACAAGGAAACACACAATAAGCTTATGTAGAAAGAGATAAATGTGGAAACCCAGGCACTGATAAAGGGCTCAAAGTTTCTGCAAGCAGAGGGCAACTACCTAGTCAGGAGTAAGGAGAAATGAAGATCTCAGCCTGCCTTTAATAGTAGGCAGGATCTGTAAAGACAGAGATTAAGAAAAAATGTACCAGAGGAAAACACCACATGGGCATGGGCACACAATTGGGTCACCAAGCAGAGACCATGCAAAGGACAGAGGGTTGATATTCAGAAGGGAGAGAGCAGAATGGTGTGCTGATTGTTAAAATCTCCCAAACCTCCTTATCAGAAGGTAAAAGGCTGCTACCCTGGCCCTCCCTCTCCTGCCTTACTGCAACTCTGTCACCATCACCCTGCCCACCCTCCCTCCCTGCTCCCCTCATAGAACTGTCCAAGTGTCTCCTCAATCCAGTAATTAAAGTGAGAGAATAGGACCTAGTCCAGCACCAAGTCCAATGTCTGTTCTGTCTGGGCTGTGCCCACACCACAACACACTAATGGTTAGAAATGTATGCCTTTCTTCGCTGGGCTTAGGCTGACTAATAAAGACCCTACAAAGGAAAGGAGTAAGAATGAGGCTGGAAACACCCACTGATACCAAATCTAAAGGCATATTAACAGAAATCTGGATCAGAAATCTAGACTTGCTTTCACAGTCCATAAGAAGCGCTTATAAGTTTTGTGACTTTATGTATTAACTAAGTGTTCTTTAAGAAAAATGTAATATACCTACTTTAAAAATAAACTGTACAAAATAGTGTTAAGTAACCTTCCACAAATATTTTATGAATATTCAAAAATATAAATTCATCCTTTTTTAAATAGAAATATACTAATACATACTCTTCTGTGCTCCTTACTCATTTTTCAACTTACCAATATACCTTTGAGCTTGTTCATATTAATATATACAGACCTCATTATTAACAGCCATAGGATATTCTATTCCTTTTATGGTTCTGTAATTTATTCAAGCAGTGTTCTATTGATGGACACAGAGGTTATTACCCCCATTTGCTACCATAAACAACATGATGACAGACACATTGTGTCTGTCTTTCTGCACAGACATCTATATAAATTTGCAAGATAAATCTAGTAGAAGTGGAAATGCTGGACATGCACCACTGAAAAGAATGCACCATTCAAGATTCCTGAGTTAGTGGGAGAGGCAGGAAGACAAAATGGGAAAGGATAAGAGACATCAGTGTATTGAGGTGGGAAATCTGGACTAAAGACTCTAAAGGATTAAAGGAAGGGAGATGATGGAGAAAGACACTTTCAGGCTCCAACAATGTGCAAGTGAGAGTACCTGCCCAATGGCTGGGAAAGAAGAGTGGAAAGGGATTTCAGGACCAACATAAGTGAAACTACAGAGGAAAAATTAACTGAGTTAATGAGTAATGACATGAAGACAGAAACAAGGGAAAGGGCAGGTAGGACAGTGAAAAAAGGAAGAAAAACAAAGGTCCATGTAGTGCTCTTAAGCCCGAGATACCAGGACATGGGAACCAGACAAAACTCTCAACCTGGGGTGCTCTGTCTTGAATGAAGGAGAGTTCCATATTGTACACGGTGATGCTCAGGACATCTATGGGACAACCAGGTAGACTATTTTAACTGTAGCTGGAAACGTCTCACTGAGCTCAGGAGAGAAGACAGGAATGGAAAGAGGGATTTAGGCAACATCCACAGAGATGGGTGGAATCAGATTGGACCACCCGGAGAGAGAAGAGTGCAGAGTGCCAAAGCCACCTCTCTTGGATCACCAACATTTAGGGAGTCAGGATGAAGCAAGCATACAGAAAGGGATGGGTTGGGGAAGCACAATGGTGGGGCATGAAAGCCAAGAGAGGAGTGAGCTAAGCTAGAAGGTAGCCCAGAGGGAGAGGTAAGTCCACAGCAGAGGAGGAAAAGGCTGATCTGGCAGCCAGGCCCCACAGTCTTTCAATACAACTGGAAAAGACACCAAAAGAAGGAAAAGAAGCAAGGCTGGAATTGCATTCAATCAAGCTGACACTGAGCAAAATGGACACAGGAGCTGAAGAACAGTAAAATGGAAGTGGATTTTTCTTAGGATAGTTCAGAGTTTATAAACTGAAAAGAAGCCTTAAGTGAAAAGAGCAGAAAACTGACAAAAAGACCGAGTAGATAAAAGAAAGCAAAATCTTAGAACTCTTGGCCCCAAATACCTCATTAGCATGACCAATAAGAGATTCTGATGGTTTACAAATCAGCCCTCTGTCACACTGTTTAGACACCACGAGGGTTTCTTTTATTTGTGGTTTCTTGCTTCAATTCCAATTTCCCATTTCTGTTAGTCTTTTGCTACCATTGGAGATGCTGTGACCCACTAATCCCCAGGGGTGTTTCTGCAGTAAGAAAAGCTTCTGAGAGGCTCACAGCAAAATGTCACTGACACAAGCTGCCATCTAAATGTCCTGTATTTCTGTATAATCTTGTCCATGGAGGACTCTTTTGTCCAGTTACAGCAAACCGTCTGCTAAATCAGAAATAAAGATCTACAAAATGCCACAAAAACAAGCAGCAATGCAAAAGATGGTATGCAACTCTCCCCAAGACTCAAGGTATTAAGGAACTTCCAAATTATTGCTGGAAATAAAATGAAAAAAAAAAATTTTAATATGCCCCATGTCTCCCAGGGAAGGAAAATGTTAATGTCTCTTTAGTTCATTCCTTCACTGTCAGGTCAGTAACATCATTAAATTCATCAAGTTACCTCTTTCAGATATTAAGTCATCTTCTTACTTCTCTCCCAAATACAAAGTATGCATGCAATTCAATTTTCCTTAAGAGAACCAGGTTCCCCAGGTTGTAATTTATCCAAGATTGGTTCTCTTTAGCACTACTTCTATTTACTAGAAATATAGCTCTAATTTTTAAAGTACCAGTTCTGCAGTCAGTACCAAGGCAAAGATTAAAACTCAAGTCAACAAAATGAGACATGAAATGCAAAATCAAAAATGGCAAACAGCCCCAAAGATAGAAAAAGAAAGGATGAACCCTTCTTTGAGACATATGTGTAAAGATGGCAGAGGTGAAGGACCAGTATGTCCCTCCCTTCAATAATACCTAATAAAATGATGAAAAGTGACCCAAAAAGGCAAAGGAAGGAAGAGAGGGAGGAAAAGGAAATGGGTAAATTTTCAAAAAACAAAGTTTACGTGCTATTTCTTTTCAGTGTGCCAACATACTGAAAATTCTCACCAACACCCATCAATTTAGAGAGAAGCAAGATGAGGAAATGGTTAATAGACTAGAAAAACCAAGCAAGATGACATTGGCTGGGATGAGCTTTAACCATCACCATATCTCCAAGACCTCAGTGGCAGTTGGAAAACTGCCAGAGCTGGTTATTTGGGCAGCTCTCTGTGAACTGGGGAAATCTTTCAAGTCTGAGTGTAGCCCCACCGCATGGGAACAGACACATCCCTAACTCTGAGGGTATAAACCCTGATTTAAGACATTTAACCAGGAAACAAACTGAGGGTTGCTGGAGTGGTGGGAGGTGGGAGGGATGGGGTGGCTGGGTGATAGACATTGGGGAGGGTATGTGCTATGGTGAGCACTGTGAATTGTGTAAGACTGTTGAATCACAGACCTGTACCTCTGAAACAAATAATACATTATATGTTAAAAAAAAAAAAAAAAAGAAGAAGAAGAAGATAGCAGGACGGGGAAGAATGAAGGGGGGGAATTGGAGGGGGAGACGAACCATGACAGACTATGGACTCTGAGAAACAAACTGAGGGTTTTAGAGGGGAGGGGGTGGGGGGGATGGGTTAGCCTGGTGATGGGTATTAAAGGGGGCACGTTCTGCATGGAGCACTGGGTGTTATACAAAGACAATGAATCATGGAACACTACATCAAAAACGATGTAATGTACGGTGATTAACATAACATAATAATAAAAAAATAAATAAAAAATTTTTTAAAAAGACATTTAACCAAATCTCAAAAGAGAAAGCACAACTCAGATCTTTCAAAAAAGATTGAAGGCATAACCATAAAAACTAGTATAAAACTTCTAGGTGAAAACATGAGAAAATACCTTTGCAAAGTGAGGACAGCCAAAGATTTCTTAAATAGATGCAGAAAGCAATACCACTTTAAAAAACTTAGAAATTAAACTTTAAAACTTCTGCTCAGAGAAAGATATGTTTAAGAAAATAAAAAGGTAAGCAGCAAACTGAGAAAGAAAATATGTGCAACACATCTATCTGACAGAGAAACCACTAAATAAATACATAGACACAAACACACATATAATCAAGAACAGTTAAATTAAAAGAGACTACCAGAAAATGCTCAGATAAAAAGGTCAAGAAAGAATAGCAACAAAAGCAGAGAGAACAATCAGAAAACAAATGACAAAACAGTATGCTTAAAGTTTATTAATAATTACATTAAATGTGAATGGTCTAAACACAGCAACTAAAAAACAGAGATAATCAGAATTAAATTTTTTAAATAACACAATTATGTGCTATCTACAGAAAATTCACTTCATATGTAATATCAAAAGATTAAAAGTATAAGGTCAAAGGCATATGCCACATAAACATGAATTAAAAGAAAGCTGAATATAGATATATTACTATCAAAGTAGATTTCAGAGCAAGGACAATCACCGACGAGGGACATCATGTAATGGCAAATGAGTTAATTTATCAAGAAAACATAACATCCTAAATGCATATGCGCCTAACAATAGAGATTCCAAACACATTAAAGAAAACCTGAAAGGAGAAATAGACAAATCCACAATTGTAGTTGGAGACTTCAATACTACGCTCTCAGCAATAGGTAGAACTAATAAGAAAATCAGCAAGCAAGTATAAGTGAACAACACTAACATCCAACAAGAAGTAATGGACATTTATAGAATATTCCAACCCGCAACAGTAGAATACACATTTGTTTCAAGTGCACACAGAACGTTCACCAAAATAGACCAATATCCCGAATCAGTTAACAAATCTTAACAATATAAAATAATTAAAATCATACAAAGTAAATTCTCTGACCATAATGGGATTAAATTAGATATCAATAATGGAAAGATGACAAGAAAATCTCCAAACATTTAGAATTTAAACAACACAATTCTAAATAACCTATGACTTAAAGAGGATGCCTCAAAAGAAATTGCAAAGTATTTTTTAATTGAAAAAAAGAAAATACAACATAACAAAATTTATGGGATGCAGACAAAGTAGTGCTTCAAGGAACATTTAGGTCATTAAATGCTTATATTAGAAAACAAGGAAGAGCTCAAATCAACAATCTTAGTGTTCACCTTATAAAACTAAAAAGAAAATAAATAAGCAAGGCAAGCAGAAGGAAAGAAAGAATAAAATTAAAAAAACAATAAAATTGAAAACATGAAAATGAAAGAGAAAAATCAATGAAACCAAAAGCCAGTTCTTGGGGGGGGGGGGGGCAGCGGGGAATCAGTAAAATCTACAAATCTCCAGCAAGGTTGACAAAAAGAGAGAGTGAAAAGACACAATTACCAGTATCAGGAATGAAAGGGGAGAGAGCAGTACAGACCTCACAGACATTAAAAGAGTAAGGGAATACAACAGTAACAACAACAAAAACACCCCTATACACATGAATCTTTCAATTTAGATCAAACTCATCAGTTCCTAGCAAACAAAAAACTACCAAACCTCAATCAAAATGAAAAAGATAAAATGAGTAGTCCTATAACAATTAAAGAAATTGGATCCACTTAAAATCTTTCTGAAGAATAAATCTCCAGGCCCAGATAGTTTCACTAGCAAATTCTACAAAGCATTTAAAGGAGAAACCACTCTAATTCTACAGAGTCTTCTAAAAAGAGAAGAGGTATTATTTCTCAACTATTTTATAATGTCAATATTATCCTGATACCAAAACTAATGGAAGTATAAAAAGAAAAAACTATGGACCAATATCCCTCATGAACACAGATGCAAAAATCTTCAACAAAAACTAGTAAAATGAACCCAGTTATATATAAAAAATAATACACGACAAGTGAGTTTTATTCTATAAAGGCAAGTTCAATATTTAAAAATCAACCAATGTATTAACAGCATATGACAACATATTAACAACACAAAGAAGAAAAAGTACATGATCATATCAACTGACAACTGTGAAATTTCAATGTCCATTCATGTCAAAAACTCTCAGAAAACTACAAACAGAAGGGGATTTTTTGCTCTCAACACTCCTATGCAACATTATACTGGAAGTCTTAGCCAGTGTCATAAGGCAAAAAAAAAAAAGAAAGAGAAAGAAAGAAAGAAAGAAAGAAAAAGAGGGACAAACAGATTGTAAAGGGGAGAAGAACATGGTCTCTATTTACATATGAAATCATTGTCTATAAAGAAAATCTCAAGGAACCTACAAAACAACAAAAAACCTCATAGAATAAGTTAGCAAGGGTGTAGGATATAAGATCAACACACAAAAATGAACCATATTTCTATACATTGACAATGCATAACTGGAAATATTTTTTTACAAATGTTTATAATAGAAGTGCCTGGCTGGTTCAGTCCATTGAGCATCCCCCTCTTGGCTTTGGCTCAGGTCGTGATCTCATGGGTCATGAGATCAAGCCCCATGTGGGGTTCTGTGCTCAGCAGTGAGTCTGCTTGGAGATTCTCTCCCTCTGCCCTGCCCCCCCTTTCTAATAAATAAATAAATCTTTAAAAAATATTTACAATAGTTCCCAAAAATTAAATACAGGTAAATCTAATAAAATATGTACAGTAACAGTATGCTGAAAACTATAAACCACTGATGAAAGAAGTCCAAGAAGATTTAAGTAAGTGGACAAACATTCTGTAGTCATGGACTGAAAGACTAAACATAGCAAAGATGCAATTCTTCCCAAGTTGATCTGTATCTTTATTTTTTTAAGATTTTATTTATTTATTTGACAGAGACACAGCGAGAGAGGAACACAAGCAGGGGGAGTGGGAGAGGGAGAAGCAGACTCCCCACTGAGCAGGGAGCCCAATGCAGCAGGGCTCATCCCCAAACCCTGGGATCATGACCTGAGCCGGAAGGCAGATGCTTAACAACTGAGCCACCCAGGCGCCCCATCTGTATCTTTAACAAAATTCCAATCAAATCCTAGCAGGATTTTGGGTTGTTTTTTGTTTTGTTTTGTTTTAAGATATAGACAAGCTGACTCTAAAATTCATATTGAAAAGGAAAGGGACTAGCTGAAACAGTTTTGAAACAAATACAATGTTAAAGGAATTCTTACTACTCATTTTGAAAACTTTCCCTAAAGCTATAGTAATTATTACTTTAATTATTTCAATTGTCCATTTTTTTCTGACTTTATCAAAATTAGAAACATTTTTCTACAAAAGGTACCATAAAGAGAATGAAAAGCAAGCTATTGCTTTTGATATTTTCAAATCACATACCCAACAAAGAACTTGTATCCAGAATATATTTCAAAACTGTCAAAACTCAACTATAAGAAAACATTCCAATTTTTTTTTTTACTGTGTAAAAGGCTTGAAAAGCCACTTTAGTAAAGAGGATACAGAGAAAGCAAATAAGCACATCAAAAGATGCTCATCATTATTACCCACTAGGGAAATGCAAATTCAAACCATGATGAGATACCACCACATACCTATTAAAATGGCATAAATAAAAAATACTGCATAAACCAGTGCCTAAGAGGATGTAAAGCAACTGCATCTCCTACATTGCTGGTGGAAAGACAAAATGACAACCAATCCGGACAACAGTTTGACAGGTTCTTACACGGTTAAACACATACTTGCCATATGGCCCAGCAAGCCTGCTCCTTGAGCAGGGTTCAGCAAACTACAGCCCTTAGGCCAAATCCAACAATGGCCCAAATTCAGCCAGTCTCATTTGTTTGTGTATTGTTTACGGCTGCTTTCTGCCACAACAGCCAACTGTCAGCCGGCAAAGCTGAAAATATTTACTATCTGGCCTTTTACAGAAAAAGTTTGCCCACATCTGCCTGGAGGAAAGAATACTGAGGTTGACAGCAAAACCTACATACAAATGTTTACAGCAACTCTATTCATAATTGCCCAAAACTGGAACCAACCCAAATGTCTGTCCTTCAACAGGTGAATGCATAAATAAACCGTGGTACATCTGTACAATAGTGTACTATTTTTTTTCTTTTTTAAAGATTTTATTTATTTATTTGAGAGAGAGAGAGAATGAGAGATAGAGAGCACGAGAGGCAAGAGGGTCAGAGGGAGAAGCAGACTCCCCGCTGAGCAGGGAGCCCGATGTGGGACTCGATCCCGGGACTTCAGGATCATGACCTGAGCCGAAGGCAGTCGCTTAACCAACTGAGCCACCCAGGCGCCCACAATAGTGTACTATTCAACAATGATGAGAAACTATTGATACAGACAATGATTTGAATGAATCATAAAGGCATTAAGCTGAGTTTAAGAAGCCAGTCTCAAAAGGTTACACAGTATACAATTCTATTGTAAGACATCCTCAAAAAGATACAACTATACACAGAACAAATTGGTGGTTGCCAGCGAATTGGTGGTGGGGGGTGGGGGGTAGGTACAAAGGGACTTTGGGGGAGATACTGACACTGTTCAGTATCCTAATTATAAGTGGTGGTTACACAGACCCAAACGTGTATGAAAAGTCATAGAACTGGGGCACCTGGGTAGCTCAGTCGGTTAAATATCTGACTCCTGATCTCAGTTCAGCTCTTGATTTCAGGGTTGTGAAATGTCTAGGAATATTTATTCCTTGCAAATTTCCATCTTGAGAAGGAACAGAAAAACACTGGACTAGTCTGCCATTAATCAGTTGTGTATTCTTGGCCAAGTCATCCAACCTCTCCATGGCTCAAGTCCCTCATTCATAAAGGAAGACTTCCAATAGCCTCTACATTCCCTTTCAACTCATACTGAGTTCATGTTATTATTCATTAACTCATTAATCAAAATGTCTAGGAACCACATTTATTAAGCATTAAAAACTGAGGAAGTATTTATGCCCCAAAGAAAGTCATAAAAAGAACAGTCTCAGCCTTTTTACAAAACTTAGGAAAACTCTCAGTTTCCCCCAGCAGCCCACACCTCTCAAAAGGAGCTAGACTCTAATGGTCTCTGAATGTCCTACCAACCTCTAAAATAACCTACGGAGGATTCTCTTCAACCACTCTGGAGCACTCATGTACACTAGGGATTACACTTAGACCCTCAGTACATCCAACTATACATTAGGCAGTCAAGTTCAATGTAAATTGTGGAGGTTATAGACTGAGTCTCTTGGCACAACTGATAGGGGAATTTATGTTCTCTGTGCCCCACAGATGGTAATAACCAACAGATCAAAAACACATCACCCACCTCCAGTTTTGAGTATTCAGAAAAACTTGCTGAGGAGTAGTCAAAACACCTATCTATTAAGGATATGAAGATGGACACCATCAAGCTGGCAACAAGCAGCAATTATATTTACATTTCTGTTTGAATCACACACTCAAAGACGTAAAAGCAAAAGACAACAACTCCACACAAACTTATAACTAGTCTGTTAAGCACTGTCACTTCTAATTATAATAGGCTTTCTGAAATGGGCAGCATGATTCACAGTGCTAAGAATTTGCTTCCTGCCAATAGTATTAAACTGTAGTATTTCTTATATCCTTTTAGCCCTTGGTATAATATAAAACATACATGATTCACCTCAACCATTAGTAAACACTTCCTCAGGGTATTTCTCAAGTTGATGACTCATAGCAGAAACTTCCATGATGCTGAAGAATCATTTTGGCCACTGAAGAATTATTATAGATCCATTTATTTGTAGTGGAACAACATGAAATAGAAAAAAATCAATGTCAGAACTGACATGTCAGAGCTGAGTGTCAGAACGCTTGAGACATAATTCTCTGACCTATAGCCTATCAAGAGAAAACTTTAACATATTTGAATCTAACAAAGTAAAAAAGTTTGTGCAACAAAATGTAAGGCAAAAAGTTTGAAGAAAATATTTACATGAAGTGTAACAAAGCATGATATCTATAATACATAAAAATTCTCAATCTCATAAAGTCAAAACTTCAAGAAATGAGAAAATTCTATGCAAAATTAACAGAAAAGTAAATAAACACTTGAAGTGTTCAGTCTCAATTAATAACTAAACAAAACTTGAGGGATCTTCCTGCTTAGCAGAATACAAACGCTTGCTCCCCCTCTTCACTCCTCTCATGCCCCACTGCTCATAACTCAAACCAGTGACCAATGCATCCTCAAAGTGCTGGTTACACTGGAAATGTTTACAATCCCTTTTGTAAACAATAGTACAATGTAGCCCATTGAGGTATTCTCTATGGTAATAAATAGGTGGGATTAGGAGCATAACAGTTGTATAATGTTTTAAGTACTTTATTGGCTAAAAAAATGTTAATCTTTTTTTTTTTTTAAAGATTTTATTTATTTATTTGACAGAGAGAGAGGTAGCAAGAGCAGGAACACAAGCAGGGGGAGTGGGAGAGGGAGAAACAGGCTTCCCACCAAGCAGGGAGCCCAATGTGGAGCTTGATCCAGGACCCTGGGATCATGACCTGAGCCGAAGGCAGATGCTTAATGACTGAGCCACCCAGGCACCCTAAAAATGTTAATCTTAAATGATAACTGAAACAGAGGGAAGCCTGGGTGGCTCAGTCAGTTAGGCATCAGACTCTTGATTTTAGCTCCAGTCATGATCTCAGGGTCCTGGGATGAAGCCCCACCTCAGGCTCTGTGCTCAGCAAGGAGTCTGCTTGAGCGTCTCTCTCCCCCACTCCCTCAGCCCCTCCAACCCCCCTCTGAAATAAATAAATCTTTGGGGGGAAAAAAAAAAAACAGAAAGATGGATAAATGCTTATAAATATTAAAAACTTGTAAGTGCACTGAAATTACATTAAAATATGGATTGGCTTTTTACCAGCCCAAAACTTGAAACCGTTTAAATGTCAACCAGTATTGAAATTGGTAAAATAACAGAAGATATTTTTATAGAACATGCAGCCATGATAGAGAATACAGTAAGTCTGTACGTTCCGGCATGCAAAGATGTCCACAGTATATTATTGCGAGGAGAAGGGAAGGTGTAGGGTAATATGCACAATATGATGATATTTTTGTATAAAAAAACTATATTATACTGTATAGAATTTATTATATGTGTGTAAACAATTTAGAATTATATCTTTCAAATCATTAACACTTAAAAAAGTGCTCAGAAGGGGCTCCTGGGTGGCTCAGTCGGCAAGTGTCTGCCTTCGGCTCAGGTCATGACCCCAGGGTCCTGGGATCGAGCCCCACTTCAGGCTCCCTGCTCAGCGGCAAGCCTTCTTCTCCCTCTCCCACTCCCCCTGCTTGCGTTCCCTCTCTCACTGTTTGTCAAATAAATAAATAAAATCTTTTAAAAAAAGTTCTCAGAAGCTTTAATTTTTAGCTATATTCCCTGCTCTATCATATATATTAACAACATGAAGTACTTTCAAGTTAAAAAAGTTGTATATTCAAATATCAAACGGACATCAACAAAAAATTAAAATAATGCTGAAGCAGTGGAATTACAGATGATGATATAAAATAAGCTTCGAAGGTTTATTTGTAAGTAAAAGTCTTTAAGTCACTATAGCAGGTAGGAATGAGAATCAAATATCTTTTTTTTTTTTTTTTTAAAGATTTCTATTTGTCAGAGAGCGAGCACAAACAGGGGGAATGGCAGGCAAAGGGAGAAGGAGGCTCCCTGCTGAGCCTGGGATCATGACCTGGGCCTAAGGCAGCCGCTTAACCGCTTAACCCACTGAGCCACCCAGGCATCCTGAGAATCAAATATCTTATTGTTACTCGTATTCACTGCTGACTGGTCATAGCTATCCACTTGCAGATTCCCATAGATGTCAGAAAGCTTTGATGATATGTGGGTAAAAGCCTGTGAGGGCCCAAAGCGACACCCCCCAGAAGATCATCAGAACTTGCCGGAAAAAAAGCAGCTAACAAAAAAATTCAGCAATGTTCACTATCACAACTTGACAGCTCTAAGGTCACAAAAACTTAGTGTTCAATTCATGATTCCATTTGCTTCAGAGAACAAAAGGTCTTTGTGTAGTTTTACCTAAATGGTAAGCTCTCCAACCAGCAAAAAGTGGTCAATGCATAAAACCAAAAAATTATGTATTTTTAATGAGTTTTCAGAACAAAACATCCTGGTCTTGTTTTGAGTATTAGTATGAGCAAAACAACAGTCACACTAATGGAAGAAAAGTGAAATGGACAGTCTCAAGCAGGAGATAACAAACATCATTTCTGTTTTTATGAAGCTCTAATTTGCAGAGAAACTCGAAATACTTCAGAAGGAATGAGGCCAACAGGCTTTGAAGTCTAAGAATCCAGGAAGACAATCGAGGCCCCCCACCAGCCCCCATACTGAGCACGGAGCCTATAATGACCCTCAGACTACAGCATGAGGTGGTTCTAAAGCAGCTGTCTCTCAGTGCCTTACTGTCCAAGACGCTCCATCAATAGCTGGGGACCCACAGCATGCTCACTTACTCCCCAGCAGGGACACACCATCACCTGCTGATATGTTAGCTTATTTACTCCACAAATATCTGCCATGTGCCCTTTGTTCTCAGCTTCGAAGATGCCCTGATGCAAGAGAAAGACAAGTCCCGACCTCTGTTCTCAGGGAGCTTACATTCAAGCAAAGGGAAATAGTTAAAAAGTCAACAAAGAGGAACACGTGGGTGGCTCAGTCGGTTAAGCATCTGCTTTCGGCTCAGGTCATGATCCCAGGGTCCTGGGATCGAGCCCCACATTGGGCTCCTTGTTCAGTGGGGAGCCTGCTTCTCCCTCTGCCTGCCGCTCCCCCTGCTTGTGCATGTTCTCTCTCTCTCTCTCTCTCTCTCTCTCTCTCGCTCGCTCTCTCTCTGACAAATAAATAAAATCTTAAAAAAAAGTCAACAAAGAAAAAAAAAACCTTTCATGCAATGTTCAGTTTATGAAGAAAGAGAACAGGGTGATTTGATCAAGCAATATGGGCAGGGAGGTGCTTCTTTAGATGTGGGTCAAGGAAGGCCTCGCTGCAGAGGGGATCAAGACCTGAATGAGGGATCTGAGCACATCGGGGGCCCCCAGAAGGTGGCTGCAGTCCGAGAGGAGTGAGTGAGGGAAAATGGTCCTATAGGGCCCGAGGGGTAGGTCAGACCATCACCATGGTGAAGCATTTAGATTTTCGTTTAAGTGCAATGGTGAACCACTGAAAGATTATAAAGGAACAGGGTGGGAAGATTTCGTTTATAATTCAAAGAAGTGATCTAGCTGTTATGGCAGGGGAGGGGTAAGCCAGCTTGGAAGGGACTGGAAGCAGGACATGTGGGAGGTCATAGGTGCAGTCAAGAGAGGACAGTGGCCTGAAGCGGCTGAGATGGCAAGGAATGGGTAGATCGGGGACCCGCTGGGGATGGCTGCTAACGGAATTCTCGGACGGACTGGATGCAGGGATAAGAAAAAGGGATCAATCAAAAATCTCAAGATTATTTTGAAAGTCATTGCTTTTTAAATGAAAACAATTACTTCCCTGACGTCCAAATCAGCAATGCATGCCTTATGAGGTCTCTCCGTAGTGGCGCTGATTCGCCTCATCTCCCAAACAGGGCCACCTGGTAACACCGGGCCAGCATTAGAGTCTGGCTCCTGAGATCTACTGTGGAGCCCGTGCATGACAAAGAGAAGCAAGAGAAGCCAGTCCATGTGACAGACTCAAGCCAGACCATCACTAACGCTGCACTTGTAACAGCTGAACCGGGTGGGCACTGGCATGCCCAGGGGTATTGCTGAAGTTCTCCAAAACAACTGCCCACTCACTTAAAAAGGAGAGAGTAGTTTTCTTCCCGATGGTTCAGAAATAAAAAGAGACCTTGGTAAAAAGACCTTCATATACAAATGCATCATTTTCACCATGTGTTTATTTACAGAATTTACTTTCGGAAGGCGGGTGAATGAAAGCTGCAACCAGATTCCTGTTCCCTAACAACGGCTTCACTCAGGCACCCGGCGTCATTCCTAAGTGTTCTTCACAACAGGTCTAGATGAAGCTCACGCAACCAAACCCAAAGACAGTTCAACTTTAGGTCTCCCAAATTTTTCAGGTGGGATACAGCAACATTTGTTAAGTTTCAAGAGGCTTATTATGATGACCTCAGGGAGCCATCTATAATACATAACTCATTTAAATTTTACAGGATAAATTTAACCTTTTTCATTCAGACCTTAAGCAAATGTGTGACAGCTCACACAATCATACACTCTTGAAAAACATTTTACCCGTTGGGATCCCCAAACCTCTAGCCCTGCATATTTTGGGGGGAATTATATGATTTTTAAAAAGGGGTGTTTTTTTTTTTTTAATGGATCTCAGAGTTGGTAATAAAATGTTCAAGTATTTCAAGAAAGTATTCATGGGTTTCTTATTTTTCATTCAATTTTCACTCTTCAACCAAGTGCATCATATTATGTAGTTCCTCCTTCTTTACTATGGATATTTGAACTGGCTAGAATGTGACCTCTTCATACACAAAGACGTAAAGAAAAAGTATAATCAAAGTACAAGAAAGACGAATGCAAAACTCATAAAAGTGGGTATCTTCAGATATAGAAGAGACAAGGCCAGAACCAGGATGTTAATCAAAAGCAACTTTAGCTTTATCTGTAACATTCTGTTCATGAGATAATTTTTTCATGTAATTTCAATTTGGGTATGCATACAGAAAAACAGACCAGCTACAAATATGACTGAAATGTTAATAGTGATTCATTCTGAAATTCTAGAGGTGAGTCATTATTCTCCCCCTTTATAATTTATCTCCCAGCAAAGAAGAAAAGAAGGGAGAAAGGGCATCATTTATTTGTTCTAATCTCTTGGCCTTGCTGACCTGAAATGCACCAAGACTTAACAGATCATGAGCTTCTCAGGAGTGAGGGAGAGCAAGGAGATTTCCAAGACCTTCAGTAACACTTTCTACATAATAACCAAATTAAAGATCCTCTGTGCCAGGCCTGGCCATCTTGGGGCTGTCCGTCCAGCTGAGAAAACCCTCCTTTCTCTGGGAACCAGCATGCACCAAGCCCACTCCAGTGGGTGCCTGGCGGTGACAGTATCCTCCCAGCCACGGCTGACAGCATGGCTCAAACCAGGCACCCACTGCAGGCCCATCAGACTCTCTGGTCTGGAAACCCTGAATTGGATCTGCAGGACTGTTTCATCTCTTTGTGTGACCGACCCTCTCTCGTAGGCAGCCATCCCTCACCCTGTGGCCTAGAGAGTGAAGAAAGCCTGGTGCAGAGAAAGAAGAATGAAACAGACCCAGAGAGAGGTGGGAGATGATGGCTGGAGCCCTAGCAGCTTTCCAGGGCCTGAGAGGGTCTAGGGTCCTGGCTCTGAGCCTCCAGGGCCTCTTCCTATAGGAATAAGCTTTATGATTGAGCCCTGACTTTGGCTTAACACAGCTCAGGCTGGTTTCCAGTACTTAGAAATGTGTTCGTCCTAATATTCCAAAGCCTGCTGGGTGGTCCCCAAGGTTCTTGGTCTGGCTGGTGAGGCAAACTTGCAGGACAGAATTCAGCAGAGGTCCCAGGAGCCCATCAAATGCAAAACCCCTCGTTATCTTTCTGCTCCTTCCTAAAAATTCAAAGATAATAAACCCCTGTGGGAAGCTCTGGCTCTGACTACTCAGACCAGTACTGCTACGTTCGGGAATGAATGTGGAGGGTGACATTTTCGAAGCTATGTTCAAGTACTCTAAACCCGTGCACCAGAGGTCCCTTTCTCCTGCTGTCCCTGCTACAACCTCCACTTGAAGCATCACCAGGAGGAATGTGTTGATCTTCCTTCTGCTGGGCATACTGGATGCTCTGCACACACCCTCCCTCATCTTCCTACACCTTCCTTCCACCCTTCAAGGCTGGAATCTCCTCCATCCCACAGGTGACGGGGGAGATGCTCTGACATAAGGCAACAATGCCTGGGCTGCCCAGCTAGTTGGTGGCAAAACCAGGACTCCCAACATCTGATTCCTGCCTTCTGCCACACCTGCTCCTTTCTCAGATGCTCTGGAAGCCACCAGTGAGGAAATCCTGGCTCTGCAACTTCTCAAGGCCATTCCAACAGGTGCGTTCCCAACCTGCTGACCTTCAGTGACCCTGCAGGCATGGTCTCGTCTGACAGAGCAAACCACGTCATCGCTCCCATTTTCTGTCCCATGGCTCTTCTCTTCTCCCACCTGCACTGTGACATTTTCATCTGAGCCCATGTGCCCTTTTGCCTCCAAAAAACCAGGTCTGGAGTTTTCAGACTGGCTTTCCTCATAAACAGCAAAGACAGGTTCTCATCATGGTTAGTGCATACCGTTTCTCGTTACTACTTTATATCCTTGCGGAGAAATTAATCAGGAACACCACAAGATGCCCACAGCTTTAACTACCCTTTCTGAGCCCTTGACTCAGGGCACAGTTTCCAATTACAAGCTGAGCTGTGTGGGCTCAAGGCCAACCACAGCATCCATAGTGTCATCTACAGGACAGAGCTTGTTAAAACACAGATTGTTGGCCCCACACCTAGCGTTTCTGATTCCACAGGTCTCGGGTGGGGTCTAAGAATTTACATTTCTAACAAGTTCCCAGGTATGGCAAGCTGAATAAATAACGGCCCCCCAAACATATCTAGGTCCTAAACCCTGGAACTCTTCTTTGTTACCTTACATGGTAAAAGGGACTGTGTGGATGTGATTCATGTAAGGACCTTGAGATGGGGAGATTTTTCTGGATTATCTGGTCAGTCATAAATGTAATCTCAAGAGCCCTAATGAGAAGCAAGAAGAGAAGTTTCAGTGACAGAAGAGGCGGCGGCAGTGTGACAATGAAGAGCAGAGACTGCAGTCAGGTGGCCACAAGCCAAGGAATTCTGACACCAGAAGCTGGAAGAGATAAGAGCGGACTCTCCCGCAGAGCTCCCAGACTCAACCCCCGCCCTGCTGAGACCTCAATTTTAGCACTCTAACAACCAGCTCAGACCCCTGGCTTCCAGAAGTGTAAGAGAATACAATTTAATCTGCTAAGTTCTGACAGTGATAACAACAGTCACAGGAAACCAATTCAGCCAGTGATGCTGATATAGTCAGCCAGGGTTCACACTTTGAGAACCTTGCACTCCACCTACCCCTGACCACACCTAATGCCACTTTGAAGATTGGGGCCGGTGGGCACGGTGCCTGGAAAATCTTATGACAATTCCAAACAGTGTACAAAAAGGTGAGTACACACCACACCAGCCCCTCCCCTTCTCTATAACTCAAACAATGGGAAGGAGCACAGCAATGTCGTTACTGAGCTGACTTCAAAACGTGACTCTGCCGCTCGCTAGACCTGTGGCCTGGCCCGTCTCCTGACCTCCCTGTGCCCCAGTTTCTGCATCTATAACTTGGGGAGAACACCAGCCTCACAGCACTATCAACAGCATTCAATGAGATGACGCGTTTAAGTTCTGCCTGCTTCACATAAGCACTCACCAAACATTATTATTTTACTCACAGTAGCTGAACACATATGCTCTCCTCTGATCAACAGAAGCCTTCTCTTTGATGAGATGCATTTATTGATACAAATAAGTAGCTTCCTCTGAGCTCTGACAGGTCATCTATCAGTTATCATAAGTAGTCACAAAAAAATAGTAAAAAATGTTTTTAAAAACTCAAATCCTCTACCCTGACCATCCAGCTCCATCCTGGGGCCCCTGCTGGTCTCTCCAGCCTAATTTCTCACCGCTCACCCACACCCACACAGATTGCTCCAAACACTAAACTACTTCTTCAAAATCCACTCTTGTTTCTGCTTCCACGTGCACCTCTTCCTCTGCCCGGAAAGCCCTTCCCCGATCCCCACCTTCTCCACCTTCAGCCAGGCCAAGAAGGCTGAGCATCTGCATGGAGGAGCCCTCCATGTTCCTGCCCGAGGTGGGGAGGCAGGGGGGAGGCAGAAGCCAGGCTATCGCTGCTTAGGAACAAGAGGGAGAACACAAGTGCGGAGTTTCGCTGTCCAGGGGGGAGAGTTCCACTTAAGGCCAAGAACAGGAACTCTTTAAAATCCTATTCCAGCACTTCTCCTTTTATGATCTTGGGCAATTGATGCCAGTTCCTAATCTACGAAAAGGAGATCAAAATGGTGTCTGCCTCCCACATAAGGATTTTATGTGGATTTTTTTTAAGATTTTTATTTATTTATTTGACAGAGCAAGAGAGCACAAGCAGAGGGAGCAGGAGCAGGAGAGGGAGAAGCAGGCTTCCCACTGAGCAGGGATCCTGACTTGGGGCTCAATCCCAGGACCCTGGGATCATGACCTGAGCCGAAGACAGACGCTTAACCATCTGAGCCACCCAGGTGCCCCGGATTTTATGTGGATTAAACGAGATAACCCATATAACAAAGGATGTCTACCATGCAGTAAATACCTAGTAAATGTACACTGTTACCAGAACTTGCATCTCTGAGCATTCCCCCTCAGAGATGCCATCTTGGGAGGCCATCTTCTTTCTCTCAAAAGCCTCCACTCCTCTGAACGTGACTGAAGCCCCTCTGTGATGTTGTGCCTTTCAGAACCAGTATATGAGCCACACTAGAAAAATCCATTTATCACACAGGATGGCCCCTTGTTTATCCTAGCAGGAGTGTGACCAGTGCTTGAACATCCTTATTCACCAGACTTGGCTCAAAGGACCAAATGACACCCAAAACCAAACCCACACCCAATGACATGCTCCTTCTGAGGATAATTAAAAATAATATTGTGGCAGAGGCTGCTGGTTACCCTCTGGTATTTACTGCCTCCCTCTTCTATAGTAACAGAACTCCAGTTTTTAGCCGGGCATATGGTATCCAGAGAAAAGACTTTATTGCCAGCCTTCCCTGCAGCTAGGGAGGGCCATGTGAGGAAGTTCTGGCCAGTGAGATAGGAGGGTGAACTGCATCCTCCAGGTATTTCTGCTCTAGAGAAAGGATAAGCTTTCTGCTCCCCTGTTCCCTTCACACCAGTTTGCATGTGGACATGGTGGCCATGAAGTGTGAAATGTGAAACCTCTTCTAACCACATGGACATGATGAACAACCTAGGGTTAACAGAGCAAGAAGAAAGCAAACAGTGTCTTTGATACCAGGGGGGCATCCTAGCAACCTTCGACTGCTTGTGCCCAGTCTATATGTTTAAGCCACAACCATCCGGCATCTCTTATAGCAACTGAACCTGTATTCCAACTGATTCAAATATATAACAGCTTCTTAAAGTATCTGCAAAAGCTTAAAAATATATTTTAAGCAAAAATAACATTATGTGAAATTTTCCAAAGTGACTACTTGGAAGGGAAGGAACACTTGTTCCACTAGCGTACGAGCGTATTATTTGTTTAATGAGTCATACTGTGTACAGTTAAACATCACATCTCCTGAGATGGGAAGAAAAACCCACCCAATGGTCTAAATCCACCAGTATTACCCAAACACACCCAGTGATATTTACAATGTTTTTTTCTAACAAAGTTTTGGACCGCACAGTTGGAACAATGCGGACATTCTAATGGACAAAGCTCTGGACCAGCTGCAGGGAGGCTCAGGCTGTGGATCCCATCTTGCTGGGCCGCATTTTCTACATCTGTGAAACTGATGAGGTTGAGAGACTCAGAGAGGAGGAAGAACTAAAACTCCACAACCAAAGAAAGAAACGGCCCCAAAGTAGCAACTGGAAGGAGAAACAAAACTAGTAAGGACAGAAAATGAAAACCCAGAGCCCAGGAGAATAGCTCATGAAACCCTAAGGCACCACCACAGTACCATCCATCTCCAGTCAGCACGCAACCCTCTCCTGGAACAAGCCCAGGGTTGTGATCTGCCTTCATTACTGGACACATGTGCCTCTCACCCGGGTAACTCAGAAGGAAAGAGCATGTGGGGATAGGGTCTACTGAGTCCCATCTCTTGCTCACGGGCGTGAACATTCTTCCCACTACTCAGACCCCAAATTCAAGCCCCCAAAACCCAGATAGCAGGTCCTCACCTATTTGGGGAGGAGGAGGATGCAGAGTCCATTTCTCGTTCTTCTTTCAGTAGGTTTAAAGAACATATAGTTGTAAAAAAAAAAATTTAATTAAAATAAAAAATACGCCTTCTGGAGCCCTTTCTCCTCTTCACACCATAATGTGGGCTCGTCCATGGTAAGTACACCGTTCATTTATTTTCAAGAAATGACTGATCCCCGGGGCACCTGGGTGGCTCAGTCATTAAGCGTCTGCCTTCGGTTCAGGTCATGATCCCAGGGTCCCGGGATTGAGGCCCACATCGGGCTCCCTGCTCAGCGGGGAGCCTGCTTCTCCCTCTCCCACTCCCCCTGCTTGTGTTCCCTCTCTTGCTGTTTCTCTATCAAATAAATAAATAAAATCTTTAAAAAAAAAAAAGTGATTGATCCCCTAAGACACCAACCACAAAATAATCTACAAAGGAGGTAAAGTGTATCCATCATTCTCCTGGGAGGCAGGATGAGTCCATGTCTGTTTCACACTGGGAAGGCCAACATCTACAACCTGTAGTCAGTTCTCCACTTCAGTTACTAAACCACAACATTTCTTAAAGAAACTCTTACACCAAGAAATGCACTAGCTCATGGCCTCCCATGTGTGCTACATGAAAGAGACCGTGACCAAGCAGGGAGTCAAACAGGAGGCCAGTCCCCGCCCCCCACCCTCCCCCATGGCCGCTTCCTAACCACAGCAGGATCCTGTGAGGGCAGAGCCTCAGGCTACTGCCCCTCCCTTCTGAAGAACAGGATGGTGGCAGTGAATGAAAAGTCTTTTGATCACTTCCAGGATACACTGGCACTGTAAGGACCAAAAAAGTCCCTCCCCAGAGCTAATAGTAACCCCTCTTGAAGCCTGCTCATGTGTTCCTGAGCTGCTTCTTCCCTTTGCAAAGTCTTCCCTTCCTTGCTCAATGGCCAGTGGAGGCTTTCAAGGTCCACTTCTGTCCTCCCATCACATGGAAGAGTCAAGAATCAGAAGTTCTGTCCCCCTCCAGATCCTTTTCTTTTGGCCCTCACTTCTGATCACCTCCAAAGGGAAGAAAGAAACTAAAGAAGATTCTTTAACATGATTGTCCCAAAGCTCATCAGATTTAATAAGTCAGCTTCCCATGAAATTCCCCATCCAAGGGTATGGCAGATGGTATTTTCCAAAGATGGCTACACCAGTCTCTTTCCCATCCCTTGTGTGTGCATCTCACAATGTAACAGTGACACTCGTTGTTGAGAGGTGGGTCTGTGTTCCCTCCCTTGAGGCTAGGCAGATCTTTCTAACTTCTCCGACCAAGGGAATGCAAAAGGGATGCAGCACAACTTCTGAAACAAGGTCATACAAAGCAAATCAGCTTCCACCTGGCTCTCTCCTGGGACACATGCCTTCAGACCCTTGAGCCAACACAGAAGTGTGGTGACCCAGAAGCCACCATGCTGGAGAGAAGACATGCACAGGGGACGCAGGCGTGGAAAGAGACGTCCAAGGAGCCCCATCTGTTCTAGCCCCTTGCTCTTCACGGGTTCCCTGACCAGGCCCTCACCATGTGAGTAAGGAAGGCTTTAGGATGACCCAAGCCCTAGCCATTCTCTGACTGCAACCTCACCAAGGACCCTGGGCTAGAATCACCCAAACTGAGCTGCTCCCAAACTCCTGACCCACAGGAACCTTGAGATAAGGAGGTAATTGTTTTTAAGCCACTACACTTTCATGCAGCCACAGTGACTGGAACACAGGCTCCTTAGAAGACATGGCCCTATTTCCCAAGATAGCAATTTCCCACCTCTGTGGTAGGTTTAGAACATCTTGTCAGTGTTTAATTTCACAACTCCATCTCCTAGTAGAATAAATGGCACTTTTGTTTTCACATAGAAGAGTTTAAATTTTTACTTCAACATGTTGGAGAATTTCACAATATCTCTTTCAAGGTTACTTGAGAGACTTTGAAGCATCTCAAACGGGAGTTAGGCAATCCCCATGGCTGGAAGTGTGTGACCCTCCTGAGCTTCCGAGGGCCAACCCAGAGCAGGGTTGGGGGTAGGCACTGGGGAGGAGGGTAGAACAGAGCTGGGCAAAATGTGGACCTCCCCACTCCCTCTTGGATACTCTTGCCCTACACCACCTTTTCCCTCCTCCCCACCCTGGGACACCACACCAATGGATCAGGCCTCTAAAAAACCAAGGCTAACTTATTAATAAAGGACAAGAGAACAGGATTGGTGACATTCACTGAATTGGCTACAGTTACTGGAATCCAATGGCTGTGGGAAACAGCCACAAATGACATGTAAGGGAAAGAGAGGCTTATTATTAAAATGAGCTGAGGCCAGAGCCGGGAAGAAGAGAAAGGAGCATGTCATGGGAGCGGGAAGCCTCCATTTCAGAAAAACCGAAGCCCTTTCAACTGAGTTTGGCTGGAATCTGAGATCACCTGCTCCCTATTTGTAACTGGAAACCTTCCCATAAAGAGTCTATTACTTGACATTAAAGTCCCCGATTTTAAAGGACTTTGAAACCTAAGCACCTAAGTGCTTGCATAAACAAAATTCTGTCTGTGAGATTCTGGTTCATGTCTTTTCTTTCCAGCGCTGATCCTTCCCTCCTAATAGATGGTGCATCGTGACACAAATCTAGGAGCTCAGGCCCTTCCTGTGAAAGGCCTGCCCTCTGCACACCACTGTTTGCAAAGGCTTTCCTATGGGGAGGATTTCTGTCTTCTCATCAAGCCGCGTGTGCAGCCCTTTGACTGGGATGGTGTCCCTGCCTTTCCTCACCAGCAGTCTATGGGCCCAAAACAAAGGCTATAGCAAATAATGCAAAGACAGGCATCAGACCCACAGCGCTCAGGTTCCCAAAGGCTGCAAGTCTGGCCTGCTTTTCAGAAGCCTCACTAATAGCAAAGCCAATGCAACAGAGCCAGAGGTACTAAGTTGATTCCCAAGAGCACAGACACCCTCTGAGGCTATCCCAAGTAGCTCCATCAGCAAGGAGACCCACCCCTCCCTGACTCCTGGTCCTAGGATCTAGCACTACTACTTCTTCCAAAAACTCTTCTGGATCCAGTCACAGATGCCCAAGGAGCCTGACATCTCTCTCCAGCCTGTACCCGGAAACACTGACGTCCCTGGGCTAAAGCCCCAAATCAACTCATCTACCCATGGCTGGTGACCAAGACCCCCTCCCTCATTCTGCAGACCCCGGGGATGCCTCTGCTCTCTGCTCCTTGCAGACACTGCCCTCCCACCCTCTCCTGGAATTCTTTTCTTCCCAGCACTGGCTAGCAGACAGAAATGTTATTGTTACCCTTCCCCACAGAGCCCCCTTAATTTACACCTCCTTGGAGAAACAGCACGGCAGAATGGAAGGGGCACAGGAAGTGGGCTGATCATCTTGAATACAGGCCCAGGCCCACCACTGATAGGCCTCACAGAGGCTTTAGCAGTCACACCGACTGTCTGAGTTCAAAGCCTAGCTCCATCCCTCACTAGCTGTTTGACTTAGGGCAAGTTACTCAACCTCTCTGACCCTGGCTGCCTCATCTGCACAATGGGGTAATAAACTATCTTACAGGGCTACTGTGAGGATGAATTAAGCTAATAAAGTGCTCAGAACCTGATGCGACATGGTAAATGCTCAATATATATGATCTATGACCATTATTTGTTATCATTACCTTCCCATGTCAGTTACAGCTCACCCAGCACCACCCTTCACACAATCGCTTTAAGGATAAACAGATTTGGTTTGTGAAAAGGACCTAGTAAATTACACAAGTACACAAAACTTATATTAGCTGTTGCTATGGTCTCCAAAATATTCCTAACTTAGGTCTTGCTCATTTTTAAGATTTAGTGCTACTGTAGAGGGACAGAGTGGTGGGTGTCAGGTAGGAAGAATTTAAAATACAGAAATATAGTTCAGGAATTCTGTATTCTAAAAATCTCTATGCCTGTATATTGTGCACTACTTACCTCCATTTGGATGTCCTGTAGCCCATATAATACAAATATACACATCTCCCTCCCACCCCCCAGGGACCCTTATACCTGATCTTCATCCTTTATTCCCTAAGACCTCCATTCACCCAGAACTCTGGCAAATTGCACTCCACCCTCCTCAGTCAATGCCATTCAAGTCCTGTCAGTCCCTCATCTCCCACACACCAGTACCGCTGTTCCATCACCTGTCCAACCTCTTCATCCCCAGCTCTACTGTAGGAGTCTCCGAGGGATGTCTCTGCCTCTTCCTGTGGAGCCCCAGACTCCACCCAGGGTGTTTTCCAAGGTACAAATGTAATCATGTCTTTTCTCTACATAAAGTCCTTCGAGGTTCCACCCACCACAGCTGTGGCATTGAACTTTGGGTTCACAAAACCCCACTGCAAATCTGATGAACATCATGGACCCTCTCCACAGGAAAATGCACCACAAGCTCACACAAGCCCTTGCTGGCTTGCCTCCAATTACCCGCCACCTTCCTTTCTAGCTCTTTCTTGCCTTGTAGTCAAATGACCCTCCAGCACCTCACATTCTTTCATGAGACCCCTTCTCATTTCAAAGCTCTGAAACCCACTGAAAAGCCAAAAAAAAAAAAACTATACCATTCATTTCTGTATCCCTAGGACCTAGAGCTCCAACATGGAAATGGGTTAAAGTAAAACAAAGTGGTTTGTTTTAAATTGTGTGGTTAAAAGAACCATGCCCCCAAAGATGGCCATGCCCTAATCTCCAGAATTTGGGAAGATGTTACGTTAATGGTAGAGGGGATCTTGTAAATGTGGCTAAATTAAGGATCTTACAATGGGGAGATTATCCTGGATAATACAGTTGGACCCAGGCTCATCACAGGAGTCCTTATAAGGGAAACAGGGAGGTAGGAGAGTCACGGAAAGGGATGTGACAATGCAGGCAGATCACAGCGATGGGAATGCAGGCTTAGTGGGAGGCCCCAAGCCAAGAAATACAGGCAGCCCTCAGAAACTGGAAAATATAAGAAAACATTCTCCCCCAGGATCACCAGAAGCAACACAGACCTGCTGACAGCTTGATTTTAGCCCATTGACACAGATTTTGGACCTCTGACCTCGAGAAATTTAAGAGGAAAACATTGTATTCCTAAGCCACTACTTTTGTGGTCATTTGTTACAGCAGCAATAGGAAACCGATACAAATTACTACATAAACCTATGTTGTTGTGTATTCTCATTACATAACTTTAGAATTCTAAAACTGTAATATTCTCAGCATCCATCTGTAGGAGCCTGGTTAAATATATTATGGTCCAGACACACAATGAAGTACCTCACATCTATTAGGAAGGAAATGGTTGCTATTTCTCCTTTGCTCATTCACATGTGCATGAGTACGTGTGAGCACGCATGCATGCATGCACACACACCCTTACTCTTTTGTCAAGGGTAGAAATTCTTCCATATTTGGGGTACACTTTCTGCATATCAATCACAGCATACTGTGTACAATGTTCTCTAATCTGCCTTTTTTCACTCAATACATTACATCACAGGGAGGGATCATCCCAATTCTTTCAAAAGAATCTCTTCTTCAATATGATATATATATATATATATATATATATATATATATATATATATATACACAATGGAATATTATGCAGCCATCAAAGGGAATGAAATCTTGCCATTTGCAATGACATGGATGGACCTGGAGGGTGTTATGCTGAGTGAAATAAGTCAATCAGAGAAAGACATGTATCATATGATCTCACTGATATGAGGAATTCTTAATCTCAGGAAACACACTGAGGGTTGCTGGAGTGGTGGGGGGTGGGAGGGATGGGGTGGCTGAGTGATAGACATTGGGGAGGGTATGTGCTATGGTGAGCGCTGTGAATTGTGCAAGACTGTTGAATCACAGACCTATACTTGTGAAACAAATAATGCAACTTATGTTAAAAAAAAAAAAGAAGAAGTTAGCAGGAGGGAAAAATGAAGGGGGGGAAATCGGAGGGGGAGACAAACCATGAGGGACGATGGACTCTGAAAAACAAACTGAGGGTTCTAGAGGGGAGGGGGGTGGGGGGATGGGTTAGCCTGGTGATGGGTATTAAAGAGGGCACGTTCTGCATGGAGCACTGGGTGTTATGCACAAACAATGAATCGTGGAACACTACATCAAAAACTAATGATGTAATGTATGGTGATTAACATAACAATAAAAAATTTAAAGAAAAAAACAAACAGGATGGTATTTTAAATGTTGTCTGGGGGCTACACTTTGTCAATAAAATTCCTGTTTATGACAAAAAAAAGAATCTCTTCTTCATCTCTGAGGACAGGATTAAGCATCAACTTTTACGTTCCATATGCTAACTATATTTTATAATTTGTATTATCAAAAAGAAATATATTAATACGTCCCCATTTGAAGAAAAGACTCATTCTCAGAAAAATTTCATGTCAAAATTTCACTTGGATCATTGCACAAAGAAAAACGTCATCCAATATTAGTAAAATTTATGGAACACGTCATCCTGCTACTCTTAATGAAAAAAATAAATAACCATTGAGAGAAATCTGAACCACGTAGCATGAACAGAATTATATCTGTGTTTAAACTTTAGTCATTTGTATCACCTGAGGTTTTCCCAAACCCTCTATTATTTGCACAGTTTCCAGTGTGACTGGCTGTCTAATTACTAACCTCACTGAGAGCTGTTGACAAACACATGGGAACAGCAGTAAGATATAGCGCACTGATTTCTCAAGGGACCGATATGCACAGTTCATAATGGGAAGGATATGAATAATTCAGATATTTCCTGTCTGGAAAAAAAATTCCTTTTAGGTATCTAAGCCTAAATCAGATTGAATTAATTAAAGAGGAATAAGAAGGAAAGTGGATTCTGTGCCTTAGCTTCACAAGTTACAGTTGCAAATTTCACCAGGAGCTCACAACAGGTAGGACAGCCTCTAAGGGAGAGAAGGACGCTCATTTACAAATCTGCTCTCAGGATCTGGGAATCCAACTGTCTTCTTTCTCAAAAGCAAAAAGACCGTGCCAAGGCAATCACCACTTAACAGCAGATAGTGCACAGAGCACAGCTCCCAAAACAAAGAGAAGACCCTTCAGGTTTGCCCCCAAATCCTAAAGAAATGTGTCAGTCAGATGCATTCTGACAGAAGCAATGTGAGAGCCAGCAGAGTTCCCCAGACTCAATCCTCCTGACCCTCTATCAAGACAATTCTCCCAAATCCAGCTCTTAACTCAAATGCCAGGAGGAAAGCTGACCTTCTTGGATACAAGGTACAACAGAGCATTCTGTGGTGCTATGGAAAACGTTTAACTGGCTCTCAGGGAACATAAAAGGACCTGACTTGCAGCCTGTACCAATTTTCATGGTGTAAACACACCCACCACTGCAGATTTCAAGCTACCAACCTGATGTCACCAGTTTATAAAAATCCTGAAAACCGAACAACTGGCTTTCACAAGCCCACAAACTCCACTGAGTAGCTCTCTACCCAGGCTTGAAAAAAATAAAAAATAAATCTCTCACATCCAGATGCCTAAATCTCCACTCCTTCTTATGTATGAGGAATTTTCTCTTTAAGGGACATGTCTTTCCAAAGGGTTATGTATTAACTGTACTGTTTAGTACTGCAGTGGACATCCATTAATTTTTTTTTTCAGTTTGAGACATAATTTACACACCATAATTCACACAAAGTGTACAATAGTTTTTAGTATATTCAGAGGTGTACCACATTTAATTTTAGGAGCTTTTCATCACCCAAAAAGAAACTCTTTACCTTTGGGAGTCAATGCTCACTTTCTCCCAACACCCCCAGCCAAAGGCAGCCATTAATCCACCTTCTGACTCCACACATTTGCCTATTCTGGATATTTCACATACATAGAATCATATAATATCATACATATATTTGAGATGAACAGACCATAATAAATTAGTGCTGTATGAGGCTGTGGTAAGGAAAAAAAAAAAAAAATCACCATCTTCACTGTTATCTTGTAGGACCAACTGATAAAACGCCATAAATAGGGTAGGAAAAAATCCAAGAGAATGCGACACATTTGTGTCGGTCAGCAACTGGTCTTCTACAGTTCTCAGAAGAAGGTATTTTAACCAGACATAGGTGCCTAGGAGAAAGAGATGTCAAGTTTCATTAAAAGGTCCATATCCCATTAGAGTAATTTGTGATGCTCCAAAATCAAAGCAGCCCAGCTTCTGGTGACCCTGCTCTTCCATCTGCCTCCCACAAACACTGTGACTCTGACCTTGCAGAGAGAATGACGGCTTTGAAGATGTTCCAGGAGCCTCACGTCCGGACAGATGCTGCAGAGGCAGGGTGTGGCCCCTCTGGACCACCACGTGGGGCTATTTTTAAAGGTGCCTCCAGAGTGTTTGCTGCTGATCTTGCCCTGCCCCTCCCTCAGAACAAAATGCCACTCCTTGTAAGAGAAACACTACAGGCAAAAAAGCTTACTGCCAAATCTGTGCAGGAAAAGGCCTGCGGAGACAGAAAATAAAGGTGCCTTTTGAAACAAACTACCGGCTTTCAGTACATTTTTTTTTTAACTTTCCCATGTATTACGTTTGTAAGCAAAGGACAAACTTTACATTTGGGGGAGGGGGAAGGGAGATAATTTCAATCTCTAAAAAGTCTTTTTATAAAAAGTCACCCAAAACCAGTATATAAAACTGCATTTATAACACAACCACCTCTAGGTTTCTTAAAATGGATTAAGAAAGCTGTAGGAACGAACCAAAAATATTAAAATGACTATCCCTGGGACATGGGAGAGTGGAAGATTATTTTCCAGGTTTTTCCAAAAGGATGTGTTCATTTTATAAATATTATTTTGCAGTAAATATTATTGTGCAATAAGTATTTTGCAACAAATTATAAATTATTTTGCAATAAGTTATAAATTGCAATAAAGATTTTGATGTGTTACTTTTATATTGTTTTACAATAAGATTTTGCTAAGTAATTTTTATCTTCCTAACTAAGTTCACCCACTTGTCACCCACTCATAACGTAACAGACAGCTGTTCCTCCAAGCTCGCTGGACACATGGGGCTGAATGAAGGAGGTCACCCTGGTCTGTACAGTTTGACAGCTAGGAGAGTGCTCTGGCCGAGAAAAGTTCCTCCACCTTCCGGGGAAATTTGCAGATGCAGCAAAGGAGGGAGGGCCTGCTGCCCCAGTTCAACCTGCAGTAGGTCCTCTGTGTTGGGGTTTCTTTCTGTCCCAGGGAAGCAGAATGATCCTAGCTAACAGATTCTACTGTTTCAGGTCCAGAATGCACATTGTGTCGAACTGCACTGAGCTATTTAAAATCACTTTTAACAAGTCTGTGCCATCCCTGGGGTCCACTAGCCAACACCCACAGGTAAAGAGAGCGGGGAGGGGCTCTGAGACTTCACGTCCAGTGGCTACACCCGGGCAGGGAGGAATCTCAATGCTCTAGAGTTCAGGAAGAGGTCAGTTGAGGCTCAAGGTCAAAAACAGTGCAAAAGACATGCCCACTCATGTCAGCACATGAATGTGTTGCTCTGGCTACCTTCTCAGATTTATGGGCTACGAACGGTTCTGGAGGGAAAAAAAGTGGGGGGGAGGTTTTTGCCTTTTTGTAAGTAACGTGGCGTGTGGGGACTATTCACCTTACATCCCGATCCTCCTCACTACCATGAGATCCCATGGGAAAGGCCGGAGGGCATCTCTATCTTATCAGATTTTCCTTCATGTCACCTAGCAGGAGAGAGGCTCAAAGGATATCGAGGAGGTCAGAGCAGCAGGTTTGGAACCGTCAGACCTGGGTTCAAACCCAGCCTTTGCTATGCACAAGCTGTATCATCCTGGGAAGCTCTTTCCCATCCGAGAAACCGTCAGGTTGGAATCACAGCAGGTACACTGGGCCGCATGTACCGAAAGCAACCACGAACCCCGGCACACTCACATCAGGCAATCCCCATGTTAACTGTTTTGGATAAGGTATTATTTTCCCAAGCAGAAAGCAGGTGATCAATAAATGTCTACTGAATAAATTAATCCTTTCAAGTTATTGGGTTTTAATTGCTTCAAAATGATTTCTTATTGAGCTCTTTCGTTCTACTCTAACTTCAGGTAGCTCAGCCCCATTTTAATGAGGGTGCTCTATCCGTTGCTCACAAGGGCTGCTGCCATCTTTCACCGAGGAAAAAAAAACCTGTCCAAGATCCATCTACGTACACAAAAATAGTGGATTTGTACACAGAGGTCACAATCAGCATATTTAACAGCTGCCAGAGCTCGAGCCCCTGTCAGTCAGAAGGGAGAGCATCTACTCCCTGGTTGGGGAGGTCCTGGAGGCCCACACCAGGCATCAGCCCTTTCAGCTGCCAGCTAGTGGGTATTACCAGAGGATGTAAGGAGTGAGGGGTGGATGCAAGGGTGGAGGCAGGGGGCTTGGACAGTTGGCCGATTACCAAACCACTCTGCTATTTTAACAACTAGCCATCCTGGTAGGTACCCGCTGACCACCAGCCTTAAGACTCGTATATACTGCGTGAATGACTATACATCCATACATGTATGCCTACCCTCAGTTATTCATTCCATCAGCTTGGAGGCAAATTCACTCATTTTAGGTCACACATCACAGCATTAGCAGAGGTTTTCATCACTCAGGGCAAGACTGACATTCCAAGTAGATGACAGGTGTGTGCTACCAGCCACCCCACCCACTTCACTCAGTGTCAGATCTGCCTGGCCCTGTGAAGATTGACATTTGGAAAGAACAATTTCACCCAAGTAGGAGAGTGAGCCACACCAATGCTCTGGGTTGGAAGGAAGAGCACAAGGTGAAGAACTACAAACTGATTCCAGAGCTTCGCAGGGCTTTCAAAAGCATTTGATTTGATTCATCCACCTATCTTGGAAAGGCCCTATGGTGAATATCACTATCCCCATTCTACAAATGATCAAAGGGGCTCAGAGAGCCGCAGTGTGTTACACAAGGTCACAGACCTGGTAAGGGGTGCCCTGGCTAGGAATAAGCTTCCTAACTCCCGGATGCTGGTCCCCAGCTCCCACCGCCACCCCACAACTGACAGATGCAGTGGTGAGAGGCTCACCCACACCAACCTCACCGCCCCTGTTCCCACTCGGCCGTTGTGCCCTTCTTTAACCACATGTGCTTCACGCTCCCCCAACCACTCCATCCTGTGCCTACCAGAGTCAACCTATTCTGACTAGCTCCTTTATCACCAATCCCTATAAACACACAAAGCAACCGACAAACCACAAAGCAGGCGCAGGAAATTCCTCAGGTTATGTGGATCTGTGCCCTAGGGCACAATGATTAGAAAAGGGACATTGCTGAGGAACAGAAGCTGGTAAGAAGTCTCTTAACCTCGTAAACAGTTTCATGAGAAAATCAGTTTTTCTATGTAACTTTTTGGAGTGAAATATTTAAAATGAGGCCTTAAAGGGGCGCCTGGGTGGCTCAGTGGGTTAAACATCTGACTCTTGATCTCAGCTCAGGTCTTGATCTGGGAGTCATGAGTCTGGGCCCTGTGTTGGGCTCCACACTGGGCATAAAGCCTACTTAAGAAAAAAAAAAAAAGATGCCTTAAAAGAATTTTTAATCATTTTCTAAATAATTCATTCCTGTTGTCTTTTTACTGAGTCATTTTAAATAGATGTTTATCCTCAAGGGATAGATAAAAGGATTAAACATAAAGACTAAATCACAAGGATTTCACACACCAAGAAGAAACCCAACTAGCCTTTAAAAGTCACTGGTCAAATTTAGCCAAACATCCACCTCCCACAAATCTTTTGCTTTTTCATTAACTAAATCACCCAGACTGATCATTCCCTTCCAGGGCTGTATTCTATTCCCAAATGCTGCTAACAGATCAGATCACAGTGGGAGCTTCCTATCAGCTCTGTGACCAACCGCCAATCTGTTCCTTGGGCAGTTACCTCCTTGCTCTCCATTTGCAAGGGTGGGGAGGGCCTCCCCGGCCCTGCTGTCCCAGCTCAGAGTCAGAGAAGGCTTTGGGCAGGCAGGGCTTCTCCCCAGTGCATGGATGACCACCGCCCTGGAGCCAGACGGCCCGGGGTTCGAATCCACAACACCACATGTGCGCTACCGCGCTGTCAACTTCTCCATGCTTGCATTTCTTTATAGTTGTGAGAATCACACAGAAATGCGGGGAGGGCTCAGAAGATCACCTGGCACACAGTAAGTGCTAGATCAAGATTCATTTTATCCTTATTACCCCTACAACTGCTGTGGACAATCGGCATGAAAAACAGTGAAACAGGGCATCTTTGATCATCTGGGATGGAAACAGAGCAGTAAAAGCATACCTTCTCCCTGCTCAATCACCACTTCAATCACCTGCCTGAGATGCTGGGGTGGTTTCAAGGGCACCTAGACAATGACTGGAATTTCCTCAGTCCTCCTCTTGTCCCCAGGGGACTTGCACTAGAGTCTGTCCTTTGGGCCCCCAAATGATGGCAGCAGCCTGCCAGCAGAACGCCCTACCCCACGCCACACCAGCGGCGGCGATCGCTGACCCGCACGCTGTACACCGGGTCACACCATGCTCTCCACTCCCTTCCTCTGCTGCCCCTGCTCTGTGCCAGACAGAGCCTCAGCTCCACACCAGGCAGGAGGCCCGGGGACCCTGCCCCCCCTCCTCCCCCAAGCTTCTCGTAGCTCCTCCTGCATATACCCCACCCTGTGCCCTTGCCGAACGGATCCAACCTGCTGCCATTTCCCAAAGGCATAGGCTTTTGAGGAACTCAGCCTGTCTGTCCCAACACACACACACACACACACACACACACACACACACACACACACACACACACGAATAGAAGAGCCCATCTGGAAGGCCCACTGTTCAGCTTCCACAACTGGGTTCAGGCACCCTGCCTCCCCATAGCAGAGCACCCGACAACACACAGAACGCTCAGTTTACACGTCACTCCTGTCTGCCTGCCCCAGGACAACAACCTGGTGTCTGACACGCAGAGACTTCCATCAGGGTCTGCCGAATGAACAGATGGACAGGTCACCAGTAAGCACCTTTTTCCTCTGGGAACAAAAAAGATCCTGATGGTCTTAATATGGCCAATTGTGTTTTCTTATGTCCAAAAGCACCCTGAGAGTAGGCATATTTTCTTAAGTGTAAATTTGGAACTCAGATATAAAGGGAACTTTTAAAAACTAATGGTTTGAGAAGGGGGACATACATTACACATGGCAAACAACTTTATCAAATACCTATTTAAGACATGTCTGAGGAAAAAAATACAGACTCTGCAAGCAATTAACCAAAAGGATGCCACTTAGTCTCGTAAGCCTTCTCAACCAGGGTCCTATCTGAGCCACAGACCACAGAGAATGATTGGCGTCCATTTTCTCAGTTCTCTGATACATGGTATGCGGCCACTACAGTTCTAGATGCACGGGTCAGAGGTGAATTCCTTACATACAACACTCTAGAGTATTAGGGCTTACTTCTCTTGCACAACGGAGGTTGAGAAAGACTGGGGAGAAGGGGACTTTCCTGCAAATGTTCATTCCCTTTCCTTTATCACGTCACAAAGATGAAAATTTCTCTTTATGTCTGTGGAGGCCAAAAACATGCACTATATCATGCCTAGCTTATTTTGGAGGGTCAAAACCATGTCTCAGTGAGCATTTTGTGCCTCGGCATCATCCACAGTAAACCAAGGCAATTGGGCTCCATCCCTTTATTAGAGGCATATGGAAAGAAAATCTGTGAGAAATGGGCCCCAATCCTTAGAACCACTGGCTGTTAAAACTGGATGATACTTGAGAGAGTCCTTCACCCTCAAACCTTTCAAAAGAATATGGAAGCCAAGGCTCCAGGAGGCACAGTGGTTTCCAGAGTCCTAGAGCTGGGGCCTCGAGCCTCCTGACTTCGCGTTTCATACTCTTTCCACATCACCTCAACTACTTCATTTAAAAGCAAAGGCATCTGTTAAGCTATCAACAATGAGAACAACTTTTCTGACCGCGTAAACGTGGTGATTACAAAGTCTGAATCACTTGACACAAGAACCTAAATTTCTGTGCATTAAACGTTCTGCAACCCTATTCATTAAATCTGTACTAAGCCATGCTCCTTTCTGGGCATGCTGAACGGCAGGTGGCAGGTCATCATGATTCCTGAGACCCCAACATAGCCCCTGCTTCAAGGCAGGTGTTTGGTAGACATGTGGGGGTGGGGAGGGCGAGGGGAGTTTATTGGATGTTGCCGTGAAAACAAATATGGCCAGCGACAGGTAAAGGACAATGAGGGCACTAGAGTGACTTGCTTCAGCAACTCCCTAAATGTGATGTGTCAACACTAAGCTCCTCACCACTGGAAACACAGGACAAGCACTTTTTAACACTATGCCCTCATCGTGTTAATACTGGTCTCTAAAGGGTCCTGTTTAACTCAGGATAAATTCAAAGCAGCAAAACAGGCAATTTATTAACAATGGCTGATGATAGTTGCCGCCACGTATTTGTGCTATAACGACCCAAGCAGTGGCATACATTGATTGGTCCCGGGACTCGCCACAAGCCTAGGGTAAGTGGGCTACTACCACTACTACTGCTGTCATCATCATCATCATCTCGCTTTACAGATGAGCAAAGTAAGACCTCCTGAAAGGTTCAAAAGTTGTCCAAGGCCCCAGAGAGAACAAAGCGGTACTTGGTCTTCGCCTTAAGCTATACACCACCCCCCATTCACTCATGCTCTTAAGAAACGTTGAACTGAGTAACTCCTATCAACTACCACCCACAAGGCAAAATGAAATGAGCACCAACTAAAACCCTAAGGAGCAGTGCTCTAAGAGCATGAGTGCAGGGGAAATGTAAGTAATTCTGACTATGAGCATGAGCAAAGGCTCAGACAGGGCCTTGAAGGAGCAGAAGATTCTCCCAAGGCCAGGGACAATGGGAAGGGGGTTTCTACTCAGGAAGCCCAACGAGCATGGGGCACCCTTGGGGCAGAGCCATCAACTGCTGAGGCTGGACTCCAGGGGTACCAAATGAAAGGGAACAAGAACAGGTGGAACCCTACAGCCCCAGTGTTCTGGAAGCAGAGAGACACCATAAGAGCAGAAACAATCAGATCCCAAGAACAAAGTCCACACAAAACAAGGCACTCCAACAATTTCCACACCCTCCAAGATAACTGTCAGCTTTCATGTCCTCACTATGCTGGTCTTATAACTAATATGAAACATGAGCTGCTTCTCCATGCCTTCCTTGGATGCTGAGTTGGCAAACTGGCTGAAGGTATGCCCAATCAGGGGCCAAAAATGGTGTTATGTTTAAAGATCCTGGCTGAGCCAGCTCCTGAAATCAGTCATCACATCTTAGAGAGATCTGATCCTCAAAAATAACTGTTTCCAAAATGCCCATTTAACTGCCCTAGAATTCCACCATCACCCCAGCACTCAGAACTTTCTCCCTCTACACAAGTCATCAAAGGATATGTTACATCCTGAGTAACGCAAGAATTTCTGTGTAGTAGGTAGAAAACAACAGATCAGCAACTTTAAGTTTTTATCACGAGCAGTTTTGGGGGAAACAATTTGCTCTTTGCTAAAAAGAGCAAATCAGAATGCTAAGAATGTCAAATTATGGAAATGAATTATTTATGAGTAATATAAAGCAGTATTTGGCACCATGTTCCACCTATATGAGTTATAAAGTAAGGAGTTTTCCAGGCAAGTCACTGTAAGTTTCGGCAGGAGCTTAATTAGATCTGGAGCTCCCCCTACCATGACCTCTACAAGGCACCTGTCTCCACCAGCATTTCATGCAATCACTACAAAACTATTTATAAAAAGAATGTGTAGAAAGCAATACAGTCAAAACAAGGAAAGGATTCCCTGTCTACAAATCAATCACATAATCACTAAACCCGTTTTCTGAAACTATCATCTTAGAGATCCTTGAACATGATCATGGCTCTTTATTACCTATTCAGGGATGGCAGATAGGTTTTACATGCCTTTGGACATCTTCAGTACGAGACGGAAAATCCAAACCAAACCAGCCAAAGTGGAAAGGACACGTATTGACTCATGTCACAAAAAGAAAAAGTCTAGAGCAAGACTAGCCATTAGTCAAGCACGCGACTCTACCATCCAGTGTACCCGTCACTCCTGATCACAGAAATGGCTGCCAGGTATCGTGCCCACATTCAAGCCAGTAGAAAAGGAATACCATCTGGGTCCTTCCTGTTCTTTTTTTTTTTTTTTTTAATCAGAAAAGCAAAAACTTTCCCTAAGCTCAGCACCGGTGTGATAAACCTCTGCCCGTCCCTGCATCATGTGCCGGAAGTTTTGCACAGCAACCCCCTGACAGCAGGGGAAGCTGGAGGAAGAGAAGATGTACCTTACCCAGTCTCTAAAGCAGATGGAAGAATGGAGAAGAGGTTGTGAATGGGGGTTGCGAGCCTACCATCAGGCTCAGCAAAAGCATCTGTACAGCGCAAAACTCAGTACATACTGGAGCAGGACAGTCGCTGCTCCCAGAGGTAGGTCTCCAGCACAAAGGAAGAACTGATAGATAATCTGACAGTGTAGCCATGAGTCATGTTTTTGTTTTTGTTTTTTGGGGGTTTTTTTTTACATATTATCAAGTGGTTAGAGAGCAAGGGAAGACTTGACCAGAAGTTAAAGAAAAGTCATCCGCTGAATATTTTTAAGAGGCAATTAATGACTTTAGGAGCAACAAAATATCTATAGAAAAGGAGATAGAACCATAGCATGCCACTCAGCTCTACAGAGGACTATCTGTATATAGTCAAAAGTATAAATATACCTGATACAGATTTAACCAAAAAACCTAACTGTAGGAAAATCAGGGATGTGAAAGTGAAAAATAGGAAGGGTCTGGGATTTCACCTGACTTGCAAACTAACCAGTTAGCTTACCCGTGTCATGGATGCAGAAGGCATGAGATTTGGGGCAAGAGACAAAGGGCAATTTATTACTCACAGCAATAGTAGCAGCTGGGGAATGCACACTTTTGCCTTGATTCCCCAGGCCCCCATTCTCCCTGGCCATGCACCGAGGTCCTGGTGATAGCTGCACACCAACGGGCTGTGTTCCAGGAGAGGAACCCCAAGCTGAGAGAAGCTGAGTCTTTCATCATGGGCAGTAAGCAGGCTCGCTCTTTGCTCCAGAGCCAGACATCATCTCTGCCGTCCAAGGCTGTAAGCCACCCTGTCCTCTGCTCTGGAGGAGATACTGTATCTACCTTCCAGTGTATCTACCTTCCCAGGCTGCTCACTATAAAAAATCACTTTGAAAAGAGACTCTGAAACAAAGGGAGTTAGTACATCTGCTTGCAAGATGTGCAGAAACATGGGAGACCCAGGAAGAATTATCTCCCAACAGGGAAGAGAGTTAAAATCTCTACTTACTAAAATAAGTTCAAAGAAATGCCATAAAGTGATGACCTTTAGAAACACAGGGTTTACACAGAAGCACAGAAGAACCATTGAGAAGTGGTGGCCCCTGGAGTCTGAAGTAGCTGTGTGAAATGACAGGAGGGAAAGGGACAAAAAAGGGAAGAAGAGTTTTTGTTAGCAACTTTAGCACTCTTTGACTTAAACATGAGCATGTATCATTTTGATAAATGAACTTTATCTTCAAATATGAGGTTTCTTTCTCTGGATACAATTTCAGCAATTTTATGCAAACAGGGAAAACCAGAGGCCTCTCTACGAGTGATCTGGGGTGGCTGTGATGAAGGCATCCAGCAGAGGTGGCAACACTCACTCTTAAATGTCATCTACCTTTGAAATGCATGATCCAGCTGACAGTTAAGTAAAGCGCTTCAAAGAGGAGGACAATTCTTTATAAATCACACATGCTATGGTCAACATTTATGTATCCCATGTTATTTTCATCAGAAAATGGATCACTGGTAAAAAGTAGGACCTAAATTATCAACCAAATAATCAAACACCAAACTATGTGCCAAGTACCATGGGATGATACAAGGAAGTAGCAAAACAATTCCCAAACTCAACGAGTTTATTTGTAGGCTGTGAACAGCACCCACCAACTCTGATTAACAAACAGAGAAGGGACTTGCCATGGAAGGAGTTCAGAGTTGGGAAAACTGGCTGGAAGACTGACAAAACAAGCTCTGGCAGCTGGGGGAAGCGGAGGGAGGCCAGGTGTTGAGAACATCGCTGACAGCATAGCCGAATCACTCAGGTTGCAAATCACTCAGGTCCACTGGTTGCTGAGCACCAAGTATCTGGTGCTCAGACTCCTGGCTGGTGCTGCGGTCATCCCCAACGCTGGAGGGACTTTTAAAAGCCACTCCCACCAGACTCAAACCCCCCAGTGGGAATTTCCAAGTGGTTTAGCTTGACTTCTATGTCTCGGCTCTGGCTGCAAGCCATTCTGGGAAAACAAGTGTCTTCCACCCTACCTCCCCTCTCACCAAGACACAAATGGTGAGTGTCCTCAAATAGAGGAGACAGGTTCAGAGGCTGGCAGACAGAAACAAAACACAACAAAAATGTCATCAGTGGGTATACAGAACCCAGCATGAAAAGTCAGCAATCAACCAAGGACAAAGGAGAAGTTAAAAAAAATCCCTAACCCCTATAAATTTCCCCTTTATACAAATTCCTACACTCTGCCAGATCAGAGCCCAATGCGGGGTTCGATCTCACGACCCTGAGATCATGACCTGAGCCAAAATCAAGAGTCAGATGCTTAACCGACTGAACCACCCAGGTGCCCTAACCCAGTCTTTCTTTATATGAATGTTACTCATCAAAATATGCTCAAACAGGTAAGAATAATTAATCACATTTCACTTGGAGTTTAGGTAGGAAATAATTTTAGACTTCCCATCACTTACTGCTGTTTCTCCAATAGAAGCATTCATACACATTCTTCTTTATGTATTTCCAGGAAAACAATAGACATTTAGCAGCAATGGAAAAAATGACCTTCAGTTTTCATCAAAGTTTAATCCCACTCACATAGTGAACAATGGAGTATCTTCCTCCCAGACACACAAATACACTATGTATCATGCAGTCCAACATGGTAACAATTAGCCACATGTAACTACTGAGTACATGAAATATGGCTAAGTGTAAAACACACAGTGGATTTCAAAGATTTAGCATGAAAAAAATGTGAAATATCTCAATAATTCTTCTATTTTATTACTACATGCTGGTATGATATTTTGGATATATAGGGGTAAATTTTAAAATATCTGTAAAATGAATTTCACCTGCTTTTTACTTTGTGTAATGTAGCACCTGGACACATTTTAATTGCATATGTGGTTCATATTTGTGGCTTGATTCTATTTTTTAGACAGGGCTGCTCTAGACACCCGGTTGATCCAGCCCACACCCCAAAAGGATTGGTGCTATAACATCCCCTCCAAGCCACCCCTCCCAAGAGATCTGCCACCACTCAGAGGAACACGGACCCAGAGGCTTTCATGGAGCCCTGCTCCAGGGCTGGGAGAAAGAGGCATGAGAATGTTTGCAGTTCCTCTTTCCATTGTACAGAAGAATGATGCAGTTTGAAAAACTACTAGCTTGAGCTTTTCTGACCAAATATTCTGGCTTCCTAAATTCCAACAACCAAACATCATAAGGTTACTACATGTGGACTTTATTTCAAACCAATGTGCAAGTATCAGCCCCCCTTGAAAATTTCTCCAAAGAGCTGCATGCATAGCCCTGCCCTTCTGCTTTTACATCAACTGAATACCCTTTGATTTATCAAACTTCAGCTACACCAGCAATTCAGAAAAGAGAAAAGTCACTAGTCAAGTTGAAGGGTGGATTTAATTCATCACAGGAAAAACCCGTGAATTCTTCAGAGTCTTGAACAAACTATCAGAAAACACAACCCTTCCCTCTGACCTCAGCTCAGTACCACTTCACGACCTTGGCTCTTTTTACACTGCTCTTCTCCAGGCTACCTAATCAGACCTTGAACAATCAACACTGGGGCTGTTCCTACCAGTGTAAAGACTAATTCTAGCAAAATGCAAATACCAATGAAACCCAAATACACTACTAAAATAAAGATAGAGCCCTAATAACGACTCTGAGAGATACCTTACTCATTAATTTATTCAACAAACCCTGACTGCCCATCCATCTCCTCCAGGCAGTGTCCCCAGTGCTGGCAACAGAGAATGGAAGGGAACAGGTGCCTGCTCTTGAGGTGCTCACGGTATGATGTGGGTGGGGGCACATGGAGGAGAGACACCCTGATAACCAAGGGGGACACCTTAGGGTGGTGGTCCATACAAAGGGCAGTGAGGACCCAGAGCAGGGTGAGACTTTCGGGAGAACAGGGGAGCAACTGAAACGCCTGGTGAGTTTCAAGAACAAGCAGAGCAAAGCCCCCTCCTCAGCCCTCTGTGGCTGGCTCCCTGCAGAGAACCCTCGGAGTCAGCGCCTCTGTTTATTCGAGGAGAGGAGCTACCTGGGCAGTCTGCCTCCCTGGAGCAGGCAGCAACCAAGTTGCTAAGTCTGTCTCTGTTAGGCACCAAATGTAAAGAAGTCGTCGTGGCTACATCGAAAGCCCCACTCTCCAATCTGGGTTTATCAACAATACAATTGATATTTTGCTCTCCATCTGTTTGACTTCTCTCTATCCTTCTCTTAACTGGCTCTGAACTTCAGAAGACAAAAGGGATGTGATTCGCTGGATCACCAAGACAAACTCTAACATAAACAACACACTCACGTACACACACCGTTTTTAACACAACCTTGAGGTGACCTCAGGTTTCTCGAACAGATAGCACTGTGCTGACAGTGCCTCTCCTTCTCCAGCTCCCACTCCCATCTCTTGGCAGCCTGCCTTCCCGGCTTACCACTCCGACACCATGTTGTCTGCAAGGTCACTAGTGACTTCCGCAAAACCAAATCCAATGGACAGTCTCCTCGAGCTTGACCCCACACAGCCTGTCACATTGCTGGATACATCTTCTTGAAGTGTTTTATTCGGTATCTGTATCCTTGTAAAGTTCTTATTCCCTGTGGTACACTGAAAAATGGTCGCCAAAAGATAGCCACATCCTATTGCCTGGAGCCTGTGAATATTACCTTAAATGGGAAAAAAGTTGGGGGGTGGTGATTAAGTAAAGACCCTTAGATGACCTGGATTATCCAGGTGAGCCCTAGATGCCATCAGAAGCATCCTTATAAAAGGGAGGTAGAGGGGCACCTGGGTGGCTCAGTTGGTTAAGCATCTGACTCTTGGTTCCAGCTCAGGTCATGATCTCAGGGTTGTGAGATTGAGCCCCGCATCAGGCTCCACCCTCAGTTCAGAGTCTGCTTGAGATTCTCTCTCTCCTTCTGCCCTTCCCCTGCTTGCTCACTCTCGTGCATACTCTCTCTCTCTCTCTCTCTCAAATAAATAAATCTTTTTAAAAAATATTTTTAAAAAAGAAATAAAATAAAACAAAAGGGAGGCAGAGTGAGATCAGACACACACAGAGGAGAAGGCAGTATGAAGATGGAGTGGAGAGATCTGAAAATGCCTGAAGACCAGAGAGATACCACCACAAGCCAAGGAACGCTAGCAGCTATCAGAAACCAGAAGAGACAAAGAACAGATTCTTTCCCAGAGCCTGTGGGGGAGCACTTCCCTGCTGATCACAGACTTCAGCCCACTGATACCGATTTTGGACTTCTGGCCTCCAGAACTGAGAGAGAATAAATTCCTGTTGTTTCAAGCCCCCACCCCCACCCAGTTTGTGGTACTTCATTCCCACAGCCACAGGAAGCTAATATACTCCACTCCATTTCTTCTGGCCTCTGAGTCTTCTGCTCATTCCTTCTTGTCTTCCCCAAAACAGTCATTCTCCGGATTCAGTCTTCTGCCTATCTTCTCCTGTCTTAGCTCAGGCTACCATAACAAACACCACAGGCCAGAGATTTAAACAAGAAGAATTTATTTCTCACAGTCTGGTGACTAGAAGTCCAAGATCGAGGCGCCAACATGGTTGGGTTCTGGTGAAGGCCCCCTCTTTTAAGTTTCAGACTGTCAACTTCCTTTTCCTTGGTATGTGCAGGTGGGGGAAAAAAAGAAAGAACTAGCTCTCTGGTGCCTCTTCCTCTTTTTTTAAGGACACTGATCCCATCGGCCCTACCCTCACGACATCATGGAAACCCAATCACCTCCCAAAGGCCCCATCCCCAAGTACCATCACACTGGGGGTTGAGGGGTTAAAATTCCATCTGCATTTTGGGTGACACAATTCTGTCCCTGGCACCTCCTCTATCAGCATGATCCTAGACTGTCTTACCCACCCCACTTCCCCCAAAGTCTATCTCTCTGCCCTACCTATCTCAGTCTCCAGCACCAGGTTTCCAACTGTTTCTTTTCCAAGTACCACCAGGACTTAACCTCCGTATCAGCAACTGAAGCCATCCCCTGCCCTGGCTTGGCCTCACCCTCATCACTGCCACCAGAACCAGCTTTTTTTCTGTAATCATCTGAAAACCTTGAGCATCAGCAAATAGTGGTATGAACCTTGCCTGAAGAACAAAATGCAAAAAATTGAATTTAAACAATTGTTTTAAACTCCAACATTTTAGTTGACTAAAAATTGAACCAGAGGCTCCAGCATGAAGCTTCTGAAACTAATGTCAACTTTACCTGCATTCATGTGACTTGCTGTGAATTCTGCCTTCGGAAGTAGCGGTTGATAAACATTCCCTGTTGAGGACATAACACAGGACAGTATTCACCTCTGAGCATCAGTTTAAACACGACACCTCTAGATCCAGACAAGGTTGGCCAAGAGTGCAAGTTCCAAAAACCATCTCACATAGGAAAAACTCAAGAGTCCGAGATGCAAAGGCTTTAGAAGGCATGATAAGAGGGCAGATTAAGTTCTGCCTCATGGAAAATGGAGATCCACCCTGTGGTTCAGAGCACAGACTGTCAAGTAGAGCAAGATGCGGATCCAGTCCCTATCTCTTATTAGCTATGAGACCTCCAGAAAGTTCCATGACTTTGCTGAGCTTTAAAATCTCCAACTACAGGGGCACCTGGTTGGCTCAGTCAGTTAAGCATCCGGCTCTTGGTTTCAGCTGAGGTCATGATCTCAGGGTCTTGAGATCGAGGCCCGCATAGGGTTCCACGCTCAGCATAGATTCTGCTAAAGAGTCTCTCCTTCTCCCTCTGCCCCTACTCCCAGTTGTGCATGCTCTCTCCCTGCCCGCCCCCCCCAAAAAAACTCCATATACAAAGAAGGGATGACAATGCTATCTCAGAACACTGTTTTGAGAATTAAGTGTCATCACATACATAAAGCCCTTAGCACAGTGCCCGGTATGTATGTATTTGTTAAGTGTTAGCTTAAAAAAAAAATCATTACTAAGAAGCAGTGGTTAGAAAAAGGCAAATTCCAGGTGACCATTAAAAAATACTCTAACTTAGGATTGGATAACATAAACTGGGTCTCACGAAATTACTATAATTCCCAATACTAGATGTACTCAAACAAGGCTGGAGGACCCTTAGAATTTACCTACACAGAGTTAAGAATCTCCATGATGGCAATTTAGACATGCTGGTATCTGCAAAGAAGCAACTTTCCCACTGCCCTATGGTAGTGACGATATTGGACAACCGAAGGACAAATGTCATTAGCATGGTGACTTTATCACTTAAAGGTAATGAGATTTACTTACAACTAAGAACTTATTTCACCAGAAATAAATCACATCTGTCCTTGCTTAGCACAAAAAATAGCCATCCCTTGTCATTTAAAAATTATTCCCTAAGAATGCGCTATTTATGGGTCACGTAAAGTTTAAGCTTCTGCTTTCAGGAGCCTGGCACATCAATAGCTCCATGATAAATATCTATTCAGTTCTGATACCGCATCTCTTCATTCTCACTGAAGAATAACCTGGGATCAGATCCAAACTGTCACAAAAATGACTACATATGCACATATTCTTTTTCAAAAAAATAGCAAGAAGTCTCCATTTTGAAAACATACTTCCAACCAAAAAAAAAAAAAAAAAACGAGTGCACTTGTCATCTAAAAATGCTACAATGTTTCTAACTGCTATTAACAGGAATGCCCGGAACTTCCCTGGATAAATGGAAAAGGTACCAAGGTAAGTAAGGCAAAACTCAAGGTTTTCTGGAAAGATAGAAATGGTGGTGAATTGTTTTTTTTTTAATTTCCCTGAATCCCCCCCCCCTTAAAACATCAGAGAAACTAGTTTAGAAAAACCAAAAACTCAAACATTTACAAGAAAATTTAGGTGGAAGTCACTGCCACAAAGCATCAAATATGAAGACTAACCTGTGTACTATTGGCAATGTTCAGAAAGAGGCAGAGGGGAGGGAAGAACCCCCAAACCAATAGATAATTCCTGGAATGAATGGGTCAATCTGAGAAAGGCAGCCACAAATGATAGCAAGTTTTACAAGCTCCAATCGGTAGTCAAATACACAGGAACAAATCGCATTGTCTGATGGTGCTGAAGCTGTCTGTGTGCTCTGAACTAAGATGACAGAGCTCCCTTCTAGGACAGCTTCCCACACCTGAGAAGAAATTACCAGAAGTAAAATCCAACTTGAATAAGCCAGAGACAACTGGGGCCAAGGAAAGAACATTCATAATGGAAAACGGGGGAAAGGAGCAAAACCAAAGAACAGAAGGCAGGACCAAAATAGGAGGCCACATTTTTTAATTACTCTGTGAAAGAAAAGGGGCGGGGGGAAGAGCTCTAGAGCCATCATGATCAAAAAGCTCTCCAGATTTACCCTACCTCATAAAAGTACAAGACTCATTTCCTTTAAACAGGAGTAACAGAGGAAGATCAAACGCAGATATTATCCAATTAAATGAAAAAGCAGCAGAAAAATGTCCCTATATATGATGAGCACACACCAAGAAAACATGCTTACAAAACTAATGCAAACTCTAACATAGTTTCTCAAAACAAGCAAAAAGAAATGAAGAAAATGATACATGTATGGAAAATAAATAGATATATTTGTTTATATTTATATATAAATCAGAAATTAAATTTCAGAAATGTGTGACTGGAGAAATAAAACATTTGGAGGAAAAAAGATAAAAGAACTCAGGCTTAAAACCAAAAGAAAATGTGCATTACAGGAATGAATATAAAACTAGGAAAAAACAGAGGAGCGAAAACATAGTATACTTTTAAAGAGCTAAAGATGGAAAGGAGGAAAATCTTTAAACTCAAAAAGAAATTAAAGATTTGAGGAAAATGAACAGATACAGATGACAGATAAAGAAGGAAGGTAAGAAAGATCCAACACATATATACCAGAAACCCCCAAGGTGGAAAACCAAAGCAACAGAACCAAATAAATATGAAAACTATAATACATGCAGTAAGACTTTCCTGAAATATAAAGACATGAAACTACACCTTACACCTGGGAAAAGTTGACCCAAACTAGCCATCACCAAGACATTGGTAAAACTCTCGGACTTTAAAGAAAGAAGAAGGGGGGGAAAGGTATTTGAAGTCACTTTCAAGAGGAAAAAAAATCAGACTGTCAGCAAACATCGACAGCAGTGCTTTTTGCCATAAGGCAATGGTGTAATATACTTAAGGTATTTGGAGGAGAAAATGTGAACCCAGGATTGTACATTGCCAAAATGACCTTCAAGTACACAGGCCACAGAAAAAAACATCATAAACATGCAAGAGCTCAAGAAATATGGCTCCCATGAACTCTCCCTGAGGAATCCAGCGGATAAAGCACTGAAATGAAGCATCAGTATAAGAACTGGCAGTGACTGTTAAAAATATATTAACCCTTGGGGCGCCTGGGTGGCTCAGACCGTTAAGTGTCTGGATTCGGCTCAGGTCATGATCCCAGGGTCCTGGGATCGAGCCCCACATCGGGCTCCCTGCTGAGCAGGGAGCCTGCTTCTCCCTCTCCTTCTACCTGCTGCTTCCCCTGCTTGTACACTCTCTCTGTTAAAAGTAAGTGAAATCTTTAAAAAAAAAATATATATATATATATATATATATATATATATTAACCTGTAGAACTAGAACTAAAATGGTTATAAGGAAAACAGTAGGGAGTATATAAGGTCTATATGACCTGATGATACAGATGCCCTACACCGTTGTAAAGGAGGGGAAAGCAGTGGCAAGAGTAAATGAAAAGAATACATTCACTGATTGCCTTATGGATATAGACTGTGAGTAAAAGGTATTATTTCAAATTGATGTTGTAAGAAAGGGGTGGGGGGAGGGGAAAGAAAAGGTTGCTGACTCACAGGAAAGAATTAACAGACAGTAGCCCAAACTACCAGGGGAAAGAACAAAAAGTATCACATAAAGGTTTACATACAATGATAACCATTCATTTGACATTTATCTTACTCATTCTCTTTGCTTTGTTGTCTCCCTTGAGATTATTCCGTGAAGTTTTTAGGCATACAATGACCTAAAAAAAACAATTAGAGAACCAGCACCGGTATATTCTCCACCCAGTTTTGACAAATCCTAACGCTTTACACATTTGCTCCAGAACTGGTTGGGGTTTTGTTTTTGTTTTATAAAAACATCTCGGTTATCACTGTAGCCTGCCGCATATCTTTCATTGATCCCTTGTTTTCACCAGCTTCAAGACATTCACCACCCTGAGTTTAGCTTATCATTCCTATGATTGATGGTATTCTCTACTTGCGCATCCACAAGCCATATGTTGCATTTGTTAAGGTTTCGTAATTGACAGAGTCTTACAACTTTTTTATGCCTCAGCATTGTTTTTCAGATCCCTCCGCGTCAGAGGGTCTATCTAGTTCTGCAGTTCCCAATAGGGCAGTACTGCACCCTAAGGGGGCATGTTGGATATCTGTAGGGCTATCACTGATTGTTACAACTTGGGACGGGGGTGATCCCAGTATTTTGCAGGTAGGAGGGAGCCAGGGATCTTAATATCCAATATCCTAAAAATTTCAAGAGAGTCCTCCACTATGAAGAATTTTCTCTTGTCGCATAGGGCTTTCAGATAACCCACAGGATACTCATGTAGGTGAAAAAATTACCTGAGCCTAGAACTCGACTCTATTTTACCTACACAGCAGTTTTGTTTTGCATAGTTTTAAACATACACTGATTTTGTCCAGGAAATGTAACTACCATGTAAATCAAGAGAAGAGTGTGTTTGGTTTTACTCAGACCTTTACAGAGAATTATAAACCAATTCACCGATGTCACCAATGGCAACTCCACTCCGGGTACTCAACACACAATATAAAACACTTGTCTCAATCTGTTCTTGCAGCTGTCACACGCATGATGATTCTACAGATGCATACCAGTGTACCTATTTAGCCTGTATTTCGAAATGCCATACAAAGGAAAATGTCAACAATACACTAGGACTCTTTTCTTCTCTTAAGATCTCAACTTTCTCATTATATGCAGGTGTAAGCAACTCTGTAGTTGTATCTATTAATATCAAAGCAAATATTTATAGATTCAAATATACACTCTTTTCTTCAAAATTACCTTCCTTTGATATCTCCACTATATTGCATTTGGGATATAATACTATTTTTTAAAGGATATGTATGGACAAAAGTTCAGTTGAAGATAGTAAAATGGGTATAAAATATTGGTCATGAAAAGGGTACACTGGGTCTGATAAAGCTGAAAACTTGGTATATAGACTAACTATATATGGCTCCACTACACTAAGAAACTAAGACTCTGCAGTTTATCAAATCTCCTATTAACAGACATCTGTCTCCCACCTAGCCTTTTGCTGTTACAAACAAAAGTGCTGTCAGTAGTCCATATATCTCCTTAAACACATCCAGAATTTGCATGTTTTGCAAATATTTTCACTCAGTCAGAAGCTTACCTTTTGTTTTATATACTTTTTCTCATGCCCAGGGGTCTTAGTATGCTTGTAGTTCAATTCAGTGAGGTTTACTTTATGGATACATATTTACTGATGTTCAATTTACTAATGTGTCTTATTGTTATAGTTAAATGTGTTGATGTTTGTGCTTTCTGGGTCTTAAATTCTAAAAATCTTTATGTCCAGGTCATATGGATATTCTCATATTTTCATCTCAGAGTTTCAAACTTTTGCTTTTCAGGTTTACTTTCTTAATCCACCTGGAATTCATATTTGGATATGGTGGGAGTTATTTTCATCTTTTCTACATGGTCAATTGTTCCATTAGCATCATTGTCCTCCCTGATGTGTGATGTGCAAAGCTCTCTCTCTCACCTATCAAAATGTCCATGTATGTGAGGCTCCCTATTCGACTTCACTGTTCTACCAGAACCAACTTCCCTGATCCCAACTTCCTTGGATCACAATCTCAACCACTCTAATTTTCAAAGTTTTGACAAGTGCATTTACATTTTATTTAGGAATTGTACGTAGATTTATTCCTTTTGGTTTTTTACTATAAGAAATAGTATCCTTATAAAAATTAAAAGGTCTACTTCTGTGTTGCCATTATAGAACACAATTGGTATTTGTATATTAAACCTCTATCCATCCACAATAACCTTGCTGAAAATTATTTCTCCTAGGAGTGTCTACGGACTCCCGTGGCTTTTTGTATGTAGAGCAGACTATAATGTCAAAGAGTAACTTAACATTACTCCATTCCAAATACTTTTATTCATTTTCTTTTTTTTTTTTTAACTTTTTTATTTTTAAAGATTTATCTATTTGACAGAGAGTGACACAGCGAGAGAGGGAACACAAGCAGGGGGAGTGGGAGAGGGAGAAGCAGGCTTCCCGCCGAGCAGGGAGCCCGATGCGGGGCTCGATCCCAGGACCCTGGGATCACATTTTCTTTACTTACTCCACTAAGACATCAAGAATAATGTTGAGGGTAAGTGGTAAGAGCAGGCATTCTTATCTTAATTCCAGATTTTAAGGGACTGCTTCTAATATTTACCACTTAACATCTATTGATGTTGTAGATTAGAAATTATCAAATCAAACAATTCCCTTCTTAGTTTGCTTCAAGTTTTTATCTCCTTGAATTCTATCAAATGCATTCTGTATGTTTCCTAAGAGATGCCATGATTTTTCCTCTTAACTTACAAACATGGTGAATGATAGAAGATTCTAATGACACCATTCTTAGCATTCCTAAAATAAATACAATGTACTAATGATGGCTATTTTTTTTTTTTAAGATTTTATTTATTTATTTGAGAGAGAGAGACAGCGAGAGCAGGAACACAAGCAGGGGGAGTGGGAGAGGGAGAAGCAGGCTTCCCGCCGAGCAGGGAGCCCGATGTGGGGCTCGATCCCAGGACCCTGGGATCATGACCTGAGCTGAAGGCAGACGCCCAACGACTGAGCCACCCAGGCGCCCTAATGACGGCTATTTATGTTTTGTTTGTTACATAAACATAGAGAGGTTCAGTTTGCTAATATCCTATTTAAGATTTTTGCATCTGTATGAAGGATATTAATCTATAAATTCTTCCCTATTACCTTTGGTTTGGGTATCAAGTTAGTCCTAGTCTTAGAATGATGTAGGAACTTTCCTTCTTTTGCTTTGGAACAGAGTACATGAGGTTAGGATTATCTGATCCTTGGATATTCATAAAAGCACCTTTAAAACCATGTTGGCCTACATCAATTTCTCAGTCTCAGCACAAATGACATTTTGGGCCAGATAACTCTTTGTTGTGGGGGCCTGTCCTGTGCATTGTAGGATGTTTAGTAGCAACCCCAGCCTCTGCCAGCCAGATGCCAGTAGCATCACTACCCCAGGTTGTGACAATCAAAAATGTCTCCTCACATGGACAGAAGTCCCCTGGGAATGGAAGGGGCTGCAAAACCAGACCTGGTTGGGAACCGCTGGCCTACATTAACTTTTTTAAATTTAAAGCAGGTGTTTGGGTTTGTTTGTTTTCTTGAGAAAATCTTGGCAGATTATTATTCTATGCACTAGGCATTTCACCTGAACTTTCAAATTTATAGACATAAAACTCTAATAGTCTCATTCTCTAAATTTTTCTTTTTCCTAATTATGCATCTCATTTAATTTCTAATTACTTTTCAATTTGCCGCTTTTCTTCTGTGATCAGTCTTACCAGAGTTCAGCCTATTTTATTATTCTTGAATAGCTTTTAGTTTTGTTGACGCTATTGGATTTTTTTCTCTTTCGTTAGTTTGTACTCTTAAATGTGTTATTTGCTTCCTTCCACCTACCATGGATTACTGTTTTTCTGCCTCTTGTTTTAGGCAGTTTTGCTCATCAATTTTCAGTTTCTCGTTTTAAGTTCAAAATATTTTTTATTATTTAATAAAACTTTTCTCCTTGAAATACTTAGAGATGTGTTCTTCAATTTCCCAACATAAATCATGATATGTAGAGTTATTTTAGCCATATTTGATTTCAAATGATCATTCATTGCATTATAGAGAAGATGGTCTGTAAAATACCCATTAATCCTTTGGTGAACCTTTCTTTCTGACCATGGAAGTGGTTCCATGATGTTAAAACATACGTGCTTGAATGTATGGTTCTATATTGACCTACTGGGTTCAGTGCTCTTTAATCTCAAAGTTAAAACCCACTAGTGGGGCACAAAATCAATTTGATAGGTTGTACCAGCACTTTTTTAAAATGAAAGGAGAAGTGATCATAGGACACATTTTTCCCCCCCTAATTTTAACACCTCTGACATCAGGTCCTTCACACAGTGAAGAGCATGATATAGTTCAATTTTTTTTTAAATTTGCTAGTGGCACAAAAAATCATGTTGTATATTATAATCAAAAGCTGACATAGGACAATATGTAGTATATATACACAGAAGCTCTTCAGAGTCTTCACTAATTTTTTATTTTTTTTTTAAAGATTTTATTTATTTATTTGACAAAGAGAGACACAAGCGGGGGAGTGGGAGAGGCAGAAGCAGGCCTCCCGCGGAGCAGGGAGCCCGATGCAGGGCTCGATCCCGGGACCCTGGGATCATGACCTGAGCCGAAGGCAGACGCTTAACGACTGAGCCACCCAGGCGCCCCTAATTTTTTATCCTTTTAATTATCAACTAGTAAAAGAAGTAGGATAAAAATCTACCATTATAATGATTTGTTCATTTCTACCTCTAACTCCATCAATTTTTGGCTGGGTGCTCTGGAGCTTTTCTGGTGCATAGAAACTCACAGAAGTTTACTTCCAGGATGGATTGACCCTTTTCTTTACACAGTTACACTCTCTATGCCTAATAATGCTTTTTGTCTTGAAGTCTATTTTCCCTGATTAGTGTCACTACACCAACTTCCTTTTGTTGGTTTTTGCCAGATAGATCTTTCTCTATCCCTCTACTTAAGCCATTCTGTTACCTTATGTTTTCAATTTATCTCCTATTAACAGTTTAGAGCTAGATTTTTAAATCCAGTCTATGTCTGACTTCAACCTGTTGGATTTAATCCATTTATACTTTAACTCCTGAAACGTTTGGATTTATTTCTACATTTTGCTTTTTCTGTACCTTTTTTTTTTTCCACTTCAGCTGTCTATGGAATAAGGTCAGTTGCCTAATTTATTTTTCCTTCAGTGGTTTGAGAAGTACGTACTCCATCCTTCCCGTCAACTCCAAAACAGTCTCAGACACTTGTAAAAACACTACTCTCTATTTCCTCTTCTCTACTTTTGGGATTCTTATTTGTTTCTATTGGAACTTTTCCTATCTTCCATGTCTCTTGAATAGAAAATATGAAAGGGAAGTATCACTTTGTGCTATATTCTGGGTAAGTTCCTCAGACTGTATTTTGGTTCACTGTGTCTCATTGGTTTCTGATTCGCTTACTATATTTTTCATTACAAATTGCTCTGTTTAACATTTCCAGAGAAATGTGGCAGCATGGTTCCTCACGTTTACTTTTGCTTCCTCTAAAACACCCGCTAAACTAAGAGTAGAGGGATTTTTTTTTTAAAGAAAACTCATTAGAAAAAGAAGATGGAAGAGGCAACAAGAACTATTTTTAGCAGCTAGAAAACATATGGGCAAGAAGTAATTGATTTAACAGACTCCAGAAAGCAAATTCCTCAGACAGCCCTGTGAAAGCAAAAAGGCAACCCAATTTACACCTCAGGACGCCCAGAAACCCGACGATCGGTAGCACAATGTAATCAAGAGAAGACTGAACATAGTGTGATGGGTTCAAGGCCTGTGGAAAAGGTAGTGATCTGGCTTCCCTCCCCAGCTCTGCACAGAAGGGCAACACCCTTCCCCCACTCCCAACTCTCCTGTCAGATGACTAGAGGTTTATTTTCTGGAGGAGGTACGACAGCCTGTTATGTGAGGGACACCAGGCTCAGCTAAAGGTAGGAGAGAAACCAAACTGTAAATAGCAGACAGGTAAGAATTCCAGGTAGAACGCCGAGATCCCAATCCTCCTGCCCAACTCCTCTTCCAAAATTCACACAGTCAGGCGTCCCCCCCCGCCCCAGGCAGATCAGAAGGCCCTTCTCTGCGCAATGTGGGCAGCCCAAGAGGATGGATCTACAAGTATTAAAGCAGAAACTATCCAACAACAGTAAAAGCCATCACATGCTCAGAGCTCCAGTCAGTTGAATACCCACTCTCACTGTAAGCAGAGTATCAAGGATTGCTTCTCACAGGATCCCTCCCTAACATGAACGATGAACCCAAGGCAAACTGGGAGGGAGAAGCTTGGAGGAAACAAAAGGAAAAAGAAACAGAAAAGATGTTTTTAAACTATCACGAATAGTTTCTCAGAAAGATAAGACCTATTAAAAAGATCAATAAAACAAGAGTTGGGTGACTTTTAAAAGGAACACTCCGACCATTTAAAACAGAACTTGACAGTAAAAATGGAAAGTTCAAAATAAAGGTAGGAACGTAAAGTTGAGTCCATTTCCCAGAGAGTGGAGCAAATGCACAGAAAATGAAAGTAGGGGAAACTTGTTTTTAAAAAAACTCCACTGCAGCAAGTCTCGGGCAGAGGATTAAAATTTACAATAGTTTAGGACTTTAATACTAACACCAGGAATAAGAACAGAATGGAGCAAAATCTTCAAAACTCTTAAGGAACATTATCTCCTACTGAGAAGTTTTATTTAGCCATCAATCAAGTGTCAGGGCATATTAACGACATTTCAGGCTTGGAAAGCTTCACCTCCCAAGTGCCCTTTCCCAGGGAGCTAGGAGAAGATGTGTTCCCTCCAAATGGATATAAACCAGAGAAGAGAAAAACGTGGTATCCAGGAGACAGGAAACTCAACAGAGGAGAGAAATAAAGGAAATGCCACAGTCAAAAATCCACATCTAACTTTTGATTCCCTCAAAACTTAACTACTAATAGCCTCCTGTTGACCAGAAGCCTTACCACTAATAAAAACAGTCAATTAACACATATTTTGTATGTTATATGTATTATATACTATAATATTACAAAATATGCTAGAGAAAAGAAAATTTTATTAATAAAATCCTAAGAGAAAATGCATTTATGGTACTGTACTCTATCTTTTAAAGATGTAAGTGGGCCCATGCAGGTCAAATCCATGTTGCTCAAGGATCAACTGTACAAGTAAATAAAAGAATCAACTAGAAGAGGTAAAATGGTTGTTGAGAGGAAGACAAGGGAGAAATAGAGGAGAGAGGGCATTTGTCAGGTAATTCTCTTATCTAGAATTTGACTTCTAATCATGCTGCTTGAACGACTCTCAGTCCTGTGGACCCTATTCCCAGGAGCATTCCAGTGTTAGATTGGGGAGCTCTTCTTTGGTGGAGACATGCTGTGACATCCATGAGACACCAATGGGCCTGAGCTGAGGTTCTACATGTGCTTCTTCCAAACACTCCAGAGGCATTTCCAACATCAGACCACATCCATTTGTATCTCAGCTTGAGCGTTCATAGGCTAAGTGGGTATACAAACTCCCACAGCGGATGCCACGGCCTAACTCCTGGATCCTCCCTCAAGACCAAGGCGCTCATTCCCCCAGCTGTCAGGAGTGAGGGCTGTTGATGGTCCACAGCTGCATCCTTCTCCTGAACTGTCCTATACTCTCTACAGAAGGAAGCTGCCTCTTCCAAGGTTACACTTCTCCCAAGGTTCTACCTCTCCCTGGGGCAGCCCACACCACGGACTGGACTAGGAAATAAGTTTCCATTGTCTAAGCCTCTGTGTGTGATACTTCGTGAAGGCAGCCTCAACGAACTTGTGCCACTATGTTCCAGCCCATGTGACATCATAACCCAAGCCTCTGAGTCCTACAAGCTTCACGCATGCCCACCCCAGGGGAGTACCCCGTTCTGTACTGCCAGCTCTGATTTTCATCTCATCCTTTTTGGGGAGCAGGGGTTTCCTGGGGTTGTAGATCGTGCTTTCTCTAATAGCTCATCCTCTAACGGGGGAGGCTGAGCAGGTTTCAGGTTATCTATCCTACCGCACTGACATCTCCAGGATTCATCTTCCCATCAGTCCTGAACTCTTGAAGGGGACAGGACTGCGGCGCTTCCTAACGTCCTCGGTGTCACCCAGCACAGCCGCCTGTGCTTCGCCAGCAGGCCCTCAGTAAGGACTGGGTGAACACATTCACCGGCTGGGAGGGAGGATGGGCAGTTCGGCATGGAAGATGGTAGAAGATGGTGGAAAGTGAGGAACAGGTTCCTTTATGGGCGGGGAGGGGGGGGGCGTGGTGCATGCAGAAGGGTTCTCTGCCTGGCTCTGGCTTCATCTGGAATTTCCCAATCTCAATCCACCTGCACTTCGGCCCTCAGGGACAAGGCACCAGAAAATAGCCTCTTGTCCAGAGCAGCTACACCAGAAATTCACCTTCAGAGAGGCACTTCCCAGAGGACAAAACCACAGCCCCGAGTACAAGCAGACCAGAAAACCCCTTCTTGTCCAAGTGGCTCACCACTAAGCCTGAAGAGTGACTGAGAGGCAATAGGAAAAGCCCTCCCCGTTTCCCCCTAGAGCACTGGCTGTATCCCAGCAGAACCCAGGGCCCCTGCGAGGAGGGGCATGGAACCTCTGGGCCTATTGAATCCAGCTGGGGCCCACTGCCCAGCTCCCCTGAGTCACTGCTACGGCTGTGTGACAAGGACACCCCCGTGCTAATGACTCTGGCCACACTTTTAATTAAAGGCTGCGTGCAGTATGCCGAGAGAAGGGGGGTAGAACATGCAGGCAGCTGCTGAGACCCCTCCTCCACTCGCAGCTCGAAAGAGCAGCTCACTGTGAGCGTGGTGTCTGGGGGAGAGGTGCTTTCTCAACAGCAGTAAGGGAGGCCCTTCCATCCAAGAGGAGGTAGAGGGCAGGGGAGGCGGGGAGGAGGGAGAGACCATGAGCTCTGGCATCCCACTATTTACGAAGTTGAAGATGTCCCTCTTGCAGTTTCCCTCTTGTTTGCATTCACTTGAAAAAGTCACTATTCCTTTTTCTGCACTCTTCCTTGCAAACATACATCCTCGGTCTACTGCAGCCATGGTGGCCTCAGCGGGGAAATGTCAAAAATTACACCAGTCCACCCGATGTCTGACTGCCAACTGTGTTGGGGCTGAGAATACAGACTGCAGGACAGAGAGGCCCTGCCTCTGAGCAGGGTATATTACTGCCAAGCAATAATTCAGTGATTCCAGTATTGTGTCAATTTTCTGATTACAGGTGCCCACGGGGCTATGGGAACCAAGGGTCATTTAAATCAGCACAGAAGGCCAGGGAAGCCTTCCTGGAAGAGGTAGATCTTTCATCTCCATTTTGAGGGGTAAGTAAAATTTAGCCAGGAAACAAAGTGGGGGCGGTGGTCAGGAACAAAGAGCATCTGAGGCCAAGGGCAGAGCAGGATGCAGGGTGTGGGGAATTACAAGGAGTATTTTTGGACTGGAGTGGCGGTAAGCTAGGAGACGGGAGGAGAGGTGCCCAGCCAGGAAGGAGGGGTCGAGACCACCAGGGGCCTCCCAGAAAGCAAAAGACCTGACTAAAATGCCACCCCGCATTCCATGTGCCCTCAGTGAGCTGGCAGTGCAGGAGGGCAACAGTGACAAGGCACAGAGTCCTTGATTACATGAGCACGAGGGTATGAAGGAGGAACACAGAGACAGGGAGCATTGTCAGGGTGAGGTTCCCAGCCACGTTTCGGCCTGTTCTCCCCTCCTGGTTTGCACCGCTCAGTAGCAGCATCCCTAGTTATCATTCACCCAGCACACTTCACTTCCGGAAGCAAGTTATCCCACTGAACACCCCCAGGATGTGGCTCACAAACTTCCTGCCCACATCCCCCTCAACGCGTCACCCGCCTCGGCAGCGGCAGCCAGACGGTGGTTGGGAAGTTGTTCCTGAAGGTTCTCCACATCAAATCCACTTCACACACAACTGTGAAAACAGCAGCCTGTGAAGAGGTCCGTGCTAATTCAAAGACCAACAAGGATAAGACATCATGTCTAACCTAAGTAGTAACCAGAAGGGGTGTACCCCTGGGCTTGGAAGTGCACAGAAAATCTCCCGAAGACAACACGAGGCACCAGCATCAAAGCTTGTCCACAGGAGCAGGAATTGGGAAAGCAAGAATTTAAGATGGGACAGAGATTTGCACTCCGTATCTTTGGTCTCATGAACTTTTTGTAATGAGCATGCACTGCTTTTATCAATCAAAACAAAGACGAACAAACAACCCAAAGGATCGGTCTACAAGCAGAATGTCAAGGGTGTGTTTAAGGGACAAGTCACAGAAGACTAGGGCCCCACACACACCACTATATAACAGAGGTGGGAGCACAAGAAGAAAAACTGTGAAGGATACACAGTGTGCTGGATAAAACCAGGCTGGGCGGCCGGTCCAGTCTGCGTGGTTGTGAGACCTCTGCAGGAGTCAACCACGTGGAGATCTGCGAGAAGATGAGCTTGGCCTAAAGACACCCTTCTCCAGTTCTGAGCAAAAGTTGGGGTGTCTGAGGAAGGAGGGCATGCAGGTCAGGCCTGACCTTTTCAGACACTGTCGCTATTCAGATGTCACTCGCAGGGCCCCAGAAACCACCGGAGGACGTCATACCTTTCCCATCTCACAATAGGCCAATTGAGAGACTACCTAAGAAAGTTCTCAGACACACTTTGCCAAGGTTGTAGAAGACTGGTGTGATTTCATTTTATCCATCTCTCAACTCTTGGCCTCACAATTTTAAAATAAAGAGAACTATATATATTTTATCATTTTTAAGGGACAAGAGTTCATGCTAAAATCAAATATATTCTTTGTAAAATCACCACATTCAAAAAGAAAATCACCCCTTTCAAAAAAAATTTTCTAATTCTTAAGTCTATTGATTCACCAAATTTTTGAGTGAGCTTTTTCTGAGATCTCAGTTTGGAGTACTTTTTTTTATTTAATGGAACTACATCTCTTAGGAAAGGTTTTCTTTCCCCCGAGAATGTTTCAAATAAGTCTTCATTTCCCACAGAACATGTATTGAGTGACTAAAAATTAACTTGCACTCATTCAAACCTCAAAAAAGAGTCAGAATGATTTAGGAAAATGCATTCTAACAAAGACATTAATAATGTCAAAACCCTGAGTTTTGAAACAGGACTTCTGTTCTCTTTCTAGATGTATTAAAATAGACTTTAAGGTTTGTTCATAACATGATTGCCATTTTCCATGCTGCCTGCCGATTATAAACAGAACCAATTTTAAAACCAAATTAGGGCTCTCTCTGCAATATTCAAGATGTATTACCATCTGGTTTTACATCAGCATTTTTAACAGGTCCAAAATCTTTATTACCAAGTATTATCAGAAATGGTTTATATCTCTTTCACAGCACACATTCTTTTCAAAACACTTTCAAGTTACAAACTTTGAAAGTTCACTTAATTTTTCAGACTGTATCAGACATGTGAATGTCAACCATAGTTACATACACAACTGGTTTATCACAGACAACTCAGTTATACTGACCAAAGCTAGTTTTGTCATTATGTCTCTTAAGAATTACTAATCTGAGAAAACACAGCCTACCTGATTACCTGGAAGCTTACAGGAGGTGGAAGGGTGACAGTCTTTAACTGCAATGTACATCCTATGTAAAGAATATGAACCTTTCCCGTTGACTGAGAAAAGCAGCTTCCCTAAAACTTACACAATCCGTCACCCTCATTTCAAAACACAAAGACAGACAACAGTTTTTTAGAAGACGTTCAGCAAAAATCAGCATCTGTGATAAAATAGCAAATGACAGGTAAGGAGATGAAGAGAGGAATTCCACCAGATCCCAGCAGGTGCAGCTCCAAGACGCTGCCCTTAGCAAGAGAATGACCATAAGGATTTCAGATGGTCTCAAAAGTTCTTCAATTGTTTGTAAAAAATACATGTGCTCTAAGCCTGGTATCTAAATAAACCTTTAGATCAAATTTATCTTTTTCTAATAAATATTTTCCTTCCACCTAACAAGAAAGAAAGAAGGAAAGAAGGAAAAAGATTTTTTTTAAATCTCTCTCAGTTCATTCATTCAACTATCTTGCATACTGATTCCATGCAAGGATGGATGCTCCTCCGTCCCCACAGAGTCTACCATCCAGCAGTGGCAAGATGTAATGATCAATATGATCTTCTTCTCGGGGTGCCTGGGTGGCTCAGTCGTTAAGCAACTGCCTTCAGCTCATGATCCCTGGGTCCTGGGATCGAACCCCACATCGGGCCCCCTGCTCCACGGGAAGCCTGCTTCTCCCCCTCCTACTCCCCCTGCTTGCGTTCCTGCTCCCGCTCTGTCAAATAAATAAAATCTTTAAAAATATATATATATATGATCTTCTTCTCATTACCATGATTATCAGCCTCCGCCAACACACGCACACGCGCATGCACCCACACGTACGTGCGCGCGCACACACACACACACACACACACACACACAGTGCAAAGGCCTCTCTACTATCTCAAAGCATCACAGGTAGTAATTCAATGGCAATTCTCTTTAAAAAGACTAACTGGTCCAACCTGACCATTTCGTTGGATGGCACAGGGGTTCACCAAGCCAGCCTATCCCATTTCATCCCACATCTCTGTCAACCACCTCCCTGGAGAATAAGACTGGGGGGGGGGGGCCTTGTGACAATTTTTTAAAAATATATTTATAGCCATTTCCAAAGCATACCACTTTCCTTTAGATACTAATTTAAACATAACTTCAAAGTCAGCTTATATTGCCTAATCCTCATTTCTCTTTCCTTTCAAAACTATGAAAAAGATTGCACAAAAGCCTGCCAATATGTTTTAAATGACACTTTAAAAAGGGTTTTAAATACTTCATATTACAAATACATTTAGGAACCTAAAGGGTAACCGGGACGACCCTAAATACCACCACCAGAGACCACCACAAAGGTTTAAAACATAAAATACAAATACATACATACACATACATACACACACACACACACACACACACTAAAGCTACTCCATAGTTAACGTAGGGGAAAAACAGAACTCCTGCATTTTTTGGTTTAACTTGAAACCAACTTGGGAACAAATTGTATTACAGAAAATAACACAGATTGTGATATTATTTATAAGCCAATGCCAACATTTTATAGGCAAGAATTTAGAGGATTTATTTATTTTTTTAGAGGATTTAAATCAAATACTCACTAAAGGGGTAAAATCATTTTAAGAGAAAGAAAACCCTTTTCACAAAGCAACATTCTAATTCCACACGCATTATGCAACAGGCTTTTCCTATTAAAGGAAATGGAACAAAATTTTCAAGATAACCCAACTATCAGGCATAACATATGAAACCAACATTTCCTCATCATTTTTCCCTATTATGAGATTAAGTACGTCAAATGTAGAATTATTCTCCCAAAGGAAATACTTGTTCAGTATTTCTTCACATTTGCGTCTTCATTCAAACACCCACATGATAAAATCATAACAGCTCTATTAGACACAGGGACATGTCTGAAAAACTATTATTTTATTGGTTAATCACCACCCCTCATTCCATTCCTCTTTCTTTACATATGTAAATGATGGTGTCCGATCCAGAGCCCACCACCAGCCACCACAACAAAATTACCCGCCAGGGACATCAATCAGATTTGTTATTCTTGTTTCAGCATTAAAAAAAAGGAGGCAAGAGGAAGGAAGAGCTATTTTCAGGCATCAGAATTCTCTTGATTAGATTTCTGGCTCACTGGTAAATGTTTATACTCTGAAATGCATTACCCTCTGCTTCTAAATGTTTGGCTTTTTTCTAGAACCACGATATGGCACAGTGTTTCCAATATAAATTGTGTCAAGTAATATATGTCCAGTTTTGCAGGGAGAATTTGGCCAAATTCTAATAGTCCCTCTTGGGAGCCAACACCAACTTCCAGCAGCAGGTCTAACTGTGCAGAATAGAATTTTAAACACATAGTAGTATCTTCCAGCAGACACAGCCCTTTCTTCTCCCACTCTGAGGGATGTCACATGAGACATCTTGCATGATACTTATCACTAAGAATATAGATCTTTCTGGTAAGGTAATAAATTAATCACACAATGCCCAAAATACATTCCTCTTTACCCCAGCATTAAAAAAAAAAAAAAAAACCCACGGTTTCTACCGAGGTTGAGATGAAGCTTAATGTCCTCGCTTAAGCTTAGAAACCATCGCACGATTAATAAGAATAAATAGCACATGCACTTTTCTTTAGGCTGCAAATGTTAGCTGAGAAAATGCATGTCAGAGGGCTTCCTAACACCCAAACGGGATTATCCCTGGGCAGAAAGTAGATTATCCATAGGCACAAAGTGTTCCGTTATCTTAGCTTTTCTTGATTAATAAATGCTTTTGTTTCCCTTGCCACTGAAAACTTGACAGAGGACCCTCCCATTCCTCTTTCATTAAAATGTGCATATGATTCTCATCCAAACCTTACACAGATATAATCGGAGGGCGTGGCGGCGGGGGGAGGGGGCTGGAGGATGTACTGCATGCAGTATTGCACTTATCTGGTTGCATTAGGCTCAAAATACAAATCTTAAGGATATAGATTTGTCACATGTCAGCCCAAGCTGAAGGCATTCCCCAAGAGAATATTTCCCCTATTCAGCTGGCAGCCAGAATCTCCTTCCACAAACCCGCATACTGATGAGAGGCAAGGCTCCCAGGATCCCTCTCCGTTTCTTCTTAACCCACCTCTCCCCTCTGCAGAGGAGAGAAGCCATTTTACTAATTTATAAGTACCCTGACTCTCCCACCATCTTAAAAAAAAAAAAAAAAAAAAAACTCTCATCAATAATAGTCAACTAAAAGCAAAAGCGCATCCCACAGGGGTCAGAGAATAAAACAGACAACGGCAATGCATATCGACCAGCAGGACTCCGGATACTTACTGAAGGCAGCCACGGCCAGGGCCAGTGTGACAATAATGGAGAACCAGGAGACCCACAACGCCTTCTTTCTGTAGTTCTGGGCCTCGTGAGGCTTCAGGCGAGTGCTGCTTTCTAGTAAGCCTGACAAAAACAAGGAGAAAAGGAAGTTAGACATTTCCTTACTAAGAAACCCACAGCCAGGGCTACACGTTCTTATCCAAGGACTGCAAACTGACAGCCCATGGGCCAAGATGTGTTTTGTTTGGCCCATACTGTGTTTTAACAATTCAGAGAATTCAGGCTTTCTGGCATCTCTTGCAAAATCAGAGGCTCCAGCAACAGAGGGCACGTATGCCTCTAGAAAGACCCCACAGACCCACTCACTAGACCGGGACCAGTCAGCCCCTGCCCCGGTATGAACTCAGCTATGTAGGTGTTGCTCTAACAAGCTCTTCCGTTAGGAAAGCAGCACAATGAGCCCACATTCAGCTGGGCATTCAGGCTCCTCAGCTTAGCACTGATTTGCATTGATCCCACCAGCAGTGACCACAACATGGTGAAAGAGGCTTCGCCCAAAGCAATGAGTCACGAATGCAAATACCCTCATTGCTCCCATCAACAATTAACAGGAAGAGAAGGACTTCTCTTCAATCACAACCACCAATAGCCACCAGGTCTCGATTATAGGCCCTGTTTTCTTTCCTCCTCTTGCTGCTCTATATTATCTATATATGTATCGCTTTGTACCATTCATATGGCAAACAGTTCTCAGATTATTCATGTGGGATAAAACTGGGGGTAGCTTTCTGGGCAGGCCATGTGTGAGAAAGGTTTGATTTTTGTCTCTGATGCTTTCAACATTGAGGGTCCCTGACACCAACTGAAATTCATGAGGTCTCAGAGGCAATGGCCGAGCTCCATTTGCCTTGGGTGGAGGATCAGAACATCTTCAGCATGACCCTGATTTCTATTTTTTCTTCTCCTTTGAAAATAGATCTTAGACAGTGTCTCTCAGTTACACGAAGGACCAAATTTTCATGCATTCTCTATCGACAGCAGCTTATGACCCTATCTCGGGCTAAACAGCTGAGGACATACCTTTCAGAGTTGAAGCAGCTTCATCATGACAGCTCCAGATGGTGAAGAAATTGGTAGTCAGAGCTCAGGCACCCATTTGTAAAATACCACACAGAATGCAACATATCACACCTGGCACATCATGCAAAAGACATCATCCCATTTGACCAACTGGGCACCACGCTCAGCCTCTGGCCGCTGAAAACTACATCCTCTTCCAGAATGATAAAAGAGGGGTGCCTGGGTGGTTCAGTCATTAAACATCTGCCTTTGGCTCAGGTCATGGTCCCTGGATCCTGAGATCAAGACCCACATCAGGCTCCCTGCTCAGCGGGAAGCCTGCTTCTCCCTCTCCCACTGCCCCTGCTTGTGGTTCCCTCTCTTGCTGTGTCTCTCTCAAATAAATAAATAAAATCTTTAAAAAAAATGATAAAAGACCCTGGTAAAACTTCTCCATTCCGTTTACTACCCAGACTCAAGCACCCTCAACAAGTCCTCAAGGAAGCAAGAGGAAACGTCAAGGAAGGGGCTTTGTGAACCCAGTCTATAGCTCAGAGATTTTTAAATAATCAAAACCTGTAGATTTGCATGGGATCAGAAGGTAGAAGAGAGTGCAAAAGGTAGGTCTAAACACATCTCCATCACCTCACTGTAAAAATCTCCCCAAACCTTCCTTAATAAATGCACTTGGATGAAAAAAGAAAAACCTCTCTTGTCAAATTCTGCCTTTGGTACGCATGATTTCCAATTAAAATCCCTTCATCTGCCTGCCTGTTTTTGTCCCTTTGTCTACTTTTCCCCTAGCCAACAAACAACACCCCATTTTAATTTTCAGTGACAATCACCTTTGTCTCCTGTTCAAGTCAACCTAGAACGAGCAGGTCCCACACTCTCCCAATCATTTGCTTTCTTTTTTCCCAAATGATATAAAAATCTTCCTTTTCATTCTGGCCAACTGATTTTCAGAAGAAGTGAAGCTGTAACACGTAAGTACTGACTCAAATAAGCAGTTCATTTGCTGCGTATTTTGACAGCAACAATCTCAAGAGGTTTATCCACTGGGGGTAAAACCAAGGTTCCTTTCAGAAGCAGATTTAATTTTCTAAGAAAAAGGACAATGATCTGGGTTTTTCATTCTGCCACATGATATTTATTTTTCCTTCCAAAGCCAGGTGTTTATAGCACTATGACTGGTCCTGACCACACACACTAACGCATGTCTCACCCCACAGTGGACCAGAACACTCATGAAGGAGTTTGGGGTGTCCACTCCCATGGGCTGGACTGCCCTGCTAAGAGGATACCTGAGTCCTCTAAGCGTGTGTGTGTGTGTGTGTGTGTGTGTGTGTGTGTGTGTGTGTGTGTGTGTGTGTGTGTGTGTGTGTGTGTCCCCCATGGGAGGTTCTGAATTTTAAAAACTGGAGTAAATTGAATGCAAAGACCATCCAAGAAGGCAGGAACTTTCCCGTATCTGTCCAACCTTTGCTTATTTCCTACTGGTTTTCCTTTATAAAACTCTAGCTGATACCAGGAATGGAAAACACCCCTTTCCTCAAAAGGGAGCATGATAGACCCATAAATGAATGGTCCACATATAGGTGCCTCTACCTCTGCCTCCACGTTGGCTGAATGCATACTCACAAGCAATGCGTAGAATTCCTCAAGTTTTCAGGAAGCTGTGCTTCAGGAGAAGGTAGGCCAGCCTAGAGAAGCTACGGAAGGCTGCACATTTGCATGTAGGGCTGTGTCCCTTCCTCAACATAGTTGGCTTCCACCTTCAGATTTCTAATTTCACTCAAATTCCATCTATTTGTAATCTGGGCCTAACATTAGGAAGCATAAGGGTTGTGTGAATGAAAGACTGATAACTCATTGTTTGGGTAGGGGGGGAATGCAAATATATGTGGTTAAGATGAAGCCATCCGTCATTTCCATGCTAGTATGAATTAGTTCTAATTGCTGTCTCCTAATAGCCACACTTGGATTTTCTGAAGGAAGGGGAATATTCATTAGATAGGAAGGTAGTAAGAAATGCAGAAGCATATAATACTCTAAGCCGACGTGGGGCTTGGGGCAGAATGATGGGAAAACACTTGGGTAGAAAAGAGTAGATATTAAAAGGGAAGAGGTGGAAACACCCAAGACAAGCTTGGCCTATTTGGGGAGTGTTAATACCTAAAAGTCTTAGACCACAGGAGTCTTGCTCCCTGACTACAAAGCTCAGCCAAATGGCACTCCATTATCAGCTAGCTAGGTTTCTGGGAAGCAGCCCACATCACTTCTAAGGGGAAAATACCTCTAAAGTCCTAAAACACTAGATTATAAGGCAAGCCTTTGATGGGAGTTAGACGCAGTCTGTAACCAGCTCTAATGGCTCAAAAGTGAGGACAAGAAAGATGGCCAAATATAGACACACATCCAGGGCACCGACCCCCCACACACCCTATAGGTATTTAGGCCTAGAAAAAAAAAGCAAGCCAGGCATGATGGAGAGATGCACAGCAGGCAACTGCTTTAGCTTCTTCCTCCCCAAATCCTCTCACCATTAGGAAAAAGGTAGCTGCAATCGAACCGTTCCCAAAGGATTCAAAAATCGATATTGGAAAGATGCAGCCCCATAAGAAAAAAATAACACAAACACAAAATATTGTAATAAACCTCCCCAGGTAACCTGATCTATTTAACAAAAATGATTCATTCATCAATAACTCTTTGCTGTCAGCAATAGGTCAAACAAAAGAATGTCACACTGACTTTCAGCTTTCCATGCCACACGGCGCTGGGTTCTTTGGAGGACAGGGTTCATGCTAACAGAGAGGCTGTGTGTGATATGCGGCGCTTTCACACAGGGACAGTTCATGAACAGTGAATGCTTTCATGCTATCATATAATGGAAAATGAAATTCAGTTGACCAATGAAAGATAACCCTAAGAATTAATTCAGAAGGGCTTTTTACACTTGAGCACGAAGGTACAAAAAGACGCTAAATATTAACTCCCCCTAGCACTTTCTTCCCTCCTATCATTTTGTGGGGTGGGGAGAGAAATAGGCCAGCTTTGACAAATGACCCGCAATGCTACAAAAATAAGCTCAGCCCAGAGTTCTTTCTTCAATACAAAATTCTTAAATCCTACAGTATTAATTGCAGAGGAAAAGGTAATTCACATGACCTATAATAAAGCTGATAGGTTTTGTGGGGTGCCTACACTGCCACCCATCATCAGCTCTATAACAGTATCTAGTTATGTTGGAATAGGAGAAACTGCAACATAGGTTCAGAACTCGTTGCAACTGGAGGAGCTCCAGCTCCCCCTGAGCAATCCCCGCCGATTCTCTGGGATTGCTGTTTCCATGTCATTCTATTTCACATGCTACAGTTTAAAATTTCTATGAGGAAAGAGATCGTGCATGCGAACGCTAAACCGGAATAAAAATGTACAGGAGATACTAAGAATAGGACCGAAAACCTGCTAAGACTAAAATATAAAAATCCGCCACAGCCAACAAAATAAGGCTTCCAAGAATAGGGGGTGGAGTGGCGATGAGCCGGCTCCCCCTGAAGGGCCTGGCTGCAAGAATCCTGCTTCGGCCACTAACCGGCTTCAGCCCAAACACTGAGTCTTTTTGAGGGGGCCGATCTGAATTTAGATTCAGAAAGCAGCAGAAAAGGTATAGACGTGGCCAAGAACACGGCTCCCTTCAAGCCAAAAGGAAACGAGGCAGGGAGGGAAAGAGGGATGTAGGAGGAGAGAGGCACGAGAATGAACAACGGACTCTCTCCCGTTTCATGCGGGCATCTCAAAGGGGGCATCGGCTGTGTGTCGGAAGGTAGGGGTTGGCCTCCCAGGAAAGGGACGTTTGAGGGGCTCCAGGCCAGTGTCTTGGGAGGGATTCTGAGAGGGCTGGAGACGTGCTCCCCGGGAACCATCAGGTTTCAGCGGCATCCATTCAGAGAAGGTTGGTGGTCCAAACCCAAGTGCCCCAGTCCCCTGGCCCCATCACCAAACAGCGGGGAAGTGACCCATGGTAAACTGGGCCCCCTGTAAGTGAGGGTCGGGGGCCGCCCGACTTCCCTCGCCGGGGCGACCACCAATCGACTCCGAGAGGCTGAACCCGCAGAAGGAGGTTCTCCCGGGGAGTCGCCGGGGGTCCGAGGGGGCTTGGAAGGAGGACGCACTGAGCTCGGGTTCCACCGAGCTGAGCAGGGCCCGCAGTCCCCCGGGAGCACTGGGCTCCAAAAGCCAAAAACGCCTCCCGCAAACTTTTCCACTGGGCGCTGGAGGGCCGGAGCTGGCCAAGACGAGAGCACGGGCCCGTGCGGGGTCGGCCCGGAGGCTGCCGGGTTCTCGCGCTCCGGGGAAGGAGCGGCTGCCCGGGCGGCGCCGGCCTCGGGAGGTGGGGCTGCCGCGCTCGGCTCTGCGCGCCCTCGCGGGCAAGTCCCGGCCCCGCGCCCCCAGGCGCCGGGAGACGCCGAGCCCCGCGCCCCGCCAACCTTCGAGTGGGGAGAGACGGACCGGGAGCCGCGGCTCCTCACCGAGCCGGCCGGCCGGCCCGGGGAAGGGGACCGCGCCGGGGAAGCGGCCGGGGCGGCGTGCGCTCACCTCGATCCTCCAGCCCGTCGCTGAACTGGCCGCTCTCGCTGATCCGCAGCTGCCGCTCCTCCTCGGGCTTGGGCGGCTCTCGAGCTGGGTTGCTCAGCGGGCCCGGGCCGGGAGCGGCGGCCAAGGGCGTGTGGCCCCGGGGCGGCGGCGGGACCGCGGGGCCCAGGGGGCTGCGGCGCTCGCTGCCCGCGGCCGGCTCCATGGCGCGGGGCTGCGGTTCCCGGCGGCGGCGACGAGCGCGGCGGGGACTTGAGTCAGAAGTGCGAGGCGCGGCGGCTCGTAGCGGGCAGAGGGACGGACGGACCTCTGGAAGAGGGAGGGAGGGAGGGAGCCGAGGAGCTGAGGTGCGCCGGCAGCCGGCTGGGCGGGGGTGTCGAAGAGCCTCACGGCTCGCGCGGCGGGTGGCAGAGGCTGGGGCCGCGCTGTCGCCGCCGCGCTCCGCCCACGGGGGCAGGTGCGGACGGCAGGGACCCGCCCCAAGGCCCCGGCGCCCGAGCCCGCGCTACGAGGCCGGCGGGGAGGTAGGGAGGGCTCCGGCCGAGCCGGACGCCGGGAGGCTCGTGGGAACTGGAGGCCACCTGACAAGGGGGTGACTGGAGACCTGCCCCAGCCGCGCCGCGGGATCAAATCCGGAGGGCACGCGCTCCGACCCGATTTCTGCCGTCCGGGAAGGCAGTGGCCGCGCTCGGGCAGGAGAGCGGGCAGCGCCCTAATTTGACATCTTTCTCCTCCGGGGCTGCGCTGGCTTCAGAGGCTGTGCAGGGTCTCCACCTGGGCTAGCAGCCTCACCGCCCATCCCGGGCAAACGAGGTTCACCTGTCGCCAAGCCCTCCCGCCTCCCGCCTTCTTCTAGGAGCTTTGATTCCCTTTCTGATTTTTCTCTCTAGCACCAACTTAAGGGGACCGGATAACCTTGGAACCACTTGGAGCTCTAGATGTTTGGACGCCAAGGTTCCCCCATTGCGACTACCCCTCGGCCTTTGTCCCAACCAGTCCCCTGCCAGCTCGCTACTTCCCCTCTGAGTATCCAAATGTTGACATTTCTTCAGGACTCGGACGGAAGCCTCCCTCCTAGGAGAAGGCTCCCCTGGCTGTCCCGGAGCAGCCGACTGTCCCTGCTTTGACCGCGTCGGAGCTCGTACCCTTGCGCGCTGGGGCTAGTCGGGCAAAGAGAGGCAACCACCTAGTCCACGCCAGGGCCCACGCCCGCTCTCTCGGAGCTCCCGGAGGTGCAGAGGCGGGGGGACCTGCCGTTTATCAGATTAAGCTTGAATTTAACGGTATCAACATCCAAACTCCAGAGTTTAGATTTCATCTTTAGATGGATATCAGTCTTCAAATTTAATGAGCCCCTTAAAATGCCAGTTCCTCACTTAAAGCCCGCCTACTTTATTGGGGGGAGCACCCTTCTTTAAAGAGTAACTACTTTCTCATTCTCACTTTGCCTATGACCAAATTCAGAGCCCAATTTAAACGCCTTTGGGGTGCAATGGACACGAATGATGGGAAGAAGTTCTCATTTTATTTGTGTTGTCGGACTGGGGTGAGAAGATCTTAGTCGACCTTGGCCAACTCACTTTACCTTATTGATCACTAATTTCTTTACAAAGGCAAAAAGTTGGAGGACTAGGTCATTTCAAATGCCCCTTCTTGCTAGGGAAAGAGGGAGAAAGGGAAGTAAGAAAAAATGAAGAGAAGGAAAATCACTACAATTATTTGAATAAAACAATGAAAATTGCTACCCACCAGTCCTGATTCTGTCCTGGGAGGTAGACAGTCCGTCAGATATTGCAGACCCCTTCCCCTACCTCGTTGCTCTCTCTCACCCAGACTTTTTTTCCTCCTCATTTTCCCAATTGATTCCTCTGTCAATGGCTCAAACATTAGAGCCACCTGGGGACCTTAAGGACAAAAATACCCAGGGCTCTGCGCCTGCTAGAAATCTGATATCATAGATGATGAAATTGGTCTGGTCTGGGACCTTGGCTTGGGTATTTTTTTAAGCTCCCTTCCTATTCTAAGAATCATTTGGGAAGTTATTTGTTTGTTTAAAAATGCTGATTATTTACAGCTCTTCAAGATTCTGACTCAGTAGATTCTGGGGTCTGGCTAGGAATCTTCATTTGAATATCACACACACATACACACATACATGTTCTGATGTAGATTGTTCCAGGAGCACATCTGTAATCCTCACTACCTAACTGCCCTCTACAATGTGGACTGTCTAGCTCTGCCCCTGCATGCATGCACACACCCGCTCTCTGTCTATCCATCTGTCTCTCTTTCCCCCAACCCAAGGTTTGTGGTTCTCTCAAAGGAGCAAGTATCATTTTTCTTTCCTCTGGTCCCTCAATTGATTCTCTCGTCCAGCCCGTCTGAAATGTGAATATGCAGATGCACCCCTGGGGTTTCTTGTTAAAATGCAGATTCTAACTCCGCAGGTCTGGGATCGAGGCGGAGATTTCTTAACAAACCTCCAGGTGCTGCTGAGTTGCTGATCTGAAGACCACACGTGAAGAAGTAAGGATCTAGGAGTTATTTATTATTCGTGGAATAAATATATTTTCCTTCAAGTTCCAGCTGCCCTAGTTCAGTAAGCCATTCTTGTCTCCTCCAGAAAGATTTCTCTGACTCCAGCTCCCCCGGGCTCTCCTTTGTGTGAACTCTGTTTAATAATTCACTGCTTATTTCACGTGTGAGGCAGGGTGCTTATGTGATCCCCGTTTTCACTCACCCACATCTACCTGGATGCCCAGGACACAGCGTTTCCCCAAACAATCTCTGCTGATTGACTGGGAGGTAACATTAGCTTCCATTCTTGGAGGACATACCATGTGCCAGGCACCTTGCTAACTTTTACATGCATTGTCTTCGTCACTCAACGAGGACTATCCTCATTTTACAAAGGAAGAAATCAGGGCAAGTCGCCGGTTTAAACTCTTGACACCACAGCCCACCGTGGTACCGCCCCCTAGGGGATATTTTGGAAACTTGCAGGTGCTTTAATTTGTTATCCCAAGGATGGGAGGAGTTGGCCACTGGCATTTAGTGGGGGAGGGTCAGAGATAGGGAAGGTCCTGCCCTGCACAGAAATTTGCCACACCCTGAAGACCGTGTCCCACATGGCTTTTATATGTCAGGCTGGACATCTGGGTTAATTAAAATGTGCTTCTAATTACCTTAGGGTCTTAACTCTGTTTTACATGTAAACACAAAAATATTTTACACCACACTGGATTTTCTGTAAATGCAACCACATAAGTCCAGGATAGATTGCTCTTTGTTCACTGTTTTGGAAAATCAGGACACTGAAGCCAGTTCCATTCATGGCATCTGAGTCAGCAATCAACACATCTTTGCCTGTCAAATGTATAACTGCCACAGGCCCAGTAATTCCATATGTGTATATGAAGATTCTTATTTAGCTCTTCTTTCAAAATGTCAAAAATAAAGGGCCAGTAATATTCCAGAGTCTTGTCTTCTCTTAAATTATAAGTTTCCACACCTGATTACTTCTTTTTGACTTCTGAGGAGATTCTAATTAAGCATTTATAAAGGCAAATATGTACTAGGTATTTTTGGCTTTACTTTTACCCCCCCTTCATTATAATTAGGTCATTATATTGATGTTTTTGTGGGTAGTTACTAGCTATGAAATCCATTTCATGATCACAATAGTGAATACAAAATAATTGTTCTAAAAAGGCAGACTTAACTGTCACAGCCAAGAGGAGCCTAAGAAGACACAACATCTAAATGTAACGTGGTGTTCTGGAAGGCATCCCAGAACAGCAAATAACATTAGGTAAAAATTAAGGATATCTGACTAAAGCATGGACTTTAGTTAGTTATAATGTGTCAACGTTGGTTCATTAGTTGTAGCCAATGTGCCGCACTAATGTAAGATGTCAATAATAGGAGAAACTGGGGACGCCTGGGTGGCTCAGTCGGTTAAGCATCCGCCTTCAGCTCAGGTCATGATCCCAGGGTCCTGGGATGGAGTCCTGCATTGGGCATCCCTGCTGCTCCCCCTGCTTGTGCTCTCTCTCTCTGACAAATAAATAAAATCTTAAAAAGAAATAATAGGGGAAACTGGGGGCAGCATTTATGGGAACTCTCTGTACCATCTTCTCAGGTTTTCTGCAAATCTAAAACTGTCCTAAAAAATAAATTCTACCAAAAAAAAAAAAAAATGTAAAACAAAGCGGCAGGAGGATAGGGGGAAATGGGAAGGCTTGAGCCTGGGAGGTAGACATCCTAACCCTGAACCATGAATGCCCATGGCAGAATAGAGACCATGGAAAGACAAAATGCATGAGGTAACTTGGAAACTTGAATATGGTCATCCAAGGAGCACTGTTCACCAACAATGGTAAGAAAGATAGACTATGACAAGAATTAAACTAATAATCTAATTTTAAGCCTATTCCACTGGCTTTTACCACCGATGTATTTTTAGTAGATATAAGGATTTAAGAAGTTTTGGAAATTTCATGAAATCTCAAATTTTCAAATTATCAGGCTTCCACTGGGACATTTTAGAAAGGCACATTTGAGTAAGAGCATGTAGATATATAACTTGACTGGTGAAAGATAAGCTGAGTGATACCTTTTTTTTACTCTTACCTGTTCCTTTTTACATTTCAGTGAATTTAGATCCCTCATCCTAGAAATATATACAGGTAGGAGAAGAAAAGCCAAGAAGCTAAGAGAAACAAATCAGGCAAGAAGAGCCTCAGATGGCCTAAAACTCACAGTGACTCCTGCTGGAGCTGCCTGCTGAGGGTCGCGAGTCCTAGGAACACTCCCACTATAGGTCCACTTAATCCTCACAATCCTAGAAAGCAGGGATTATCAGCATCCCCATCTTAAACATAAGGAAACTGAAGCTCAGGTTAAAAACCACTGCCAACGACCCCAGTAGTGGAGCTCCCAGGACAGTGCTCTTAACCACGACACTGCAAGGCCACTACGGAAGAATCTAAAGATGACCCAGAGGATGGTTTCTACACCTGGCTACCCCACATCATATTTTAGATGAAGGTCTGCTTGTTTTATTTTATTATGCCTATACACATTGGAAACCCAACTATCAGCATATTATTCATCTTTTTCAAGTCTTGGAGAAATATACCATGGCACTTAGAGCTACCATGCCTTGCAGTAAACTGTCCCATGATGGGGTATCTAAACTGAGTGTCAAAGTCAACCCAGAACAGCATCTGTAGAGAAGGGCCCTGAGATCTTTCCTTGGAACGTGGGAAGTGTCTGTTTGTATGTGTGCCTGCAGGTATGACTGTTCAACCATAAACTCCCTTTCCCATACAAAAATTATTACTGAGGGCATGACTATGGAACATTTGGAGAAACACCATAATAGTGGGAAGCATTAGGAAGAGGCTTGGTGTGCAAAATATCGTAAGATCAAGGCAGACGAAAGAATGGTTGAATGATAGCTCTGCCTTTAAGGGACTTAAATTCTAAGCAGGATAGCATCGTTGTGCATTGCCCACCTTTGCCATGTGCTTTCTTCAGCACTGTCTTCACTCAGCCTGCACATTACAATCACCAGGACTAGGGGCACCAACTTGTTCTTGTTTGCAGAGGATATTCCTGGTTTTAGCACTGAAAAATCTGAGTCCTGGGAGGCCCCCTCGGTCCCAGGAAAGTTGGGACAGTGGGTCACCCTACTGGGATGCTTTTAAAAATCCTGCCGCCCCAACCACACCAGGCACAGGTGACTGCAGGCATAGTAGGAAAGGTCTGCTGGCTCGTCCATTCTTCCTTGTGCCTTCCCAACTGCTAAAGTCCGCCTGGCCGAACTCTCCCTCTGGGCTCCTCAGACCACTGTTTCTAAGTGGCAGCAAGCAGTCCTTCCCTTCAGGAGGGCACTGGGCTTCTCATGCCGGCAGATGAGGGCCCAGCACCACTCCTAGTGTTTTCGGACCTGGCAGCAGTTTATCAGCACACGCACGATCATGAGGACAGCCAGAACCATGACGGAGACTATCACCAAGGCGTGATGGCCTGCTTTTTCTGGTTGGCAGCCCCGATGGCCAGGCAGGTTTTGGAAGGACCCCTCCCCACCCAGGTGATTCCATGGTGCAGCCGAGGCTGAGCAAGAACTGCTCAAAGACAGTGCTTCTCAGCTTGAATGTGCGTAAGAACCACCTGGGGATCTTGGTAAAATGCAGATTGCAATTCAGTAGGCCTGGGGGAGAACCCAATTTTTTTTTTTTTTTTGCATTTCTAACAAGCCCCCAAGTGATGCCAGTGTTGCTGGTGCACAGACCACCCTCGGAGTGGCAAGGGTCTAGCATGTACTTTGAAAGAAACTCCAAAACCGTCAAGAGGGAGGGAATGTGGGGACAAAATTAACAGAAGGGAAAAATCAAATGACATAGAAGTAACTCATGATATACAATACAGAGAGCGAGCAGGTTCTAGGATACATTCCTCTTTTGAATTCCTCAATGCTCAACACACATGGTGGGCATTCAATACATAGAAAAGGGTAACTGGAAATGTTTCATGGGGGTAAGTGCTAGCAGTGGTTTGCAAGGGTGGGAGAGCAGTCCAGGAAAGGCCAGTGGTGAGCATGAAGATTCTGTGATCACAGTAGCTACAACTTCGTAGAAATGCACACATCTACAATTCTCACCAAGTAATGGGTACCTCTGGGGGAAGGGGGGACTGGGATTCGGATGGAGCATATCAAAGGGGCTTCTGGTTGCCTGGGAAAGTTCTAGTTCTTGACTTGGGTAGCACTTGCTCTGTAATAATTTATTAAGCCATGCATTTGACCTGTGTGATTTTCAGCATCCGTGTTTTATTTTACAGTAGAAGTACTGATAAGAAATTCTATCCGGAACAGCCATATATGTTGTGAGGGCTAGGTCTTCCCTGGCTTAAGCAGTTTGGACTGCACTCAGTCTGAGGTTGCTAGGGGAGACTGCACGTGCAGGGCAAATGAGTCATCTCACTCAGCTCCACGGAATGTCAAAGATAGGGAAGAGCAGTAGGGCATTAAAAAGAATAAAGTTAGTTGAATCTGATAGGGGAAAAGGGAGTTATATAAGCTCAAAAAAAAAAAAAACTGTTACAGTTTCTTCACTCATGTGAAAAAAAACAAAAGAAGTTAATGGCATCTACTCTCCCCCGATGCTCCTTCCACCCCTCAGACCTTTTCAGAGCCCTGGACCCATGAATCCAACTGTCCCTGACGTTCTCCAAATGAATAAGCCCTTCAAACTCAATGTGTCCAAAAGCAGAACTCTTTATCTTTCCCCCCAAACCTGTGCATCTTCAATCTCCCTTTATTGGCAAGTTGCAGCACCATCCACCCTGTCATTTTGAGACAGAATCCTGGCAATACCTCCGCTTGACTTTACTCTTCCTCATTCCTTTCCAAGCAGCAGGTGACTAACTTCTGTCGACTCTCCCTTCTTAACACGCCCTTATGTCATCCCACCTTCTCAACTATGTTCCTATTATTTTACGGCAGGACCCGCCGACTCTCACCTGTACTATTGCAGACGCCCCCTGGCCAGTCTGTCTTCCTCTGGTCCAGCTCCCCCAGCACACTCCACATTCCAGTTACAGCACTTTCACCAAGAAATCACTCTAGCCATGCTGCTCCTCCATGCACCATTGCTATTGCTCTATTGTTTAGGGAATGAAGCCTTAAATCTTTCAGGTTGGTAGGGAAAACCCTCTCAACCTATGTCCTGCCACCTTTCTCTCCTACTGTGCTGACCCCCTCCCCATCCCTCCAGCCCCTCTCTCTCCAACTGGGCAAAATTTCTTTGGTTCCCCAAATTTTCCTGGATGATTCATTCATGCCTCTGTGTTTCTGCCCTTGCTATTATCTCTTTCTGGAAGAGTCTTCTGGGCTCCCTCTCAATCCCAGCCAAATGCAAGGACACTCCAGTACCTTCTGCTCTTTCAAGAGTTGAGTTCTTTACAAGTGTTTGCAGACATATCCACCTGCAAAGGGGTTCTGATCTGTCCCTCTGCTTCTCTCCCACTATTTATACCCAAATAACACTTTATTTCTCTAAATGTGTTTATATACCAACTTCTTTCTGCCTTATGGGAAATTTCTCAAGGCAGGAACATAGTATATTCATCCTAGTTTTTCAGGCATTTATCACCATGCGTGCAGAGAGTTAAAGGAAGGTGGGGGAGTGTTGAAGAAATAAGTGAATAAACTCTCAGTTGCTCCCATATCACACCATAGATAATTGAGTTGACCAGATTATTTGTGATTGATTTCATGGCCAGCCACTGAAGTAGTTCCCAAAAATTACATCTCCTTCCCACCCTCCTCCATCAATAAGAAAAGAAAAAGAAATCCATGTTCTGTCTCTCAAACTGCTAAAATGGAAGAACTCACAGAAAAAAATGTATAATTTGTACCATCCTCTTAAAGATGACAGACCACCCCTCCCATCCAGCTCTCAATGGCAGATGCAGTTAAGATTATTTCGTTTTAAACTTGGCAGTTCCTCTTCCCAAAGCCTGTACCATTGAGATGCATATTTGTAAATATTTTGTTGAGGTTTAACATACATGTAGAAGAGTACACAGATCTTAAGGTCAAAGCTCAATCAATTTTCACAAAGTGAACATGGAACCACTTCAATAAACAGAATATTATCAGTCCCCCCAAAGCTCCTCCACTTCCCATTCCAGTTACTAACCCCCATATCAAGGGTAGACTGAAATAGTTCCAACACTGCTTTGATAGAAACTGTTTTGTGAAAAGTTTACGTATTTTTATATTTATATAAAAAAGTAAAATATGCTCATTGTAAAAAGTTAAAACTGAACAGGAGTGCAAAAATGTAAAAAGAATCGGCAAGAATTTCCCCCATTAACCCTCTGACCAGATACACACAGGTACAAACACCCCATCCCCAAGGTTAAACACTTACAATGGTTTTGTGCACATATCCATGAAGACTATATAACAAGAAAGAGATAATTCTATTCAAAATGGATGAAACGATAAGACAATATATTGACTCATAATTTATTTAATCATTTTCTGAGTAAATGAATATTCAGGTTGTTTCCAACATTTTACTGTTACAGTTAATGCCATATTCACCATTTCATTTTGAAATGTAAAGTGATTTTTGGAAGTCCAGAGTAGGGAGGCTTCGGGATTTGTTTCCAGCCACTCAAATATGTCACCAAAGACTTGGTTTCTATCTCCTTGCTCTGCCTTCCAAGATATCAGCTCTATCTGAAGTGTGTCTCACTTCATGCTTGAAACACAACTGCCAAGAGAGCCACATGCTTCATCAGAGGGGAGTAGTGAGGGAAAGGAAAGAGGGAAGAGAGAGAGAAACTCAATGACCATGGAGTGAACATCCTAGGCTTCATTCTGATTGGACCAAATATGGCCATGTGCTGATTTATGAACCAATCATTGAGGTATTGATTAAATCAATTCCCGTTCCTGAATTGATCTGTGAGGAAAGGATGGAATTATCCTAGTTAGCTCCATGAATAGGGCCAACTTCTGGAGTTGGGCATGGAGTCAATTCTTTTTTTTTTTTTTTTTTTTTAAAGATTTTATTTATTTATTTGACAGAGAGAGAGAGACAGTGAGAGAGGGAACACAAGCAGGGAGAGTAGAGAGGGAGAAGCAGGCTTCCCGTCAAGCAGGGAGCCCGATGCGGGGCTCGATCCCAGGACCCTGGGATCATGACCTGAGCCGAAGGCAGACGCGTAACGACTGAGCCACCCAGGCGCCCCGGGCATGGAGTCAATTCTATCCAAAGTGAGTAAACAGCTACTACACAATGGGGTATGGTTGGAACGGATGCTGGGAAGGCCACCATATTATTCACTACAGTGAACATTCTTTGAGACCTTTTTTTTTTTAAACATACACTTATATACACATAAACACATATATTCAATTTTTAACTAAAATAGGATCACATTATTCTGTAACTCACAGTATTCTGCAATTTTATTTATATATAAATCTACCTTGACTTTTTGTAAAGTATTTCATCATATGGGTAAACAATAATTTATTTAACCATTAATTGCTGAACATTTAAATTGTTCTAGACATTTCTTTTACAAAAATCCTATCATGATCATTTTATTCTGAACAACATCTTAAACAGACAATGTAATTTTTGAAAGAGACATTTTCAAATGATTTTATTGTACCTAAAGTTCATGAACATAAGAGGACACAAAGTTCTCTAAAAGTTAGCTAAGGACATCTATCTCTACTTGTCTTTAGCCAAAGAACAATTTCCTTTTCTTTTATCATTTTGTTTAGCATATATATAGCATATGTATGGCATACATGTATATTCTATACTGCTTCTGTCAAGGAGGTAGTAAATATTTCATTGTTGATTTAGATTGAAAGGAAAAAAAAGCAAGTTGCAGAAACAGAATTCCGACTGGGAGATGTGGAAATGTTATTTGGCCAAGGGAGAAACCTGAAATTGATGGAATCAGAGGACTGAAATGAAGCCCGGCGGTCACCCAGCTGCTCCCCTGCCTTCATACTGCAATTCACTCAAACACCCGGAAACTTAGTGAAGTTGCCTGGAAGCGATTTGGAGCCTTAATACAAAATATGTGACTCAAAGAACTTTTCATGAAAAACATTCCCATTGCATTCAACCATAAACACAATTCTTTCTTTTCTCCCCTCCATAATGTTTTTCTAGTTTTCATCATAACTCTTGCCCTTTTATTCATCTCCCTGACAGAGAGTTGATACAGACCCTGAGTGAGGATCCCAGTCTCTGTTCCCTCCTATCCTAGGCTTTCGGAGGTCTAGTCTAAAAACCCCCTTGTCCGTTCAGGCCTGTGTTCCCCCACGCTGCCCTTGATAGAAATATTCTATTTATGTGCTCTCCTTTCTTGTGGGTGTCAGAACCTTGTCTCCCCTGTTATCCCTTTTCAGCTTTGAGATGCCTATGATGGGCTGAATTGTGGCCGCCAAAATTCATATGTTAAAGACCTAACTAACCCCCAGTACCTCAAAATATGACTGCATTTTTTTTAATGTTTTATTTATTTATTCATGAGAGTCAGAGAGAGAGAGAGGCAGAGGCAGAGCAGAGGCAGAGGGAGAAGCAGGCTCCCTGCCTAGCAGGGAGCCCGATGCGGGACTCGATCCCAGGACCCTGGGATCATGACCTGAGCCGAAGGCAGACGCCTAACCATCTGAGCCACCCAGGCGCCCAATATGACTGCATTTGCAGATAGGACCTTTAAAGAGGTGACTGGGGTAAAATGAAGTCCTTAGGAGGGTCCTAATCCAATATAACTGCTGTCCTTATAAGAACAGAAGATTAGGACACAGACGGGGGAAGACCATGAAAAGGCACAGGGAGAAGAAGGCCATCCACAAGCCAAAGGGAGAGGCTTGAAAAGAAACCTACCCCAGTGGGCGCCTGGGTGGCTCAGTTGGTTAAGCGACTGCCTTCGGCTCGGGTCATGGTCCTGGAGTCCCGGGATCGAGTCCCGCATCGGGCTCCCCGCTCGGTGGGGAGTCTGCTTCTCCCTCTGACCCTCTTCCCTCTCGTGCTCTCTATCTCTCATTCTCTCTCTCTCTCTCTCAAATAAATAAATAAAATCTTTAAAAAAAAAAAAAAGAAAGAAAGAAACCTACCCCAGTGACACCCTGATCTTGGACTTCTAGCCTCCACAACTGAGAGAAAAGAAATTTCTGTTGTTTAAGCACCTGGTCTATGGTACTTTGTTATGGCAGCCTTAGTACACTAATACAACGTCCAAACCCAAGCGTGCAGTGGAAACCCCTTGACCAGGCCAGATGGAGCCCCTCTGATCTCCCATCCTTGCCTGGGTAGACCCTCGGTCGCTTCTCTCATGTCCTGCTGGACTTCCGATGGATGGTCCCTCCAACTCTGCTCCGCCCTGGTTCTGCTGGTTACCTCCTTCATTATGCCTACAGAGCAGTGGTTTTCCCATCTTGGGGAGCTAAGAATCACTGCTTTGTGAATCCAGATACCCAGACCAGGGCTCTAGACAGTCAGAATCACTAGCACAGTGATGGGCCTGGGGAACCTGCACTTTCAATAAACACTCCTGGGTAATTCTGAGAAACCCCATCAGAGATATCTCCTCTTCCCTGTCTCTCTGACTCAGTGGTCTTCTACCCTGACTGCACAGTGGAGCCACCTGGGGAGCTTTTTAAAACCCATGCCCAAGCCACCCAAGATACTCTGAGTTAATTAACCTGGATTTGGGCCTGGACATCAGGATTTCTTTAAGTTGTCCAGGTAATTCCTACATGCAGCCAAAGGCAGAACCAGGGGTGCGGACTCACTGCCACGTTTCCTAAAGTCAGGCCATCCTCATAGTCACCGAGCTTCGCCCTTTCCTGCTCTCCCCGCCCCACTCACACTCCGTGACGCAGTCAGAATAACAGTTCCAAAACACCAGTTTAGTCCTTATTACTTCAGGTTAGAGTATACAAGCTCCTTAGCCTGATAGCCAGCACCGTCCATGGTGGGCCTCTAAGCGCCTCTGCACCTCTACATCTCCCCCTGGGCTCCCCCAAGTTGCCACGCTCCATCCTGCTTCTGTCATCACTCCTGCTTTCCCCCCTGTCTAAAATGCCCATGCACCTGGCTAATGCCTTCAGTTCAGTGGTGGCATGGTCCGGGAAAACTCCTCTCCATGCGCAGGCTGGGAGAGGAACCACTTCTGTTTCAGAAGCCCACCAGTGCACGTGTCTCTCAGAGCCCCCATGACTGCTCTGTATTGTAAATGCTGCATGTCTGTCTCACCTGACTGCACCCATCTTTCCCCTCAGCCTCTCTGAGTCCCAACAGAGCGTGTGTGTACTCAGAAGGGCTTGGCGAATATTTGTTGAATTAAGTGAATGAATGAGTCCGTGCATACCTTACCCTCTCCTGCTGTGCCCAGTGCCCCCTGCCTGCTGTCTCATTACCATCCACAAATGGGCTTGGCTCCTTCAGTCCCGACGCTCCTCCTTACTGTTGTGTTCCACATCTCCTTTAAAAACTCTTTGCACCAGGGCTGACCCAGCCCAGAAGTAGGAGTGAGAACAGGTCACAGAATCCTAGCTCTTCTGGGCGAGGTGCTTTCCAATTCTTTAACACAACAGCAGTACAAAGTAATCATTATCCTCTCCGCTTTACAGCTAAGGAAAATGAGGCTCAGAGAGGTTGAAAGTGACTTTCCCAGGTTGCAAAGCTGGGTGTGGCCGAGCCAGAACTGGAAGCCCAGGATTTGGCTCCGCAAGTTCGAGCCCTGCCTGCTGGACCACATGTACATCCGATGAAAGGAGATGAGCTGGGTGGGTGGGATGGACGAATAGCTACCCAAGACTCAAGCTGACAAAGCAACTCCGTACCCATGAATGGGCCCTGGGGTAGTCCCCCCAGTCTATAGCCATCAGGGCTTCGTGTTGGACCCAAGAGACCTGTCCATAATACCACCCTCTATCACATATGTCTAGAATTGTGGTCGATATGAACGTGCGCTTTTGCCTACTTTGGTCACTGATGCATCCAAAGTGCCTAGAATTGTGCCTGGTATTAAATAAATGTAATACTTTTTTTGTTGGTTTGTTTAATGGGGGGGGAAAAGAGTGAATTAACAACAATCATCCTATTGTAAGTACTCAGTGTAGTCCTGCTCAGTACTGTGCAGGCTTTTAGAACCCAATTCTCCAAAGAACCCACTTATAAGGGTTGAAATTTTGTTCTTCTCTCTCCTCTGTGATGTATTCTTCCCCTTTTCACCTGTGGAGACTGAAAATTTTAAGCACTCCTTGGCAGAAATACACCTTAAGATCTTTTGATTAAAAGCCCCTTAATAGGTGAAAAAATGTCCTGATGTTACTTTAATTCCAAAATAGTAATCCCGAGTGGCCCTACCTCGTGAGACCATGAGCCTTTGTAGCTGTTTATAAACCTGAAAATTGGTTCTAACTCATCACCATGAGCTATTGCTCATCACCTTGACTCTGACTTTCAAGTCCTCTCTGAGTCTGACCTTGAGCTCTCAGCTCATGGTACCAACACCATTGAAATAGGCTCAGCTTATTCTATATCCAAACAAAATACACGCAGGAAGGACCTGTTCTATGACTTTTTAATCCAATGGGAATGAAGAGACGAGTGACTGGGTTCTCTAGTTCACATCTGCCATAGCAGTGAGCCCTCATTACATCTCACCAGAACTTGGCTTCTCAATGTCTGAAAAAGACAGACACTTATTCTTTCTAGCACAAAAGAAAGCCGGGATAAGAACTGTAAAACACAAACATGAGAATGAGCGTGAGATGGGGCCTCAGAGGTCCCCTAAGTTTGGCCAAGCACCCCCTTTATAGATGAGGAACATGAGGCAGAGCAGGGTATATTAGTTTCCTATTGCCCCCATAACAAATAATCACAAACATGGTGGCTTAAAACAGTATGAATGTATTCTCATACAGTGCTGGGGTCAGAAGTTAGAGACGAGTCTTACAGGGCTAAAATCAAGGTGTCCACAGGGCTGGTTCCTTCTGGAGGCTTCAGGGGAGAATCCATTCCTTGCCTCTTCCAGCTTCTAAAAGCTGCCAGCACCCCTTAGCTTCTGTCTGCATCACTCCCATCTCTGCTTCCATGGTTACATCACCTTCTTGTCACCGATTTTGATCTCCAGGCTCCCTCTTATAAGGACCTTTGTGATTACCATGTGAGTGCTCCAGGATGATCTCCTTATCTCAAGATTTGTGATTTAACCACCTCAGTGAAGTCCCCTTTGCCATCTAAGGTAACATCACAGGTTCTGGAGCTTAGGACATGGACATCACTAGGGGCCATTAGCCGGCCTACCCCATAAAGAGATTTGCTTAAGTTGACACTAGGAGGAAGCAGCCAGGCCCAGGACTGAGGTCTCTCAGCTGCTCCTGTTTATCTTCCACCTGGGTGTCAGCAGAGGCCTATCATTCAAGATTAAGTAGAACTGAATCCAGCCCCCATCCTAGGTTCTGTGAGTTTAATGCACTCTGCAAAATAGGGCTAACACCCCCATGGTGTCTTCTCAAGGTCACCTGTCCCTGAAAAGACCTGAGACAGGGGCGCCTGGGTGGCTCAATCGGTTAAGCGGCTGCCTTCGGCTCAGGTCATGACCCCAGGGTCCTGGGATCTAGCCCCGCGTTGGGCTCCCTGCTCAGCAAGAGCCTGCTTCTCCCTCTCCCTCTGCCTGCCGCTTTGCCTACTTGTGCTCTCTCTCTCTGTCTCTCTGTCAAATAAATAAATAAAATCTTTAAAAAAAAAAAAAAAAGACCTGAGACAGATGGCTCTGCCTGCAGGATTCTGACTAGATCAGATTCCTCAGCTCCGAGCTCCCTTCCAGCTGATCCACATCCTGGTCATTCACTACCAGGTGCAAGGCCTGATAACTATCTCCCTGAAAAGCTGGACGGTTGGAATAAAGAATCAAGAGACCTTATTTCTGGTTCTAATCTTCCCCCCTGATGACTGAGCTGCTGGAAGGGAAATGTAGCCTGTGCCCAGGAATTCTTGCGTCTAGAAGTGGCATCTAGCTGTGCTCACTGTTGATCATAATTTTTGTAGGTGCCACAGGCAGAAATCAATACGAGGCCCACCCTGGCTTGTGTAAGCAGGAAGGAAAGGGTACATCAGGTGACCTAGGACTGCTTCAGTGTTGTCAAGATTTCTCACTCTGGACCTCTTGGTGCTTTTGGTCCCTGGGTATTAGCTTATTCTCCATGACTTTGTAGGGCTTTTTTCCATGCAGCAGGGAAGATGGCCACTGACAGCCTCAGATTCAAATCTTTCCAGCATGTCAGAAGCAGGAGGCTGTCTTTCCCACTTGGTGTCTACAAAACCATCCCAAAGAAGGGCTCTGATTGGCCAGGCTTGGTCATGCACTCATTTCTGAATCAATCTCTGCAACCAGCAGGGGATGGTTCACTGGTCCAGCCTGGGTCACCTGCCCACCCTGTGACTGAAGTAGGGGGGCAGGGTGTGCTATCAGGGGAAGGGACAGGGGAAAAATCAGGCTCGGCAGCCACAATCCACGGCTACCTCAGCCCCCTGCTTGGTCTACATGTGTCTGATAGCCATGGTCATGGGGCTGGGGAGAATGACGACACAGGAGTCAGGAAAGAATGAGCATAAGGGAGAGTGAGTGCGGAGGGTAGAGCCTGTGAAGGTAAAATTGCTCCTCTTATCCTTGGGAGGCAGTAGGTTCAAAGAGGGAAGCTGAGGAAAGCACTCCCTGGTGGGCAGGGAGCCCAGAGTGATGTCACTCCTCCAGGAACAGGAGGGAATATCTACATGTTCTCACTGTGTAAAATACAGATAGTAGTTCTGGGCTCCTCGGGCTTGTCCGAGGTTCTACAGAAGCAGGACCTGAGATGGGGATTCCTGGTGGGAGTGCTCCCGGGAGACGGAGAAGGAAAGAAGCAGGATCGAACAGAGGGAGAAGCCAAGAACGATGCAGGTTCAGCTGAATTCTAATTCAGCTCAGTAGCACCTATGGCACCACAGAGTTATCTGGCCTCAAGATAAGGAACTAGGCTTTTGTACCCCGTATCTGTCCGTCATTCGCTGAGGGTCACCTCCAGAGGGAAAGCAATCATTTCTAGGCAGCCCGAGGCTCGGAAGAAGGAAGCAGATGAGAGCTGGGAGCCGCCAAAACTCACAGCGGCTGGAGGCAGGGTACATGGCAAATTAAAGGGTATCCAGTGTGCCCCAACAGCAGTCCCTATTCAAGTGCCCATCACAATGCTGGGAGTTATCATCATCATCATTTTTTATTTTATCCCTGTTGTGCAAAAGTAATAGTAAACATCAAATAATGCATGATTCTCTGCCTGACGCTGCACTCAATAACATAGGCACGCATAGGCAGTAGGAATCTAGAGAAACCTAGGTTCATATCCTGTGCCATTCCTGCTGTGGACTAGTTATGTGATTCAGGGTATCTAATTTAACCCCTTCGAGTCTCAGAGTTGGAATCCACAAAATAGGCTAATAACCAGAGCTACTTCCTGGGGCTGTTGTGAGGATGAGATGAGCTCATCTCTCAGAAGCTCTTGGTGTGGTGCTTGGAGCAGGGGAAGCTCTCAAGTGATTCTTAGTTATTATTAGCTTCTGTGGCTGGACTGTCTAGAACAGCCAGCACTTGAGCTCACAGACATGTGGAGATCATGAGGACACTGACTGGTTTCACAAAGATAGGAATAAGAATTTGCATCATGTAAAAGATGAAGTCAACTGTGTTTAAAAAAGCAAATCCAGTTTCAAAAAAAAAAAGGATGTGAAAGCCCAGCCTGAGTGCAGTCTGAGGATGTATGCTATTCAGCAAGATGGTGTGGGGTGTGAGAACCTTTGGAGGCGTTCCTCGGGTCCATGAAGATCATGGTTCACAACAAAGTGGCCTCAACCCAGGCTTTGACAAAGATTTGTCAGCCCCAGGTCACTACCTGTAATTTGGTGGATCAGCTCTTCCTACCTGTAAGCAACAAGGATGTATGTCCAGGTATAGATTAGCTCAGGCTCTGACATCAGACAAAGCCAGGGCAGGCCCTGGCTTCGCGCTCTGACAGCTACATGGCCATAAACATATCATTTAGCCTCTCTGAGTTTCATTTCCTTCTCAGTTAATAAGGGGAGATAATATCTGCACTTAGAGTTATTACAGAGAATTAAGTTAAGTGATATTTATAAACACTTCAATCAGTGCCTGCTCACAACAAGCAGCAACTATTGTTGTTATTGATGTTCATGTGTTCAACCGATATTCCTGATCACCTACTATGTGTCAGCACTGTCCCTGGTAGTGGGAAGACATTGGCAAGAAAAAACATGAGGTTCTTGCTCTTAAGGAGCTTCCATTCAAATGAAAAGAGAGAGTAAATAAACAAGAAATACTCCAAGGCATGGTTAACTGTTGTGCAGGGAATTAAAACAGGGTGATGTGATAGAGTGATGAGATATTTTAGTCTGGCCTCTCCTTTAGAAAGGAGGAGAGCTTCAGGCTGAGATCTGAAAAACAGGATGGCACCAATGATGAAATGTCCCAGGCAACCTACAGGAAGGCAGAGGTAGCAGCCAGTGCAAAGGCCCAGAGGTGGAAGTGAGTTGGGCATTGTTAGAGCAAGGTCCATACATTTGAGGGACACACAAGAGGCTAACGTGGCAGGAATCCAGTGGGAGACCATGGTGGACAGAAAAAGATGAGTTTGGAACAGTAGAGAGAAGAGACCATGCAGGATTTTTGTAAGCAAATAGAGGCACATTTGAATCTTAACATAAATGGAATAGAAATCAACAGGAGGATTTTCAGCTGAAGAGAGATATTATCTGAAATAAGCTTTTAAAAGTTCACTTGGATTATTTCATCCAATTTTTAAAGAGGAATACCATGCTACATTATCTTTCAGAAAATTTAGGACACATGAACGCTTCCTCATTCATCATATAAGGCTGATATTATCCTAACAACAAAGCCAGACAGACATCATAAGAAAACTAATACCCACAAGAACATAGATGCCAAAATCCTTAACAACATATTAGCTATCTGAATCCAGCAGCATGTCTTTTTTAAAGATTTTATTTATTTATTTGAGAGAGAGAGAATGAGAGAGAGAGAAAGCACATGAGGGGGGGGAAGGGTCAGAGGGAGAAGCAGACTCCCCGCTGAGCAGAGAGCCCGATGCGGGACTCGATCCAGGGACTCCAGGATCATGACCTGAGCCGAAGGCAGTCGCTTAACCAACTGAGCCACCCAGGCGCCCAGCAGCAGCATGTCTTTAATGACTTTTCCTCTGACCCTTCAGCAGCAGCCTTCCAGAACTCCCTCTCCTAGCTTCACTCATGGTCTAATTCCAATATTAAGCCAATTAAATCACTAATACTTGTAAAAAAAAAATGCATTTGACAAAATGCAACACCCATTCATGATAAAAGCTCTCAATAAAATTGATGGGACTTCTTCAGTTTGAAAAAGGATAACTGTAAAAAAAACCTATGGCCAACTCCATACTTAATATGAAACTGATTGGTTTACCCCTGAGACCAGGAACAAGGCAAGGATGTCCCTCTCACCCCTCCCATTTAACAATGTACTAGAGGTTCTACCCACTGCAATAAGGCAACAAAAAAGAAAGAAAACACATCCAGATTGGAAAGGACAGAGTAAAACTGTCTTTATTTACAGATGACATGAGTCTTATGCAGAAAATCCTAAGGGATCTATCAAAAAAAAAATACCAAAAAACAAATAAACGCAAAATACTTCAACTAATAAATTCAATGACAAACAATCCAACTTTAAAATGAACAAAGGATTTGTATAAACATTTCACCAAAAAAAGATATTTCATGGCTAATAAGCACATGAAAATATACTGAACATCATAAGTCAGTGAAGAAATGCGAATTAAAACTAAAATGAGCAAACTGGTGCAGCCACTCTGGAAAGCAGTATGGAAGTTCTTCAAAAGTTAAAAATAGAACTACCCTATGATCCAGCAACTGCACTACTAGATATTTACCCAAAGAATACAAAAATACTGGGGCACCTGGGTGGCTCAGTCAGTTAAGCATCTGCCTTCAGCTCAGGTCATGATCCCAGGGTCCTGGGATTAAGCCCCACATCAGGCTCCCTGCTCAGTGGGGCGTCTGCTTATCCCTCTCTCTCTCCCTCTGTCCCTCCCCTGCTCATGCTCTCTCTTTTTCTCAAATAAATAAAATCTTTAAAAAATAAAAGAATACACCAGCCTAAGCTAGAGCCAGTGGGCCTCCGGCCTAGCAGAGCTTTCGCCATGGCCCTCAGCGATGCTGACGTGCAAAAGCAGATTAAGCATATGATGGCTTTTATTGAACAAGAAGCCAATGAGAAAGCGGAGGAAATAGATGCGAAGGCAGAGGAAGAGTTCAACATTGAGAAAGGTCACCTTGTGCAAACCCAAAGACTGAAGATTATGGAATACTACGAGAAGAAAGAAAAGCAGATTGAGCAGCAGAAGAAAATTCAGATGTCTAATTTGATGAATCAAGCAAGGCTCAAAGTCCTCAGAGCAAGAGATGACCTTATTACAGACCTACTAAATGAAGCAAAACAGAGACTCAGCAAAGTGGTAAAAGATACAACCAGGTACCAGGTGCTGCTGGATGGACTGGTCCTTCAGGGTTTGTACCAATTGTTAGAGCCTCGAATGATTGTTCGTTGCAGGAAGCAGGATTTCCCTCTGGTAAAGGCTGCAGTGCAAAAAGCGATTCCTATGTACAAAATTGCCACCAAAAAAGATGTTGATGTCCAAATTGATCAGGAGCCCTACCTGCCTGAGGAAATAGCTGGTGGAGTTGAGATCTATAATGGGGATCGTAAAATAAGAGTTTCCAATACCCTAGAAAGCCGGCTGGATCTCATAGCCCAGCAGATGATGCCAGAAGTACGGGGAGCCTTATTTGGTGCAAATGCCAACAGGAAGTTTTTGGACTAAACCTTTGGGCGAGGTGGAGTTCATTCACTGCTCTCCTTCTGTCATGCGGAAGTTTCTGATACTTGAAGAAACAAGATATCTGTGGCTTCCCCTTCGCTGTTCTAATATTCTGTATTTATCAGTGGATCCTCTCTGTAGCTAATGCCCTTGGCCTAATTGTTAACAGGAGAGAAAGTTTCACTTATTATGATCAGGAAACCTCCTTAGCTTACTGAAAGTAGCACAACTTACATTTGCTTCTGTAGCATGAAAGTGAGGGTATCAGATGGTGGTTACCAGCGCTTCCCCAAGTCTCTGCTCTTCCTCTCATCTTCTGCTGTCGTTCTCGATTCTAGAGGTTGATGTGTGTGGTGTTCTCTGACATTCAGTCTCTGCTCTTTAGGCTTCAGATGCATGGGGCGTATGCATTCCTGCCAGCACTAGTAGCTTCACTGTTCACCTGTTTGGGCCTAGAAGCGTTCCTCATCTGTAAATGTGATTTAGAATCTAAGCCATGAATCGGTCTTATTTATTAAAACAAAAGGTTTACATGGAAAAATAAAAAAATAAAAGAATACAAAAATACTAATTTGAAGGGATACGTGCACCCTGATGTTTATAACAGCATTACCAACAATAGTCAAACTATAGAAAGAGCCCAAATGTCCATCCACTGATGAATGGATAAAGGAGATGTGATATATATATATATATATATATATATATATATATATATATATACGGTATATATAATACAAACACACACACACACACACACACACAATGGAATATTGCTCAGCCACAAAAAAGAATGAAATCTTGCCATTTGCAATGATATGGATGGAGCTAGAGGGTATTATGCTAAGTGAAATAAGTCAGTCAGAGAAAGACAAATACCATATGATTTTACTCATATGTGGAATTTAAGAAACAAAACAAATGAACATAGGTGGAAAAAAAGAGGCAAACCAAGAAACAGACTTGTAACTATAGAGGCCAAACTGATGGTTACCAGAGGCAAGTGGGTTGGTGGATGGATGAAATAGGTGATGGGGATTAAGGAGGGTACTTGTGATGAGCACCAGATGTCATATGTAAGTACTGAATCACTAAATTCTATACTCAAACTAATATTACACTGTATGTTAACTAACTGAAATTTAACTAAAATCTTGGGGGGAACCCTAAAATGAGATACCACTACATCCCTACTAGAACTGTCGAAAAGATTGACAATACCAACTGTTGGCAAAGATATGCAGAAACCGGAACCCTCATACATTGCAAGTGGGAACATAAAATAGCACAGCCACTTTGGAAAATATTTTGGTGGTTTCATAAAAAGCTAATCATGTACTTACCATAGCAGTTCTCCTCCTAGCCATCTACCCAAAAGAAATGAAACCATGTCCACATGAAGACTTGTGTGGAAATTTTTGTAGTATTATTCATAATAGCCAAAAATTGAAAAGAATCAAAATGTCCATCAACTAGTAAAGAGATCATCAAAATGTGGTGTGTTTCAGCATAAGGTGGCAGGGGATAAAAGTAAAAGAAAGGAGATCAGTTAGCAGTCTGTTGCATTGATTCAAGTTGAAGGGGATGGTGGCTTCAATCAGCCTGGTAACAGCAGAGATGGTAAGAACTGGTGGGATTCTGGACACACTAGCCTCGTAGAGTTGACAAGACTGCTCATGATTTAACGTACAGTGAGGAAAGAGAAAGACAGAGGAATCGTGCTGTGATGATAGTTGTGTTTTATATTGCAGTTAAATCCTGAAGGATCCCCAGCACCCACTGCTGAGGGCTTTGGCCAGAATATCAGTGGAGAAACAGGGAGCTGGGAGGGAGGAATTCTTTTAAGTGCAGATCCTGTGGTCTGATTCAATGAAATCACAATTGCTAAAAGTTGGGCCATGTTATCTACGTTTTTGAAAATTCCCTCAGATGATTCAGAAGCACTGCAAGGTTTGTAAACTACTCTGTTGCAGGCATTATTTTATTTTAATTTGTTTTGTTTGTTTTTATATATATTTTTTTACCCCCCCCCAGTTTTTATATATGTTATAAATAACATACCTATGTCATATACATTTATTTGGGTCCTCTTCAATTTCTTTCCTTAATGCCTGGTAGTTTTCAATATACAGGTCTTTCACCTTCTTGGTTAAATTTATCCCTGGGTGCTTTATTATTTTTGATCCAATTGTAAATAGGATTGTTTTCTTTATTTCTCTTTCTGACAGTTCCTTATTAGTGTAGAGAAATGCAACAGATTTCTGTATATTGATTTTGTATCCTGCAATTTTACTGAATTCATGGATTAGTTCTAAAGGTTTTTTGGCAGAGTCTTTAGGGATTTCTTTATATAATACCATGTTATTTGCAAATAGTTACAGTTTTACTTCTTCCTTTCTAATTTGGATGACTCCCCCCACCCACCCACCCACCACAGTTGCTCTGGCTAGGACTTCCAGTACTATGTTAAATAGAAGTGATGAGAATGGGCATCCTTGTATTGTTCCTGACCTTAGAGGAAAGGCTCTCAGCTTTTCACCATTGAGTTTGCTGTGGGCTTGTCATATATGGCCTTTATTACATTAAGGTATATTCCTTCCATACCCACTTTGTTGAGAGTCTTTGCCATAAATGAACGTTGAATTTTGTTAAAAGTTTTTTCTGCATCTATTCAGGTGATCATAGGATTTTTATCCTTCCTTTTGTTAATGTGGTATATCATATTGATGGATTTTGTATGTTGAACCATTCTTGTGTTCACAGAACAAATCCCACTTGATCATGGTGTATGATCCTTTTAATGGATTGTTAAATTCATTTTGCTAATATTTTGTGGAGGATTTTTGCATCTATATTCTTCAGGAATATTGGCTTGTAATTTTGTTTTCTTATGGCCCCTTGTCTGGTTTTAGAATTAGGGTGATGCTGACCTCAAAAAATGAGTTCAAAGGAGCTCCCTCCTCTTTTATTTCCTGCAAGAGTTTGAGGAGAATAGGTATTAATATATTTTTTAAAGATTTTATTTATTTATTTGACAGAGACAGACACAACAAGAGAGGGAACACAAGCAGAGGGGGTGAGAGAGGGAGAAGCAGGGCTCCCGCAGAACAGGGAGCCCGATGCAGGGCTCAATCCCAGGACTCTGGGATCATGACCTGAGCCGAAGGCAGACGCTTAACGACTGAGCCACCCAGGCGCCCCGGTATTAATATTTCTTTGAATGTTTGGTAGGATTCCCCAATGAAGCCATCTGGTCCTGGAATTTTGTGGGTTGGTTTTTGATTACTGATTCAATCTCCTTACTAGTAATTGGTTTGTCCAGATTTTCTACTTCATTATGATTAAATCTTGGTAGGTTTTATGTTTCTAGGAATATATCCATTTCTTCTAAGTTGTTCAATTTGTTGCCATTTCATTGTTCATAGCAGTTTCATGACTCTTTGTATTTCTGTGGTATCAATTGTAACTTCTCTCTTATTCCTGATTTTATTTATTTGAGTCCTCTTTTTTTCTTGGTGAATCTAGCTAAAGGCTTGTCAATTTTGTTTATCTTTTCAAAGAGCCAGCTCTTAGCGTCATTGATCTTCTCTATTTCCTTTTTAGACTCTATTTCCTTTTTAGACTCTATTTCACTTATTTCTGCTCTGGTCTTTGTTATTTCCTTCCTTCTACTAACTTTGGACTTCATGCATTCTTTTTCTAGTTCTCTAAGTTGTAAAGTTATGTTGTTTAATTGAGACTTTTCTTGTTCTTGGGGTAGGCATTTCCTCCCTCTTAAAATTGCTTTTGCTGCATTCCACACATTTTGTTATATTTCCATTTTCATTTGTCTCAAGACATTTTATTTCTCTTTTGATTTCTTCTTTGATTCATTGGTTGGTCAGTAATATATTGTTTAATCTCAACACATTTGTGAATTTTACAGTTTTCTTCATGTAATTAATTTCTAGCTTCATACCATTGTGGTCAGAAAAGATGCCTGATGCAATTTCAATCCTCTTAAATTTATTGAGACTTGTTTTGTAGCCTAATATGTGATCTATCATGGAAAAAATTGTGTGCACTTGAGAAGAATATATATTCTGTTTCTTTTGGATGGAATGTTCTGTATATACCAATTAAGTCCATCTGGTCTAATGCATAGTTTAATGCCAATGTTTCCTCATTGATTTATGCCTAGATGATCTAACCATTGATGTATGTGGGGGTATTAAATCCCCTAATCGTATTGTGTTGCTCTCAATTTCTCCTTTTATGCCTATTAATATTTATTTTATATATTTAGGTGCTATGTTGTGTGCATAAATATTTACAAATGTTATATCCTCTTGTTGGATTGATCTCTTTATCATTATGTAATGCCCATCTTTGTCTCTTATTACAGCCACTGTTTTAAAGTCTATTTTATCTGATATGCATATAGCTACTCCAGCTTTCTTTTGGTTTCCATCTTCATGGAATATCGTTTTCCATCTCTTCACTTTAAGTGTGTGGGTCTTAACATCTGAGGTGAGTCTCCTGTAGGCAGCATACAGATGGGACTTTTTTTTTTTAAATCCATTCAGCCACTCCACGTCTTTTGATTGGAGAATTTAGTCCATCTACACCTAAAGTAATTATTAACAGTTATGTACTTATTACCATTTTGTTGTTTACTGGCTATTTTTATAGTTCTTCTCTCTTCCTTCCTTTCTTGCTCTCTTCCTTTGATTGGATGAATTTCTTTGGTGGTATGCTTATATCCCTTTCTCTTTTGTGTATTTACTATAGGTTTTTGCTTTGTGGTTATGATGAGGCTTACATATAACCACTTATATCTATAACAGTCTATGTCAAACTGGTAACAACTTAAGTTTGAACTCATTCTAAATTTTTACTCCTTTTGTCTTTTAACCTTCATACTAGCTGTATAAGTGATTAACCCACTACCTTTGCTATATATTTACCTTTTCAGTGAGATTTACTCTTTCATGTTTCTTGGCACCAATTAGTGCCCTTTCTAGTCAGGCTTAAAGATGTCCCTTTAACATTTCTTGGAAAGCCAGTTGAGTAGTGATGAACTACTTTAGCATTTGATGTCTGGAAAATATCTTTCCTTCAATTCTGAATGATAAGTCTTCTGGATAAAGTATTCTTGGTTGGAACTTTGTTTCTCTAAGCACTTTGAATATATCATGTCACTCCTGGCCTGCAACATTTCTGCTGAAAAATCTGCTAATGGTTTTATGGGGGTTCCCTTGTATGTAATACGTTACTTTTCTCTTGCTACCTTCAAGAGTCTCTCCTTGTCTTTAACTTTTGACATTTTACTTACAGTGTGTCCCAGTGTGGGTCTTGGTGGGCTCACCTTATGCATTACTCTCTGTGCTTCCTGAGTCTGGGTATCTGTTTTCTTCCCCAGGTTAGGGAAATTTTCAGCCATTATTTCTTCAAACAAAATTTCTGCCCCTTCCTCTCTCTCTTCTCCTTCTGGGAGCCCTATTATGTGACTGTTAGTCTGTTTGATGTTGTCCCATAAGCAACTTAAGCTATCTTTACTTTTTTTCATTCTTGATTTTCTTTGTTTGCTTTTGTTTTTTGCTGCTCTGATTTGGTGAGGTCCACTGTCTTGTTTCTGAGTTGACTAATCTGTCTTCTGCTTCATCTAGTCTGCTGCTGAACCCCTCTACACTACTTTTTAGTTCTGTTATAGTGTTCTTCAGTTATGTGGCTTCCATTTGGTTATTTTCTTCTGTTCTCCATCTCTTCATTAAAGTTCTCATTGTGTTTATCCATTCTTCTCCCCAGTTTGGTGAGATCTTTATGACCATCACTTTGAAGTCTTTCTTGGGTAAATTACTTATCTCTCCTTCATTAAGTTGTTTTTACCTGTGGTTTTATCTTGTTCTTTCATTTGGAACATATTCTGTTTCTTCATTTTGCTTGACTCTCTGTGTTGGTTTCTATACAGTAGATGAAACAACCACCTCTCCTGGTCTTGAAGGGGTGGCCTTGTGTAGAGGATGATCTTACTGTTCAACCTCGCCCCAGCTCTTTGTCATCTCTCCAATCTTTGTGCTTATCCAAGCAGCCTATTATATTTTAATGACTCCCCATAGTTGAGAATGTGCCAAGACCTGTCCCTGTCCCTAAGTGGAGGATCTCAGCACCTAAATTCAGGCTATTTGAAAGCCAGACCCTAAGGCAGCAGCTTTTCAAAGTATACAAATATATATAGTCCTATGAGACTACAAGCATAAGCCTTGCTGGCCAGGTGATCCAGAAGTATTCTCTGGGTGGCAGTCACAAAGCTCCAGGCTCCGGCAGAGTGTATAAGCTCTTTTCTGGGAGATACTAGCAAGCTGGAGCAAGACAGAAGGAGAGTGCCAAGATGGCATCCACATCCTACATTCCCTGAGTACAGCCCCATTGGCCACTAAATGTGTGCTAAACCTGAAGCCTGCCCCTCAAACCAGAGCTCCTGGATAAACCACATGCCTTCCTTACAGAAAACTGGGAGGGAAGGTGTGCCTCAGTCTGCCACCTGCATAGTACCCTGGGGGTGGCAGCCTGCCAAGAAATGTCTCCAATTGCCACAGTCCTGTAGGACCCAGGAATGCAAGTCCCCCGGCCATCGGATCAAGGCAACCAAGGGGCATCCCTTGGGTGGCAGCTACAAAAACCAGGGCACCAGCCACAAGCAAAGCTCCTTTCCATAAGACACTGATGCTCTGGAACACAGCAGAGGGGGAACATAGAGTTTCCACCATCTTTGGTGTCCAGAAAGGATTACAATTAGCTCCTAGTTGTGTTTTAAATAGGAAGCCTAGCCCTCAAGCCACAGCCATGATGCTAAGTTAATAGTCCTCTTATACAGAAAAACCAAGCTCTTGGGTATGTTGCTTCTTGGTGCACCCTAGAGTGGTAGCTGTTTAAGAATTCCTTCTCTATTGGAGTCCTGGGGGACCCATAAGCATAAGCTTCACTGGCCAGGTAATGTAGAGGTATCCCCTAGCAGCAGCTACACAAACCAGGGTGCCAGAGAGGGATATGACCTCCTTTCTGGGTGACACTGGTTATTACAGTCCCATACAGCCTGGAAAGCAAGCTCCCCTGGCCTCCAGAGCCAGGAAGTCAAGAGGCATCCTCTGGGTGGCAGCCACAAAGATTGGGCACCAGACACATGAAAGAGCCCCCTTCCAGGAGATATAGGTGCTCTGGAGCACAGCAAAGGGAGGGTTCAAAGATGTGCCCACCAAACTCCATCCCTAGAGAGGGTTCCAGCAGGCTCCTAGATGTGTGTTTTAAATAGACACCTACCTCTCAGGCTGCCACTTTAATATAAGCAAGTTAGCTTCCCCCACTTCACAAAGTCTGGGTGTGATTGACTGCCTCTCAGCTGGGCCCTGGGGCAGCTAAGTCTGAGCTCTTGAGCCCTTTACAGAACCATTTCTCAGATCACTACAATCTTATGGGTCTTGGGATATGAGCCCTGTTGGTTTTCAAAGTTAGATCTTTCAGGGGCTTGTCTCTCAGGTGCAGGTCCTGAAAGTCAAGGTGCCCTATGTGGAGTTTGAACCCTTTGCGCCTTGGAGAGAATCTCTGGGTTTTGAGTTTTCTCCTAGTTGTGGGTTGCTGCAGTCGGGGTAGAGTTTATGTGAGATTGTGTCCTAGTCTCTCCCACCTGCTTCAGTGTAATTTTTTTTCTTGTTTGCCCCATGTGTAGTCATCACTCAGCCAGTCTTCAGGTTTTTTAACGAGGAAATTTCACCGTATGTATCTGTAGATTCAGCGTGTCCGTGGGAGGAGGTGAGTTCTGGATCTTCCTATATCACCATCTTGAACTGCCAGGCATAGTGTTATAATGCTTGACTTTTGTTAATTGGTTCCTATAAACTTGTCTAATGTCTCTCTTCAGGGTCATAAGCATAGGTGTCCTATTCTCATTCACAGTTCTTCAGCCCCAAAAACACAAGACCAAAAGTCTAGCATTCTCTGTGAGCTCTGTTCTTTCACACCTAACTTCTGTTTGCCCAGAGTGAGGAGCACCACTCCCAAGGGAGGGCATGATTTTGAAGGAGAAAGAGCGACCAGAGCTGGTGTCTACAGTTCCCCCCATGCCACGCCCTCTCACTAGGGAACATTTTAAAGTGATCTAACCACAACTCCTGGATGAACCACAATAAATTATTTATAAATCAGTGAATTTACAAGCATTCCCATAAAACCTTTAAATTGGTCTTCCCCTCTTTTCTCTCTGGCAATGCTCCCCTCTTCTTAAAAATACTGATAGTAGGGGCGCCTGGGTGGCTCAGTCGTTAAGCGTCTGCCTTCGGCTCAGGTCATGATCCCAGGGTCCTGGGATCGAGCCCTGCATCAGGCTCCCTGCTCCACGGGAGGCCTGCTTCTCCCTCTCCCACTCCCCCTGCTTGTGTTCCCTCTCTCACTGTGTCTCTCTCTGTCAGATAAATAAATAAAATCTTTAAAAAAAAAAACTACTGATAATAGATTTGTGAAACCTGAGTTTGAATCCTCATATACCACCTAATGAGCCATGTGGCCTTATTCTAGTTCTGGGACTCAATGAAAATGGAACAAAGTCAGTGGTTCTTAATTCTGGCTACATATTAGAATCACTGGGGGAGAGTTTAAAAATTATAGATGCCCTGGCTACACCCCAAATAACTGCATCATAATCTCTGGTAGTGGAACCCAGGCATCAGTATTCTTGGAAGATCCCCCAAATTGATTCCAATTACAGCCAAGGCTCAGAACCATTTATCTAAATGATCATTAAGGATTCTCAAAGTTCTTTTCGAGTTATATTTTTCCTTGGCTCCTATGACCCCACCAATGGCCACCACTCAAAGGCAAGGGTGATTGGAGAGACTGTATTATAGTTGGGTGGCTAACCAGTACTCAGAGGGTGCAACTACTCAGTTTGATAAGGGTCACATCTGGCCTGGCTGCTGAAGAACCAGTATTTGAAGGCGTGCTCTTGAACAGGTAAGCAAAACCAACCTCCCTGGATTACATTTAAGATCCTGCCTTTGGTGTCCCCTAAATTAAGAAAAACTATCACGTGGGGCACCTGGGTGGCTCAGTCAGTTAAGTGTCTGCCTTCGGCTCAGGTCATGATCCCACGGTTCTGGGATTGAGTCCCACATCGGGCTCCCTGCGCAGCGGGGAGCCTGCTTCTCCCTCTGCCTGCCATTCCCCGTGCTTGTGCTTGCTCTCTGTCTCCCTCAGTCACTCTCTCTGTACCAAATAAATAAAATCTTTAAAAAAAAAAAAAAGAAAAGAAAAAGTATCACTTTATGGGAAGCAGAGTTGGAGCTCTTAAAGACATTGTCCAGAAGCCTCCAGGGACTACAGAAAGGCAATGATGAGTTGATTTTCATCCTTTGTTTGTGCCAAATGGAGTAAGTCAAAGAGAAGGCATGTTGACCTCACAAAGTAGAGACTATTTTTAAACATTAATTTGACTTTTTATTTTTTTATTTTTATTTTTTTAGATTTTATTTATTTATTTGACAGAGAAAGACACAGTGAGAGAGGGAACACAAGCAGGGGCAGTGGGAAAGGGAGAAGCAGGCTTCCCACGGAGCAAGGAGCCTGATGCGGGGCTCCATCCCAGGACCCTGGGATCATGACCTGAGCTGAAGGCAGACGCTTAACGACTGAGCCACCCAGGTACCCTAATTTGACTTTTTAAAAGATTGATCAGGGCAGAGCAAGATGGCAGAGGAGTAGGAGACCTGGATTTTGTTTGATCTCAGGAATTCAGCTGAATAGGGATCAAACCAGTCTGAGCACCTACGAACTCAACAGGAGATCAAAGAAGAGAGTAGCAGCAACTCTCTGAACAGAAAAGCGACCACTTACTGGAAGGTAGGACGTGCGGAGAAGTGAATCCGAGGCGATATTCAGGAGGATAGACGGCGGGGGAGGGGCCTCCGTCGGCCGCTTCTGGCAAGTGATAGAGCCGCGGAGCACAAAATCGGAACTTTTAGAAGTTGGCTCCGCTGAGGGACTTCGCTCCAGTGGCTAAGCGGGGGATGGAACCCTCGCAGGACAGTGTGGTCTCAGGACCCTTGGGGTCACAGAAAGACCGGGGGTGCCTGAGTGCGGCAGAGCTCCCGGGTATTGGAGCGGGGAAGCCGGCTGCAGAGACAGAGCCGAGGCGCGAGCTCTCAGCTCAGGGTTGCCATAAACTGTGATCTGCGGCCCAGTCGGGCCACTGCTCCTCCAGCAGGGACCCAACAAGCGGCAGATCCGGGGAGACCCCCTCTCCCTCCCCCGGGAAGAGCTGTGCGGGAGCGCACCACAGGGATCTGCTGGGTTTGGAGACTCCACACCGAGTCGGGTGCCAGAGATAGAAACACTCGGTCACAGACCGGGTGAGCACGGAGTGTGGCCGGACACCAGGGAGACGGGAGTGACTGCTTTTCTCTGGGGGCACACTGAGGAGCGGGGCCCCTAGCTCTCGGCTCCTCTGGGAAGAGATTGGGAGGCCGCCATTTTCACTCTCGTCCTCCAAAGCTGTACCGAGAGCTTACAGGGAACAAAAGCTCTCGAGAGCAAACCCGAGCAGATTGCTTAGCCCAGACCGACAAGGGCGGGGCAATTCCGCCTCCGGCAAAGACATTTGGGAACCATGGCAACAGGCCCCTCCCCCAGAAGATCAGCACGAACACCCAGCCAAGACCAAGTTTACCGATCAAGGAGAACGGGAGAACTCCAGCGCTAGGGGAATACTGCACGTAGAATTCATGGCTTTTTTACCATGATTCATTAGTTTTCCAAAGTTAATTTTTTAACTTTTTTTCTTTGAATTTTTCTTTTTCCCTTTTTCAACCAACATCTTATCAATCCCTTTTAAAAAAAAAATGTGTATTTTTCATTTTTAGAGTCATATTCTATCCCTTCATAGTAGTTACCCTTATTTTTGGCATATATATATATAAGTTGTTTTCTCTTTAAAATTTTGAGATACAGTTTCTTCCAACAGATCAAAATATACCCTAAATCACTAGTGTATGGCTTTGTTCTAGTCTCCTGTCTGATCACATTCTCTCCCCCTTTTTTTCTTTTTTTTATCTTCTTTCTTTTTTCAAACAACTTCTTATCTTATCAATTCCTTTTATAAAATCTTTTATAATTTTCATCTTTACAGTCATCTTCCATCCCTTCATTGTATCAACCCTTATTTTGTACATATATAAGTCTTTATTTCTTTAAAATTTTAGGAGGCACTTTCTTCTAACAGACCAAAATACACCCAAAAACTACTGTGTGGGACTGATCTATGCACCAGCCTGATCATATTTGATCATATTCTGTTTTTTTTTGTTTTATTTTGTTCTATTTTGTTTGTTTTTATCTTTTTCTTTCTTTTTTTTTCCTCTTTTTCTTTCTTTCCCTTTCCCCCTGGTTTCAGGTCTTTTCTGATTTGTTTAGAGTATATTAGCTGGGGACATTGTTAACCTGTTAGCATTTTGTTCTCTCATTCATCTATTCTCCTCTGGACAAAATGACAAGATGAGAAAAATCACCTCAGCAAAAAGTACAAGAGGTAGTACCGTCTGCCAGGGACCTACTCAATACGGACATTAGTATGATGTCAGACCTAGAGTTCAAAATCATGATTTTAAAGATACTAGCTGGGCTTGAAAAAAGCATGGAAGTTATTAGAGAAACCCTTCCTGGAGAAATAAAAGAACTAAAATCTAACCAAATCGAAATCAAAAAGGCTATTAATGAGGTGCAATAAAAAATGGAGGCACTAACTGCTAGGATAAATGAGGCAGAAGAGAGAATTAGCAATACAGAAGACCAAATGATGGAAAATAAAGAAGCTGGGAAAAAGAGAAACAACTACTGGATCACAAGGGCAGAATTCGAGGGACAAACGATACGATAAGATGAAACAACATTAGAATAATTGGGATCCCAGAAGAAGAAGAAAGAGAGAGGGGCAGAAGGTATATTGGAAGAAATTATAGCAGAGAATTTCCCTAATGTGGGGAAGGAAACAGGCATCAAAATCCAGGAGGCACAGAGAACCCCTCTCAAAATCAATAAAAATAGGTCAACACCCCGACATCTAATAGTAAAACTTACAAGTCTCAGAGACAAAGAGAAAATCTTGAAAGCAGCTCAGGAGAAGAGATATGCAACCTATAATGATGGAAACATTAGATTGGCAACAGACCTACCCACAGAGACCTGGCAGGCCAGAAAGGACTGGCATGATATCTTCAGAGCACTAAACGAGAAAAATATGCAGCCACGAATATTATATCCAGCTAGGCTGTCACTGAAAATAGGAGAGATAAAAAGCTTCCAGGACAAACAAAAACTAAAGGAATTTGCAAACACAAAACCAGCCCTCCAAGAAATATTGAAAGGGGTCCTCTAAGCAAAGAGAGCCTAAAAGCAGCATAGACCAGAAAGGAACACAGACAATATACAGTAACAGTCACCTTACAGGCAATACAATGGCACTAAATTCATACCTTTCAATAGTTACCCTGAATGTAAATGGGCTAAATGCCCCAGTCAAAAGACACAGGGTATCAGATTGGATAAAAAAACGAGACCCATCGATATGCTGTCTGCAAGAGACTCATTTTAGACCCAAATACACCCCCACATTGAAAGTGAGGGCATGGAAAACCATTTACCATGCTAATGGACACCAAAAGAAAGCTGGGGTGGTAATCCTTATACCAGACAAATTAGATTTTAAACCAAAGACTGTAATAAGAGATGAGGATGGACACTATATCCTACTTAAAGGGTCTATGTAACAAGAAGATCTAACAGTTGTAAATATCTATGCCCCTAACATGGGAGCAGCCAATTATATAAGGCAATTAATAACAAAAGCAAAGAAACACATTGACAAGAATACAATAATAGTGGGGGACCTTAACACCCCCCTGACTGAAATGGACAGATCATCTAAACAAAAGATCAACAAGGAAATAAATACTTTAAATGACACACTGGACCAAATGGACTTCACAGATATATTCAGAACATTCCATCCCAAAGCAACGGAATACACATTCTTCTCTAGTGCCCATGGAACATTCTCCAGAATTGATCACATCCTAGGTCACAAATCAGGTCTCAACCAGTACCAAAAGATTGGGATTATTCCCTGCATATTTTCAGACCATAATGCTTTGAAACTAGAACTCAATCACAAGAGGAAAGTCGGAAAGAACTCAAATACATGGAGGCTAAAGAGCATCCTACTAAAGAATGAATGGGTCAACCAGGAAATTAAAGAAGAATTAAAAATTAAAAAAATTCATGGAAACCAATGAAAATGAAAACACAAGTGTTCAAAATCTTTGGGATACAGCAAAGGCAGTCCTAAGAGGAAAGTATATAGCAATACAAGCCTTTCTCAAGAAAGGTATCAAATACACAACCTAACCCTACACCTAAAGGAGCTAGAGAAAAAACAGCAAATAAAGCCTAAACGCAGCAGGAGAAGAGAAATAATAAAGATCAGAGCAGAAATCCATGAAATGGAAACCAAAAGAACAGTAGAACAGATCAACGAAACTAGGAGCTGGTTCTTTGAAAGAATTAAGATTGATAAACCCCTGGCCAGACTGATCAAAAAGAAAAGAGAAATGACCCAAATCAACAAAATCAAGAATGAAAGAGGAGAGATCACAACCAACACCAAAGAAATACAAACAATTATAAGAACATATGATGAGCAACTATATGCCAGCAAATTAGATAACCTGGAAGAAATGGATGCATTCCTGGAGATGTATCAACTACCAAAATTGAACCAGGAAGAAACAGAAAACCGGAACAGACCTATAACCACTAAGGAAATTGAAGCAGTCATCAAAAAATCTCCCAACAAACAAAAGCCCAGGGCCAGATGGCTTCCCAGGGGAATTCTACCAAACATTTAAAGAAGAATGAATACCTGTTCTCCTGAAACTGTTCCAAAATATAGAAATGGAAGGAAAACTTCCAAACTCATTTTATGAGGTCACCATTACCTTGATCCCAAAACCAAAGACACCATCAAAAAGGAGAATTACAGACCAATATCCTTGATGAACATGGATGCAAAAATTCTCACCAAAATACTAGCCAATAGGATCCAACAGTACATTAAAAGGATTATTCACCATGACCAAGTGGGATTTATCCCTGGGCTGCAAGGTTGGTTCAACATCTGCAAATCAATCAACGTGATACAATACATTAACAAAAGAAAGAACAAGAATCATATGATCCTCTCAATAGATGCAGAAAAAGCATTTGACAAAGTACAGCATCCCTTCTTGATCAAAACTCTTCAGAGTATAGCGATAGAGGGTATATACCTCAATATCATAAAAGCCATCTATGAAAAACCTACAGCGAATATCATTCTCATGGGGAAAACCTGAGAGCTTTCCCTCTAAGGTCAGGAACGCGGCAGGGATGTCCACTATCACCACTGCTATTCAACATAGTATTAGAAGTCCTAGCTACAGCAATCAGACAACAAAAAGAAATCAAAGGCATCCAAATCGGCAAAGAGGAAGTCAAACTCTCACTCTTTGCAGATGATATGATACTGTATGTGGAAAACCCAAAGACTCCCCCCCAAAACTGCTAGAACTCATACAGGAATTCAGTAAAGTGGCAGGATACAAAATCAATGCACAGAAATCAGTGGCATTCCTATACATCAGCAACAAGACAGAAGAGAGAGAAATTAAGGAGTCGATCCCATTTACAATTGCACCCAAAACCATAAGATACCTAGGAATAAATTTAACCAAAGAGGCAAAGGATCTGTACTCAGAAAACTATAAAATACTCATGAAAGAAATTGAGGAAGACACAAAGAAATGGAAAAACATTCCATGCTCATGGATTGGAAGAACAAACATTGTGAAGATGTCAAAGCTACCTAGAGCAATCTACACATTCAATGCAATCCCCATCAAAATACTATCCACTTTTTTCAAAGAAATGGAACAAATAATCCTAAAATTTGTATGGAACCAGAAAAGACCCCGAATAGCCAGAGGAATGTTGAAAAAGAAAAGCAAAGCTGGCGGCATCACAATTCCGGACTTCCAGCTCTATTACAAAGCTGTCATCATCAAGACAGTATGCTACTGGCACAAAAACAGACACATAGATCAATGGAACAGAATAGAGAGCCCAGAAATGGACCCTCAACTCTATGGTCAACTAATCTTCGACAAAGCAGGGAAGAATATCCAATGGAAAAAAGACAGTCTCTTCCACAAATGGTGTTGGGAAAATTGGACAGCCACATGCAGAAGAATGAAACTGGACCATTTCCTTACACCACACACAAAAATAGACTCCAAATGGTTGAAAGACCTAAACCTGAGACAGGAGTCCATCAAAATCCTAAAGGAGAACACAGGCAGCAACCTGTTCGACCTCAGCCACAGCAACTTCTTCCTAGAAACATTGCCAACGGCAAGGAAAGCAAGGGCAAAAATGAACTACTGGGATTTCAAGATAAAAAGCTTTTGCACAGCAAAAGAAACAGTCAAGAAAACCAAAAGACAACCGACAGAATGGGAGAAAATATTTGCAAATGACATATCAGATAAAGGGCTAGTCTCCAAAATCTATAAAGAACTTATCAAACTGAACACCCAAAGAACAAATAATCCAATCAAGAAATGGCAGAAGACACGAACAGACATTTTTCCAAAGAAGACATCCAAATGGCCAACGGACAGACACATGAAAAAGTGCTCAACATCGCTCGGTATCAGGGAACTCCAAATCAAAACCTCAATGAGATACCACCTCACACCAGTCAGAATGGCTAAAATTAACAAGTCAGGAAATGACAGATGTTGGCAGGGATGTGGAGAAAGGGGAACCCTCCTACACTGTTGGTGGGAATGCAAGCTGGTGCAACCACTCTGGAAAACAGTATGGACGTTCCTCAAACAGTTGAAAATAGAGCTACTATACGATCCAGCAATTGCACTACTGGGTATTTACCACAAAGATAAAAATGTAGGGATCCGAAGGGCTACGTGCACCCCAGTGTTTATAGCAGCAATGTCCACAATAGCCAAACTGTGGAAAGAGCCAAGATGTCCATCAACAGATGAATGGATAAAGAAGAGGTGGTATATATACACAATGGAATATTATGCAGCCATCAAAAGGAATGAGATCTTGCCATTTGCAACGACGTGGATGGAACTGGAGGGTGTTATGCTGAGTGAAATAAGTCAATCAGAGAAAGACATGTATCATATGACCTCACTGATATGAGGAATTCTTAATCTCAGGAAACAAACTGAGGGTTGCTGGAGTGGTGGGGGGTGGGAGGAATGGGGTGGCTGGGTGATAGACATTGGGGAGGGTATGTGCTATGGTGAGCACTGTGAATTGTGCAAGACTGTTGAATCACAGATCTGTACCTCTGACAGAAATAATGCAATATATGTTAGGAAAAAAAAAAAAGATAGCAGGAGGGGAAGAATGAAGGGGAGTAAATCGGAGGGGGAGACGAACCATGAGAGACGATGGACTCTGAAAAACAAAACTGAGGGTTCTAGAGGGGAGTGTGGTGGGGGGATGGGTTAGCCTGGTGATGGGTATTAAAGAGGGCACCTTCTGCGTGGAGCACTGGGTGTTATACACAAACAATGAATCGTGGAACACTACATCAAGAACTAATGATGTAATGTATGGTGATTAACATAACAATAAAAATTGATCAGATGTAAGCATTAGGTAGCAGAATCCTGGGAAATTTTTTTTTACCTTTTTGATAATTAAACATTGTTCAAGAATATAACAATAATACACTATTAAATGCTCATAAAACATTAAAAACACATGTATAAATATATTATTTTTGTTTACATAAATGAGGTCATACAATTCTTATTGTTCTGTGACCTGTTTTTACTACTTAGTAATAAATATTTTAGATTATTTTTTATTTTTTTATTTAAATTCAATTTAGTTAACATATACTGTATTATTAGTTTCAGGGGTAAAATTTAGTGATTCATCAGTTGCATAGAATACCCAGTGCTCATTACATCAAGTGCCCTCCTTATGCCCATCACCCAGTTACCCCATCCACCCACCCACCTCCTCTCCAAGAACCCTCAGTTTTTTTTTCTATAGTTAAGAGGCTCTTACGGTTTGCCTCCCTGTTTTCATCTTGTTTTATTTTTCCTTTCCTTCCTCTATATTCATCAGTTTTGTTTCTTAAATTCCACATATGAGTGAAATCACACGGTATTTGTCTTTCTCTCACCGGCTTATTTTACTTAGCATAATACCCTCTAGTTCCATCCACATCATTGCAAACAGCAAGATTTCATTCTTTTGTGGCTAATATTCCAGTGTATGTGTGCATATGTGTGTGTGTGTGTGTGTGTGTGTGTGTGTGTGCATGCATGTATACCACATCTTCTTTATCCATTCATCTGTCAATGGACATCTGGGCTCTTTCCATAGTTTGGCTATTGTGGACATTGCTCCTATAAACACTGGGGTGCACGTGCCCCTTTGGATCACTATGTTTGTATCCTTTGAGAATCCTGGGAAATTTGTAAGAAGCTAAGTTGCATGGAAAGCCCCAAACATCTTTTATTTCTATGGATTAAGACATTTCCCATTATTCTATATGATATAAATCATTCCTAAACCTGTAAAACAAAGAATTTGAAGATAAGAATGTTTGAAAACTTCCAACTCCCTTCTTCCCATTTTAGCCACAGTAATTCTAGCCACCACCCCTTCCAGACCACCCCAGGTTTCCCATCTCAACACACGGCAACATCTAAAAACCCTGAAGCGTCCTGATTCAGCTCTTTCACACCTATATACCTAGGCCATCAGCAAAGCCTGATGGCGAGACCTTCATACTGTATTCCTAGTCTGATCTTTTCCCCCAGTGTTTTCTAAGCCACCATCATCTCTTTCCTGCATCCGGCTCTAACACCCATTTGCTCTGTGACCCAAAAAAGGAAGGGTTGGTGTAGCTAACCTCTGAGATCCCTGCTAGTGTTAAGAGTCTAGTCTTACTTGTAGAAGGAGTGAACTGAGCACTCTCTATGTCCCAGGTGCTCTACTTCTGTTATTTCATTTTGTCCTCATTCCAACCTAGTGAGGCAGGTACTATTATTCCCCCTTTGAAGAGATGAGGCCATTGAGACTCAGACATCTCTGGCTGCCCACCCCAGGGCCACTCTCCCTTGCCTCCTTGTTAACAGTGCCTGATTTTGTTGAGGGGAGGAAATGGGCTCAGCTCACAGTGAATCAGTGAGTCAGAATTAGTCAAAGCCAGTTTGGGTGACCATACTCCACTCTACCCATGATTGCTACTGACATGGGCCCGAGACACATGAGGGGAAGTCTACTAAGAATTCCTGGGAAAGTGTTTTCTCCCTGATGAGAGAAGAGAAAGCCCTTTATGCCTTGACCCTGTTGCTTCTTGCTTTAGATATTAGCAGGAGAGGTGATAAAGCAGGCAGCTTTGTCAGTCTTATGGCATCAAATTGGGGAAGATGGGATGTGCCTGAGGATGGAAGAAGGGAAGGATGAGAAAAGTTTGGTCTTTGATGGTCTCGCTGAGCCTGGTACTGCCTACCTCCGAGCTTCTTGAGTAAAGCATAATGTCCTTATAAATTAAGCCAGCTTAGTTGAGAATCCCGTTACATGGAACCCAAAGCATCCTAATACAGAAACAACTTGCCTGAGGACATGCAACTAGGAAGTAGCAGCACAAGGCTGCAAAGTCACCTCTGTCTGTCTGTCTGTAAAGCCAAAGTGGACAGGCTCTCGCCTCTACCCTACCCCTAGTTTAATTCCAACTCTATACTCTGGGAATAGCATGAGCTTAAACAAGCATTAAAGCATTTATCCTCTGCCACAGCTGACACTGGACCCTGATCTGATTACAGCTACACCTCTTACCCTTCTCAGCGGGACCTTCCTGAATGTCGGCCCTGCAGGAGCCTGGATGCCCCCTCAGCACTGTGGAGATGGTTGTCAGATGCCATCACAATAAACAGTGAGACTCATTAGAGGCGTACTAGCGTTCTCATTCATCTGCATGGCATCCCTTCATTTCATTGTGCTTATGTCTGCAGCTTGATTGACTGCATTTGGCCTGTTTTCTGGAGTTAAGGCTCAAGGGGTAGAACCTTCCTCCAAACCAGCATGTTTTTTTTTAATTTTTTTTAAGGATTTTATTTATTCTTTTGAGACAGAGATACAGAGAGAGAGAAGAGAAAGCATGAGCAGGGAGAGAGGCAGAGGGAGAGGGAGAAGCAGGCTCCTTGCTGAGCCAGGAGCCCAATGTGGGGCTCCATCCCAGGACCCTGGGATCATGACCTGAGCCGAAGGCAGACACTTAACCATCTGAGCCACCCAGGCGCCCCCCAAACCAGCATGTTCTTATCACTGGCCTCAGAAATCAAGCCACTCATTTTCGTACTGGACCCAGAGGGCTTAGGGTGGGGGTCAATAATTGGAATGTCCCTTCTACCCACTCCTGGCCTAATCCTGCACCACAACAATTTGGCCTGTAGGTGTTCAAGCAAATAGATCTGAGAGATGCCAAAGGGTTGGGCCACCTCAAATGTCTCTCCCATTGACCTACTCCAGGGTGAGAAATTCCTACCCTTAGTCAGTCCTAGGAAATATAATATTTCCAAAGTGTACCTTTTGCAGAACAAATATATTGCTTAATAGGGATAGCAGATCACCCCCCTTGCTATACATAAGACCCTCATATGTTGCCTCCATTTATGTGGACATAAAACCCAACTGGAACTATGTACTTTTTAAATGTAATTTATTATTGTCTGTTTCTTTTTCTCAATAGTCTGTGAGTTTTATGAGTGTGAGGGGCCTTATATTTTTTTACTTGCTTTTGGAGTCTGAGCATCTAGCATGGTACTAGGCATTTAAAAGGCATTTAATAAATGTAGATGGAAAGAATAAATGAATTGCAGCACAAGGGAGAGTGAAAGGAGGTTAAGGAAGTGGAGATGAGTGTAAATAACTCTTTTAAGAAGACTGCCTGAGAGAAGAGAGAATGAGTGGTAAGGAGAGACATGGAGAGAAGGAAGACTACTGTTAATGGCACACTGGGGGTAAAGGGATGGTAGAGGAGTAGCTGTCCATTGCCAGCTCCAGGTGACATCCTTTACCTCACATTGCATGTGATTGGCATGCCCTACAGTTGTGCAGTGCAGCAGCCCAGTTACGTAAGACAGAAGTAATAACGGATGGAGAAGAAGATAGGGCAGGGATGTAAAGCATAGGCTGGCCTTAATTGGGGTATTCATTCTTTGAGACTGGACATGGGAATACATTAGGGGTTAAGTGGAAAGCAGGAAATTAGGGTAGTTTTTGCCCAGTGTAAGCCTTTTTTTCATTGTATAGGAGATAAAGCCATCCAACTATGAGAGAACTGTGGTTGTGTGAAAGGCTTAAGGAAAGTAATGAGGGTTTGAAAGGGAAGACAGAGTGGACTAAAGACCAGTAAAAGGATGTAACTAAACCACAAGGTACGTTCTAGGGATCACAGACCCAATCTGGCACCAGTATAAGACTGGGAGACCTGGGATCACCCAAGAGAAAGAAGAGGAGGCTGGAAAATGCACTGGGGGAGGTAGTCAAAGGCTGTGGGGCTGTCTTCCATGGAGAGCTTCTAATTCACAAATGCTTGCAAAACTC